>NW_027361673.1:32672500-33285000 GCF_039654945.1 Dendrobates tinctorius | reverse complement strand
CAGGGACCTGGTTGGTCCGTTTTAGAAGGTCCCGTCTGGGAGAGATAGGGGCTGTCTTCCTGACAGCAAGGAACGCTGTGTTGAATGGCTGCACGTGCCTGATGATTCCCTGGAGGGAATGGACGTCTGCAGCATGATGAGATGAAAGAATCATGAGGATACCCTGACATGGGTGAGATAACTGAGGCTGAAGAACTGAGGCTGAAGAGCCTGTGTATGCATAACATGTGTGACCACAGGGATTACAGAGCTGAACTCTGTCATGGACGCTATGCTGATGTTATGAAGTTTATGTTGCTGCTGTGGGTTTATGATGCTAAATAAACTGCATGGACTATGATTGTTTATGGAAAACCCATGCCGGATCTGGTTTTAGTGGCGGCTAAGCGAGTATCCCTTACTTGAATAACAGCGCTACCTTACAGGGCACAAAAAATAAAAGTTTGAAAATCGCTAAATTTTCTAAATTTTTGACAAATTTCCATTTTTTTCATAAATAAACACAAACCACTAACATGAAGTACAATATGTCATGATAAAAACAGTCTCAAAATCAGTGGGATCCGTTGAAGCGTTCCAGAGCTATCACCTCATAAAGTGACAGTGGTCAGAATTGTAAAAATTGTCTTGGTCATTAAGTACAAAATTGTCTCTGTCACTAAGGGGTTAAGCAAGAATAATCGAATGTAACATACATGAATTAAAGATTTTACATTATATTTCAGCAGTATTAGATTCTGTGTTATCTGATGCTGCACTCACAGACTTTTATTGTAGTGCCATTACAAACAAAGACCATAGGCATATTTCTACGCTGCAAGGGGTTTTCTTTACTTCCCTTTTTTTAGATCCCCTTCAGCTGTCCTGCAGATTTCCTTGATGTTTGATATCGTTTACATTGTGAACTTCCTATTAGCTCTGCCCTTGCACCTCTAGTTTTCATTTCCCAGTAGACTTAGCTCACTCACTGCCACCCTCAATGCCCACCCACCTTCACCTGTGTCACGCTCACGCCTTGGCTGAATGGCGCGAGCCGGGGGTTTGTGGCCCCACTGGGCCACAAACCAGACTACCCTGGAAGGGGCATGACTACGACAGCTACCTCGGTCTTCACTGGAGCCTCTGATGGTGAGGTCAGGCTTGTGCGGCAGATAACTGTTGGGTGCCACTCCAGGGTGGTGTCTGGCTGGGGCTGCTGGTCCCACTCGGGGACAAGTCACTTTGACAGAAGCTATAGACAGGCAGGCGGGTAGACACTACAGGCACGGCTGAGACACAGGAAAGGCGGGCACGGCTTGGAGACACAGGACAGGCGGGCACGGCTTGGAGACACAGGACATGCGGGCACGGCTTGGAGACACAGGACAGGCGGGCACGGCTTGGAGACACAGGACAGGCGGGCACGGCTTGGAGACACAGGACAGGCGGGCACGGCTTGGAGACAGGACAGGCGGGCGCGGCTTGGAGACACAGGACATGCGGGCACGGCTTGGAGACACAGGACAGGCGGGCACGGCTTGGAGACACAGGACAGGCGGGCACGGCTTGGAGACACAGGACAGGCGGGCACGGCTTGGAGACACAGGACAGGCGGGCACGGCTTGGAGACACAGGACAGGCGGGCACGGCTTGGAGACACAGGACATGCGGGCACGGCTTGGAGACACAGGACAGGCGGGCACTGCTTGCAGACACAGTACAGGCGGGTACGGCTTGGAGACACTGGACAGGCGGGCACGGCTTGGAGACACAGGACAGGCGGGCACGGCTTGGATACACAGGACAGGTGGGCGTGGTATGAGAAGGGGCAGGTAGGGACCTGTTCACACAGCAGGTGCAGGCAGGAGGGAGTGGTGTATGTTGGAACAGGATTTGGACCTGTTCACACAGGAGGTGCAGCTATGGATATAGGCAGGAGTGTGGAGTAGGCAGAGCCGCAGGAGTGCGGAGTAGGCTGGGCGGCAAAGGAGCCGTGCAGGCAGAGCGGCTAGGGAGCCGTGCAGGCAGAGCGGCTAGGGAGCCGTGCAGGCAGAGCGGCTAGGGAGCAGATGCACAGATAGAGCTGCAAGGGTGCAGATTCACAGATAGAGCTGCAAGGGTGCAGATTCACAGATAGAGCTGCAAGGGTGCAGATTCACAGATAGAGCTGCAAGGGTGCAGATTCACAGATAGAGCTGCAAGGGTGCAGATTCACAGATAGAGCTGCAAGGGTGCAGATTCACAGATAAAGCTGCAAGGGTGCAGATTCACAGATTGAGCTGCAAGGGTGCAGATTCACAGCAAGGAAGGAAGCCACGGACAAGGAGAAAGGGAGACTAAGGTAGGACAGAGTACAGACAAGGTACTGGAACCAAGATTCAAGGGCCAGGATATTCAGCCTCCTGGCAGGCAGACAAGGTACAAGGCAAGACAAGAATTCCTCCAGAGGAGATACACAGAACAGGGCCTGGCTAGCTCAGCAGCAAGTTGCTAACTGAGTATAGACATTGCTCAGGCAAAGGTCAGTGGGTGTGGCGAAACTAAATAGTCAAGGGCTCTAGGTGATTGGTAAGGGACATATTACACAGGTGCACCCTGACTGCATAAGAACCAGAGAGTTCAGGCGCCGCCCCCCTATACACACATAGTCAGGAAACATGGAGAGCAGAGGCACAGGGCTGGCAACAGACAGAATTCACAGCATGGCTTGAAGCAGAAAGTAAGTTGGTGTGCGGGGGATGGGAAGCCATGCAGTGATGCCAGCAGGGTTGTTACAACCTGTAAAGCACCATCCTGAGACACCTATACAGTCTCAATATGGATAAATCACTGTCCACAATTTCTCATTAATAGCACTTCTATGATGCATTGTCTTGACACTCTCCCCGAAGCAATAATGTTACTAGTGCTGATACTGGAGCGACACAGGCTTGGTGTATCAGTGGAGCAATGAATCATATAATGTATACATTCATTACAATTTAATGCGGCACTCTTGAACGCCAATCACCATGCCCATTAGCCAACAATTTTTTTAAGATTATTTTTTTTTTGTGAAGGTTGCACTTTCTCTGTGGCTATTGCTCCTCTTACCTGCCTTTAAAACTTGCAGAGCATCACTGACCACATTCCCCCATGGCATCATCATTCGAAGCACATTGCTCTGAGAGCTGGAGGCTGAGTGATACCCCCCCGCATGCAACGCTGTGCTTGACTGACAAACTACAGTTGTGGCCAAAAGTATTGACACCCCTGCAATTTTGTCAGATAATTCTCAGTTTCTTAATGAAAATGATTGCAAACACAAATTCTTTGGTATTATTATCTTCATTTAATTTGTCTTAAATGAAAAACACAAAAGAGAATGAAGCAAAAAGCAAAACATTGATCATTTCACACAAAACTCCAAAAATTGGCCAGACAAAAGTATTGGCACCCTCAGCCTAATACTTGGTTGCACAACCTTTAGCCAAAATAACTGCGACCAACCGCTTCCGGTAACCATCAATGAGTTTCTTACAATGCTCTGCTGGAATTTTAGACCATTCTTTGGCAAACTGCTCCAGGTCCCTGATATTAGAAGGGTGCCTTCTCCAAACTGCCATTTTTAGATCTCTCCACAGGTGTTCTATGGGATTCAGGTCTGGACTCATTGCTGGCCACCTTAGAAGACTCCAGTGCTTTCTCTCAAACCATTTTCTAGTGCTTTTTGAAGTGTGTTTTGGGTCATTGTCCTGCTGGAAGACCCGTGACTAGAGTTGAGCGAAACGGGTCGAAAAAATTCAAAAGTCGCCGACTTTTGGCAAAGTCGGGTTTCATGAAACGAAACCCGACCCTAGGATGAGGTCGGCCACGAGGTCGGCGACTTACGCGCCAAAGTCGCGTTTCAAAAGTTTGTTTTGCGCTCTTTTTCAGCCAATCAGGATTCACGGACACTGTGGGCAACGTGATGACCTAGGCACGGGTCACCACCATCTTTCAGAAGGGCATGCAAGTGATTGGCTTGCTTTGGTGGGCGTCACAGGGGGTATAAAAGGGCGTGCACGCCGACCGCCATCTTACTTCTGCCGATCTTAGTATAGGGAGAGGTTGCTGCTGATTCTGTAGGGAGAGCGTTAGGCAGGGAAGAAGACAAAAAAACTGCTTCTGCTGCTAGCGATTTGGCCTGTACAACACACAAGTCACTGTGTGTGCAGTGCAAGGGGAGGCTATATTGTGGTGTATCAGTGGTGTTGGTTGTGGGGCTGCCTTTTAAGGCTTCCTGACACGCTTGCATTGCTGTTTACCCACTGCTCCGCAAACTGCTTTTTTAAAAGCAATCCAATCTCCCTTATCCTCTAGTCACTTTTGTCACAGCTGTGCCATCGAGCCTGTCACATAGCGCTCAGATATCAGTGGGCCTCACACAATCCACAAGTGTCCAGTGTCCAAAAGTGTGCGCAGAGATTCAAAATCTCCATTATCCTCTCGTCACTTTGGTCACAGGCAGCTGTGCCATCGAGCGTGTCACATAGCGCTCAGATATCAGTGGGCCTCACACAATCCACAAGTGTCCAGTGTCCAAAAGTGTGCGCAGAGATTCAAAATCTCCATTATCCTCTCGTCACTTTGGTCACAGCTGTGCCATCGAGCCTGTCACATGGCGCTCAGATATCAGTGGGCCTCACACAATCCACAAGTGTCCAGTGTCCAAAAGTGTGCGCAGAGATTCAAAATCTCCATTATCCTCTCGTCACTTTGGTCACAGGCAGCTGTGCCATCGAGCGTGTCACATAGCGCTCAGATATCAGTGGGCCTCACACAATCCACAAGTGTCCAGTGTCCAAAAGTGTGCGCAGAGATTCAAAATCTCCATTATCCTCTCGTCACTTTGGTCACAGGCAGCTGTGCCATCGAGCGTGTCACATAGCGCTCAGATATCAGTGGGCCTCACACAATCCACAAGTGTCCAGTGTCCAAAAGTGTGCACAGAGATTCAAAATCTCCATTATCCTCTCGTCACTTTGGTCACAGGCAGCTGTGCCATCGAGCGTGTCACATAGCGCTCAGATATCAGTGGGCCTCACACAATCCACAAGTGTCCAGTGTCCAAAAGTGTGCGCAGAGATTCAAAATCTCCATTATCCTCTCGTCACTTTGGTCACAGGCAGCTGTGCCATCGAGCGTGTCACATAGCGCTCAGATATCAGTGGGCCTCACACAATCCACAAGTGTCCAGTGTCCAAAAGTGTGCGCAGAGATTCAAAATCTCCATTATCCTCTCGTCACTTTGGTCACAGGCAGCTGTGCCATCGAGCCTGTCACATAGCGCTCAGATATCAGTGGGCCTCACACAATCCACAAGTGTCCAGTGTCCAAAAGTGTGCGCAGAGATTCAAAATCTCCATTATCCTCTCGTCACTTTGGTCACAGGCAGCTGTGCCATCGAGCCTGTCACATAGCGCTCAGATATCAGTGGGCCTCACACAATCCAAAAGTGTCCACTGTCCACAAGTGTGTGCAGAAATTCTAAATCTCCCCTGTCCTATAGACACCTTGTAACTTGTTTTACATTACTATATAGTTTGTTGGATTTTGTCTACATTTCTACCAAAAATGAGGAAGGCTGGTGGAAGAGGCCGTGGAATTGGGCGGGGGTTGGCAGCTGGTAATGATGGTGTTGGTGGTGGATCTGATGGTAGTGGCAAGAGCAAAATAGGACGGAATGCAGGAGGTGCTGACCCTGCGTCATCGTCTGGCTACATAAGGCCTCGAACGCTTAGTTTTCTAGGAGTTGGCAAACCGCTTTTAAAGGCAGAGCATCAGGAAAAAGTTTTGTCTTACATTGCTGACTCAGCCTCCAGCTCTATCGCCTCCTCTTCTTCAGTTGTAAAAAGTAAAAGCACTGAGTCGTCATTGGAGGCTCATGTTCATGAACCACACCTTTCCTTGTGTCCTTCACCCCAACCAAGATTGAAGGATGACGCAGGCCATACTACTGATTACTCCATGGAGCTGTTTTCACATACCATGCCTGGATTATCAAGTGAAATGGTGAATTACCCAGGCCAAGATGAATCTGACATGGCGTGCACTGATGCACAGCCGCTGATGGATGATTCTGCTGGTACATTCACTCAGAGCACTACATTGTCCTCGCAGTGTACAGAGCCAGATTTTAACCCTAATGAGACTCAGGTGCCCCTTGACGCACACTATACCACCATACACGGTGACACAGAGAAAGGTGCACATGACATAGAAGAGGAGGTGATGGATGACCCAGTTGTTGACCCAGATTGGCATCCATTGGGGGAAGAGGGTGCTGCTTCCAATAGCTCAGATGAGGAGCATCCACAGCAGACATCGACATCGCAACAGCTGTTATCTGGCAGGCCCGGAGCACTCCAAAGACAGGTTCCAAACATCAAAAGAGTTGCTGGACAGCTTGTCCAGAGGGTCAAAAGATCACAGCGTGCTAGGCCGCAAAATGTCTGCCAAAGTAGGAAGAGTGCAGTGTGGCACTTTTTTGAACAAAATCCTCATGATCAGGCCAAGGTTATCTGTAAGAAGTGCGCAAAGACCTTTAGCCGAGGGAAAAATCTGAAAAATTTGAATACCAGTTGCATGCTTAGACATTTAACCAGCATGCACTTGCAAGCGTGGACACAACACCAAACCTCAAGTGCCACATGTGCAACTGATCACAACGAAGGTAGTCAGCAATGCTACATTGTTTCCCCCACTGTAAGCCCACCGGTTAGCACAGCAGCAAATGTTGAGGTGTCGTTGCAAGACCACAGCCGTCAGGGAATCCCACTGTTATATCAACGAAAGACTGATTCTAGGCCATCAGAAAGAACACCAACTCCATCACCATCATCAACCCTCTCTCAGTCCGCCCTGTCCATCGCTACTTCCACCATATGCAGCTCTCAAGTCCAGCTCACCCTCCCAGACACTATGAGTAGGTCAAGAAAGTACTCAGTCTCTCATCCGCGTACACTGGGTTTGAACACCCACATTGCCAAACTAATCTCGTTTGAGATGATGCCCTTTCGGTTGGTGGAAAGCACAGCTTTCCGCGAACTCATGGCCTATGCAGTACAACGCTATGACCTACCCAGTCGCCACTTCTTCTCTCGCAAAGCCATCCCAGCCCTCCACCATCATGTGAAAGACCGCATTGTCCATGCACTCAAGCAGTCAGTGAGCGGAAAGGTGCACCTCACAACTGATGCATGGTCCAGTCGGCATGGCCAGGGCCGTTACGTGTCCATCACTGCGCACTGGGTTAATGTGGTGGATGCAGGGTCCACAGGGGACAGTGGTGGTGGGACAGTGCTGCCTAGCCCACGGTCTAGGAAACAGTTGGCTGTAGGCGTTCGACCCTCCTCCTCCTCCTCCTCCTCCAGAAGCGAAAGCTCGTCCACAGAGCGCAGTCGTACGAGCACTCCATCTGCAGCTGCCACTGTTGCACACGATGTGTCCCCCTATCGAGCAGCTAGTGGAAAGCGTCAGCAGGCTGTGTTGCAGATGATGTGTTTGGGCGACAGACACACCGCCGAGGTGCTGGCCGAGTACTTGAAGCGACAAACTGAGTCATGGCTGGGCAGTGTACATCTTGAGGCAGGCAAGGTAGTTAGTGATAACGGCCGTAATTTTGTGGCAGCCATAGCCCTTTCAAAACTCAGCCACATACCTTGCTTGGCTCACACCTTGAACCTGGTGGTGCAGTGCTTCCTCAAAAATTATCCGGAGTTAACAGCCCTGCTCCAGAAGGTGCGAAGACTGTGCGCGCACATCCGCCGGTCGCCTGTACACTCCGTTCGTATGCAGAAGCTGCAGCGATTGCTCCACCTTCCCAACCACCGCCTCATTATCGACATTGCAACAAGGTGGAACTCCACCCTGCACATGGTGGAGCGGCTGTGCGAGCAGAGGCAGGCCATAATGCATTTGTGGGAGGATACACGGCCAGGCACTTTGAGAGCAGACATGGAGTAGACGGGCGTGCAGTGGTCGAAGCTGAAAGACCTTTGTAAAGTCCTTCAGTGTTTTGAGGAATGCACACGGCTGGTAAGCGCAGACGACGCCATCCTAAGCATGAGCATCCCACTTATGCGTCTGCTCATGCAAACTTTGACGCACCTTAAGGAGCAGGCGTCTGCAGCCAATGTTGATGAGGAGGAAGAGGAGGAGGGAATCCTTGATGACATTCAGCCATTGTCTGCTCAGGGACCTCTCCTGGACGAGGTGGAGGAAGAAGAGGAGGAGGATGATGGGGATGATTACTTAGGGGAGGAGGATGCATCTCGTGGGGCAAGTGAAAATGTTGGCGTGGCAAGGTCTGGTACAGGGTTTGTGCGTGACTGGAGGGATGTGGATTTGCCAGAAAGTGCTCCTCCACCCAGCACTCGCAGTGCATCATTGACACCGGGAACATTGGCCCACATGTCAGATTATGCCTTGCGGATCCTAAAAAGGGACCCCCGCATTGCCAAAATGATGAACGATGACGACTACTGGTTGGCCAGCATCCTGGATCCACGCTATAAAGGCAAATTACAAAACATCATGCCACAGGAGAACCTTGACCTAATATTGGCTAATAAACAAGCAACTCTGGTAAATCGGTTGCTTGAGGCATTCCCAGCACACAGCAGCGGTGATGGTTCTCACACGAGCCGTACGGGCCGGGGGCAGCTTGGCAGAGGTGTTCGTGGTGCACACAGCAGAAGTGGTGTTGGAGACAGGGGTTTCATGACAATGTTGTGGACTGATTTTTCAAATACCGCTCACACAACTGGTAATACTGCATCGATGGAAAGTGACAGGAGACAGCAGTTGTCAACTATGGTTACAAACTACTTTTCCTCCCATATCGATGTTCTCCCACACAGGTCATTCCCCTTTGACTATTGGGCCGCTAAACTGGACACCTGACCTGAATTGGCCCAATATGCCTTACAGGAGCTCGCTTGCCCAGCTGCAAGTGTGCTATCGGAAAGAGTCTTCAGTGCAGCTTGATCAATCCTGACAGAAAAAAGGACCCGTCTGTCAACCCAAAATGTGGATGATCTAACCTTCATTAAAATGAACCACGCATGGGTTTCCAAGGATTTTGTCCCACCTTCCCCTGATGACACATAGGGTGACAGAAAAATGGCTTGCTTTGGTCCACCTCTTCCTGGTACTTCACCTATTTCGCCTTTTGCATCAGCTGAATGTCCAACATCAACATATGCCACTTTCTAAAACTCCCTAACTGTGCTGCCTCCCCCCCCATGACCGGGGTCACCACCTAGCGCACGACACCGTGCGAGTGCCATTGCCCTGGACAGGTGGGTAGGCCGACTCTTGGGCGTGGGCACTGGCACAGGGTCCCTCATAGTGCAATCAAGTGTCTCTGACGGTGGTGGTGCACACCCGCCGTCAGACACACCGCTGTACTATGAGGGGCCCAGTGCCAGTACCGACGCCCACGAGTGGGCCCCCCTTGCTTGGGCAGGGCCCCAGCATTTGCAATCTTTACCTCTCCCTGCTCCTCCGCTGTGTAATCTGGGCCGTCAAATCCATACTGTGCCTGACACCGTCTGAGCCTGCCTCCTGAGACATATATTTTGAATGTGTACGCTATCCATACATGTTATCCAGGGATACGGTACCCTTTCTAACCTTTGTGCAATCACGTGCAATCCATACTGGGCCTGACACCGTCTGAGCCTGCCTCCTGAGACATATATTTTGAATGTGTACGCTATCCATACATGTTATCCAGGGATACGGTACCCTTTCTAACCTTTGTGCAATCACGTGCAATCCATACTGGGCCTAACACCGTCTGAGCCTGCCTCCTGAGACATACATTTTGAATGTGTACGCTATCCATACATGTTATCCGGGGATACGGTACCCTTTCTAACCTTTGTGCAATCACATGCAATCCATACTGGGCCTAACACCGTCTGAGCCTGCCTCCTGAGACATATATTTTGAATGTGTACGCTATCCATACATGTTATCCGGGGATACGGTACCCTTTCTAACCTTTGTGCAATCACGTGCAATCCATACTGGGCCTAACACAGTCTGAGCCTGCCTCCTGAGACATATATTTTGAATGTGTACGCTATCCATACATGTTATCCGGGGATACGGTACCCTTTCTAACCTTTGTGCAATCACGTGCAATCCATACTGTGCCTGACACCGTCTGAGCCTGCCTCCTGAGACATATATTTTGAATGTGTACGCTATCCATACATGTTATCCGGGGATACGGTACCCTTCCTAAACTTTGTGCAATCACGTGCAATCCATACTGGGCCTAACACCATCTGAGCCTGCCTCCTGAGACATACAGTGGGGCAAAAAAGTATTTAGTCAGTCAGCAATAGTGCAAGTTCCACCACTTAAAAAGATGAGAGGCGTCTGTAATTTACATCATAGGTAGACCTCAACTATGGGAGACAAACTGAGAAAAAAAAATCCAGAAAATCACATTGTCTGTTTTTTTTTCATTTTATTTGCATATTATGGTGGAAAATAAGTATTTGGTCAGAAACAAAATTTCATCTCAATACTTTGTGATATATCCTTTGTTGGCAATGACAGAGGTCAAACGTTTTCTGTAAGTCTTCACAAGGTTGCCACACACTGTTGTTGGTATGTTGGCCCATTCCTCCATGCAGATCTCCTCTAGAGCAGTGATGTTTTTGGCTTTTCGCTTGGCAACACGGACTTTCAACTCCCTCCAAAGGTTTTCTATAGGGTTGAGATCTGGAGACTGGCTAGGCCACTCCAGGACCTTGAAATGCTTCTTACGAAGCCACTCCTTCGTTGCCCTGGTGGTGTGCTTTGGATCATTGTCATGTTGAAAGACGCAGCCACGTTTCATCTGCAATGCCCTTGCTGATGGAAGGAGGTTTGCACTCAAAATCTCACGATACATGGCCCCATTCATTCTTTCATGTACCCGGATCAGTCGTCCTGGCCCCTTTGCAGAGAAACAGCCCCAAAGCATGATGTTTCCACCACCATGCTTTACAGTAGGTATGGTGTTTGATGGATGCAACTCAGTATTCTTTTTCCTCCAAACACGACAAGTTGTGTTTCTACCAAACAGTTCCAGTTTGGTTTCATCAGACCATAGGACATTCTCCCAAAACACCTCTGGATCATCCAAATGCTCTCTAGCAAACTTCAGACGGGCCCGGACATGTACAGGCTTAAGCAGTGGGACACGTCTGGCACTGCAGGATCTGAGTCCATGGTGGCGTAGTGTGTTACTTATGGTAGGCCTTGTTACATTGGTCCCAGCTCTCTGCAGTTCATTCACTAGGTCTCCCCGCGTGGTTCTGGGATTTTTGCTCACCGTTCTTGTGATCATTCTGACCCCACGGGGTGGGATTTTGCGTGGAGCACCACATCGAGGGAGATTATCAGGGGTCTTGTATGTCTTCCATTTTCTAATTATTGCTCTCACAGTTGATTTCTTCACTCCAAGCTGGTTGGCTATTGCAGATTCAGTCTTCCCAGCCTGGTGCAGTCCTACAATTTTGTTTCTGGTGTCCTTTGGCAGCTCTTTGGTCTTCACCATAGTGGAGTTTGGAGTCAGACTGTTTGGGGGTGTGCACAGGTGTCTTTTTATACTGATAACAAGTTTAAACAGGTGCCATTACTACAGGTAATGAGTGGAGGAAAGAGGAGACTCTTAAAGAAGAAGTTACAGGTCTGTGAGAGCCAGAAATCTTGTTTGCTTGTTTCTGACCAAATACTTATTTTCCACCATAATATGCAAATAAAATGAAAAAAAACCAGACAATGTGATTTTCTGGATTTTTTTTTCTCAGTTTGTCTCCCATAGTTGAGGTCTACCTATGATGTAAATTACAGACGCCTATCATCTTTTTAAGTGGTGGAACTTGCACTATTGCTGACTGACTAAATACTTTTTTGCCCCACTGTATATTTTGAATGTGTACGCTATCCATACATGTTATCCGGGGATACGGTACCCTTTCTAACCTTTGTGCAATCACGTGCAATCCATACTGGGCCTAACACCGTCTGAGCCTGCCTCCTGAGACATATATTTTGAATGTGTACGCTATCCATACATGTTATCCGGGGATACGGTACCCTTTCTAACGTTTGTGCAATCACGTGCAATCCATGCTGTGCCTGACACCGTCTGAGCCTGCCTCCTGAGACATATATTTTGAATGTGTACGCTATCCATACATGTTATCCAGGGATACGGTACCCTTTCTAACCTTTGTGCAATCACGTGCAATCCATACTGGGCCTGACACCGTCTGAGCCTGCCTCCTGAGACATATATTTTGAATGTGTACGCTATCCATACATGTTATCCAGGGATACGGTACCCTTTCTAACCTTTGTGCAATCACGTGCAATCCATACTGGGCGTGAGAACGGCTGGCGAGCTGTTAAGCAAGCTACAGCACCTGTCCAGACAAGTACAGGGATTCCCTAGCGAGGAGACTTATTTGATTGTTTTCAATGTTGGGACAGCAATTTTTGGGGAGCACTATACTCTGGAGAATGATAGATGGGGCCCACCATACACTGGAACATTCCAAAGGTGGACATCAGACACTGGAGCAGCATTTACAGGGCCCATTATACACTAGAGCATTAGAAATGGGGCCCATTATGTTTGGAGCATTATTTGGGCCCATAAGACAGTGGAGCTTCATCCATGGGGACCAACATATACTGTAGCATTATGTGGAGCTCATCATATACTGTTTCAAACATTATATGGGACCAATGATTCTGTATGGAGAAATAGATGGGCCTCGTCATGAGATGTAAAAAGTGAGGTATTTTTCATTGTACTATACCGCTATTTATCTGCCGTATCGGAGCATGATGAGTTGTGGTATGTGTTAAAGGGGCGCTCTTTCGCCCAGGGCACATGAAAACCTGCAGCCAGCCCTCCCCCCCCCCACAACTTTCGCCAAATAACCCCCATTTTTCAGTGCGGAACTTGTATTATGAAGTTAATTAAGGTTGACAAGCTTAAGTAAGAAGAATTGATGCTTTTGGCATTCAAATGGGCACTGTAGGTGTGTTTCCTGTCCTCCTCTCACTGCTGACTTTTATTCCCCATTGACTTACATTGGGTTTCGTGTTTCGGGACGACCCCGACTTTTCCCTATAATCGGACGATCTTGCTCGACCCGACTTTTGGAAAAGTCGGGTTTCACGAAACGAAACGCGACCCTAAAAAACCAAAAGTCGCTCAACTCTACCCGTGACCTCTGAGGGAGACCCAGCTTTCTCACACTGGGCCCTACATTATGCTGCAAAATTTGTTGGTAGTCTTCAGACTTCATAATGCCATGCACACGGTCAAGCAGTCCAGTGCCAGAGGCAGCAAAGCAACCCCAAAACATCAGGGAACCTCCGCCATGTTTGACTGTAGGGACCGTGTTTTTTTCTTTGAATGTCTCTTTTTTCTCCAGTAAACTCTATGTTGATGCCTTTGCCCAAAAAGCTCTACTTTTGTCTCATCTGACCAGAGAACATTCTTCCAAAACGTTTTAGGCTTTTTCAGGTAAGTTTTGGCAAACTCCAGCCTGGCTTTTTTATGTCTCGGGGTAAGAAGTGGGGTCTTCCTGGGTCTCCTACCATACAGTCCCTTTTCATTCAGACGCCGACGGATAGTACGGGTTGACACTGTTGTACCCTCGAACTGCAGGGCAGCTTGAACTTGTTTGGATGTTAGTCGAGGGTTCTTTATCCAACATCCGCACAATCTTGCATTGAAATCTCTTGTCAATTTTTCTTGTCCGTCCAAATCTAGGGAGGTTAGCCACAGTGCCATGGGCTTTAAACTTCTTGATGACACTGCGCACGGTAGACACAGGAACATTCAGGTCTTTGGAGATGGACTTGTAGCCTTGACATTGCTCATGCTTCCTCATAATTTGGTTTCTCAAGTCCTCAGACAGTTCTTTGGTCTTCTTTCTTTTCTCCATGCTCAATGTGGTACACACAAGGACACAGGACAGAGGTTGAGTCAACTTTAATCCATGTCAACTGGCTGCAAGTGTGATTTAGTTATTGCCAACACCTGTTAGGTGCCACAGGTAAGTTACAGGTGTTGTTAATTACACAAATTACAGAAGCATCACATGATTTTTCAAACAGTGCCAATACTTTTGTCCACCCTCTTTTTTATGTTTGGTGTGGAATTATATCCAATTTGGCTTTAGGACAATTCTTTTTGTGTTTTTTCATTTAAGACAAATTAAATGAAGATAATAATAACAAAGAATTTGTGTTTGCAATCATTTTCATTAACAAACTGAGTGTTATCTAACAAAATTGCAGGGGTGTCAATACTTTTGGCCACAACTGTATGCTCTGTCCAATACACAGACAGGAATCTCTATGCTCTGTGTTTTGAACAGGCAGTAGAAATAAATAAGCCACCGGAGGTCACATCCCCTAATGTGACAGCTCAGGAACACAGCAGAATTTTAACAGAAAATACATTAAATCACCTTTAAATAGCTCTTTATTTTACATTTGGGGAAACTTAGTGCAAATACAATATGCTATACTAAGCTGTATTATATGAAGGGGCTGAACTAAAATACTCGACACAGTCCACGATCAAACATAGCTCTGTTCTGGGGAAAAAATTAAATATGGAAAACCCCTTTAATGACAACTATATTGTAAACATATGATATCACATATGAAAAAAATGGTTTTAGGAAGTTTCGCCCCCAGCAGTTCGCCCCCAGCATTTCGCCCCCAGCAGTTCGCCCCCACCAGTTCGCCCCCAGGAACACTTCGCCCCCGAATATTTTGCCCCCAGCATTTCGCCCCCAGGTTGTTTCGCCCCCGCACATTTCGCCCCCGCACATTTCGCCCCCAGCAGTTTGCCCCCGGATGTTTCGCCCCCGGATGTTTCGCCCCCAGCAGTTCGCCCCCGGATGTTTCGCCCCCGGATGTTTCGCCCCCAGCAGTTCGCCCCCGGATGTTTCGCCCCCAGCAGTTCGCCCCCGGATGTTTTGCCCCCAGCAGTTCGCCCCCGGATGTTTCGCCCCCCGGATGTTTCGCCCCCGGATGTTTCGCCCCCAGCAGTTCGCCCCCGGATGTTTCGCCCCCAGCAGTTCGCCCCCGGATGTTTCGCCCCCAGCAGTTCGCCCCCGGATGTTTCGCCCCCGGATGTTTCGCCCCCGGATGTTTTGCCCCCAGCAGTTCGCCCCCGGATGTTTCGCCCCCAGCAGTTCGCCCCCGGATGTTTCGCCCCCAGCAGTTCGCCCCCGGATGTTTCGCCCCCAGCAGTTCGCCCCCGGATGTTTCACCCCCAGCAGTTCGCCCCCAGCAGTTCGTACCCGGATGTTTCGCCCCCAGCAGTTCGCCCCCGGATGTTTCGCCCCCAGCAGTTCGCCCCCGGATGTTTCGCCCCCGGATGATTCACCCCCAGCAGTTCGCCCCTGGATGTTTCGCCCCCAGCAGTTCGCCCCCAGATGTTTCGCCCCAGCAGTTCGCCCCCGGATGTTTCGCCCACAGCAGTTCGCCCCCGGATGTTTCGCCCCCAGCAGTTCGCCCCCGGATGTTTTGCCCCCAGCAGTTCGCCCCCATCAGTTCGCCCCCGGATGTTTCACCCCAGCAGTTCGCCCCCGGATGTTTCACCCCCGGATGTTTCGCCCCCAGCAGTTCGCCCCCGGATGTTTCGCCCCAAGCAGTTCGCCCCCGGATGTTTCATCCCCAGCAGTTCGCCCCCAGATGTTTTGCCCCCAGCAGTTCGCCCCCGGATGTTTTGTCCCCAGCAGTTCGCCCACAGCAGTTCGCCCCCAGATGTTTCGCCCCCTGCTTTTTGCCCCCAGATGTTTCGGCCCCAAATTAGGCAGGGAATTTTGGCCTTGTGTTTTAGCCCTAAGACCGCTTTCACAGTAGCCACTTTCCCAAGTGCTAAGCACTGGAAAATCGCTAAGAAGATTGCCAATTTTGAATATACTACAAGCTGGCCCGATTCTAATGTATCGGGTATTCTAGAAGGCACAGCCACGTGGTATGTTGCACAGGTTATGTAGTATATTGGACAGTCCACGTAGTACATTGTACAGGCCACGTAGTATATAGGACAGCCGACGTAGTATTTTGGACAGCACATGTAGTAAATTGCACAGTCCACATAGTAAATTGCACAGCACACATAGTAAATTACACAGCGCACATAGTATATTGGCCAGCCAACGTAGTATATTGCACTGGTCACGTAGTATATTGCACTGTCCACGTAGTCTAGGAATGTGGGCACTATATTCGTGTTTAAAAAAAAATAATAAAGATATACTCACCTCAGCCACGGGCCCTGAAGTCCTCGCGCCTCTCTGCAGTGCTGGCGGTGGCTTCCGGTCTGAGCGTAGGACCTGCGATGATGTCGCGGTCACATGACCGTGACATCATCGCAGGTCCTGGACGGTGTGCATTGGAGAGAGGCGCGGAGGACAGAGCGACGTTGGAGGGGGTGAGAATAACTTTTTTTTTTATCATTATTATTTTTAGCATTACATCTTTTCACTATTGATGCTGCATAGGCACCATCAATAGCGAAAAGTTGGTCACACAGGGTTAATAGCAGCGTTAACGGAGTGCGGTACACCGCGATCCGTTAACGCTGGCATTAACCCTGTGTGAGCGGTCAGCGGTGAGTGCAGGGCAGTGAAGCAGCGGCCAATTTTATGGCAGACTGTGACCGTCACTTATTGGTCGTGGGCATTTTGCCAAGACCAATCAGCGACTTGGATTTACATGACAGACAGACGCCGCGACCAATGAATATACGAATAAAACGTTACAGACAGAAAGACGAAAGTGACCCTTAGACAATTATATAGTAGATAAGTCAATGGCTAGAAAAGCGAGGTGTTGTTTCGGCCAGTTCTTTTTATTTTATTACAGGAGCTATTTTTGAGCACTTAGCGTTCATCAATAGCCTGTATCTTATGGGTCATTACCGAGAGCGCTCACAAAAGTGCTCTGAAAAATGCCAGTAAAGCACGTGCTTTGGAGTTCTAAAACAGTGGCAGCATAAGGGTGCTTTCAAACTTCCGCTACATATGCACTACAGGCCGCCCGTTCGCTTCTGTAATGCCGCATTCCGCTAACCTGCAGCGGAACGAAAAGAAGAAAATGCTCTTCTTTTTGTTCTGACACTGATAGCGGAATGCGGCATTACGAAAGCGAACGGGCGTCTGCAGATCGCGGAACCCAGCCGTTCACTTCTATGGGCAATGCAAGCGGAATGCCAGCATTCAGCCAGCATTGCCCTGGGGTCAGCTGGATGTCAGATCCAGAGCGGATCGACCTCTGGCGGCCACAAACACAAGTGTGAAACCACTCTAAAATTACAGTGTGCAAGAGGCCTAAAATCTAAACAATTTTGAACTTTTACCTGACCCAGCACTGACCTGCTTTGTTGCAAGTTTTGTTGCAGATGTAACAAGTAGCAGGTCACATGTCCTGCAGGTTACATTAGACTAGCTTTTATTCTATCTGTACATCAGAATATAACAGTGTCTGAAATCTCCACAAAGAGAGAAGTGTACTGCCACAAAAAATCAGTCAGCTTCCACAGCAATTCACTTTCTACAACTATGAATTCAGTTCTGTCCAAACGTGGAAGGAGGAAGTTGGTCCATGAGAATCACATTTACTTATTTTCCAAACGAACCGCTGACGATGTTCATTCCATCTGGGTATGTGAAAAACGGACGACTTGCAAGGGACGTGTTTGGACCAATGAAGAATCTGGCGAAGTTGTGAAAGTAGTCAATCTTCACAATCACACAGCACAAGCTGCAAGACCTGAAGCAATCCGACTTGTTAATGAGGCTGTGACCAGGGCAAGGACAACACAGGAGACACCACAACAGATTCTCACAGACGTCGTTTCAGGAGCCCATTCTAATGTTGCAGCACTTCTCCCAAGGAAAGCATTACTGAAGAGGACAATACGATTAGAAAGGCAACTTGGCAATATCCCAAGGTTACCTCAAACCCTTGATCAACTTGTTATCCCCCTCGAGTTCCAGGAGATCAGTATTGATGGTGTCCAGCAGCAGTTCCTTCTGCATGACTCTGGTAAGCTACTTAACCATTTAACATTGTATTAAAACAATTCCATTATGCATAATTATTGCAAAGTTTATTTTGCACAAATGTGAAAAATGCTACACTATAAGGTGCTGATATAAAATACTATGTGATTTTTGCCTTCAAGGGAAACTTTGAGGGTAATATAATGTAGTGAGGCCTACTGATTCCAACTAGTGTTGGCCGATCACTGGAAAGATAGGATCAGATCGGGCTGATCATACCGAAAGATTGGAATTAATTCAGATCCAATCTCCAGAGCTAGATGTAGATATATATATATATATATATACAGTGGGGAAAAAAAGTATTTAGTCAGTCAGCAATAGTGCAAGTTCCACCACTTAAAAAGATGAGAGGCGTCTGTAATTTACATCATAGGTAGACCTCAACTATGGGAGACAAACTGAGAAAAAAAAATCCAGAAAATCACATTGTCTGTTTTTTTTTCATTTTATTTGCATATTATGGTGGAAAATAAGTATTTGGTCAGAAACAAGCAATCAAGATTTCTGGCTCTCACAGACCTGTAACTTCTTCTTTAAGAGTCTCCTCTTTCCTCCACTCATTACCTGTAGTAATGGCACCTGTTTAAACTTGTTATCAGTATAAAAAGACACCTGTGCACACCCTCAAACAGTCTGACTCCAAACTCCACTATGGTGAAGACCAAAGAGCTGTCAAAGGACACCAGAAACAAAATTGTAGCCCTGCACCAGGCTGGGAAGACTGAATCTGCAATAGCCAACCAGCTTGGAGTGAAGAAATCAACTGTGGGAGCAATAATTAGAAAATGGAAGACATACAAGACCACTGATAATCTCCCTCGATCTGGTGCTCCACGCAAAATTCCACCCCGTGGGGTCAGAATGATCACAAGAACGGTGAGCAAAAATCCCAGAACCACGCGGGGGGACCTAGTGAATGAACTGCAGAGAGCTGGGACCAATGTAACAAGGCCTACCATAAGTAACACACTACGCCACCATGGACTCAGATCCTGCAGTGCCAGACGTGTCCCACTGCTTAAGCCTGTACATGTCCGGGCCCGTCTGAAGTTTGCTAGAGAGCATTTGGATGATCCAGAGGAGTTTTGGGAGAATGTCCTATGGTCTGATGAAACCAAACTGGAACTGTTTGGTAGAAACACAACTTGTCGTGTTTGGAGGAAAAAGAATACTGAGTTGCATCCATCAAACACCATACCTACTGTAAAGCATGGTGGTGGAAACATCATGCTATGGGGCTGTTTCTCTGCAAAGGGGCCAGGACGACTGATCCGGGTACATGAAAGAATGAATGGGGCCATGTATTGTGAGATTTTGAGTGCAAACCTCCTTCCATCAGCAAGGGCATTGAAGATGAAACGTGGCTGGGTCTTTCAACATGACAATGATCCAAAGCACACCGCCAGGGCAACGAAGGAGTGGCTTCGTAAGAAGCATTTCAAGGTCCTGGAGTGGCCTAGCCAGTCTCCAGATCTCAACCCTATAGAAAACCTTTGGAGGGAGTTGAAAGTCCGTGTTGCCAAGCGAAAAGCCAAAAACATCACTGCTCTAGAGGAGATCTGCATGGAGGAATGGGCCAACATACCAACAACAGTGTGTGGCAACCTTGTGAAGACTTACAGAAAACGTTTGACCTCTGTCATTGCCAACAAAGGATATATCACAAAGTATTGAGATGAAATTTTGTTTCTGACCAAATACTTATTTTCCACCATAATATGCAAATAAAATGAAAAAAAACAGACAATGTGATTTTCTGGATTTTTTTTCTCAGTCTGTCTCCCATAGTTGAGGTCTACCTATGATGTAAATTACAGACGCCTCTCATCTTTTTAAGTGGTGGAACTTGCACTATTGCTGACTGACTAAATACTTTTTTTCCCCACTGTATATATATATATATATATATATATATATGCACACTGTACGCCCGAACAGTGTGTGTGTGTATATATATGCAAATATGTGGGTGGGTGATGGTGGTCTGGCACTTTTGGAACTTTGAAATGCAATAAAGGATTTGTATAGGACTTAAGGAGCGCGGAGGTCTTTCTTCATGGATGCATGTTAAGTATGGGCGGAAGCCAACCCCTGCTCTAGCAGCACACTGAGTCCTCAGCAACAATCTCAGTTGAGCCACTCTTCTTCCAGCTTTCTTGCATATATATAATGGCCCCAAGCTGCGCTGTTAAAAAATAAACAAACCCAGTTATTCAACTCTCTCTCCGGTGTCCAGCGCTGTCTCCGGCGGTGCAGGGAATTCCGAAATCCCAATGCTATGCATTCTGGGTTGTGCATCACCACCTCTGCACATGTGCCGGGCTGTTCTGTGACGTGATGTGGTGCTTTCCCAGGACCGTCTAGTGAACGGTCCTGGGATCACTCTCCACTGTAGTTATAGTTCGGCAGGCACAGAGGCGGTGATGCGCCGCCTGGATTTCGGGATTCCCTGCACTGCTGGGCTAGGAGCCGGAGCCAGTACTGGACACTGGAGAAAGAGGTGAGTAACTGGGTTTGTTTATTTTTTAACAGCGCAGCCTGGAGCCATTTACTAAAGCTAAATATGCACACACGCTGTACACCTGTATAGTGTGTGTGTGTGTGTGTGTGTATATATATATATATATATATATATATATATATATATATATATATGCGCACACTGTTCGGGAGTGTATGCCCGGACAGTGTTTTCAGATTACGGAGGATTCCGATTTCTAATTCAGATCATCATCATGATCTGGCTACAAATCGGATCGTAATTTAAAATAACGATCAGCCTGAAAATCGTAATAAATTACGATCTTCAGTGATCGGACCGGCCAACACTAATTCCAAATATGCAGCATTGTACTGGCCATACCTGTCCTGGATGCTGCCCCGTTCAGCCTCACCTGTCTGCGGCGTGCACGGACTGAACTGCCATCGCCGGCTGATTCCTCGGCTCTCGTAGTTCAGTCCTGCAGATCCGTGGACAGGTCGGGCTGAACTCCGGAGCTCAGGTGAGATACGCCATGATTTGCAGATGCGTTTTGCCTGCTGCTCCAAACACTTTTTAAGCACTTTGCAAGCGCTTTGGCAAAACGCTTCTGCAAATAGGGGACGTGGCCAAGCTCTGCTATGGGCGTGGCCATGCCCTGCTATGGCCTAAACCGAGCGTATTTGGCGTGGTTTGCAGGCATTTTTCGGGAGGTTTCCCTCTTGCCCATTCCCATTCCTTCCGGGATCCGCCGGAAAATAGCTTTGAAGCTATTTTCCGGTGGGGCGTTTTCCGGCCCCAGCCGGAATCCGCCCGTAACCCGCACCATAGACATGAAAGGGCGGGTTTCAGGCAGGAAACACAGCACGGAATATGCATGTAAATCCAGCTTGTCTGGATAAAGCCTGAGGCCTCGTGCCCACTGACGGAAGGGGATTGTGGAGCGGCATCTCCGCAGCGGCTGTAATTGCGGTAGCAATTGGAGATCCCACAGGAATCTATTTGTGCCTGCAATTGTGGCCACTATTGTGGTACCCTAATTCTGTATCAAAATCTTCACTTAACTCTATGGATTTAGGTGCAGGTTTTAGTGCAGGATTTCAGCCCCTTGTCTGAATGGCTGGAATTTTGTTTGTATAATGGCAGCATACATTGACATGCTGCACTGCATGTTTTTTTTTGTAAACAAAATTTTTTCATCAGCATGTGGATGGGATTTACACATTAATGCTGCATATGACCCCAGCCTAATGGACCATTCAGTTATGCCTTAGACCAAAAGCACACTGGTGATTTTACTGGCGTTTTTTGCGTCCTGCACAATCCTCTCAATGAGACAGCATAGGCAGCGCGGACGTCTCGAACGTCCGCGCTGCCCACCCGACGACTAGCGTGCCCATTCGCCTGATTGGAATGCCCCATTCAGGCGGGCGGACCGCCCAGTCGTTCATTCAGACGTCCAGCCTCAAGCCGCGTCTGGATGCGGCTGTCAACTAGACGGCCCGTTCATCATAGTGGCGATTGGCCGTGCTGAACGGCCGTCTAGTTGAAGGGTCTAAAGGTACCCTAAAAATGTGACCTATTTCAAGTTTGGAAGTAATTTTAATTTTAAACAAAAATATATAATTTTCCACTGGGACAATATATGTTGTAAAAAACTATTGGTTGGCCCCTTCACACTAGATTTTGCTTCAGTTTTTTTAATATGAAATCAGAAAATCTGGAGCAAAATGTGAGTATTTAATGTGAGTTATGAACAGAGTCTTCTGATTAGGATATTTTTTTTGTGAATTTATCCCAAAACTCTGTCTGCTGCTTGTTACACTTTTCCTGTTATTTCCTCTACTAATACTTTCATTTTAAATTAGGAAATGGACACAGCCGTATGTTGATATTTGGAACAAGAGACAATCTCCATCTACTGGCACAAAGTAAAGAGTGGTTTGCTGATGGCATGTTTTTCACTACACCAGCCTTGTTTAAGCAACTTTACACAATCCATGTAGTCCACAGCGGCCTTGTTGTTCCTGTAGTGTACACCTTGCTGACAGACAAGAGCCGTTCTACATACCAGAGGTTGCTGCAAGAGCTGAAGAACTTGCAGCCTGGACTGCAGCCAGACAACCTGATGTTGGATTTTGAACTAGCTGCAATACAGGCATTTGAAAGTGAATTCCCCAACCTTGTGAAGACTGGTTGCTTTTTCCACCTATCACAGTCGGTTTGGCGTAATGTTCAAAATGAAGGACTCAAGATGCAATACCAAGGTGACCATGAATTTGCCCGTTGGATACGCATGATACCTGCCCTGGCCTTTCTACCACCACAGAATGTTGTGCAATCATTTGAAGAATTGGTGGAAGATCCTGACTTTCCACAAGAAGCAATACCTATTGCCAACTATTTTGAAGACAGCTATATCGGTCGAATGAATCGCAGAGGACGTCAAGCACCTTTGTTTCCAGTTCAATTCTGGAATGTGTATGAACGAACATTGAATGATCAACAGCGAACAAATAATGATGTCGAAGGATGGCACCGTAGCTTTCGAGAAACATGTGGTACTCTTTTCCAAAATATATACCGGTTCATTAACTGTCTGAAACATCAGCAAGAGCTCCATAGTTTTGAAATTATTCAGATAATAGCAGGAAATCCCATCGCTGCAAGAAACAAAAAGTATGCTGCAATTTCAGCAAGGGTTAAACGTATCGTGCAAGATTTCGATAATAGAAGCTTGATGGATTATCTGAGAGGCATTGCCTACAGCTTTGATTTTTAGTTCATGGTCACATATTGTATGTTTTGAGAGCAGTGTTTTTAGCTGTAAAATAATTCAAGCATTATAACCTGCAATTTGTATTTTCTCTTTTTCTCTAATCCTTCCCCTCTATACCTTTTTATGTTTCTTGTTAAAACAGTTTTGATATATACAGTTAAAGCATAACTCTGCAAAAAACATGTTATGTTATAGTACCTGTGCCCATGATATTCATTTCCAAAGGAGACCTTCCAGCAGCTTCACTTCTGTGTGAAAAGTCTCATCCAAGTTAAAGCTCCATGTGCTGCAGGATTTCAGTGGTTGCTAAGGAGGTTGTTTCTCCTTAGTAGCAGTACTTGTGGATGGATTCTAGAGGGCGTGGCTGCACAGGAGCATGCAGCTAACAATATATTCCCTATGATGTATAAAGGGCTGCTGGTTTACAGCCCTCTGTAAAGCCCCCCCATGTGTTCCGTCCTGTAACGGCTTTACACAGGCAGGGGGAGCCCTCCTCTTGTCCAGGACAGAGCACATGAGCGGAGGGTGAAGGGGAGCTTTGCAGAGGGCTGTGAACAAGCAGCCCTGAATGTATCATAGGAAGCCAGGAACCGTTCTGCTCCCAAGGGGGCACGACCTCCTTAGTAACCAATGAAATCCTACTATTTTCCTGTCTGTTTGTAAAATTACTCATCTAGAAAACAAAGTTTGAGAATAAAAAAAACTAATTTGATCAGAATTGTATATCTTAGACTCATATGGTGTATTATTAGTGATAAGCAAACCTGCCAATGTTCAGTTCAGGCAGGTTTTTCCCAGATGCGAAAGATCCAGGAGCAAATTGCTAGAGGCAAAACATTCAGGGATGAACTGCTGGGGGCGAACTGACAGGGGGTGAAACATCTGGGGGTGAAACATCCGGGGGCGAACTGCTGGGGGCGAAACATCCGGGTACGAACTGCTGGGGGCGAACTGCTGTGGGCGAAACATCCGGGGGTGAACTGCTGGAGGCGAACTGCTGGGGGCGAAACATCCGGGGGCGAACTGCTGGGGGCGAAACATCCGGGGGCGAAACATCCGGGGGCGAAACATCCGGGGGCGAACTGCTGGGGGCGAAACATCCGGGGGCGAACTGCTGGGGGCAAAACATCTGGGTACGAACTGCTGGGGGCGAAACATCCGGGGTGAACTGCTGGAGGTGAACTGCTGGGGGCGAAACATCCGGGGGCGAACTGCTGGGGGCGAAACATCCGGGGGTGAACTGCTGGGGGCGAACTGCTGGGGGCGAAACATCCGGGGGCGAACTGCTGGGGGCGAAACATCCGGGGGCGAACTGCTGGGGGCAAAACATCCGGGGGCGAAACATCCGGGGGCGAACTGCTGGGGGCGAAACATCCGGGGGCGAACTGCTGGGGGCGAAACATCCGGGGGCGAACTGCTGGGGGCGAAACATCCGGGGGCGAACTGCTGGGGGCGAAACATCCGGGGGCGAACTGCTGGGGGCGAAACATCCGGGGGCGAACTTCTGGGGGCGAAACATCCGGGGGCGAAACATCCGGGGGCAAAACATCCGGGGGCGAACTGCTGGGGGCGAAACATCCGGGGGCGAAACATCCGGGGGCGAAACATCCGGGGGCGAAATGTGCGGGGGCGAAATGTGCGGGGGCGAACTGCTGGGGGCGAAATGTGCGGGGGCGAAACAACCTGGGGGCGAAATGCTGGGGGCGAAATGTTCGGGGGCGAAGTGTACCTGGGGGCGAACTGCTGGGGGCGAACTGCTGGGGGCGAAATGCTGGGGGCGAACTTCTGGGGGCTGGGGGCGAACTGCTGTGGGCGAAATGCTGGGGGCGAACTGCTGGGGGCGAAACTTCCAACTCCCGAAAAAAATATATCTTCTTACTTAGAGTTTGGGACTTGCTTACTACTAACTACTATATTTTATTATGATCAACTAGACAAGGTAACATTTATATATAACAAATATATTGTTGTATTGTCATGACCCTAAAAGTATATTAAAAATCCACCTTGAAAACAGGCACATCTTGTGGATTTTTGACAGCTTAATCAGATTAAAGCCTCACTATTCATAAATCATGCTTAAATATGATTAATGGTCCCTAAGCGTCAAAAGACTATTTTGGCATCGTTACACATCTGAAGAAACTGCTGACAATGATTACCTGTCAGTAAGCGGAAAAGTGTTTTTTTACTTTTACTGAATTCTTTTCTGTTTGTTTTCAGAGAGTAACATTTACCTTTATGTCCCTTGCTTTATAGCAATGTTGGCCATAAACAAAAATCCCCTAGGGTCACCAATTATTTTCTCCTTGTTAAAATATTAATTCTATTTTTCTACAATTACATGCTATAACAATCTATTATAGTAAAAGAAAGAGATGTAGATTATACCCTGTCGAGGCTCTTTGCCTTTTTATATAGTTCCAATCCTGCCTTGAGCTGAAGACCAGTGTAATGTCAGAAATAAGATAACACTGCGCAGCAAATTTCAGGGACGTTCTTGTCCCCTGAAAAAATGTTATTGTATCTTATAGATTTTGATATGCTGAACACAAATATGTGCGCCAAAAGTCTGTATCACGTAAGGTTTTAACCCGTTCATGACTGGAGCTTTTTTCGATTTTTCGTTTTCATTTTTCACTCCCATTCTTTACAGAGCCATAACTTTTTTATTTTTCCGGCAATATGGCCGTGTGAGGGCTTATTTTTTGCGGGACGAGTTGTACTTTTGAACGACATCATGTGTTTTATCGTGATGTGTACACGAAAACGGTAAAAAAATTCCAAGTGCGGTGAAATTGCAAAAAAAAGTGCAATCTCACACTTGTTTTTTGTTTGGCTTTTTTGTTAAGTTCACTAAATGCTAAAACTGACCTGCCATTATGATTCTCCAGGTCATTACGAGTTCACAGCCACCAAACATGTCTAGGTTCTCTTTTATCTAAGTGGTGAAAAAAAATTCCAAAATCTGCTAAACAAAAAAAAATTGTGCAATTTTCCGAGACCCGTAGCGTCTCTATTTTTTGTGACCTCGGGTCGGGTGAGGGCTTATTTTTTGCGTGCCGAGCTGATGTTTTTAATGATACCACTTTTTTGTGCAGATAAGTTCTTTTGATCGCCTGTTATTGCATTTTAATGCAATGTCGCGGCGACCAAAAAAAAAACATAATTCTGGCGTTTTGATCTTTTTATCGCTATGCCGTTTAGCGATCAGGTTAATTCTTTTTTCTATTGATAGATCGGGCAATTCTGAATGCGGCGATACCAAAATATGTGTAGGTTTTATTTTTCTAATTGTTTTACTTTGATTGGGATGAAAGGGGGCGATTTGAGCTTTTATGTTTTTTTAAAAACTTTTTTTTTTAACTTTTGGCATGCTTCAATAGCCTCCATAGGAGGCTAGAAGCTGCCATAGCGCGATTGCCTCTGCTACATGGAGATGATGCTCAGATCACCTCTATGCAGCAGAATTACAGGCTTGCTATGAGCGCCGACCACAGGGTGGTGCTCATAGCAATCTGCCGTCAACAACCATAGAGGTATCGAGGAGACCTCTGGTTGTGATGGCATTGCAGCGATAATAATAATCTTTATTTTTGTATAGCAATAATAATAATAATAATAATCTTTATTTATATAGCGCCAACATATTCCGCAGCGCTTTACAGTTTAACAGTTTCAAAACACAAGTCATAAGTAACAACGTTAACAATATGATAATTAAAGCAAAATAAGACGAAATAAGACGACCCTGCGCCAGAACGCCAGAATTATGTTTTTTTTGGTCGCCGCGACATTGCATTAAAATGCAATAACAGGCGATCAAAAGAACTTATCTGCACAAAAAAGTGGTATCATTAAAAACATCAGCTCAGCACGCAAATGCTTAATGCCTAGTGACTGGAGCCTAGAGCGTAGGAGATGGTGGTCAACAGTATCGAAAGTTGCAGATAGGTCAAGAAGAATGAGCAGAGAGTGGTCACCGTTAGGTTTTGCTGTCAGAAGGTCATTGGTCACTTTGATGAGTGCAGTTTCAGTTGAATGTAGGGGGCGGAAGCCGGACTGTGAAGGGTCTAGAAGGGAGTGAGTGGAGAGGTAACGGGTAAGGTGGGAGTAAACTAGGCGCTCCAAAAGTTTAGAGATGAAGGGGAGATTGGAGACTGGTCTGTAGTTCTTTGTGCAGGATGGGTCGAGAGCGGGTTTCTTTAGTAATGGAGTAATGATGGCGTGTTTGAAGGAGGATGGGAAAATGCCCAAGGAGAGGGAGAGATTAAAGATTGTAGTTAGGTGGGTTGTGACGACTGGAGAGAGAGACTGAAGGAGATGTGTGGGAATGGGGTCGGTAGTGCATGTAGTCGGACGAGAAGAAGAGAGGAGTCTGGAGACTTCTTCTTCTGTGATGGGATCAAATGTGGAAAGTGAGCCAGGGGAGATGCAGGAAGGGATGGGAGTCACAGCACTTGGTGGTTGGGAGCAGATTTCTTGACGGATATTATCTATTTTTTCTGTAAAGTGGGAGGCCAGGTCATCAGCACAAATGTCTGTGATAGGGGCTTGTGCTTTTGGCCTGAGGAGGGAGTGAAAAGTGTCAAAAAGTTTCTTGGGGTTGTTGGCTAGTGAGGAGATCAGGGTGGTGAAGTAGGTCTGTTTGGCGAGGTGAAGGGCAGCGTTATAAGTTCTTAACATAAATTTGAAGTGGATGAAGTCTTCTGGTGTGCTGGTTTTTCTCCATAGGCGTTCAGCACTCCTAGAACATCGCTGGAGAAGTTGAGTTTGTGATGTGAGCCAGGGCTGTTTTACTTTGTGCTTGGAGGTTCTGAGGGTGATGGGAGCTACTTGGTCAAGGGTCCTTCTAAGAGTGTCATTGTAGTGATGAACAGCCAGATTAGGACAGGAAAAAGAGGAGATTGGGGACAGTTATGAGTGTAGGGAGTCTGAAAGTGTCTGAGGGTTAATGGCTTGTAGATTTCTGACTGTGTGGTAGGTAGGAGTGAGCTGGGGTGGGCGAGGATTTGTGAGCGTGAAGGAGAGAATGTTGTGGTCAGAGAGTGGAAGCGGTGAGTTGTTTAGGTGGGATATTGAACAGAGCCGGCCGAAGACCAGATCAAGGGTGTTACCGTCCTTGTGTGTCTCAGAGGTTGAAAGCTGTGAGAGGCCTAGAGAGGTGGTTAGTGATAGAAGCTGGGATGCAGATGTGGAAGTAGGGCTGTTAATGGGGATGTTGAAGTCTCCCAGGATAAGGGTTGGAAGTTCTGAGGACGTGAAATGCGGCAGCAAGGCTGAAAAATGGTCAAGGAAGTGGGTGGGTGAGCCTGGGGGCCAGTATATGACCGCTACTCTGAGTGAGAAGGGACGGAAGAGGCTGATGGTGTGGACCTCAAAAGAAGGGAATAAGAGTGATGGAACTGGGGGGATGACCTGGAAAGTGCATTGTGGGGACAGGAGTATGCCGACTCCACCACCATGTCTGTTTGTGGGTCTCGGGGAGTGAGAGAATTGTAAGCCACTGTAAGAAATGGCAGCAGGAGAGACAGTGTCAGAATCCTGAATCCAGGTTTAGTGAGGACCAACAGATTAAGAGAGTTGTTCAGAAAGTAGTTGTGTAGGAAAGGAAGCTTGTTACAAGCAGACCATGGATTCCAGAGGGCACAATTAAAAGATGTGGATGAGGGAGTGCAAGTAATATTAATAAGATTATTATGGTTTCGATATGAGGTTGGGTAGGGGTTGAGGTTGGGGGATGGTGGACCAGGGTTGGGGGAGATGTCCCCTGAAATCAGTAGGAGTAGGAAGATAAAGAGCAAATAGATGTTGGAATTGTAAGTAGTTTTTTTCTGCGATGTGTTTGGACAAGATGGGCTGAGGTTTCTCAGGAAGGTGAGGAGTGCATGGGAGCTGTACATGGGAAAGGGAATTATAGAGGGGCTGATGTGTATGAGCCACTAACATATTCCGCAGTGCTTTACAGTTTGCACACATTATCATCACTCTCCCCATCGGAGCTCACAATCTGAATTCCCTATCAGTATGTCTTTGGAATGTGGGAGGAAACCGGAGAACCCAGAGGAAACCCACACAAACACGGGGAGAACATACAAACTCCTTGCAGATGTTGTCTTTGGAGGGATTCAAACCCAGGACTCCAGCGCTGCAAGGCTGCAGTGCTATCCACAGAGCCACCATGCTGCCCTGTCGCTCCGCGTTTTTCCGGAACGTCGTCCGGAAGTGCATTTAAATGCCCGCTGTCAGAGTTTGACAGCGGCATTTAACTACTTAACAGGCGTGGGGGATCAAGATTCCGCACGCACCTATTGCGGGCACATGTCAGCTCTTAAAAACAGCTGACATGTCGCGGCTTTGAGGTGGGCTCACCGCCGGAGCCCACCTCAAAGAGGAAGATACTGCCAGTTGACGTACTATTCCATCAAATGGCAGTAAGGGATTAAGAAACAACAGTTTAGAGTCTACATTATGATGTCCGAGACACTACATACATGTGCATCGATGTCAGTAGCAAAAGCAATGCTTCAAAAGTTTTGCAGATGACTTTTGTTTATAATCCATGTCAGATGCTTCTCAAATAAGATTCCAGCAATAGTCAGCCAGCATTGACATACCCCACTTTCCCTGGTACCTTTTCTCCATCAGCGCAATGTCTTGGTGAAATCTTTCACTGTGTTCACCACTAACGGCACCAAGATTGTTTGGAAAAATGTCCAAGTGAGAATGTAGAAAATGCATTTTTAGTAACATATTGCATTTCATCAAATGATATGCTGTGAGCATGTTGTCCACGAGTTGTTCAAAGTTCGGTGCCCTGCTGTTGCCAAGGAAGTTGAAGGTCACATCTTTAAATGCTCTCCATGCCACTTGTTCAGCACCTTGCAAAAGTCCATCAAAGCTACTGTCATTCGTTATATCTCTGATCTGTGGGCCAATAAAAATACCTTCTTTTATCTTTGCATCACTTATTCTTGGAAATTTCTGTTGCAAGTATGAAAAGGCTTCCAATTCTTTGTTCATTGCTTTGACAAAATTCTTCATAAGCCCAAGTTTAATATACAAATGAGGGAGAAATATCTTTGCTGGATCAACGAGAGGTGATATGAATGGGTCACCGAGGAGGATGGCAGGAACAGGCTAAGCCACCAGAAAACCAGAGAGGTTGGTAACTAAGGGGATTGCAGACCCCTGATCCTATCAACACAACTAGCAGTAGCCGTGGAGCGTTCCTACGATGCCCTAGACACCTCGGCACAGCCGGAGAACTAAGCCTAAAGCCAGAAAGGTGAAATCTAAACTGCCCTGAATCAGATCCCCAAAGGAATTGACAGCCCCCAAACAAATATTGTCGGTGAGACAAGATGAGACACAAACACAGGCAGAAAACAGACTGAGCAAACGGGGCCCAAGCTGTCTAGACAGGACAGGACAGAAAAGGTACTGTCTGCAATCACGCACAAAACCCTAAAAAAATCCAACACATCTGATATACAAAAAACCTGAGGCCACACGACCTCACCCCCGCTAGATCAGCACTCTGGTATGAACTGGAAGCAAAGCAAAAGATACTAACATAACAGGGGACTGAACAAACTGACACAAGCTGTAACATATGAGCGGGGCCCAGCGCTGCCCCCAGCAGGGAGTACGCTGAACCCTAACAACAAAGCAGAAAGCAAAAAAAGGCACAACCAGATTAGATGCAAAGGATTAGCAAAAGAATCACTTAACTGAACCATGCAGATCAGGCAGGAGACAAAAGAACTCCAACTGCACAAGGAGGAAATCACCAGCAACCACCAAGGGAAGCCTGCTCAATTATATGCTCCCAGCCATAATCCCAGATTCCCAATTATCGTCATCAGGTGGCAAACTTCCATCAACCAGGCCAGCTCCACTACTCCCAGTAATCATCAGAGGGAGCAGAGGGAGCTCCAGCTCAGAAGTCCAAGCAAGGGAATTCACAACAGAGAGGATTATGTTTAACATTCTTCTGTCCAGCAACCAGGTTTTCGCAGAGTGGCCAGTGTTTTCTGAAATAGTGCATTTCTCGTGCACGACTGTCCCACTCACAAATAAAACAACAATACTTGGTATATCCAAGCGGCAGTCAAAGAAGAAGTGCAACAACTTTTAGATCACCACATATGTTCCAGTTATAATTTCTATAATTAATATAGGTCAACAGTAACTCCATTTTCTCATACATTTCTTTCATGTGTACGGCATGTTCAATAGGTATAGAAGGATAAATATTTCTTTTGTGTAGTAAAACAGCCTTCAGACTTAAAACTGATGAGTCAATGAACAGTCTCCATTCTTTAGGGTCATGTTCGCATCCAAGAGCACCAAACAACCCAAAGACGTCGTTGCAAAAGGTTAAACTGTCGACATGGTTGAAAAATTGATTAAGGTCTTCTTGACGACTGTGAAAAACAGAAACTCTTGTTCCTGGTAATAAGAGATTCCATTCCTGTAGCCTTGATCCCAATAATTCTGCCTGCCTCTCTGGCAATTTCAAATCTCTGACCAAGTCACGTCACTCAGATCAGCTTGACTGAACAGATGTGGATTAGATGATGAAGGCTCAAAGTATGGGTCTGCAGCAGTGTCATTTTCCACTGACATTGTTAGTTCATCTTCGTCGTCCTCCATTGCCATTGTCCATACTTTGGGCAGCTTTGGAACACGAAGACTTTCATCGTGTGGCACTGGTCTTATGGCTGAAGGAAGATTAGGATATTCTTTTGATTTCTAGTTCTTTGCTGAATATCCTGATACATTTGTAAGGCAGAAGTAGCAATCTGTTACATGATCTCTCTGCTCTCTCCATATCATTGGGACAGCAAACGGCATTGAAGGTCGTGATCCATTCAGCCATCCTCTAAGTATGTCAGTATTGTCTTTTGATTCCTCCCCTGCCCAGGAGATGTGGTATGCTCTGTACGCGGTCAGTCAAATGATTTGCTGCGCCTGCGCGGAATTCGCATAATAAGTGCTTGCATATGTGCAGATCAGCTATTTATGTTATTTCAGTGGAAAATTCAGAATATACTGCTTCAGAAAAAGTTCATATGAGTTTTAAGAATTATAACAGAATATTATAATGTTTTGTATCATTTCTCAAAAACCTTACAAGATATGAAAAATCTGAAGTCATTTCTGAAATCAGCATGAAAAAATCTATCAGGAACACTCAAAATTGTCCGAGGGACAAAACCTTGGTAACACAGTGTAATTTGTTGTTTGAGAGTACCATTGAAAAAACTGTGGTGTTAAGGCATTGTATCCCTAAAAACAAGACTGCCCAACTTTTCCATCTCTGGGACAAGGGATGATAGTGATTTTATATGTTACTCTAAAAAATTAATGAGTGACCATCGCGTGCCAGACTGCTTTAAAGGGAATCTGTTGGCGGAATGTCAACCCCCACCCCAAATGAAGCTGAAGAGCCATTTGCAAATCTGAAGCCTCTGTCACTTCCGATCTATTCCCTATCCTGCAGAAACTCCTCCTGACTGTCAGTCTCAGTGCTGTGCAACTTCAGGCAAAGTCAGCCAAGCAGGAGGAGGTGGAGCTGGGTGGGAAATAAATCTGGAGTGACAGAGGCTTCATATCTTCAGCCTAATTTGCAGATAAATGCAAACGATTTCTCAGTGATGGAGAAATGGACTGACCATGTAAAGGCTGCACTGGACTTGTCTCTGAAAGAGCTACTTGTACATATAGTTTAGAGTGTGAAATCCTGCTGACAGTTTCCCTTTAATTGAAGCTACAGTATTATCAGAAAATAACCTATTGTTTAGCTCAGATTTTTTGGTTACATGTATTTTTCAAAATTGTATGGCATTTTTTTCATATAATTTTCTTTAATAACCCCTTCACGACATGCACCGCACATGTACGGCGCATGTCGGGTCTCCCCCTGTCCCCATGTCAGATCCACCCATGGCTGTTAACACGTTAAATGCCGCTGTCATGGCGCCTGTGTCACATGACCGCGGGTCACCGATGGGTTGACATGACTACCCGGGGTCTGCAGGAGACCCCTGTGATTGTCATAATAAAATAAAATTTGGCACTCAACTTTTGAATGAACGATGGATGAATTTTATTGCAGTCAAGGTAATCTCCTTTGGTTGTCACAGCTGGATAGCTATGAGTGCTGCTCAGCAATTGTAGGAGCACATAAGGCATGTTGGATGGCGTGGTGCAGTGGCATCATCATGCCATCCAGCATTCACTGCTAGCACAGGGGAGACGATGGACCAAGAATCATGATTAGGTATGAGTATTTTTTTCTTTTTTTTATTCTTATATTACTTTGCAGCGGCTGTGCTGATGGGAAGATAAAATGAGGTGAGGAGCTGTGCTAGTGGGGGGGAATAAAATGAGGTAAGGGGTTGTGCAGATGGGGGAATAAATTGAGGGGCTGTGGAGAGGGGGAATAATACACTGAGGGGCTGTGGAGATGGGGGTAATAAACTGAAGGGCTGTGCAGATGGGGTAAATAAACTAACAGGCTGTGCAGATTGGGGAGAATAAGCTGAGGGGCTCTGCAGAGGGGGAAATAAAATGAGGGGCTGGGCAGAGGTGGGTTAAAATGAGGGACTGTGCAAATGTGGGTAAATAAACAGAGGGGCTGTGCAGATGGGAATAAGTTGAGAGGCTGTGCAGGGGGTAAAATGAGGGGCTGTGCAGATTGGGGAATAAACAGGCTGTGCAAAGGGGGGAATAAACTGAGGGGCCATGCAGATGGGTGAATATACTGAGGAGATGTGCAGATTGGGGAGAAGAAGCTGAGGGGCTGCGTAGAGGGGGGAATAAATTGAGGGGCTGGGCAGATGGGAGAATAATAAGAAGAGCTGTGCAGAGGGGGCAATAAAATGAGGGGCTGTACAGATGGGGTGAATAAACAGAGGGGCTGTGCAGATGGGGAATACGTTGAGGGGCTATGCAGATGGGGGAATAAACTGAGGGGCTGTGCAGAGGGGGGGAATAAAATGAGGGGCTATGCAAGGGGGCATAAAATGAGGTGCTGTGCAGGGGGGCATAAAATGAGGATCTGTGCAGGTGGCATGAAATGAGAGGAAGTGCGAGGGAACATGAAATGAGAGACTGTGTGAAGGCCATAAAATGAGATGTCCGTTTGGGTCATGAAATGAGGGTCTGTGAACAGGGGGACAGCAAAGTATATAAGGAGCTGTTGTGACCATACTTTGTATGGGACTGTAGAGGTCATTATACTGGGGGCTGTGGTGACCATACTGGATAGGGGGCTGAGATGAATAGCGTACTGTTTGTGGTATTGTTTGGGGGGCTATATTACTGTATGGAGTGTTGTGGGGATCACAGTATTTATGGGGGCTATATTGAACATCATACTATTTAAGGGTGTCTGTGGTGGTGACTATACTATATATTGGGGGATTATTGTGGATATAATACCATATGGGTGACTGTGGTTACCATTATACTGTGTATGGGGACAGCGTGATGAGTGGTTACAGTTTGAAGAGGGTAACGTGGTGGTCAGTATGAGGGTATAGTGAAAAAAGTGGCACAGGATGGATATGGAGAGGTGACAGTGTGAAATTGAGGCACAATAAGAGGTGTTAGCATGTTGGGGGGACAGTATGGAGATATAGAAAGTGTAATGGAAAATTAGAGATGGGACAGCCATGGTATAGGCCATGGTTCATAAGGGCGGATGGCGTGGCAGTTATAGCTGATAATGGTAGACAGTGTGGAGGTCATATACCATAGGAGGCTTATTTAGGGTCATAATATGGACAGACATTTGTACGCAGAGGGCATTTTAATAACACTTATTTTTAAGGGCACTGTGTCGGGATGTGCAGCAAAAGACAGGAGAAGATGGAGGTCTCCAAAGACAGGTTGTAGATGTGAAAAGTCATCATGGCATTTAGACAAGATAGAGATGAAAAGAGATGACTACAGAGATGTAATCTATAAGGTACCTGGGTGTAAATGTTTATTTGTGATACTGACAAATTCTCATCAGTACTGTGGTTCCTGTATGGTCTGTAGTCTGATGATGGCAGACAATAACAACCCCCAGTATAACCTTACCATTGTTAAGGACTTACTGGGATTTGTAGAGTTGTAGGTTCATGCAATACAACTGTAAATCAGATAAATATAGTGCCAAGGTAAATAGGTACTTCCAAAACACTTCCCCTGGATAAAGCCAAGTGCGAAACGCGCGTTGGGGTCTTTTTGCTGCTATCAGGTATGAATATAGACTTCTCAATTTAGCACACTTGTCTCCTTGCATATTAATTGTGGCATTAGTTTCTTTCATTGCTTGCACTAAAGGTTGCTATACTATATGAAATCTTTTTTTGCATTTGCACTTTATAAATAGTCTTTAAAAAGTTTTTTGCATTTAAAGCCTTTGAATAGGATTTTTGGGATGTTTTTTGCACCCTATATTTAAAATATTATCCATTGTTGGTCTTTTTTTGCATTAATATATGCCAATTGTTGCACTAACGCTGCTTCATCATATAACAAATGTTTTTCATTTATGCATTGGCACTTTATAAATAATTTTAACGAAGGTTTCTTTGCCACTACCTAAGGCCTTTGAATGGGATATTTGGGAGGCGTTTTATGCACCCTATATTTGCAATACTGCCCATTTTTTGTCCCTTATTGTATCAATATGTATAATAGAAAATGTGTGCAACGTGTATAACAAGTCTATTTATGCCATAAGATTATTCTTGCAGCTTTTTTTGTATTGGTGTTTCCCCTCTTAAAAAATGTTGTCTGCATTGTTGCATGTATTAATTGTGTATTTTTTGTGATATATATAAAAAATTGCATTGTTGCTAATAACGGCTTAAAATGAACTCTATTTTTATGGTAAATAAAGCTTCCTTTTTCTCTCGGGTTTCTCATGCAATACAACTGTTTATGGGGTTGACTTGATATTACAATAGATTATTGTATTAAGCTTGGTTCTTGTATTCACATAATTTTGGTTCATAGAATCATAGAATCGTAGAGTTGGAAGGGACCTCCTGGGCCATCTAGTCCAACCCCCTGCTCAAAGCAGGATTCACTAAATCATCCCAGACAGATGTCTGTCCAGCTTCTGTTTGAAGACTTCTATTGAAGGAGAACTCACCACCTCTCGTGACAGCCTGTTCCACTCATTGATCACTCTAACTGTCAAAAAAAATTTCTAATATCTAATCTGTGTCTCCTCCCATTCAGTTTCATCCCATTGCTTCTAGTCTTTCCTTGTGCAAATGAAAATAAAGATGATCCTTCTGCAATGTGACAGCCCTTGAGATATTTGTAGACAGCTATTAAGTCTCCTCTCAGTCTTCTCTTTTACAAGCTAAACATTCCCAAATCATGCAACGTTTCCTCATAAGACAGGGTTTGCAGACCGGTCACCATTCTGGTCGCTCTTTTCTGAACTTGCTCCAGTTTGTTGATGTCTTTTTTAAGATGTGGCGCCCAAAACTGGACACAGTATTCCAGATGAGGTCTGACCAAAGAGGAGTAGAGGGCAATAATGACTTCACGTGATCTAGATTGTATGCTTCTGTTAATACATCCTAGAATTGCATTTGCCTTTTTTGCTGCTGCATCACACTGTTGACTCATATTCAGTCTGTGCTCTATTAGTATACCCAAGTCTTTTTCACATGTGCTGTTGCTTAGCCCTATTCGTCCCATTCTGTATATGCTTTTTTCATTTTTTATTGCCCAGATGTAGTACTTTGCATTTTTCCCATTCTGTTAGTTGCTGCCCACTGCTCCAGTTTATTTACATCTTTTTGAATCCTCTCTCTCTCTTTTCTAGTATTAGCTATCCCTCCTAGCTTTGTGTTATCAGCAAATTTAATCAGTTTACCCTTAATTCCTTCATCTAAATCATTGATAAAGATGTTGAACAATACAGGGCCCAGGGCACAGCTCTGTGGTACTCCACTTGAGACATTCTTTCAACTGGATGTGCAGCCATTTACGACCACTCTTTGGGTCCGATCACTAAGCCAGTTATGAATCCACCTAACAGTTGACTTGTCCATTCCATACTTAGTCATTTTTTCAATAAGGATTATGTGAGATACTTTGTCAAATGCTTTGCTGAAATCAAGATATACTATATCTACAGCATTTCCCTGATCCACCCAATCAGTGATTCTGTCATAGAAGGAAATTAAGTTAGTTTGACATGACTTATTAGTTACAAACCCATGCTGACTCTGGTACGTACATACATGTTGTTTAATAATTTGTTCAAGATCTTTCCTGATATAGAAGTCAGACTCACCGGTCTATAGTTGCCTGGGTCCACCTTCTTCCCCTTTTTGAAGATAGGTACAACATTTGCCCTTCTCCAGTCTTCTGGGACTTCTCCTGTTCTCCAAGAATTTTCAAAAATTATGGAGAGGGGTTCAAAAATTTCTTCTGCTATCTCCTTCAGTACCCTGGGGTGTAATTCATCTGGACCTGGAGACTTGAATTCATTTAGGTTAGCTAAGTGTTTCCTTACTATTTTTCTGTTTATAGATATCTGGATTCTTCTATTCCCTTAATAGGACAGTGAAGAAAAGTTGATGTTACATTTCCTTTCTGAGAGAAAACCGATGCAAAATAGGAATTTAAAAGTTCGGCCTTCTCAACATCCTGTCTTACCATTTCATCATTTTCATCCTGTAAAAATCCTATAGCATCTTTGAATTTTCTTTTACTTTTGACATATCCCCAAAATCCTTTATTATTGCTTTTGACGTCTCTTGCAAGCCTCAATTCATTGTCAGCTTTAATAATCAGATTTGTGCCCTGCAAGTTCTGCAGACAGCATTATATTCTTCTTTAGATATGCCTCCCTCTTTCCATTTTATAAACATTTATTTCTTCCTTTTTAGCATGTGCTTAAGTTCTGTGTTCATCCATCCTGGTCTCCTTAAATGCTTCCTATTCTTCCCTCTTTTTGGAATTGTTAACAATTGTGCTTTGAGAATTTCATTTTTCAAGATTTCTCATCCTTCCTGGACTTTTTTGTCTTAAAGAGAATTGGAGGGATCCAATGTCCTTAGAGTCCCTTAAAATCTGCCTTTCTGAAATCTAACCTTGACGTCTGAGTCTTCACAGGTCTTCCTCTTGTAGTAATCCAAAATTCTAAAATAGCATGGTCGCTACCTCCTAGGGTCTTAGCCACTTTTACCTCCTCAACCATTTCCTTCCTGTTTATAAGGATTAGATCCAAGGTAGCAGATCCCCTTATTTTCTCCCCTACCTTTTGGAAGATAAAGTTGTCAGCAAGAGAGGATAAAAATTTACTTGACCTGTTAGTTTTGCCTGAGATTCCCAACAAATGTCTTGTTAGGAGTGGTGGAAGACACTATTTATTTTTTATTTAAAGTGCCTTCGCCACTCGGGGTCCACTGTGCGGTGAATGGAAAAACCGCTGCTAGAGAGGCAGAGCACAAGGCGGTAATGTGCACAAGGGTTAGACGGCACCCAGTGCACAAAAGCAAGCTCTGTTATACTCACAGAGTTGCAGGCAAGTAAACTCAAATTAAACACTGAGTCTGTTCAGAGTCACAGACAAACAGCGATATAGTCACGGTATTCGCGGTCAAAGGAGTAGCCTTAAACAGCAGGACTACTCCGTCTACACCTACCATCAAATTAAATGCGAAGTGTCACAACCGCGGACGCAGAGAAAGCTGCAACTGCAGCGCGGCAAGAACTGAGCCGCTGGCAAGGCGCTGCAATAACGCTGGCGCAAAACAGATGCTAAGCTGCTGAGCAAGATGGAGCATATGCGCGCTGGCGCTAGCGCTGCTACTGGCTGAACCCAAACACTCACACAATCGTATTATCAGAGGGAAGGGGTTTCTTAATAAGTCAGTCACCAGTCCAAGCATCCATCAACATACATACAGCAGCAAGTATGAAATACTAGCGCATGGCGGAACAGCCATACGCGCTTTTTATACCAAACGAGACCTTCCGGAAGTCTCCAAGGCTCCAGGAGGAGCCAATAGGATTAGACACAGGACCTGGGCATGTGACTCCCGAACTCCAATGGGAACTCGTCCCATGAGCATGGTCAGTGGAGGGAACAGAGGACTTAGCCTCTGGAGAGAGTTGCCGCAAGGCACTCTCCTCTGCAATCTCCTCTACCGCAGATGAAACGCAGGAGACTGCAGCATGTAAGGGTCTAGATTTCATCATAGGGAAGGAATAAATCAGACTCCTAACATTACACCCCCTCCTAGGGCCCCCTCCTCCCCGAGCCTTCCGAACCATCAACCTGGGCTCAAACTCACCCGAAGGCGAGCTTGATGTCCTGGTAGGTGTTACAGTAAACCGGGACACCTGGATGGCATCAGGAGAAGAAAAGTCATCAGGTTTCAACAGAGACACCTGGGAGATGGCAGGAGCTGGCGATGCAACTGAACGCCACCGCTTAGGAAGGTTAACCTGGGCACATGAAGTGCCATCCTGGATAAATTTTTTAATATCCCGAGCTCTATGAGGCCACCAATACGCTACGGCCAAGAGCTTCGAGATTTGCATGTAACCTCGATGTTGAGGCGCATGGGAAGCATGCGCCCATGCAAGAACTTGAGTCCTAAGATGAGGAGGGACAAAAGTCTTGGTGACCGGGTCAAATTCTGACCATTGTGGGGAGCTTAGACCTTAGACCTCAGTCCAGAGCCTCTCACCTAGCCAAACCAGTTCTCAGACTTTGCACTGATGAGAACCAATAGCTCGAAACACCGTGTCTGCAAATTGAGATTCTGATTTGGCTTTTATCCTAAGTCATATTACAAGACTCGTTAAAGGGTTGATTGTGACTTGTAGGATCGTAACTACCAACAGGTGACGTTACAGAGTTCAAGTCCTCTTTTTCTCTGAAGAGGCAATTTGCATATTATTCTGGCCAGAACAAAAGCTGCTGGCTATATGTGTGATCTGGTGTTTGATGGGAACTGTTAATATCTGATTGAAGAGGACGTGGTGGAGAAGTTGAGTTTTTCCAAGAGTGGGCAGTGGGACTGTGGAAGGTTCGAAGGGTGGAGGCGGAGCTGGGGTGGAGCCTGGGCAGAGTCTCAAGGGGGCCTGAAAATTTTGCCAGTATGGGGCCCCGAAATTCCTAGTGACAGCCCTGAATCTGTTGATCTGGTTCTGTCAAATAAAAGCAATTGGGATGCAGTCACCATAATATGGTAAGTTTTAAAGAAATTTTCAAACATTCAAAAGGGGAAATGCCAAAACCTGGAACTTTAGGAAAGCTGATTACAACAAATTAAAGGAAAAGCTTAATCACGTACACTGGGACAATGTCATGGTAACTGGGGATACGGACCATAAATGGGGCGTGTTTAAGGATATACTTTTAGACTCCAGTAGAAAACTTATATCCTCTGGTAATAAAATGTCCAGGAATAAAAAGAAACCATTATGGATAAATAAGACAGTACAAAGTTTAATAAGACTAGGACAAAAGGCATTCAAAATCTTGAAGGAAGAGAATAAAGAAATAGCATTTCAGGACTAAAAAGATCTAAGTAAGAAACGTAAAAAAAGAAGTAAAAAGAAAAGTTATCTACAGAGAAACAAATCGCCAAGAAACATTAAAATAAATCCCCCAAAAATGTATAAATACATCAATGCCAAAAAGAAAAAAAGATGGTATTGGCCAGTAATAAGATAATAATAGAGGACAAAAAAAGGCTGAGATATTAAACAGTCACTTTTCATCCATGTTCACTAATGAACTGACTGTTCCAGGGATCATTCAGCAAGGCAAAAATCAAAGTTCTCCACCTGATATAACTTTAACACAAGAAGTACGCCTGTGTATGAGCAAATTAAACATTGACAAATCCCCGAGCCTAGATCGCATTCAATCACAGATACTGAGTGAATTGAGCTCAGTAATTGATAGACTGCTGTATTTTATATTCCTAGACTCTCTTGTAACAGGGGTGTTGCCACAGGATTGGAGGATGGCTGATGTGGTACTGATATTTAAGAAAGGTAAGAAGGTGGATCCAGGAAAATACCGTTCAGTAAGCCTGACATCAGTAGTGTGAAAATTTTTTGAGGGCATTACAAGAGATAACCTGCAGAAATATATTGCATAGAATAAAATAATAACTGACAACCAGCATGGATTAATGAAAGATAGGTGGTGTCTAACTAACATATTGGGTTTCTATGAGGTAAGGTCAATCTGGATGTTGGTAATGCAGCTGATGCGATTTATCTGGATTTTGCCAAGTCATTTGATATTGTTCCACATAACAGCCTTGTACTGAAGCTACAGAAGGAAGGACTGGGGGAAACTGTATGCATATGGGTAAGTAATTGGCTAAATGACAGGAAACAAAAAGTCGTCATAAATGGTACATTCTCTAAATGGGATATAGTCAGCAGTGGGGACCGCAGGGATCTATGCTAGGACTGATTCTTTTTAACCTCTTTATTAATGACATAGTGGTTGAGATTGAGAGTAAAGTGTCAGTCTTTGCTGACGACACCAAACTATGCAGGGGATTTGGATGTTTCACCCCCAGCAGTTCGCCTCAGGGTACATTTTGCCCCCGCACATTTCGTCCCCAGCATTTGGCCCCCAGGATGTTTCACCCCCCCACATTTCACCCCCAGCAGTTTGCCCCCAGCAGTTCGCCCCCTGATTTTTCGCCAGGATGTTTCGCCCCCGCACATTTCACCCTTGCACATTTTGCCCCCAGCAGTTCGCCCCCAGATGTTTCGCCCCCAGCAGTTCGCCCCCATATTTTTAGCCCCCAGCAGTTCGCCCCTGGATGTTTCGCCCCCAGCAGTTCGCCCCAGGAAGTTCGCCCCCGGATGTTTCTACCCTGTTTTGCCCCCGGAATTTTGTGTTTGGATGTTTCGCCAGTTTGTCCTTGTGGTTCATGAATTCCCGTCCGTCATCAATGTTTCGCTCCCAGCACTTTGCCCCGGATGAAAATATATATATTGCTACTTACCCCTTTGCTGACGTACCGGCAGACGCTGATGATCCTCTTCAGTCCTCTTCCATGCACTTCCACATTGTGTGAATATGTCATCGCACCCGAGGGAATCCATTTCAGTATTCCTAGCTAGGGATTCCCTTGATCAAGAAGACTCTCCACACAGGTCGGAACCTCAGCAAAGGGGAGAGAAGCAATTTTTATTTTCTGATGAGCAAACTCCGAATATTGCCTTTTTGGGGTCGGTGTGGTTGAACCCGAGCAGGCAATGTTCGATACGAAACCTGAACTTTCCAGATCGGGTTTGCTCATCACTAGATACAGTATGATATGTAATGGATGAAAAAAGAAGCCATTAAGTGTAACACCACTAATACATGACAGTAAAATAATGGTCACTTGATTAGATCAGGGGTGTCAAACTCATATTCACCAAGGGCCACACCAATTTAATGGTTGTCCCCAAAGGGCGGTTTGTTACTGAAAGACCGGATGCACACAACCGAGTCCCGTCCAGAACATGCATTTCTCGGGACAGAGCAGTGCATGCCTCTGTTTAAGTCATGTCACGGTGGATCAGCTCTTTACCAGGCGCTGTCACATCTCACTGAAATCATGGAGAGCTATGGCTGCAGCTTCTAGTCACTTGTCCTTGTCATTGGTTCTGAAAGCTGCTGATAAACAGCTGGTTCAATGCAAAATACAACTGGACCCTATTCTTGGCCTAATCTGAGGAATGGGCATCAATAGAAAAAGGAATCCTGAAGTGAGAATACCACTTTATCTGCTGCTCCATTATTTGCTATACTGGCAGAGTGTTCTGTGAGGGCTAATCCCAAAACCCCACCTTCTGAAGACCTGATAAAGAGGTTCTGTAGAAGCTGCGTAACCACCACTTTAGTTCAGCAAAGCCAATATCTCAGTTCTGCAGAGATGGCTGGTGGGATTAACCCTGTAGTCAGTCATCAGTCCCCCTGCTTCCATACATAGCCTGCATTAAAGGGGTATTCTCATGCCGAACAGCAAAATAAGGCAGCATGCTTTCAGCAATCATGTTGCGGTAAGCATGCTGCTGATCTTCCCCTCCTGGTACTTACCTAGAGGTCTTCTGCTCATCTTTGCCTGATCTTCTCCTGGCTGTGTGGGCTGGCGATTGCCATGCTGGATCCGGAGGCCACCACGAGTCCTCTCTTTCTTCCCAGCGTCCTCTTCTTCTGCCTGATCTCATCATGGCACTGCGCATACGCAGCAGTGTCTTGGTGACAGGAGAGGCATCCTGCCTCCTGGATTGACTGATGAATGGGGCAGGAGTGACGTCATGTCAGTGAGCAGCCAGGAGACATTTGGCCTCACTGCTGCGGCATTCATCATGCTTCATGGATCAGTGATCCAGGCAAGATGAAAAGTAGGAGAAGACGTCACGGGGAACCGCTAGACTGCACTCCGTGACCCAAGGAGCTGCAGCTGCGACAAGTAAGTATGTCAGTTTTTTTTGTGTTCTAGGGTGATAATACTCCTTTAAGGTCAGCCAGAAGAGACACTGGGTGAGCTGCTGAAAAGGCAGCCACAGGAATCCCCAGCAAGTTGGGTCCTGTATATTTTACCCCCAGGTATGTTCAGCCCTAGATGTTTTGTTTCCTGCATGTTGACCCCAAAAACTGAGGGTGAAACATCTGGGGTCAAAATGCTAGGGGCGAAACATCAGATGGCGACACATCCAGGGACAAAATGCTGTAGGGGAAACATCTGGGGCTAAACATGTGAGGGTGAAACATCTGGGGGCGAAATGCTGGGGGCGAAATGTGTGGGGACGAAATGTGCGGGGCAAAACTTCCTGGGGGTGAAATGATAGGGGCGAAATGTGCGGCAACAAAATGTACCTGGGGGAGAACTGCTGGGGGCAAATTGCTGGAGGCGAACTGCTGAGGGCAAAATTTCCTATAACCCATGCAGGATACTAAAATCTAACCTTGACACTACAATATTGCAAAACGGTCTGGATAAGATGACTGAGTGGGCAAACACTTGGCAAATGAGGTTTAATGTAGATAAAGTATTATTACCCCTTTATGAATCATTGGTGAGTCCACATCTAGAATATGGGATCCAGTTTTGGGCTCCACATTTAAAAATGGACATTCAGAAATTAGAGTTAGTTCAAAGTCGGGCAACTAGATTATTACAAGGGATGGAAGGCCTCTCATATGAGGAGAGGTTGGAAAAGTTGGGCTTGTTTAGCTTAGAAATAGACGCCTCAGAGGAGATCTTATTTACATATATAAATATATGTGTGGCCAGTACAACGGACAGGCACATGATTTATTCCTTCCAAGGACTATACTTAGGACCTTTATATACCAGGCATTTCACTTGAAAATAAAATGGTGCGCATTCTTAGAAATATAGTTTCTATAGGTCTATTAATATAAAGAAACCAATCTGCATTTACCTAGGGAGATAACCTTGTCACATAACAGCTTGACCATGTACCACATGAACAAGTGAGTCAAACGTCTAAAGAGAGGTTATTAATCATATACTGTATGTCAGGCGCCATGGTGTATAGAATAGTACACAAAGGCACATTGACAGAGGATATGGTGTAAATTTCTTATTTTTATTATAAGACTAACCTTAGTTTTATCCATATTTACTATTGCTCCAACATAGGGTAAGTACTGTAATAATATATACACAAATATTAAAATATATACTAAAGCAATACAAATCTCTTGTTTTAATCAGTATATTGGTTATATTAACACTCCCTCTATGTTCTTTCTATGTGTATTCCACATTGTATGATGAAGCTCGTTCACGCACCGGGGTTGTGTATTATAGAATAACTACCCGCTATGCAGCTAAGGCTAGTTACGTTTAATATAAGTAAAATTAACACAAACATTAAGAAAAAGAACTATATTACATAGCATCCTATTATTAACAAAGCTATTAAAATACTTTTATGCTACATTTCAGGCAAGATGTAATAATAGATGCCAAAGAACTTAACAATAGAGTTGAGCAAAACGGGTCAGTCAATTTCAAAAGTCGCCGACTTTCGCAAAAGTCGGGTTTCATGAAACGAAACCCGACCATAGCGTGAGGTCGGCCACGAGGTCAGCGACCATGGCGCCAAAGTCGCGTTTCAAAAGATGCTTCCAGCGCCCTTTTTCAGACAACGATGGAGGACGCACACTGTGGGCAACGCGATGACATAGGCAGCGGTCACCACCATCTTAGACAAGGGCATGCAAGTGATTGGCTTGCTTTGTGTAGCGTCACAGGGGCTATAAAAGGGCGTGCACGCCGACCGGCATCTTACTTCTGCTGATCTCAGAATAGGGAGAGCTGCTGCTGCTGATTCTGTAGGGAGAGCGTTAGGAAGGGAAGAAGATACAAAAAACTGCTTCTGCTGCTAGCGATTTTGCCTGTACAACACACCAGTTAGTGTGCAGTGCAAGGGGAGGCTATATTTTGGTGCATTCAGCTCTGTTGGTTATTAGGCTACCTTATGAGGCTCCCTGATAGCTGCATTGCTGTTTTCACACTGCTGTGCAAACTGCTTTTTTAAAAGCAAAAATACTTTTCATCCTCTTTTTTGCCCAGTTACCAAGCATTCATTTTTCCACACTTTTGTGTGCAGCAGTCCTGCTTATTAGGCTGCCTGCTGCCATACTTGGGACTGAGAGCATCATTGTCAGCTTGCTAAAATCTCTAGGGAGATTGAAATTCTCCCCAGTCCTATATAGACATTTTATACACCATCCAATTTCAGCCTGTTATATTGAGGTGTAATCTACACTGGGCCTGAGATAATAGTTCAGTGTCCTCAAGTCTGTAGGGAGATTCAATTTCTCCCCAGTCCTATATAGACATTTTATACACCATCCAATTTCAGCCTGTTATATTGAGGTGTAATCTACACTGGGCCTGAGATAATAGTTCAGTGTCCTCAAGTCTGTAGGGAGATTCAAATTATCCCCAGTCCTATATAGACATTTTATACACCATCCAATTTCAGCCAGTTATATTGAGGTGTAATCTACACTGGGCCTGAGATAATAGTTCAGTGTCCTCAAGTCTGTAGGGAGATTCAAATTCTCCCCAATACTATATACACCTTGTACCTTGTTTTACAGTATCATATTGCTGGTGGTATTTTGGGTACATTTTCCCAAAAATGAGGAAGTGTGTTGGAAGAGGCCGTGGAAGTGGGCGGGGGTTGCCAGCTGATAATGATGGTGTTGGTGGTGGTGGTGGATATGCTGGTAGTGGCAAAAGCACAATAGCACCTAATGCAGGAAGTGTTGAGCCTGCGTCATCGTCTGGCTCCACAAGGCCTCGAAGGCTCCCTTTTCTGGGAGTAGGTAAACCACTTTTAAAGCTGGAGCTTCAGGAATAAGTTTTGGCTTACATTGCTGACACAGCCTCCAGCTCTATCGCCTCGTCTTCTGAACTTTCAAAAAATAAAAGCACTGAGTCGTCATTGGAGGCTCATGGTCAGGAACCACACCTTTCCTTGTGTCCTTCGCCCCTACCAAAAGTAAAGGATGCGACAGGCCACACTACAGATTACTCCATGGAGATCTTTTCACATACCATGCCTGGGTTATCAAGTCAAATCGTGAATTACCCAGTCCAAGAAGAATCTGACATGGAGTGCACTGATGCACAGCCACTGCTAGATTTATCTGCTGGTACATTCACTACATTGTCCTCGCAGTGCACTGAGCCAGAATCTGACCCTGATGAAACTCAGGTGCCCCTTCCTGCATACTATACCACCTTACATGGTGACACAGAGGAAGGTGCACATGACATTGAAGAGGAGGTGATGGATGACCCAGTTGTTGACCCAGATTGGCATCCATTGGGGGAAGAGGGTGCCGCTGCCAATAGCTCAGAAAAGGAGGAGGAGCATCCGCAGCAGGCATCGACATCGCAACAGCTGTTATCTGGCAGGCCTGGAGCAGTCCAAAAACGGGTTACAAAAACCAAAAGAGTTGCAGGACATCTAGCCAGATGGTCAAATTAGCAAAGCGTGCAAGGCCTCAAAATGTCTTCCATTGTAGGAAGAGTGCAGTGTGGCACTTTTTTGAACAAAATCTTAATGATCAGGCAAAAGTTATCTGTAAGAAGTGCGCAAAGACCTTTAGCCGAGGGAAAAATCTGAGAAATTTGAATACCAGTTGCATGCTTAGACATTTAACCACCATGCACTTGCAAGCGTGGACGGACTACCAAACCTCACGTACCACATGTGCAACTGCTCCCAATGAAGGTAGTCAGCAACACTACATCGTTTCCCCCACTGTAAGCCCACCTGTTAGCACACCACCAGTAGCAAATGTTGAGGTGTCGTCGCAAGGCCAAAGCAGTCAGGGAATCAGAATGTTATTGCTATGAAAGACTGAATCTAGGCCATCAGAAACAACACCAACTCCATCACCATCATCAATCCTCTCTCAGTCCGCCATGTCCACCGCTAGTTCCACCATATGCAGCTCTCAAGTCCAGCTCACCCTACCAGAGACTATGAGTAGGACAAGAAAGTACTCATCCTCTCATCCGCGTACACTGGGTTTGAACGCCCACATTGCCAAACTAATCTCGCTAGAGATGATGCCCTACCGGTTGTTTGAAAGCGAAGCTTTCCGCAAACTCATGGCCTACGCAGTACCACGCTATGACCTACCCAGTCGGCACTTCTTTTCTCGCAAAGCCATCCCAGCCCTCCACCTTCATGTGAAAGACCGCATTGTCCATGCACTCAAGCAATCAGAGAGTGGAAAGGTGCACCTCACAACAGATGCATGGTCCAGTAGGCATGGCCAGGGCCATTATGCTTCCATCACTGCGCACTGGGTTAATGTGGTGGATGCAGGGTCCACAGGGGACAGCGGCAGTGGGACAGTGCTGCCTAGCCCACGGTATAGGAAACAGTAGGCTGTAGGCGTTCAACCCTCCTCCTCCTCCAGAAGCGAAAGCTTGTCCACAGAGAGCAGTCGCATGAGCACTCCATCTGCTGCTGCCAGTGTTGCACACTCGGTGTCCCACTATCGAACAGCTAGTGGTAAGCGTCAGCAGGCTGTGTTGAAGATGATGTGTTTGGGTGACAACAGACACACCGCGGAGGTACTGGCCGACTACTTGCAGCGACAAGCTGAGTCATGGCTGGGCAGTCTACATCTTGAGGCAGGCAAGGTAGTTAGTGATAACGGCCAGAATTTTGTGACAGCCATAGCCCTTTCAAAACTCCAACACATACCTTGCCTGGCTCACACCTTGAACCTGGTGGTGCAGTGCTTCCTCAATAATTATCCGGAGTTAACAGGCCTGCTCCAGAAGGTCCGAAGACTGTGCTCGCACATCCGCCGGTCGCCCGTACACTCCAGTCGCATGCAGAAGCTGCAGCGATTGCTCCAACTTCCCAAGTACCGCCTAATTATCGACGTTGCAACAAGGTGGAACTCCACCCTGCACATGGCTGAGAGGCTGTGCGAACAGAGGCAGGCTGTAATGCATTTGTGGGAGGATACACGGCCAGGCACTTTGAGGGCAGACATGGAGTTGTCGGGTGTGCAGTGCTCGAAGCTGAAAGACCTCTGTAAAGTCCTTCAGTGTTTTGAGGAATGCACACGACTGGTAAGCGCAGATGACGTCATCATAAGCATGAGCATCCCACTTATGCGCCTGCTCATGCAAACTTTGATGCACATTAAGGAGCAGGCGTCTGCAGCAGAGGAGGATGAGGAAGAGGAGGAGGGAAGCCTTGATGACAGTCAGCCATTGTCTGCTCCGGGACCTCTACTGGACAAGGTGGAGGAAGAAGAGGAAGAGGAGGAGGATGATGATGATGGGGATGATTATTTAGGGGAGGAGGATGCTTCTCGTGGGGCAAGAGAAAATGTTGGCTTTGCAAGGTCTGGGACAGGGTTTGTGCGTGCCTGGAGGGATGTGGATTTGCCAGAAAGTGCTCCTCCACCCAGTACTCGCAGTGCATCATTGACACATGGAACATTGCCCCACATGTCAGATTATGCCTTCCAGATCCTAAAAAGGGACCCCCGCATGGCCAAAATGATGAACGATGACGACTACTGGTTGGCCAGCATCCTGGATCCACGCTATAAAGGCAAATTCCAAAACATCATGCCACAGGAGAACCTTGACCTAATATTGGCTAACAAACAAGCAACTCTGGTAAACCGTTTGTTTAAGGCATTCCCAGCACACAGCAGCGGTGATGGTTCTCCAACGAGCCATAGGGGGCAACATGGAAGAGGTGTTCGTGGTGCACACATCAGAAGTGGCGTTGGAGACAGGGGTTTCATGACCATGTTGTGGACTGATTTTTCAAGTCCCGCTCACACGACTGGTAATACTGCATCGATTGAAAGTGACAGGAGACAGCAGTTGTCAACTATGGTTACAAACTACTTCTCGTCCCTTATCGATGTTCTCCCTCACAGGTCATTCCCCTTTGACTATTGGGTCTCTAACCTGGACGTCTGGCCTGAATTGGCACAATATGCCTTACAGGAGCTCGCTTGCCCTGCTGCTAGTGTGCTATCGGAAAGAGTCTTCAGTGCTGCTGGCTCAATCCTGACAGAAAAAAGGACCCGTCTGTCGACCCAAAATGTTGATGATCTAACCTTCATTAAAATGAACCATGCATGGGTTTCAAAGGATTTTGTCCCACCTTCCCCTGATGACACATAGGTTGCCAGAAAAATGGCTCGCTTCTGTCCTCCTCTTCCTCGGACTTCTCCAATTCCTCCATTTGCAGCTGCTGATTGTCCAACATCAACATATGCCATTTTTTAAATCTCCCTAACTGGGCTGCCTCCCCCCAATGGCCGGGGTCACCACCTAGCACACGCAACCGTGCGAGTGCCATTGCCCTAGACAGGTGGGTGGACCGACTCTTGGGCGCCGGCACTGGCACAGGGTCTGTCATAGTGCAATCAAGTGTCTCTGACGGTGGGGGTGCACACCCACCGTCAGACACACCGGTGTACTATGAGGGGCCCAGTGCCAGTACCGACGCCCACAAGTGGGCCCCCCTTGCTTGGGCAGGGCCCCAGCATTTACAATGTTTACCTCTCCCTGCTCCTCCGCTGTGTAGTCTGGGCTGTCAAATCCTTCCCTGGGACTGCCACTACAAATTTGGTGAACTGATAGATGATGGTTAAGACATAGCTATGCCCTGTCCTGCTGGCTGGGGTCTAACTTCAGATGATCAATGGCTTCCATTTCTTATGAACGTCGACTCACAATGAGATGCAGTGGTGGTTTATCATCAGCTTTCACAGTTTTCCTACTCACAGACGTGTGACATTCCTGCCCACATTTTTAAATGTGCCCTCTCATGCCAATCCAATAGAATCGCCTACAGCCTGTGGCTTCTGTCTTTTGCACTCCAAAGTTACCTGACAGATCATGATAGGCAGTGAGGACCATGTCTACATCTCTCCCTGTGATCAAAATTTGATGGAGATGACTGTGATGGGATCAACGGTACTGCGATCCAGCAACCCTTTCTTCACAAAGAACTGTTTTCGCTGTCTCCACACACAAAGTAGTTGAGGGTCAGCATCGCCTCTGAGAATTCTCCCGGGAGTTTTTCCCGTGATTAGTAATTCCTAAATTTCTGCAATCACTCGACTTTATGTCTGTACTTTTATCGATCTCGTTTCCTCTTGCGGAGAGTCTGGACTGTCTTACTGAGACAGAAATATATATGAAGATTTAAAAATACCTCAACAGTGTATACTAGTGTACACTTCAAAAACATTTCCGTTTTTCTACTTTTTAGATTGTTGTCTAATCCATACTGAGGCTGTGAGTGTCTTTGTCGGACTCCGGAAATAAACACGGAGATTTTAAATGTTTAAACTATGCTATATATACCTGTTATCCGGTGATACTGTACCCTTTCTCAACTTTCTGCAATCTTGTCGAATCCATACTGGGCTTGAGACCGTCTGAGTCTGCCTCCTGATTACAGATGAGTGGTGTTTGAGTGGAACTGTTGGCCAAGTTCAAATTCTAGCTGTTTTGGGCGGTGTTAGATCCGTTCGTCGAACTACAACACTTTGATTAAAATTTGGATGTTCGAGTTTCTGTTCGAGAACGTTTCGTTAAACAAAAGCGTATCCTTTTTTTCACATTAATAATGGTTTTCAATGATAATAGACAGTTTTAGGGCATAGTAGCGGTGTCTGGAAGCCAGCGGTGTAGTACACCTGTGAAGGAGCTACACCGTGTGTGTTTCTAATAATTTTTTACCGCATATTGTCCTGAAAATCCTTTTGGGCCTAGTAACTGTGTCTGCTACTCAGAAGAGGAGCCCACCCGTGAACCGAGCTATGCCGCCTGTTTATGAAAGAACCAGTTTTTGACTGCATTTACACCACTTAATACTTTGGGCCTAGTAACTGTGTATGCTACTCAGCAGAATTGGCCACCCGTGAACCAAGCTACTGTATGACACTGAAATAACAATTACAGTATAGCTGGTTGTACAGAAAATATTTACTCATTTCATGAAACTGTTAAGTATTAAGTACACATTACACCTACAGCTTGTATAACATCCCATTCTAAATCCTTATAGAGATATCTCCCCATCCCTTTGCAGCTAAAACAGCTTCCACTCTGCTGGGAGGGCTTACTACAAAAGTTTGGAGGGATCTGTGGAAATTTTTGCAAATTCATCCAAAAAAGCTTTTGTGAGGTCAGATACTGTGTCACAGGCGTAGTGGGTGGAAAAGACCTTAAAGAGATTCTCCAGTACTAAAATAAATAATTTAGGGTAATTAAATTATCCTAAATAGCTTACATTACCAAATCAAGCTTGATTTGTCTAGAATGATAATAACAATAGAATTATAATGTTCTGCAGCTTTGTTACACTGACAGAAACCTATCCTAGAATGGTAATATGGCAGATGCCTGTTAGCATGTGCAGTAGGAAGATTTGCCCACTCCCTTCATGTGTAGGAAGATAGGCTCCTAGTTGATATTATGATCTACTGCTAGAGCTACTAGAAGTGCTAAAGTAAAAAGAGGCTGCTCACACTGCTGTCCACTTTGTCTTTCTCATTTAATACTGGACATACCATGGGTGCTGAGGTAATAAGAGGCTGCTCACGCTGCTATCCACTTTGTCTATCTTATCTATTGGACATGCCAGGGATTCTAAGGTGAAAAAAGGCTTCTCGAACTGCTGTTATGATCTAGTACAAGAGATTCAAGGGGGGCTGAGGTAAGAAGACACTGTTCACACTACTGTCCACCTTGTATATCTGATTTAGTACTGGAGATACCAGGGGTGCTGAGGTAAGAAGAGGTTGCTCACACTGCTGTCTACCCTGTGTTTCTGACCAAATACTGGAGGTACCAGGGGTACTAAGGTAAGAAGAAGCCTCTCATGCTGCTGTCCACCATGTCTACTATATATGATCTAATATTTTAGACACAAGGAGTGTTGACGTAAGAAGAGGCTGCTCATGCTGCTGTCCATCCTGTCTTACTTTCTAATCTAATACTGTAGATACCAGATATACTAACGTAAAAAATAAGAGACTGCTCACAATGCGGTCCATCCAGTCTTATTAAATGATGAGTGGTGTAATCATGGTCTGCCAGTGGTCACCTGGCAGCTCTAAAATGGCTTCCATGCTACAGGATTAGTGCAAGCCACTCCACTTACCAGATTCCAGGGGTTACCCTGGCCTTCACCCTTTAGGCCTAGTGCATGGATCTGAACTTAAACAGGGACCCCTGGGCTGAGACCATGGAATAAGCTACTGTTTGGTGGTGCAGCTAGGCAGGAATGGTCAGGTAGCCAGGTCAGAACCAAAAGGGCAGGAAAAGTACAAAATACTTGTCAGACTTGACGACATTACAGGTCCCAGCAATTCTAATCTAAGTGGCTGGACAGAGCTTCTGGTTCCGACATCTCTTCTATCAACAGCACCCTCTGCAGATGAATACGGTGGCACCTGGCGACAGAAGCAGATGTCGCAGGAACAGCTTCTCTTTGAGATGTGACAAGTACAGGTGCTTCTCACAAAATTAGAATGTCATCAAAAAGTTAATTTATTTATTTTCTTCAATACAAAACGTGAAACTCATATATTATAGAGTCATTACAAAACAGAGTGATCTATTTCAAGTGTTTTTTTTTCTGTTAATGTTGATGATTATGGCTTACAGCCAATGAAAACTCAAAAGTCATTAAGTCAGTAAATTAGAAAAATTAACAAAAAGCACCTGCAACAGCTTCCTTAGCGTTTAAAAAGTTCCCTTAGTCTGTTTCAATAGGCTCCACAATCATGGGGAAGACTGCTGACTTGACAGATGTTCAGAAGGCAGTCACTGACACACTCCACAAGGAAAGTAAATTTTGCATTTCATTTGGAAATCAAGGTCCCAGAGTCTGGATGAAGAGTGGAGAGGCACAAAATCAAAGCTGCTTGACATCTAGTGTGAAGTTTCTACAATCAGTGATGGTTTGGGGAGCCATGTCATCTGCTGATATAGGTCCACTGTGTTTTAACAAAACCAAAGTCAGGGCAGCCATCTACCAGGAAATTTTAGAGCACTTCATGCTTCCCTCTGCCGACAAGCTTTTTGGAGATGGAAATTTCATTCTCCAGCAGGACTTGGCACCTGTCCGTATTGCTAAAAGTACCAATACCTTGTTTATAAACAACAGTATCACTGTGCTTGATTGGCCAGCAAACTTACCTGACCTTAACCCCATAGTGAATCTATGGGGTATTGTCAAGAGGAAGATGAGACACCAAACCCAACAATGCAGAAGAACTGAAGGCTGCTATCAAAGCAACCTGGGCTTCCATAGCATCTCAGTAGTACCACAGGCTGATCGCCTCCATGCCACACCGCATTGATGCAGTAATTGATGCAAAAGGAGCCCCGACCAATTATTGCGTGCATTTACTGAACATACATTTAAGTAGGCCAACATTTCAGATTTTAAAATAATTTTTCAAGCTGGTGTTAAAAAGTATTCTAATTTACTGAGATAATGACTTTTTGGTTTTCATTGGCTTTAAGCCATAATCATCAACATTAACAGAAATAAACACTTGAAATAGATCACTCTGTAATGACTGTATATGAGTTTCACTTATTGTATTGAAGAACTGAAATAATTTTGTGAGAAGCTCCTGTATATGGGTATTTTGATGGAAAAATAAAGTTATGGCTCTTGGAAAAGGGGGAGGAAAACATAAACATGTAAAGAGGAAAAATTGCCCTGTCTTGAAGGGGTTGCAGTGGCAGTGGAGGGGAGAGATTAGGTGCTTTGGTAGTCCTTTATGGAGATAGCAGAATGCTCCTTTCCCTTCATCCTCACTTTGCTAAAGGCCGTAGGTTTGCCTAATGCCAGTGAAAAAGCAGGTAAAACAAAGATCTGTGTCCACTAGCTTTCCATGCACCATATTTATGAAATAATTACTACATTTAAGGTTTTCATAGGAAAGTTATTTTTCATTTATAGGCTAACAAAGCATTCCGAATGAAAGCTGTATTTTGCATGTTTAGTGGGAGCTGCTTAATTCAATATTCTGTCAAATTGCTCCAATCATGTAAACCACTTCAGGTGTAAGAAAAGTTAAGTGACCTCTTTGGAATTAGCTAGATTCCTGCATTGATTTCTAGTAAAATGTGGTCTGATTACCATCTAAGTCTTAATTATAGGCAAACACAAATTAACTGAACTAATAACACGCAGGTGGTTGAGCTGTTCACGTCTTTCATTGAGCACAGTGCTAGAATAAAAAAGTTAGTGAATCCTTACATTTAAAAATATTCAGGATTGAGAGTCCTCAGTAGTTGATACCTCTTAATGGCTAACTGAAAAGATGGTAATACATTGCAAGCTTTCGAGACTACTCAGGTCTCTTCATGATGAAGAGACCTGAGTAGTCTCGAAAGCTTGCAATGTATTACCATCTTTTCAGTTAGCCATTAAGAGGTATCAACTACTGAGGACTCTCAATCCTGAATATTTTTCTATCTACTGGCTAACACGGTACAAAGATATACATCTTTCCTTACATTTAGTAACCTATAGTTTAGTAGCCATCTCTTCCACCAAGTGTTCTCTCTAGCTGCAAATATGATTTGCACACTATACAAAAATAGAGAAAATGAAGGAGCAAAATCAAAAGTGTAACAATAAAAAAGTATAGTTTATTACAATAATTAAAACAACATATCACAAAATTCTAGTAAACAGGATTCCATCATTAGGGGGATAAGACACAAAAAAGACTAGAAAGCAGATATCAACCCCAAGGAACAGGCACAACTAGATTAGTTGTATATTAATGACTATAATAGTCAATCCAACAACATATATGTCTGGTTGAAATCCTGATCCCCATAAATCACCAGTACAATGGTAGAATACAAAATGTTATCGCTAAACCTAAGAGCATGAAGGTCACCAATAGTAAATCACATATAATATGCTAAACTATGGGTGACTAGAGAATGTGCAAGCATAAACACAGTAAATTAGTTCATGATAGTTAAATAAAGTGCACTATGCTCAACAGATATAACAAGCAAATGGTATATGGTGAGCAGGGGAAAGAGACATGCTTGGACACACCTCGACGTGCGTTTCACTGCCTCTTCAGTTTCGTCAGGAGATAGGGTAGCGCTCATGTCGGTTTCTTTAAATACAGGTGTCTAAATTAGTAAGTGGTCGACCATGTGTTGCGGCGCATGACCGCCATGATGCAACGTCTCAGAGGGGACAGCACTCAGTGTGCGCTTCACCCGGTCACATGCTCCGGTCACCTGACCGGACATGTAACCAGGGCAACACAACTATAGAGCACCTCCCCACCACAATGCCACAGCACATGCGCGTCATGCACAACCATGACACGGCCAAGTAATTGTAAGTAAATGCATTAAAACAAAGCACCAAATAAAGGGACACATAAAAGACCAATTGAAGATCATTACAGGATAATAACATTTAAGAGATTACTGCCCCTATGTAACATGCCTGGGACTGTTGAGCAAATACTGTAAGGGTCAATATATATATCATAGAATCATAGAATCAAAGAGTCGTAGAGTTGGAAGGGACCTCCTGGGCCATCTGGTCCAACCCCCTGCTCAAAGCAGGATTCACTAAATCATCCCAGACAGATGTCTGTCTAGCCTCTGTTTGAAGACTTCTATTGAAGGAGAAATCACCACCTCTCGTGGCAGTCTGTTCCACTCATTGATCACTCTAACTGTCAAAAAAATTTCTAATATCTAATCTGTGTCTCCTCCCATTCAGTTTCATCCCATTGCTTCTAGTCTTTCCTTGTGCAAATGAGAATAAAATTGATCCTTCTACAATGTGACAGCCCTTGAGATATTTGTAGACAAATATTAAGTCTCCTCTCAGTCTTCTCTTTTGCAAGATAAACATTCCCAAATCCTTCAACCTTTCCTCATAAGACAGGGTTTGCAGACCGGTCACCATTCTGGTCGTTCTTTTCTGAACTTGCTCCAGTTTGTTGATGTCTTTTTCAAAATGTGGCACCCAAAACTGGACACAGTATTCCAGATGAGATCTGACCAAAGAGGAGTAGAGGGCAATAATGACTTCACGTGATCTAGACTGTATGCTTCTGTTAATACATCCTAAAATTGCATTTGCCTTTTTTGCTGCTGCATCACACTGTTGACTCATATTCAGTCTGTGATCTATTAGTATACCCAAGTCTTTTTCACAGGTGCTGTTGCTTAGCCCTATTCCACCCATTCTATATATGCTTTTTTAATTTTTATTGCCCTGATGTAGTACTTTGCATTTTTCCCTGTTAAAAACCATATATAAAAAAGCTGGCTAAAAGAGAAAGATATGGATGGAACCAGATATAGCTACTATACAGAAGATCACATATATATAGCCATATTTATAAAATCGGATGCATTTATCCCATTATAAACTTTAGGATAATGCTAAAGACAAGTCGAGTACACAAAAGTGAGACATATACATATATTTATAGCCATATATGGCCTTATCCATGAATGCAACTACATGAACATCAGGATAAAGCCAAAGGCAAGGCTATATTAACCAACATGAAGTAGTGCTTAGGGATAATACATAAAAAAATATAAAAACTCCCATAGTGCATCGTTGTACTTGCCCGGTTGTTGACGTCGGCCCTGACAGAGGTTCACTTACTTTTTCTGCCTGCAATGTAAACATTTACTTAATGTGCTCAATATCATGAATGGTACAACCATGTGCATGTTCTTAGTTTAGTTAGATTATGTTTGTCTATAACTGTGACTTAGATAACAATCACAACACATTTTATAAGCAATCGATGCAAAAATTAAAGTTATTTCAAGGGGATCACTTACTATTTTTTGCAAGTGTATAGTTTAAATCATTGTCTGACCTGGATCTGTCATCAAGAAAGTATACAACTGTGGCAGAAACATGGACCTTCTATTAGGTCATGTTTATACAAGACTTTTCACAATTCTCCAAAAGTGTATATAGTCTTAAAATTCCTCATTATTATGCAGAAGAAAGCATCATTGTTTTTTATAAACACCAAACCTCCCATAGAACATATATTATTTAGGCATTGCTACTACAGCAAAGAGACAATTAATACTATTCAAATGAAGCTTATATGATGTCTCAATGCTTCACAAAGGAAAGAGCAGCTAGTTTTATTTTACATAATTTATCTGTCCAGGCTCATACACTAGATTTTGCCTGTAAGACTTCTGAATCATATCATTTGTGTCCTGCATTATATTGTGTTTAAATGTGAACTGTTCTTTCAACAAACTTTGCATAAATCAATAGTATAGGCAAATAGAAGATAATTTGTAATATACAGTTTTATAAAAATCAGCTTCTCTACATGTCTGAGAGCCATTCCATTCCAGTGTCAGTTGAATTCCAACAAGAGTAAACCTCATTCTACTTATTGTGCTTCTGATTAGGTGATCACCTGAACCAAATCTTATTTAATGAAGGAAAGTATAAAAAAACTCTGCTGTGGTGTTCACAATCCTGTTGCAATAGGACAAGCTGGATGGCAAAACAAGTGCTAGTAATATCCCAAAAGTAATAGGAATGAAAAAATAACTTTTAGCCATGCCAAAGGAATTGAAAAGAAAAGTCTTGAGTGAGAAAAAGAAGGGCTCAATTCTGGCTTTACTAGCAGAGGGATACAGTGAGGGTCATGTTGCCTCCATCCTTAAAATCCATTACAACAAGGTCAAGCAGCAGACATTGGGGACAACAAAGCTACAGACCAGCAGAGGGCGAAAACGACTCTCCACTGTCTGGGATCTTATTCGAATGTCACTCAGCAACCGCAGGATGACATCAAGTGACCTACAAAAGGAATGGCAAATGGCAGCTGGGGTGAAGTGCACGGCATGAACAGTTCGTAACAGGCTCCTAGAGGCAGGGCTCAAGTCATGTAAAGCTAGAAAAAAGCCTTTCATCAAGGAGAAGTAAAGGAGAGCCAGGATGAAGTTTGCCGAAGACCATAAGGATTGGACCATAGAGGACTGGAGTAAGGTAATATTCTCTGATGAGTCTAATTTTCAGCTTTGCCCAACACCTGGTCGTCTAATAGTTAGACGGAGACCTGGAGAGACGTGCAAGCCACAGTGTCTTGCACCCACTATGAAATTTGGTGGAGGATTGGTGATGATCTAGTGATGCTTCAGCAAGGCTGAAATTGGGCAGGTTAATCTTTGCAAAGGACGTGTGAATCAAGCCACATACAAGGTTATCCAGGAAAAACAGTTGATTCCTTCTGCTCAGGCAATGTTCTCCAACTCTGAGGACTGTTTTTTCCAGCAGGACAATGAGCCATGCCACACAGCTAGGTCAATCAATGTGTGAATGAAGGACCACTACATCAAATCCCTGTCATGGCCAGCCCAATCTCCAGACCTGAACCCCAATGAAAACTTCTGGAATTTAATCAAAAGGAAGATGGATAGTCAAAAGCCATCAAACAAAGAACTGCTTACATTTTTGTACCAGGAGTGGCATAAGGTCACCCAAAAGCAGTGTGAAAGACTGGTGGCAAGCATGCCAAGACGCATGAAACCTGTGATTAAAAATCATGGCTATTACACAAAATATTGATTTCTGAACTCTTCCTGAGTTAAAACATCAGTATTATTGTTTCTAAATTATTATGAACTTGTTTTCTTAGCATTATCTGAGGTCTGCAAGCACTGCTTTTTTGTTATTTTGACCATTTCTCATTTTCTGAAAATAAATACAAAATTTATTGCTTGGAAATTCGAAGACATGTTGTCAGTAGTTTTTAGAATAAAAGAGCAATTTACATTTTACTCAACAATATACCTATAAAGAGAAAAATTAGACAAAATGAAAATTTTGCAGTGGTCCTTTAATTTTTACCAGAGCAGTATATTTTCTTAGAATACTACTTCTTCCACTTATAAGTCCTTTCTTCCCATTGTTCCTGCCTCCTGAACTTGTCATGCACTTTGAAAAACAAACAGAGGTCTTGCCCAAGAGAAGATGGACTGCCAGCACAGTGAGATGTAAAGTTACACCTGTTATTATACTGTCTAGAGAAGGAAGGAAAAGAGCAGAGCAGTGGAAAAGTAGGAAGACAAAGAAAAGATCATGCTGTGCTTTCTAAGAAGTATTTTACTGTAGCTGGATTCACAACTACACTGCTCATGACAGTTAGTTAGCTTTTTGAAAAGGATCATGATCATGGATACCTAAGGTCCTGCAATGCCTGCACATAAGGAAAAAGACATAGCGAATCAGAAAAACTATACTACATTTCTAATTGGAGGTATTTGCTAATGTTATTGTTATACCTACTTATGTTTTATTTCATAAAGGCTATGGAAAGATTTCTCTTGATGTCTCACTTTATAGGAAAAAAAATGTATGTGATCAATGCTGTTATTTTCTTTATTCAGCATCACAATTAATGAGTCAATATTAAAGGGGAACTAGTTTCAAGTAACACCATTTCTGATCATTATATGACTTGTATCATGCATTTGCAATAATTTGCAAATGACTCTGAGGTGAGGAGAAGAGACTAAATGCTTTGACTGTTTCTCACACACAGATTCCAGCTCTTTGTTTCTTTTTTAGCACACAGAAAGAAGAAGCAGCACAGAGGATAATATACAACTGTAGTGAGCAGGGTGGATGTGAACACAACTCTGGAGTAAGGATAAAGACTTGCTAGAAAGCTCAGCACAAACTTTCCAAGTTTCCTCACTCTAAATTTGAAGATATCATCTTGTCATCCATGTAAACAGTAACAATGATCACAATAATCCTCAACTATGTCACAAATATATGTAAGAACTTTGATCAAGTCTGAGATCTCAGATCTTCACTGTTTTCTAAAAAACAAGAGATTTACAGAACCCTCAAAACTCCTTTCGTAAAGTCAATATATTTGTCATTGGAACTCCAGCACAACACTATAGGATGATGGGTAATCAAATCAGCGACCAAAATGTTTTGCCAAACTTTGTTAACAGAAATCCCTAAGTCGTAAGTTTTATCTCAGGAGGACTTACCTCACAGTATTCTGTGATGATGCAGAAACTTGTATTCTCTAGGAAGCTTGAGTGAAATTTGACAATCGCAGGGTGATCTAGCTTTGACAGTAGCTGCGCTTCCAAGTTAGCTTGAACAGTTTCATTTGGGTTCAACTCCCCCACAGCGATATCCTTTAGAACTTTTCTGTAATAATCAAATATATAAGTTCAAAATTATGATCCATATTTAATGTATTTATTTTAACTGTAATGACATAAAGGTTAAACCACAAACAGCTATTTAGCAGGATGAGAGGGTCCTGGGGGAAAGTACAAGTCCTCATTGAAGAGATCCAGATGGTGTATGGACATTTTCTTACAGGAAATAATTCACGAGAAAGATTGGCAAATTAGCTTTCCTATAGAAGATAAGAAACTATCTTTAGAAGACCGGGCAAAGAAAGTAAATTAGGTCTCTTTCAGACATCCTTTTTTTTTTTGGAAATGAAAACTCACAACCATTTGTCATTCGTGTGCTAGTCGAATTTCCATCCATTTTTGGTCCATATTTACATTATGAGAGACAGTGAGGGGAATCATATGAGAGGGCCATTATATATCCCCCAGAATGTGCTTAAAAGCATACTGAACCGCTGGAGAGCATTGCAATCACAGCCATTGATGGCGTTACCATGCAAAATATAGGTAAGTTTGGACTAGATCAAGTTACTTGACCAAGTCAATTTAGAAAAACCTGTCTTGGGCATTTATGGAAAGATCTATAGGATGGTAGTGGGACGGATCTCTCCCTCCAGTTTGGGTCTTACAAGTGGCCCATGGCCACGGTTTTCATTTAACCATACAGTAAAGGTTTGGGTGTGTCAGTTCTGGGTTTGGTTTTCACATGCAGCAGAGCTGAAGGTGTTGTGACTGTATGTCTGCCTGTGTTAAGCTATCACCAGCCAGCGATGTGGACGTACACAGTAGTGCTTGAAATCCTTAAGTGTGTACAGGACATTTATTTTCATATTCCCAGCTATGATTGGATGTATCCAACATTTTGGACAATAAAGGACATTTACTTAACTTGCCTGGGTCACTGTCTCATTAAATTCACTGGCGGAAACGCTCTACAATAAATAAATAAATGAAATCCAAGCTTCTCATACCCATTCAAAGGCAAAGATCTCCAGTGAGGCACAGATGACGTTCGTGAAGGGTCCGTGATTTTCACGAACCTACTGATAAGAATGGATGTGTTTAATCGATCACTAAGATCAAAAAAAGTATATGTCTCCAGCTCTTTCTCCTGCACACTTGGCCCTCACAAAATACACGGACATGTGAGCATCCTATAGACTATAATGAGTCTACAATGGGACTATAATGTGTATGCACAAATTTGATCAGCGAAAAACATGGATAGAACATGTATCTGAAAAATGGATGTCTGAATGATACCTTGGGCCTCATTCAGACATCCGTGTTTATGCACGTCCGCAAAAAAAATGGTACAAGTGTCATCAGTGTTTTGGATTCAATTTTCATCAATGTTTAGTCAGTGGTTTAGTTTTCACCATCAGTGGCGCCATTTGACCCGCGGTGGATGCCGTGTCATTGCCCCACATGCTGTACACTGACCGGACTGACCTTGCACAATTGTGCTTTATGTCCCTACTCCCGGGGGGATTACACATCTCTTGGCTCTTTGTTAGAATATTATGCAAATGACAGCAGTACAATACATAGTACTGTGATGAAGGTCAATGTGACCGAAACGTCTATACTGTATGTACTGTACATTAAAAACTACCTTTTCACTGGAAATCACAAATTGTGTGTGCCAAGTCTTTATATCTATATGATTATGGACTAGGATCCTACTTGTTGCACCACCACATTGTAGCTGTGCTAAACGGCTCTGATTTCAACATTTATAATGGGAATGTATCCTATCTGTGAATAGCGGATGTTCCAATGAGGCTTCACACGCTGGATTATCTATGTATTATGTAATACAGGTATGTCTATAATGCTGAGTAGGGTCTAAGGGGTCATGTTTATCCTTATGGAGTGACATGCCTGACATGCCAGGGTAAGGAGGTTTGTAAGGCCACACAACAAATGCAACAAATATGCAAATTGCCTCTTCAGAGAGGAAGAGGACTTGAACTCTATTACCACCTATTGAAAATAGCAATCTTAAAAGTCAATATCTGCCCTTTAATGAGCTTTGTCACATGACTTAGTATCAAACCAAACCAGAATCTCAATTTGCAGACACGTGTTTTGGGGTGTTGCCTCTCCTCAGTGCAACGCATGAGATCTGATTTAGCTGTATGAGAGACCTCTGACTGGGATCTACGGGGTAACGTTTTTCCTTTTACAGAATGACATGCCTGAAATGCCATGGTAAGGAGGCTTATAGGGCCAGGCAATGCTCCTCTTGAAAAATAAATATGCAAATTATCTCTTCAGAGTAAAAGAAGACTTGAAATCTAGTGTCATCTATATAAGGAGAAACCTTACACCTAAGAACCCAGTCAGGGGCCTCTCACCAACCAAATCAGATCTCATGTTTTGCACTGACGAGGGGTAACACCCTGAAACACGTATCTGCAAATTGAGATTCTGGTTTAGCTTTTATCCTAAGGGTACCGTTACACTTAGCGATGCACAAGCGATCCCGACAACGATATGGATTGCTGGTGCATCGCTAAGTGGTCGCTAGTGAGCTGCCACACAGGCAGATCTCACTATCGACATAGCAGCGGTCGGGGGTCGCTACTTACCTGTAAGACGCAGCGATCCTGACATCCTCCCGCCCGCGTCCACGCGTCGCTCGTCGGTGCCACAGGAAGCCCAGCAGGAAGCAGACGACGAGAAATGGTCCAGGACGTTCTCGCGCGATTAGCGATAATCAGCGGGGGAGCCGGTCGGAGGTAAGTATCAGATGTAGCGATATCGCTAGCGATATCGCTGCTGTGTCACAAAACCAGTGACGTTACAGCGATATTGCTAGCGATACCGCTATGTGTAATGGGCCCTTAAGTCTTATGGCAAAGCTCATTAATGGGTGGATATTGACTTTTAGGATTGCTACTTCCAATAGGTGGCGCTAGAGGTCAAGCCCTCTTCTTCTCTGAAGAGACAATTTGCATATATATTGCTGAATACACACCACAGTAGGCTTTGTGCAATCAATGGGCCTGAGATAAGTTTTGTCTCTGGCAGTAAAGGTACTGTCACACTTAGCGATGTACCAGCGATCCCGACCAGCGATATGACGCGGTCAGGATCGCTGGTGAATCGCTAAGTGGTCGCTAGTGAGCTGCCACATAGGCAGATCTCACTAGCGACATCGCTGGGGACGGGGGTCGCTACTTACCTGTCACACTAGGCGATCCTGCGTCCTCCCGCCCGGCTCCACGCTCTTCGCTCGTCTCTCCACAGGAAGCGCCACAGGAAGCTGACGACGAGAAACGGCCCAGGACGTTCTCGCACGATCAGCGATAAGCAGCGGGGGAGCGGGTTGTAGGTAAGTATCAGACTTAGCGACATCGCTAGCAATATCGCTATAACGTCACAAGTTATAGCGATATTGCTAGCGATATCGCTTAGTGTGACAGTACCTTTAGGCAACAGGCTACAGCAGAAATAAGCTCTCCTTACTGTTCTATCTATAACCGAAGACAAAAACATCATATACTGTATAATGTAATGTAGATTTTATTAACTGACGTTATAAATTAAACTTTTCAACGTATTTTTGTACCAGGCCAGTGGCTATTGTGAAATGATTTATAAGAAATCCATACCACTTGCTATAGGCTATTAAAAACGCTGGCAATTTCCTATGGTCTAAATTCTATTTTCTTTAAAGCAAATTATATTTTATGCTGAATGATCCTGAAATAAATCTCAGACCTTTGTTAGCGAGTAAATGGTGCATTCAGAGGTGTACTTAAAAGTAATGTTAAATATAATTGCATAACTATTATGTAAGGCATGAATAATATATTCATTGTAGAACTTTGGCGTAGAATTGTCTTGGAAGTATATAAAATAGGTCTCATTTATGAAAAGCGGTTACGCATTGTTCTGTTAACTCTCAGACAGAAAGGAATAGCCAAAGGCGCCGCCGTATAAGACACCCGGGGAGACTCCGCATTCTTCCCTGGTGATAAAAGGCCCAGGTTCATTTAAATATTTACAAGTCTTTTCTTCAAGTAAAATGCTTCATTTGGAAAATCAGCATAAAGTAAAGGTCAGTAAGGTATCAAAAATAAACTATGCTGCCAGAGAAAACTGAGAACTACCAACGCTATAGTCAAGTATTAACATAATAGAGAAAATAAAAAAAAACTATAACATGCTGGAGATTCTCTATCTAAATATATAAATTAAATAAAGTCTAATTAATAGCAGAACTCTGGGATTCACCCAAAGCAACTCCAGGTGTTAATTGATCAGTCACCGCTGACATTGCAAGACAACTGTAGACTTTTCTGTGCGATTGCCAGGCAGCACATCCATAACAAATAGTATTTCTCCGATTGCTCATATTTTCAGCTCTAGGCAGTGATATGATGGAAGGAAAGACTGGATGTGATATAATCACAGAGCTATCAATCTCCTACTTTTGCATCAACAAAATTATGATAAAACTAAAATCTGATGCCACTTTGATATTTGGCCCCATAATTAGAGGATTGAATTCAGAATAACCCCAGATCACTTGGACTTCTCTAAGTAAATAGTGATTATTGTGGAGAAATATCAGTGCTTAGCATATATTTATGAATCTGATGAGGAGCTCTTCAGTCCCAGGGGACGTTCTTTATTCTATCATGAATTTATAACTCCATTACATACAGTGGCGTGTAAAAGTTTAGTCACCCTTGGTCAAAATTACTGTTATTGTGAACAGTTAAGCAAGTTATAGAAGAAATGATCTCTAAAAGGCCTAAAGTTAAAGATGACACATTTCCTTTGCATTTTACACAAAAAAAAAAGACTATTTTGTCATTTTTTACATTTTAATGACAAAAAGGAAAATGGGCTAATGCAAAAGTTTGGACACCCTTGGAGATTTGTGTGCTCAAATAACTTTGACCAAGGTTTAGACCTTAATTAGCCTGTTAGGATTATGACTTCTTCACTATCACTGTTAGGAACGGTCAGGTGATTCAAATTTCCCAATTTTAGAAAATCCCAGCCTCCTCTAACCTTGGGCCAAAAACAGTAGAAATGGGTTCTTCTAAGCAGCTGCCTTGCAAAAATGTTGGAGGCCCAGAAAGCAGGAGAAGGCTATAAGAAGAGAGCAAAGAGTTTTAAAGTTTCCCTGTACTCAATTTGAAATGTAGTTAAGAAATGGCAGTTAACAGGATCAGTGGAAGTCAAGATAAGGTCTGAAAGACGAAGCAACATTTCAGTGAGAGCTGTTCATTGGATTGCTAGAGAGGCAAACCAGAACCTTCGCTTGACTGTAAAAGACCTTCAGAAAGATGTAGCAGACTCTGGAGTTGTGGTACATTGTTCTACTGCTCAGAGATACCTGCACAAATATGGCCTTTATAGAAGAGTCATCAGAAGAAAACCTCTTCTGAGACCTCACCATAAAATTCAGCATCAGAAGTATGCAAAAGAACATCTATACAAGCTGATGCAATTTGGAAACAAGTCCTATGGACTTATGAGGTTAATGTAGAAATCTTTGGCCACAATGATCAAAGGTATCTGTGGAGAAAAATGGGCCAGAATTTCAGGAAAAGAACATCTTGCCAACTATTAATCATAGGGGTGGATCATTCATACTTTGGGGTTGTGTTGCAGTCAATGGAACGTGGAACATTTCACTAGTAGAGGTAACAAAACATTCAATGAAATGTCATCTAATTCTTGATGAAAACATAACACCATAAGTAAAAAAGCTAAAGTTGAAAAGAGGATGGCTTCTACAAATGCATAATGATCCAAAACACAAGTCAAAATCTACAATAGATATTCCTCCGCATGTCTGATTTGTCCAAAGGAGGGGAGAGTGGAGCCAGTGCTCATTGGCTGCAGGGATCGCGTGACACAATAATGTCATGCGAGCCTTGGAAGGGCCTATACCACTGGAATGATGCAACAGAGGTGAGTATAATCTGTTATTTTATAAGGGGGAACATAGTGATTGAGAAAGGGTTGTCTGAGTAATGGACAATTCTTTAAATGGGTTGCCTGTTCACAATTTCCTTTTTACATATCCACACAAAAGGTCATCACTATTAAATCAGTGGTGGTCCAATACCTGGCACCCCTACTGATCAGCTGTTACAAGCTCTGGCAATGGCCATATATGTTGAACAGAACTGCACTGTGCAGCTCCATTCAACGTGTAGTGGTCGCTCCTAGGTACTGAAAAATATCTCCTATTTAAACAAATAGCTGATCTGCGGCACTCTGCAGTAACAGCTACAAATTGAATGGAGCTGCATAATGATAATACATTTCATGTGTTTACATCAAGTCACCGTCAGAGCTTATAACAGGGTGTAGGACCCCACGAACCTGATTTTGATGAAGTCCGATCTTGTCCAAAACCTAGTTATCCTTAGGATTGGGGAAACTACAATGGCTAATGGTCTTGCAATTATAGAAAATGAAGGGACTAATTAACAAAACATGACCAAAAGAAATCGCTATGTTATTAAGAATAAAACTAGCCATGTAAAAAAAAAACAATGAAATCTTGCCGTTTTCATTTTGGCAACTAAAAGTATACACTCCAGATAATTGGAATTTTCAAGTCTACACTGTAGCTATTTTTCCAGCATCTAATTTACTGCTAAAATATGACTTTTAAGTTTTAGGTGGATTTTGTTCCTTTCATTGCACCAAAAAAAAAGAATATCCTTTTTCATGAGAATTTTATTTTAAGGCAATGTAAAGTAATATTTTGGGGAGAAAATCCATCCCATCATAACAAAATATTGGTGCATGTATGGCCCTCAAGCGTAACCGCTCTTATAATAAAAAATATGATAACATTTGTCTGAAAAAGTATAATATTGTTACACGTCTGTTTACCAGTGGAGGGGTAATAATCCGGCTGAGATTTCTGATTGTTCTCACACATAGCCATAAGCAGTCTTATAATTCTCACTGAGCAAACAGGTAACGCAAGCAGGGCAAGTCAGTGCTGAGAGTTGGCCGAGAAGTTTTTACTCAGTTCCAGGTTGATGCAATAATTCTTAGCATTTCCAATCATTATTATATGAAGAGAAATGTAAACATTCTGGTATGAGGGTATACCTCGCTGTAATACTGGAACTTGAGATGCATGGAGAAAAGTAAAGGGAATCTGTCACCAGGTTTTTGCTATGTAATCTGAGAGCAGCAAAATGTAGAGTCTGCGACACTGATTCCAGTGATTCACAGTTTTCTATACTGATGATCTGACAGTGCTCAAACGCTGGGCTCTGTATAACCCCGCCCACATAATTTACAAGCAGCTTTCTGTGTACCCTGTGCATAGGCATAAAATTACTAATCAGTGGTGGGGGCGGGGTTACAAGGATCAGTTGATTAGAGGGCACAAGACACCTAGTACTGTAGTGATAATTGATTTTATTGACACAACACACGACCTAGTAAAGAACACATCACTAGAATCATGCTCTCAGCCCTCAGCTCTATTGTGCTGCTCTCATATTACATAGCTTGAAAACCTGCTGACAGATTCCCTTTAAATTATATTCTCCCTGCAGCCACTCGCTTCCAGTCATTGGGGTAACACTGAGACAATGAAGAGTCAGCGCTTTTACAAGCACTGTAATCACGCCACCTGCTCAACTGACATCTTGCTCTCCAGGCACTTTGCTCAGTAGGATGTCAATCAAAGACCAGTGGAGTGATTACAGCATGTTCATTGCCTACAGAGAACTGACAGCTCACAGGCATCAGCACTGTCCAGTTGAATCGTAGTGAGCAGATGCAAGGAAAATATAACTTTATTTCCTTCCTGCTGCTGATTGTCTTATTAAAGGGCATCTGTCAGCAAGTTTTTGCTACCTCATCTGAGCATAGCTTGATCTAGGCAAAGAGAAGCTGAATCCAACGATGTATCAATGTCACGTCGGCGGTCGTGCCCACCGCCGCTCCTCCCGCGGCGGGGTCGGCCGCTGCCTCCACTTACCGGGCCGCGTCCTGCCGTGCTGCTCTCTCTCCTCACGCGGTCCCGCTCCTTGCTCCCTCTCCTCCTCCCTCCCAGCCAGCGACTGTGCTGCGCATGCGCCTTAGGCCACAGGCGCGCGCACTGCAGGATTCTTAACCCTGCAGTGGGCGTCCACAGCCTTGCCGGCCAATCATCCATCAGCACAGGGTTTATCAGACGGCTCCTCCTTTTGGGGGATGCCTGATTATCGTGTCTCACTCCTGCGCTAATCTCGGCCGACTTATAGGGACCCTATAAGCTATTCCTCCTGTCCTGCTCTCCGTCTGGTTCCCTGTCCTGTTGTTCCTGCCTGTGTCCACCCCGCTCCTCATTCTGTTCTCTCGTTCCTGTGTCCGTCCTGGTTCTTGCCCTGGTTCTCCTGCCTTGTGCCTGTCTCTTCCGTGTTCCTCTCTGTGTCTTTTGCGCAGTATCCTGTGCCCAGTCCTGTACCCACCTCCCGGTACCTGCAGTACTCTGTACCTCGTCCGGTACTCCGGTCCCTTTCCGCTGTACCCTGTCTGGTACTCCGGTCCTGCCTATAACATATCCCGGTCCTTTGAGCCACCCCTCTTGGTACCAGCTGTCGCGGTGTCTGACTCCCGTGGGCTTGCCCCAAACGGTCCCTGTATAGGGGTCGGCTCCACCTGGTGCGCTCGTCCCCGGGGGCCTCAGTTCCGCGACCTCTCGGACGCTGCCTATCCCTGTCGCGTCACAATCACTTAGTTCACTGGGTGCAGCAGTTCTGACACAAGAGAGGAGGGGGAGAGATGGACTTGCAAGCACCCCAGCTAGTCACAGCAATGATAATCACTAGCTGATAAAACCTTTCATGTGAGATTGTTTTTTCGTGACATATTGAACCTCATGATAGTGGTAAAATTTCTTCGATATGACTTGAATTTATTTATGAAAAAAATAAAAATTTGGCAAAATTTTAGCAAATTTTTAAAATCTTTTAATTTTTGTGCTCTTAAATTAGAGAGTTATGTCAAACAAAATAGTTCAGAAATAACATTTACCACATGTCAACTTTACAACAGCACAATTTTGGAAACATAATTTGTTTTTGTTAGGATGTTACAAGGGTTAAAAGTTGACCAGTGATTTCTCATTTTTCCAACAAAATTTACAAAACCATTTTTTAGGGACCTCATCACATTTGAAGTGACTCTGAGGGGTCTATATGACAGAAAGTACCAAAGAGTGACACCATTCTAAGATTTGCACCCCTCAACGTGGTCAAAACCACATTCAAGAAGTTTATTAATAGTGATGAGCGAGTATACTCGTTGCTCGGGTTTTCCCGAGCATGCTCGGGTGTCCTCCGAGTATTTTGGCGTGCTCGGAGATTTCATTTTTGTCGATGCAGCTGCATTTTTTGACTACGAGATAAGTCTTATTTAAGCTGTATACTGATACCCCCTTTTCCTTTTTCTCTACTACGAGATAAGTTTACAGTTTGGGGTATTTACATCATTAGACTGACTACGAGATAAGTTCACAGCACTTTAGCACTTTACTCATGAGACATTAAACGTCTCTTCACTTTTGTTTTCGGTATCATAGGTGTGTGCGTGTATATTTTTTGTGTCCTTTTTTGTATACGTAGGGAGGCCTAGGGGTTGATTAGGGACACCGACGTTGAGCGGGGGCGCCATATCGTCAACAACTAGTGTGCCAACCTCCGCAGTCAGGAAGGGCTTGATTAGGGCTTACTAGGGCAATTTAGCCTTTTGCCCCATGGTTCGTGATTAATACATAGAATTATAACATTGATTCTGCTACTTTGTTCCTGTCCCCTACCTCCCTTGGTATTTAGTCATTTTTACTATCAATCTTTTTAGTGATTGAATTAAAAGCTATATTTTAGGGGTTATTTTGTGTTGTGCTTTCTGGTTTTCTTGTTGATCATATAATCCCACTCAAAAGTTTTTTGGAGGTCTGTTAGACTAAAAGCTCAACAGCTTGACATCATGCCGCAATCCCAAAAATTCTGGAACAAATGAGAAACAAAGTAATTGAGATCTATCAGTCAGGAAAAGGTTATAAAGTCATTTCTAAAGCTTTGGGACTCCAACAAGATACAGCAAGAGCTATTATCTGAACAGTGGTGAACCTTCTCAGGAGTGGCCAGCCGACTGAAATTACACGAAGAGCACAGCGATGACTAAACCAAGAAGTCACAAAGACCCCACAACAACATCCAAAGAACTGCAGGCCTCACTTGCCTTAGTTAAGGTCAGTGTTAATGATGACTCCACAATAATAAATAGACTGGACAAAAATGGCCTGCATGGCAGACTTCCAAGATGGAAACCCCAGCTGAGCAAGAGGAACATAAAAGATCATCTGTTTTGCCAGAAAACATCTTCATGATCCTTAAAACTTTTGGGAGAATACTCTGTGGACTGACAAGACAAAAGAGTAAGTTTTTGGAAAGTCTATGCCCCATTACAGCTGGCATAGAAGTAACAAAGCATTTATGATACAATACAATACACTTTATTGATCCCGAGGGAAATTATGGAATCGTATTATCGTATTGTATTTCAGAAAAGGAACAAACAGTAAAATATGGTGGTGGTCTGAGACAGTTTTGCTGCTTCAGGACCTGGAAGACTTGCTATGATAAATGGAACAATTAAAGGGAGCCTGTCACCACATTTTTATTTTTGGCCTACCAGCTAAAAATATCAGTCAAATGAGTGTCAGCTATGAATTCCCCAACTACTCCTGAAACCCCAACTCCCCATGTATCACCCATATATACCTTTTTTATTTCTCCCGCACTGTATGTTAATCAGCTCGGTCCGGTCCGATGGGCATTGTCTAATCCCTCACTCCACCCCTCCTCGTCTGCTGTACGCAATATTTTCTGTAAATATCTCAGATCATATACAGATCTCGCGCGTGCGCATAAAAATGGTATCTCGTGCGTGCGTATGGAAATAGCATCTTGCGCATGCATTGAAATGGTATCTCGTGCGTGCGCAGCATGCTTTGCCCAACTGCGGGCAAAGCCAAAAAGAAGCAGTGCGCAAAAAATATTGTGTGCAGCAGCAGAGGAGGAGTGGAGTGAGGGAACAGAGACAAAGCCCATCGGACCGGTACGAACTGATTAACATACAGCGCGGGAGAAATACAGCTCTGGAAAAATTTAAGTGACCACCACACCAAAACCCTGTCATGAGCAGCCCATTCTCCAGACCTGAACCCCATTGAAAACCTCTGGAATGTAATCAAGAGGATGGATAGACACAAGCCATCAAATAAAGAGGAACACCTTAAATTTTTGAGCCAGAAGCAGTGTGAAAGACTGGTGGAAAGCATGCCAAGACGCATGAAAGCTGTTTCTAAAAATCATGGTTGTTCCACAAAATATTGATTTCAGAACTCTTTCTGAGTTAAAACAATAATATTGTTGTGTCTAAATGATTATGAACTTTTTTTCTTTGCATTATTTGAGGTCTGAAAGCACTGCTTTTTTTATTTTGACCATTTTTCTTTGTCAGAAAAAAAAATACAAAATTTATTGCTTGGAAATTTGGAGACATGTTGTCAGAAGTTTATAGACTAAAAGAACAATTTACATTTTACTCAAAAATATACCTATAAAGAGGAAAATCAGACAAACTGAACATTTGAAAGTGGTCTCTTTATTTTTGCCAGAGCAGTTAAAAAAAGGTATTTATGGGTGTTCCATGGGAAGTCAGGGGGTTTCAGGAGTAGTTGAGGTATGCATAGCTGACACTCATTTGACTGATATTTTTAGCTGGTAGGCCAAAAATGTGGTGACAGGTTCCCTTTAATTCTGTTGTCTACCAAAAAATCCTGAAGGAGAATGTCTGGCCATCTGTTTGTGACGTCAAGCTGAAGCACACTTGGGTTATACAGCAGTACAATGATCCAAAACACACCAAGTCCACCTCTGAATGGCTTAAGAATAACAAAATTAAGACTTTGGAATGGCCTAGTCAAAGTCCTGAACTTAATCTGATTGAGATGATGTGGTATGACCTTAAAAAGGCGGTTCATGCTTAGAAACCCTCCAATGTGGCTGAATTACAACAATTCTGCAAAGATGGATAGGCCGACATTCCTCCAGAGCATTGTAAAAAAACTCATTGCCAGATATTGCAATTGCTTGATTGCGGTTGTTGCTCCTAAGGGTGGCCCAAGCAGTTATTAGGTTACACTGCGCAACAAATTTCACAAGAACTTCTTGTCCCCTGAGAAATTGTTATTGTATCTTATAGATTTTGATATGCTGAACACGAATATGTGCTCGAAAAGTCTGTATCACATAAGGTTTTTAAGAAGCAACAGTATATAGTCTATATTATGACGTCCGAGACACTACATACATGTGCATTGATGTCAGTAGCAAAAGCAATTGCTCAAAAGTGATTTGCAGACGACTTTCATGTACAATCAGTGTCAGATGCTTCTTGAATAAGATTCCAACAATAGTCAGCCAGCATTGATGTACTCCACTTTCCCTGGTACCTTTTCTCCATCAGCACAATGTCTTGGTGAAATCTTTCATCGTGTTCATCGCTAACGGCACTAAGATTGGCTGGAAAAAAGTCCAAGTCAGAATGTAAAAAATGTATTTTTAGTGACATATTGCATTTCATCAAATGATATGCTGTGAACATGTTGTCCACAAGTTGTTCAAAGTTCGGTGCCCTGCTGTTGCCAAGGAAGTTGAAGGTCGCATCTTTAAAGACTCTCCATGCCAATGTTCAGCACCTTGCAAAAGACCATCAAAGCTACTGTCATTAATTATAGCTCTGATCTGTGGGCCAATAAAAATACCTTCTTTAATCTTTGCATCACGTATTCTGGGAAATTTCTGTCGCAAGTAAGAAAAGGCTTCCGATTCTTTGTTCATTGCTTTGACAAAATTTTTCATAAGCCCAAGTTTAATATGCAAAGGAGGGAGAAATATCTTTGCTGGATCAACAAGAGGATTATGTTTACTATTCTTATGTCCAGCAACCAGTTTTTCGCGAAGTGGCCAGTCCTTTCTGAAATAGTGCATCTCTCGTGCACGACTGTCCCACTCACAAATAAAACAACAATACTTAGAATATCCAAGCTGCAGTCCAAGAGGAAGCGCAACAACTTTTGGATCACCACATATGTTCCAGTTATAATTTCTATTAATGTGGGTCATCAGTAACTGGGCAGTTCCATGCTGAGAAGGAATATTTTCAAATATTTTGGAAATAGTTAATTTTTTGTAAGTTGGTACTTCATTACACATGGCATAAGGTGGCAACACTGTTTCTTTCAAATTCCATATATTTCCAAGATGGCAGAGGGTTGCATGTGAACACCTACTGTTCTTACTGGAATCATACAGTAATAGGCTATATTGGTAAGTGGATTACTATTAACTAGCAACATGCATAACTTATGTTCAGTAAATATAAAAGAAGTACTGTTAGGAAACCAAAATACTATAATATCTTTGGTTTTCTAAGATTATTGTTTACCAGAAATTTTGCGCATATCCATTGTAGACATTTTCTCAGTAACGTAAGTTACCAAAAAGATTAAAAGTTTTTGTAGGATTAAGAACTAGGCATAAATTAAGTTGTAACTTGCAGAGTTCTTATGTTGCATAATGTATTATCTATTCACTAAGTTTCATGTTGCTGCTAAAAGTTTCACAGTTTCTGTATGAAGTAAAATTATTCTAACGTAAGTTACCATCAGCTTTGTAACGTAAGTTACTTCAGCTTTTCATTGTAAGTTACCTGCCTTTCAATTTTTGGACAACACTTACAGTCAGCTTTTTGAAATAATTAAATACTATCATAAATTTGATGTTCATTTTACTTTATATTATAAGGTCATTCTTTGTAATTTTAGAGTCACAATGCCATTAACTCCAGCTGAAAAGATGAAGAGACGAAAATCCGCAGTAAATCTGCATTAAATCCGCAGGTAAAATGCAGGTCATTTTACCTGCGGATTTAGCCAAATCCACATGGAAAAATCCACAGGGTAATCTGCAACATGTGCACATAACCTTAATCTCCCCTCCCCCAGAAACTCAACCAGACCCCACAAGTGGGCATTAACCCCGCCCCCCGGGAGCCCACCCAGAGGACACAAACACGGGGGTTAATGCACGCTTGTGGAGTCCGGTTGGGCTCACGGAGAGGGGGGGTTAATGCACGCTTGTGGGGTCTAGTGGGCTCCTGTGGAGATAATGCAGGCTTGTGGGGTCTGGTGGGCTCCTGAGGGGGTTAATGCACGCTTGTGAGGTCTGGTGGGCTCCTTGGGAGGGTTAATGCAGGGCTGTTATGAATGAGTCACCGTAGGAGGCAAAAGCAGAAATACAAGCTAAGTCCAGAAAACCAGAGAAGTTGGCAACTATCAGATTGCAGACCCCTGAACCTATCAACACAACTAGCAGTAGCCGTGGGGGGTTCCTACGATGCCCTAGACCCCTCGATCACAGCCGGAGAAATACATAGGCCTAAAGAAAGAAAGGGGAAATCTAAACTGCCCCAGAGCAGACCCCAAACCAATAGGCAGCCCCCAACATATAATGACGGTGAAGCAAGATGAAAATACTAACACAGACAGAAAGATAGACTGAGCAAAGACGGGGCCCCAAAACTACCTAGATAGGAAAGGACAGGAAGGCTGCTGTCTGCAATCTGCCAAAACCCTATCAAAGACATAAGCCAACCAGCTGATATGAAAAAGGCCCTGAAGCAGCTAGGCTTCAAAAACTGAATCAGCACTCAGGTATTTTCAGAAGACAAAGCTAAATGAAATCAGCACACCCCAGCAGGGAATGGCAGAAATCCAGAAAAACAAAGCAAAAACAAAGTCAAAGCACAAAAGCAAAAGGCCGAGCAGCAAACTTAGCTTTGGAGGAGCAGCAATTCAGACTGGTCTCCAAGGATCCCACAGAGAAATCACCCGCAGGGCAGAAGGGCATCGGCAGCCTTATATCCAATCCGTAATTCCACTCAGCCAGTCCTCCTCATCAGCCTCAGGTGTTTGACAATCAGGCTCACTACCATTCTTAATCAGAAGAGGGAGTTCCTCGGGCCTCAGTAATGAAGGGGAAAATGAACTCACAACACAGGGCCCATCCAGACCCCACAAGTGTGAATTAACCCCCCTGGGGCCCAACTAGACCCCAAAAGCATGCATTAATCCCCCCTGGGGCTAACTAGATGCCGCAAGTGTGCCCAACCAGACCCCGCAAGAGTGCACTAACCGCCCCCCCCAGGAGCCCAACCAAACCCCACAAAAATGTGCACTAATCCCCCCTCAGTGAGGAGCCAACCAGACCCTGAAAGCGTACATTAACCCCCCCCCGGGATCCAACCAGACTCCGTAAGTGTGCATTAATCATCACATGCAGCCTATGTTTTGTCTAAATAAAGTCAGTTTGCCTTCTCAAATATGAACACTGACAAAGTTGAACACATGCTTTGTTTTGTAACGCAAGTTACTATATTGTGTTGTAACGTAAGTTACCTACATTTCTTGTAATAAAAACTGTTGCATTTAACTTGAGAGGTCAAAATAAATTTGTTAAAGTTGCTTGGACTATGGTGTTTTAATACAATAAAAATAGTGCTTCTCCCCTGTTTACCAGAACAGAAAATGTGCCAGTCTCATGATATGGACAATGAATGTACAATATAAATTCACTCATTTTAGTGCCTGCCTTCAAAGAACAGTCTGTAGCCATTATTAACTCAGTTTTTGGCTTGTGAATGTAACGTAAGTTACCATGGAATGGCCCAACTCCATATTCTCATATATTCCTTTCATGTGTACGGCATGTCCAATAGATATAGAAGGACAGATATTTCCATTGTGTAGTAAAACAGCCATCAGACTTAAAACTGACGAGTCAATGAACAGTTGCCATTCCTTCGGGTCATGTTCGCATCCAAGAGCACCAAACAACCCCAAGATGTCGTTGCAAAAGGTTAAAGTGTAGACATGGTTGAAAAATTGATTAAGTTCTTCTTGACGACTGCGGAAAACAGAAACTCTTGTTCCTGTTAATAAGATATTCCATTCTTGTAGCCTTGATCCCAATAATTCTGCCTGCCTCTTTGACAATTTCAAATCTCTGACCAAGTCACTCAGATCAGCTTGACTGAACAGATGTGGGGATTAGATGTAGAAGGCTCAAAGTCTGGGTCTGCAGCAGTTTCATTTTCCACTGACACTGTTAGTTCATCTTCGTCGTCCTCCATTGTCCATACTTTGGGCGGCTTTGGAACACGAAGACTTTCATCGTGTGGCACTGGTCTTATGGCTGAAGGAAGATTAGGATAGTCTATTGATTTCTTGTTCTTTGCTGAATATCCTGTTACATTTGTAAGGCAGAAGTAGCAATCTGTTACATGATCTCTCCATATCATTGGGACAGCAAATGGCATTGAAGGTCGAGATCCATTCAGCCATGCTCTAAGTATGTCAGTATTGTCTTTTGATTCCTCCCCTGCCCAGGAGATGTGGTATGCTTCGTACACAGTCAGCCGAATGATTCACTGCGCCTGCGCGGAATTCGCATAATAAGTGCTTACATATGTCTAGATCAGCGATTTATGTTATTTCAGTGGAAAATTCAGAATATACTATAATATAGTTGTGCTCAAAAGGTTACATACCCTGGCAGAATTTTTGCTTTCTTGGCCTTTTTTCAGAGAACATGAATGATAACACCAAAACTTTTTCTCCACTCATGGTTAGTGGTTGGGTGAAGCCATTTATTGTCAAACTACTGTGTTTTCTCTTTTTAAATCATAATGACAACCCAAAACATCCAAATGACCCTGATCAAAAGTTCACATACCCCATTTCTTAATATCATGTATTCAATGACAGCTTGAAGTCTTTTGTGGTAGTTGTGGACGAGGTTATTTTCTCAGATGGTAAAGCTGCCCACTCTTCTTGGTAAAAAAGCCTCCAGTTCCTGTAAATTACTGGGCTGCCCAGCATGAACTGCGCACTTAAGATCTCTCCAGAGTGGCTCAATGATATTGAGGTCAGGAGACTGAGATGGCCACTCCAGAGCCTTCACTTTGTTTTGCTGTACCAATGACAGGTCAACTTGGCCTTTTGTTTTGGATTGTTGTCATGTTGGAATGTCCAAGTACGTCCCATGCGCTGCTTCGGGGCTGATGACTGCAAATTTGCATCCAGTATTTGTTGATAACATGCTGCATTCATCGTTCCTTCAACTTTGACCAAGTTTCCTGTGCCTTTTGTAGCTCACACATCCCCAAAACATCAGCGATTCACTTCCGTGACTTACAGTAGGAATGGTGTTCCTTTCATCATAGGCCTTGTTGACCTGTAATATTTATGGTTGTGGCCAAAAAAGTTCAATTTTGGTCTCATCACTCCAAATTACCTTGTTCCAGAAGTTTTGAGGCTTGTCTCTGTGCTGTTTTGCTTTTTGTAGGTGAGATACTTTGAGGCATTTGCGCAGTAATGGCTTTCTTATGGTGACTTGAACATGGAGTCCATTTTTCTTCAAGTGCCTCCTTATTGTGCATCTCAAAACAGCCACACCGCTAGTTTTCAGAGAGTCCTGTATTTCAGCTGATATTATTAGTGAGTTTTTCTTTGCATCCTGAACAATTTTCCTGGTAGTTGTGGATGACATTTTTGTTGACCTACCTGACCGTGGTTTTGTTTTTACAGAGCCCCTGGTTTTCCATTTGAAAATCACAGTTTGAATGCTGCTGACTGGCATTATCAATTCCTTGGATACCTTTTTGTATCCTTTTCCTGTTTTACACATTTCAACTACCTTCTAAAAGACTTCAAACTGTCATTGATGTTAGAGGGGGCAATACATGGAATTAAGAAATGGGGTATGTGAACTTTTGATCAGGGTCATTTGGATGTTTTGGGTTGTCATTATGATTTAAAAAGAGAAAACACAATAGTTTGACAATAAATGGCTTCACCCAACCACTAACCATGAGTGGAGAAAAAGTTTTGGTGTTATCATTCATATTCTCTGAAAAAAAAGGCCAAGAAAGCAAAAATTCTGCCAGGGTATGTAAACTTGTGAGTACAACTGTATACCATCTAACTTCCTGTTAATGTTTGGTAATTTTTGTTTATTCCCATATGGCTTTTTGGTGCCGTGCCACTTGGTTTAATTGCAGGGTTGCTTATAATGATATATACTGTTATTACATAACAGATTTTTTAGCCATTTTGTTATAAAAATATACAGTCATATGTTAAAGTTTGGGCACCCCTATTAATGTTAACCTTTTTTCTTTATAACAATTTTGGTTTTTGCAACAGCTATTTCAGTTTCATATATCTAATAACTGATGGACTCAGTTATATTTCTGGATTCAAATGAGGTTTATTGTACTAACAGAAAATGTGCAATCTGCATTTAAACAAAATTTAGAGCGGTGTTTTGGATCATTGTCTTGCTGAAATATCCATGCCCTGCGTAACTTCAACTTTGTCACTGATTCTTGCACATTATTGTCAAGAATCTGCTGATACTGAGTTGAATCCATGCGACCCTCAACTTTAACAAGATTCCCGGTGCCGGCATTGGCCACACAGCCCCAAAGCATGATGGAACCTCCACCAAATTTTACTGTGGGTAGCAAGTGTTTTTCTTGGAATGCTGTTTTTTAGCCTCCATGCATAACGCCTTTTTGTATGACCAAACAACTCAATCTTTGTTTCATCAGTCCACAGGACCTTCTTCCAAAATGTAACTGGCTTGTCCAAATGTGCTTTTGCATACCTCAGGCGACTCTGTTTGTGGCGTGCTTGCAGAAACGGCTTCTTTCGCATCACTCTCCCATACAGCTTCTCCTTGTGCAAAGTGCGCTGTATTGTTGACCGATGCACAGTGACACCATCTGCAGCAAGATGATGCTGCAGGTCTTTGGAGGTGGTCTGTGGATTGTCCTTGACTGTTCTCGCCATTCTTCTTCTCTGCCTTACTGATATTTTTCTTGGCCTGCCACTTCTGGCCTTAACAAGAACTGTACCTGTGTTCTTCCATTTCCTTACTATGTTCCTCACAGTGGAAACTGACAGGTTAAATCTCTGAGACAACTTTTTGTATCCTTCCCCTGAAAAGCTATGTTGAATAATATTTGTTTTCAATCATTTGAGAGTTGTTTTGAGGAGCCCATGATGCCACTCTTCATAGGAGAATCAAATAGGAGAACTACTTGCAAGTGGCCACCTTAAATACCTTTTCTCATGATTTGATACACCTGGCTATGAAGTTCAAAGCTCAATGAGGTTACAAAACCAATTTAGTGCTTCAGGAAGTCAGTAAAAAGTAGTTAGGAGTGTTGAAATCAAGAAAATGATAAGGGTGCCCATACTTTTGCACCGGTCAAATTTTGTTTAAATGCAGATTGCACATTTTCTGTTAGTGCAATAAACCTCATTTGAATCAAGAAATATAACTGAGTCCATCAGTTATTAGATATATGAAACTGAAATAGCTGTTGCAAAAACCAAAATTGTTATAAAGAAAAAAGGTTAACATTAATAGGGGTGCCCAAACTTTTACATATGACTGTATGTAATAGCTCCTATTCTGTGCGTCCCATGCACACTTGCTGTACACGGGTGTTTCCTATGTCTGTATAATGTATTACCTAATAAAGGTTTATTATATTTTCATAATACTATATGCGACTTCTTGATTGTTGTTTTTTTCCTGTTTTGAATATCTGTTTAAAAACATGTGTTAAGTAACATAAAGAATCAGCTCGGATACCATGCAGTCCTGTCTGTAAACTCTCTTTTGTTCAAGCTGGTTGCAGTTCTGGAATATGACAGCACTGGAGGATAATGTTTTCCTGGTTCTTCTCAAATCTTTGTCATTTAATGTGCGTCTTTTACGTCAAGTTTTTTGAGACCTTGATTATTATTTGGTTCAGTAATCCCGCTCCAATATCTTAGCAATTTTACGAATGCTGCATCCCTCTGTAAGACTTTTAACAATGTTTGAGTTTTCAGAGTTGGTTTAATCTTTAATTTTACTTTTTGGCCCATTTTGCCTAAGGAAAACAAGCTTCCTAATAATTCTGCACACCTTGATAAAGGGTGTTATGTCCTTAGGTCACACCCTTCTTCATTAAACAAATACACATCACCTGATATACATTATTCAATAAGCATTCAAGTTTATACTACTTAGGTTTGTAAAATCTACATAAAAATTATGATATCGTGCAAATACTCACTTGCCTAATAATTGTGCACACAGTGTATATCTAAATGGCATTTATCTGGTTACTAGCTGCTGGCCCGATTCTAAAGCATCGGGTACTCTAGAATATGGCCAGCGGCAGATTACAATAAAAAATGTGATATACTTACCATCTGACGGCCCCCGGAACCTGTTCCTCCTCTCCACGCTGCTGGCATCTTCCGTTCCCAGTACTGCTTTGCGCCAAAGACCGCTGCTGACGTCCTCTCGCGAGAGCGCGACGTCATCAGCGGTATTTTGCACAAAGCAGTACTGGGAACGGAAGATGCCGGCAGCGTGGAGAGGAGGGACAGATTCCGGGGGCCATCGGAAGGTGAGTAGATCACTATTTTTTATTGTAATTCTATTTTTTACACATTTATGGTACTGAGGGTCCGAAGGAGGCTCTTCTCTTCTGGACCCTGGGTACCGGCTAGCGCCGGGCATCTCCGGCTGCGTCGCCACTGACGCCCATGCGCCCGGAGATGACCCATTAGCGCCGCTGATCTCCCGACGGCACGGTAGTGATGGCGTGCGTCCTGCTAATTGCAGACTGCGCCTACGCACTGCGCCTGTTGCTGATTGGTTGCGGCATGGCGGGGGCCTGGCGGCCGCGACTGATCAGCGCAGCGGGATTTCGGTTACAGACAGACATGATAAGGTGTTTATATATATAGATTAGAACTTTGGCTTCAGGTAAATATGCCATTTTTCAATTACAGGTTCCCTTTAAGTGATTTAGCACTAAATAATAAGCTTACCATTTGAAAACAAGTCTATGCTCTGTTAAGACTCATTTTAGTAATAAGCACATAATGATCATCTTTTCTTTAAACAGAATCTCTCAGAATGATAAACCTTCCCCTTTAAACTGTTTATATGGTGTGGCAGACCAATTTACTTGGTCGCTTAAAGAGGCAGTCACAAGAATACTTTCAGTTTAAGTTTTCAACTGGTTTATTAAAAATGTACTCCCTAACCCTTTCCAAAATTAGGTAAATAAATACAGCCCTTCTGGCATAACGGGAAAACTAACATAGCATACAGTACAGGCTGTACGGCTGCTCGGATCCATCCGCTTAGATAAACAAAAACAAGGTTCAGTTCTATTTAGCACAAGCACAGCGCTGAAAATCTCCAGACAAACTGAACAGTGAATGAGTCCAGCGGCTCCACATTCACCTTCTGGGCAACACCCTAGGGTGGACATATGCCGAGAAGCTTCCTACCCACTCTTTAGCTGTTCACAAAAACCCAGTCCTTAATAGGTCGATTAACCCTCTCAAAACTTAGTGTGCAGGAGCATTTTTTCCAGGTTCATATCACTGAAGCTAATATCCTGAGTGACATATATCTCCCCTTAAGTATTAACCACTGACCTTCTCACATATTCCCCCCTCTGCCCAAAGCCTGGGGTTTTGGTAGTCTAGACAAGGCATCTACATTACCGTGTAGTTTCCCGGGCCTATGCTTCACATGGAAGCTGAAGTCCTGTAGCGATAGAAACCACCTAGTCACCTGGGCATTCTTCCTTTATCTCATCCATCTCAGGTGTGCATGGTATGAGCTTAGCCTGAGTGTTCTGCCTTCATACATGTTGACCCGGTGTGCAATCTAGCACACAGCATAAACCACTTTCTGTCTTCCAAATAAGCAGACTGTGCTCTGTAGTCTAACTTGTTTATTGGTAAACAGTATAGAACATGGGGTAAAACTATAAGAATACAAACATAGATAAGTATTGGGCAGATGATCACACAGCTGACACTTATAATTACAGGAAAGTATACAGTGTGATGCAAACTTTACATGGAAATACACAGGTTTCTAATCACATCTCCTATGCACTGGCTGCTAAATAGTTAATAACATCTCCTGGCTGCTATACAGTTAATAACATCTCTGTACAATACTGCATTGCAAGAAAAGATATTAATCTTACCAGATATGCTTTACCAGGATAGCAAACTCAAGTTGGGGAGTTACAGGAGGACAAATAAACACGTGTGTTCTATGAAGTACGCAGAAGAAAATGGCATCTTCCTCTTCCCAGTATACATTGCAACACTCTGCTGTTAAAGACAAAGGCTATAAATTCAGCCACCACTAGATGGTGCTATAACAACTAAACCAGCACATAATACAAACATATTGCCCTATATTCAGAGGGCAGAACACTGAGCTTTCTGCCTAGCAGGTAGTACCTCAGAGTGTTAATTGCCCATTTGATGACCAAGCATTCTTTCTCCAAGATAGCATAATCCTTTTCACAGGAGAGAGAGTTTCCCACTTAGGTATAGGATTGGATGTTCCTCAACATTTATTTCCTGGGACAACATGGCTCCAAACCCGACCTCTGAGGCATCTATCTGCACAACAAACTACTTATTGAAGTCAGGTGCGACCAAGAACGGCTGTTTACACAGGATGAGCTTCAACTCTTGGAACACCATCTTCGTTTCGGAAGACCACTTGGCCATCTACGTCTTTGTGCCCTTAAGAAGGTCGGTCAGGGGTGCAGCTATCATAGTGAAATTTTTGATAAATCGCTGATAGCATCCCACAATTCTCAGAAACTCCCTATCCTGTTTCTACGAGATAGGTTGCGGCCAATAATGGATCGCCTCTACTTTGTTCACTTTATTTCGCCCTTCCAGATGATATAGCCTAAAAATGTTGACTCCTCCTACCCCATGGCGCATTTCTTTGGGTTTATAGTAAACCTTCCTCAGCGCATCCAGTACCGCCTAGACCTTCTGCAGATGACATCCCCTTTCCGGGCTGAAGATTACAATATCGTCCAGGTAAGCTACAGCATATTTCTTTAGATGGGCTAGGATTTGAAATGAATACTCAGGGGAACAATATAAGAGAAAAAAACTGAATACTTCTAACTTGGTGACAGGTTCTCTTTAAAGCTAGATCCATATGCAATGCATTTTTCTGTCACAAATCTGCCATTAGTTTTCACCTCAAGTCTGCATCAAAATCCAGATTCTGTTTCCAACTCACATTAGAATTTACCCCCGATACATTGCAAAGGGTGAAATTCTAGGTAAAAATCTGCAATAGAAATTCCCATCTGTGGACGTCGGGTCCTCAGACCATCCTCATGGAGTCGGTTTCTAACGGTTTGTGCAGACACATGCACATTTGTGGCCTGCTGGAGGCCATTTTGCAGGGCTCTGGCAGTGCTCCTCCTGTTCCTCCTTGCACAAAGGCAGAGGTAGCGGTCCTGCTGCTGGGTTGTTGCCCTCCTATGGCCCCCTCTACATCTCCTGGTGTACTGACCTGTTTCCTGGTAGTGCCTCTAGCCTCTGGACACTAAGCTGATAGACACAGCAAACCTTCTTGCCACAGCTCGCATTGATGTGCCATCCTGGATGAGCTGAACTACCTGAGCCACTTGTGTGGGTTGTAAAGTCCGTCTCATGCTACCACGAGTGTGAAAGCACAACCAACATTCAAAAGTGACCAAAACATCAGCCAGAAGGCATTGGTACTGAGATGTGGTCTGTGGTTCCCACTGGCAGAACCACTCCTTTATTGAGGGTGTCTTGATAATTGCCAATAATTTCCATCTGTTGTCTATTCTATTTGCACAACAGCATGTGAAATTGATTGTCAATCAGTGTTGCTGTCAGGAACACCGCACTGCACTTGCTCACTGAGCCAGGGCGCGTGTCCTGAGTACAAAGACTGTGCACAAAGATACCTGCGGAGCGAGCAGCAGTGGTGACAATGCATGCTCCAGGACCTGAATCACGTGACTGCTGGGGGCGTGGCCTAAGCTCCACAGAGCTAGGAGCTGCAGGGAAACTCCTAGAAGGGTAACTACAGGACAATGTTACCAAGGAGCATAGACAGAGACAGACACCAGATCAAGCCGGGTCAAAGCACGAGATAGCAGGACAGTACCAAAGGGATTAGACAGAAAGAATAGTCAGGACGTAGCAATAGATCAGAAAACCAGAACAGGTATTAGACGGTACAATAGGGGTAAACTGTAACGGAGTAACGATAGCCAAGCCAGGAGGTCAGAACCAGAAAAGACAATGGTACCAAAAACGAGAGACGGAGTACAGAGTGACGGAACAAGCCGGGTCATACACGGGAAGCAAACAAACAATGCAGAGTACACACACACCCCAGGGGTCAGACACACCAGAATAGCAGTATAACTGACAGAGAATGCCAGTATGGAGTGAGCATAAATACCCCTCCCAGATCCAAAGAGAGGCCGGCAATGTTAACCCTGTCAGAACAGGACATTAACCATGTCCTAACCATGACAGTTGCTTCCTAAGTGGACAGTTTGATTTCACAGAAGTTTAATTTACTTGGTTATATTCTGCTTTTTAAGTGTTCCCTTTTTTTTTTTTTGAGCAGTGTATAAAATTGTTTATCATAGCAGACAAAATGTCAATTTGTAGATGCAATTTCCAGAGAACCGTCTATTAGGAAAAACATGCTGAGTTTTTGTTTCTACATACTACATCAATGCCGATATAGCAGGTAATATCTGCAGGGATCTCCTCATCTATGGTGAGATCATGCCTTTAAATTTGTCTTACTTCACTCAGATCATGACAAGTACACATCTACAAGGCCCTTTGAGGCCATTCTTAACTATCACTTAATGCATGTTATTCCCAGGCTGAGGATGGCAAGTGGAAGTAGATGTGACAGGATAGCTTGTCAACATTGCCAGCTACAGACTTTGATGATGTGGGTGACATGACAGGTGTTTCGTTTATTAGGATGCCACTTTTTTGCTCAATGACCTCTGTAGTTTTTACATCTCCAGATATGCAGACTTCTTCCTGTGGCTTTGAATTATTGCAGCGGAGGTTGTCTGTCAGTGCTCCATTGAAAATTATTTTCATGAAATAATAATACCTGCTCCCCTGTCAAACAAGAGCTGCTCCTTAGGACTGACAGAGGTATTGAGTATGCCATGAATGACTGAGAGGTATATTATGTTTAGTCTGCAATACAAAGAAGTAAAAGTGACTAGTGATCACACACCAAAAGTTATTGAAAAGGATTTCTGCTATGAAAGACATTGTCCCAAATTAACAAAATTAAAACTATGATTTAATGGTAACATACACAATGATAATGAGGGCCATGACAGCATATACAAAGTGCTGTTCTTATCTTACGTTAATGCACAGTAATGAAATTACTGCCATAACACCATGAGCAAATCAGGCTCTGGCTGGAAATCTCATGAGAGAAAGAGACGCTTGATTTGTCAGAATGCAGGGAAGTAGCCGTGGGGTAGTTTAGCAAAATGCTGAAATTCAATTATAATGGTCAGCCATAAAATTCTGAATAGTGAAGATTACTCTTGTGCCTCCTACACAGCTCTTATAGGTTGAGATATGGACTCCACAAGACCTCTAAGGCTGTGTGCCCACGTTGTGATTTTTAAGCATTTCCGTAGTGGTCTTGCACAATTGCAACCCATTATGACATCAGCGTCACCATGGCAACCATTATGACATCTCGTCTTGTCAACCTATTATGACATAATTGTCACCATGGCAACCTATTATGATATCATAATCACCATGGCAACTATTGTGACATCATCTTCGCCATGTAAACCTATCATGGCATCATCATCCCTATGGCAACCATTATGACATAATTGTCACTATGGTAACCTATTATGATGTCATCATCGCCATGGCAACCATTATGACATCATCATCACCATGGCAACCGTCATGACATTATGGTCACCAGAGCAACCTATTATGACATCATAATCACCATGGCAACTATTGTGACCTTATCTTCGCCATGTAAACCTATTATGGTATCATCATCCCTATGGCAACCATTATGACATAATTGTCACTATGGCAACCTATTATGATGTCATCATCGCCATGGCAACCATTATGACATCATTTTCACAATGGCAACCTAATATAACATCACCTTCGCCTTGGCAACTGTTATGACATAATCATCACCATGTCAACCTATTATGACCTCATCGTCACCATGGCAACCATTATGACATAATTGTGACCATGGCAACCTATTATGACATCATCTTCACCATGGCAACCTATTATGACATCATCTTCACCATGGCAGCCATTATGACATAATCGTCACCATGGCAACCTATTATGACATCATCGTCACCATGGCAACCATTATGACAATCGTCACCATGGCAATCTATTATGACACCATCGTTACCATGGCAACCATTATGACATAATCGTCACCATGGCAACCTATTATGACATCATCTTCACCATGGCAACCATTATGACATATTCGTCACCATGGCAACCCATTATGACATCATCTTCACCATGGCAACCAATATGACATTATCTCCGCCTTGGTGACCACTACGACATATTTGTCACCATGGCAACCCATTATGACATCATTGCTGCTATAGCAACCATTATGACATCTTCATCATATCAACTTATTATGACATCATTGTTGCCATGGCAACCTATTATGGCATCATCTTCCCCATGGCAACCATTATGACATCATCGTCACTATGGCAACCTATTATGACATCATCATCACCATGGCAACCATTATGACATCATCTTCGTCATGTCAACCTATTATGACATAATAGTCACCATGGCAACCTATTATGACATCTACGCCATGGCAACCATTATGACATAGTCACCATGGCAACCATTGACATAATTGTCACCATGGCAACCTATTATGACATCATCGTCCCCATGTCAACCATTATGACATCTTCTTTGTCATATCAGCTATTATGACATCATTGTTGCCATGGTAACCTACTATGACAGCATCATTGCCATGGCAACCATTATGACATCATCTTTGCCATGTAAACCTATTATGGCATCATCTTCCCCACGGCAACTATTCTGACATCATCACTATGGCAACCTATTATGACATCATCGCCTTGGCAACCATTATGACATCATCATCACCATGGCAACCATTATGACATAGCAGTCACATGGCAACCTATTACGACATTATTGTCATATCAACTTATTATTGTGGCAACTATTATGACATCATTGTCGCCATGGCAAACCATTATATTATCGTTGTCATGTCATTGTCGCCAAGGCATCCTGTTATGACATCATTATGGCAACCATTATAACATAATGGTTATTGTTATCTTCATCACTGTGGCAACAATTATGACATCATTGTCGCCACGGCAACCATTATATTATCGTCGCCATGTAATTGTCACCATTGCAACCTATTATGACATCATCGTCACTATGTCAACAATTATGACATCTTCTTCGTCATATCAAACGATTATGACATCATCACTGTGGCAACTATTATGACATCATAGTCGCCATGGCAACCATTATGACATCGTCACATTGTCATCATTGCCACGGCAACCATTATGATATTATCGTCGCTATGGCAACCTTTTATGACATCATCACCATGGCAACCATTATGACATCATAGTCGCCATGGCAACCATTATGACATCGTCACATTGTAATCATTGCCATGGCAACCATTGTGACATCATCTTCACCAAGGCAACCTATTATGACATCATCATTACCATGGCAACCATTATGACATCATCTTCACCATGGCAACTTATTATGACATCATCGTCGCATTTGCAACCCATCATGAAATCATCTTCATCATGTCAACCTATTATGACATCATTGTTGCCATGGAAACCATTATGACAACATCTTCATCATGGCAAACTATTATGACATCATCATCGCCATGGCAACTATTATGACATCATCGTCGCCATGGCAACCATTATGACATAATTGTCACCATGGCAACCTATTATGACATTATCTTCACCATGGCAACCAATATGACATCATGTTTGCCTTGGCAACCTTTATGACATATTCGTCACCATGGCGTTTTTATCCCAGTGAAAAAATAGTATTCAAAGGAGTATATAAACTTTATTGGAAAACTATGCATAAATTGGATATAACTTTTAGCTATTTTTTAGAAAACACATCGCACTGTTCTACTCCTTCATTTATTTTAATGTATCTGGTAGATGACTTTCTGAATTAATATACTATTCATTTAACAGCCTTCAGCTCAATCTTGAGCCATGGCTACTTGATGTATAATTGCTCTGTAGGAAGATCGATCTTGTGCAAGTCGAGATAGGTCCACCAGGGTCTTCTCCGCTGTTTTCTTGATTATATCAAGCTATTAGGTTGCTGGTCTTCGTCTTCGTCTTATTCCTTCTGTTCTTTCGACCATTATGTCCGTCTCTAGTGATTGCTGTCTTTTACAATGTGTTAAAAAAAAAGCAAGTCGCAGCTTGATATGCTAGGTTACTAAAAGTTGACTTGTTTAGGTTGGGAAAGATCCAGGAATCTCCCTGATATAATTTACCCTTAGCTGAATAGCTGACTTTATTACAGACCTCCTGCTGTCTTTAGTTAGTATAAGGACTCGGTCAGACCACCGTATAAATCGGACGAGCACTATTTGATTTTTTCATTGGATAGCACACTGACCAATGTTATTCAGTGTTGCAGTGCTGATGACCAATTTTTTTCCACTGACAGAACCTGTCGGTGAAAAAAAATTGCAGCATGCTACGAATTAAATCTGAAATTGGATGAGACTCGCCCATTTGAGCCTACGAGTGTGAGGAAAATATCGGATGCCACAGTATGACATTCAACTTGTATAGAATTGTAATTCTGTAACACAGTTAACGGTAAATGATCTTGTAAATGATTAGAAGCTGCTACTGTGAAAAAACAATCTTCACATGAGTGTCAAATGAGAAAAAAATCATCCCTCTTTTCTGGATGACAATGGGACTGATATTTTATACTGTCAAGTGACTCTAGCCTAAAAGTGAGTAAGGCCGACTTTGTCATTGTGCTGATTTATTACACAGTTGTTATATATTTACAGTGCTCAACATAAATGAGTATACCCCTTTGAAAAGAGAGACTTTAATCAATATCTCACGGAATACAAATAGAAATTCTAAAATGTGGACAAGACTGCGTTTCATTGTTCTTAACCTGTAAGATGAGAGTAAAGTTAATAATATAACTTTCATTACAAAATCTTTAGTTTTACTCAACTTAGTTGATGCAAAAATAAATACCGTATATCCCACATCAAAAACTACTACGTCTTCTAGGCATTGAATAAACAAGTTGAAGACATATTGCAACATCTATCTCTTTCCATTATTCAAGAACAACCTGTGTTTGGACCTGGATGTTGGACGGAGAGAGATGCTCAACTTTTCTCTTCAGAAGTCCATAGAGATGTTCGAATGGGTTCAGATCAGGAGTCATATTTGTCACTGAATTACTTTTACCCTATTCTTCAAAATGCAACAGATGTGTGTTTTGGATCATTGTCATGTTAGAAAAGTGCAAAGCATGCTGTTAGGAGTCTTGGGTGTCTGCGGCGAGACCTATCGGTCACATGTCTGCAAGTATGCGATCTGCATACTTCTGGACACATTCTGACTAGACAAGCATGGCTTTGCTGAATGCAAGTGACTTGCGAAAGGCTTTACACGTCTAATGTGAATGTATCCGGAAATATGCAAATTGCATACTTGCGGGCACATGACCCCTTGGTTTTGCTGAAGACATATGGAGTGACTGTAGACGATAAACAAAAGACTGGACAACCCAATTCAAGAGTAAAGCCCCCGTTACACACTGCGATATCGCTAGCAATATCGCTGTAAAGTCACCGATTTTGTGACGTAGCAGCGATATTGCTAGCGATATCGCTACATGTGATACTTACCTCTGACCGGCTCCCCCGCTGGTTATCGCTGGTCGCTCGAGAAGGTCCTGGATCATTTCTCGTCGTCAGCTTCCTGCGGCGCTTCCTGCTGTGACGACGAGCGACGCGTGGACACGGGCGGGAGGATGTCAGGATCGCCTTGTCTGACAGGTAAGTAGCGACCCCCGACCCCTGCTATGTCGCTGGTGAGATCTGCCTGTGTGGCAGCTCACTAGCGACCACTTAGCGATGCACCAGCGATCCATATCGTTGTCGGGATCGCTGGTGCATCGCTATGTGTAACGGTACCCTAATAAACCAGGATTTTGAGTATGTCGGCAAGTATCCTCGGAATACACTGCATGCCCTTGGAAATGAGCATCATCACGTGATCAGTGAATCACATTATGTATCTTCTTACAAATGCGACCATGAATCTACTTTTGTAACTGACATTTGCAAGGTATTCTCTTAAGTCAAGAGCAGGTGAAGAGGAACAGGAAAATTGGTTTATTGCAGCCAAACAGGACTATTAAAATCATATTTCAGCACATGACTTCTAGGGCACAATGTGCTCTGCAAGAATCTCAGAATAAACTGTTGGAACAAACAGTATTTTATTTAAATGAATCAGTATTATGTATGCAAGAATATGTCACGGAGGCCCCGCAGAACATGACATTCTCTGTATTACTGAGTTTAATGTTAACGACAAGCAATTCAAGAGCAACTGGCCAGAAATCGATAGTTGAAAGGAGGCATTTATTTAAAAAAAAAAACATTTAGCTGAAAGAATGGGGTTGTACACTATCTATTATTTCAGGTAACTTTTCAGTATAAGCGGTTGTGTTCATGAGGAATAACACTATTTCTGGCTATTATATGACTTGTATCCCGCACTTGTCATGAGTTTTCACCTCTACAGATTGTCTCCCTAATTTTCAGTTGCCTGTGACATAGTGCGAGGAGACAAGCTTTTACGATGTCTTCTATTCACAGTACATCTTCTAAACACAGTACAAAGATATGGATTCCTATTTTTTTCTCTGTTTTTTATCATCAAGTAATATTAACATTTTTAAGTGTACAAACACTACAAAGTACAATTTGAAAAAAAAACAATCCCCCGAAAAAATAACCCAGCTCAATTCACCCTCCTTCAATATGGAATCATATTATTTTGTGCAGATATACATTAATTGGCAAGCACATACCAACATATAACATTATATCACTAGTCAGACAACACATTATCTATTATATACTTACCTAAAATTGTCCGTCATCCATTTCTGTCCGGACGTCCTTGAATCCCACAATCCACTGTGCCGCACCGGAAGTACGCTGACCGCCATACTGGAATACCCAAGTGATGGGTATTCTAATATGGCACCCGCTGGTGGTACCAGGCCCTTCCGCAGTACCACCAGCGGGACACCGCCAGGACACCCACTCCGAACCCCCCCGCCGCTGCCGCTGGACCCCCGCCAGGACCCGCCGCCGGACCCCTGCAAGGACCCGCCGCCGCTTGACTACACATGCCAGATCCCACCGCTCCCTGCCCACCCACCTCCGTGCAGTCACAGCCGGCAGGAAAGACCACGGCTTGCGGCCTGTAAAGGGGATGGAGTGCGGGCGCCCTCTGGTGGCGCCGCACCTTATCTCAAGCACAGGCCGCAAACCACCGTCTTTCCTGCCGGCTGTGACTGCACGAAGGTGGGTGGGCAGGGAGCGGCAGGACACACACCCCACACACAAACACTGCCTTCCTGATACGATAGCATCGGGCCCACATCTAGTAGAGGATAAATATTACAATGTATATACAATGTACATTGTAAGCCTTTATGATCTTTGAATGCTCTCAGTGGGAAAAATAGGTATTAGACCTACCGGTAATGATGTTTCCAGGAGTCCATCCTGACAGCACCATGGAGGACGTCCTCCTCCTCCTTACAGGGACAGGAAAAGCACACGAGAGGTTAAAAGGTCATGTCCCACCCCCTTTCCCTCAGTGATTTAACAAGTACCACAAGGTGGATGATGCTAGTAACAGTTTAATGAAACAATCATATTTACAGCATATGACATATCATAATATAACATAGTATAACATAACAGGGAGGGAACTACCCGTGCTGTCAGGATGGACTCCTGGAAACATCATTACCGGTAGGTCTAATACCTATTTTCCAGGACGTCCACCTGACAGCACCATGGAGAGTACCAAAGCACCTCCTCAGGGTGGGATTACCGCCTGGAGAACTTTCCTCCCAAATGCGGTCTGTTGACCAGATAACACATCAAGCTTGTAGTGCTTGCAGAATGTATTAAGGTTGGCCCAGGTTGCTGCTCTACAGATTTGATCAACCGAGGCCCCCGCCCGTTCCGCCCATGAGGCCGATACCGCCCTCGTAGAGTGGGCCTTTATGGAATCTGGCGGGCTGGCGCCTTCAGCTTGGTAGGCGTCAGAGATTACTGAGGTAATCCAGCGCACGACGGATGCCTTAGAGGCCTTTTTCCCTTTATTTTTACCCCCAAAAAGGATGAACAGGTTTGGGTCGATGCGCCAGCTATTGGTGGCCTCTAGATAGTCTAGAACTGCACGCCTCACGTCCAGCGAGTGAAGACGCTGTTCCTTTTTATTACGGGGATTGTCACAGAACGATGGTAACACTACCTCTTGGTTTAGATTCTTTGCGGAGGCTACCTTTGGGGTAAATGCCGGATCTAACCTTAGGATTATACGGTCATCTCTTATCTGAAGATATGGGTCCTTAGAGGACAGGGCCTGGATCTCCCCTATTCTTTTGGCCGTGGTAATGGCTACTAGGAAGGCCGTTTTACGAGTGAGAGCAGGGATGGTTATTTTCTCGCTGAGGGCGTAGGGTTCTGTACAAAGGAACCTGAGTACAAGGCCCAGGTCCCAAGGTGGGGTGAGCTGCCTAATCGTGGGGCGCAGGCGCTGGGTGGCTCTTATAAATCTGATTACCCAGGGATGTGAAGCTAGCTGGTAGTCGAAGAAGGCGCTCAAGGCTGAAATCTGGACTTTCAGAGTGCTGGGCTTAAGGCCTTTATTAAAACCTGCCTGCAGGAAATTTAGTATACTAGGGAGGTCAGGGGTGCCCACCCCGAGATCGGACCTGCCACCTTCCAGACAGAATCTTTTCCATATCTTTTGGTAGATTGCGGATGTCACCGGCTTTCTACTGGCCTGTAGGGTGGATATGACCTGATCCGACAATCCCTTTGCCTTTAGGATGTCCCTCTCAGGATCCAGGCCGATAGGTGGAGTCTTGCTGGGTTTGGGTGGTAGATCGGGCCCTGGTGGATGATGTCCTTCCGCAGGGGTAGCTCGACTGGATTTCCTACTGCCATGGCTCCTAGAAGGGGAAACCAGCTTCTCTTTGGCCAGTATGGAACGATCAGCATCACTCTTGCATGGTCTTCGCGTATCTTCCTGAGCACTGCCGGTATGAGAGCTAGTGGTGGGAATGCATAAGCGAGGGATTCTCCCCAAGTCTGGCTCAGAGCATCTACGCCTTCCGGGTGGTCCGTCGGATTCAGGGAATAGAATCTGGGGACCTTTGAGTTTTTTCGGCTTGCGAAAAGATCTATACTGGGGCTCCCCCAACGCTGACAGAGATGGTCGAAGATCTCTTCGTTCAGTTCCCACTCTGTCGGGTGGATCCGTTGTCTGCTCAAGTAGTCTGCAACTTCGTTCTGAGAGCCTTCTAGGTGTACTGCGGTCACAGATCGGACTGATTGCTCCGCCCACGCGAATATCCTTCCCGCTAGGGCCTGTAGTGGTTGATGTCTGGGTCCTCCCTGGTGCTTCAGGAATGCCACTGTCGTCATATTGTCGGATAGTATGCGGACGTGACGATTCTTTAGTACCGACTGGTTTCTCCGCAACGCTTCCCAGACCGCGAAGAGCTCTCTGAAGTTGGAGGATCTGGACCTGATGTCTACTGGCCATCTCCCCTGGAAGATCTTCCCTTCTATGTGGGCTCCCGAGCCCCACGCGCTGGCGTCTGTGGTGACTACCACATATGGCGAGGTTGTCCAAAGTACGCCCATCTGAAGGTTTCTGGACTGTGTCCACCACCGAAGGGACTCCCTTACACGTTCTGGCAGCCTTAGAGGTCTGTCTAGCGATGCCTGACTTCTGTCCCACCTCGCGAGGATCTCCTTCTGTAATGATCTCGAGTGGAATTGGGCCCATCGGACACACTGAATGCAGGCCGTCATGAGGCCCAAGACCTCCATTGCCTCTCTTATGGAGCATTGACGTCTCAACAGGTCTCTGGTTCTGGCTTGAATGGTCCTCTGCTTCTGCTCGGGTAGCCAGGATATTCTGTCGGCTGAGTCTAGAAGGACTCCAAGAAATACTTTTCTGGTCTCTGGTCTGAGGTCCGACTTCTCCCAATTGATCACCCAGCCAAGGAACTCCATTACAGTAATTGCTCGGTTTGTGTCGTGAATGAGCTTTTCTTTGGATCTTGCCACCAGTAGGAAGTCGTCCAGATATGGGATGATCACGATACCCTGATCTCTCAGGTAGGCCACCACTTCTATCACCAGCTTTTTAAAGATTCTGGGAGCTGAGGCCAACCCAAATGGAAGACACTGTAAGTGGAAGTGGCAGGTCCGGGCCGGTAAACTGACCGCGAACCTTAGTAACCTCTGGGATGAGGGATGGATAGGGACCTGGTAGTAAGCCTTTTTTAGGTCTAGGGTACACATGACGGCGTCTCTGTCTATTAGGGCGATTGTGGATTGGATCGATTCCATCCGGAATCTTTTGTACCTGACCCAGGCATTTAGCGGTTTCAGGTTTATGATGGTACGAGCCTCGCCCGATGGCTTTGTGATTGAAAACAGGGAAGAGTAGTGCCCTCTTCCTCTTTCTGTGGGGGGAACTGGTACTATGACCTTTGAGTCTACCATGTCCTGTAGATCTGTCCACATTGCGGAGTCCTCCAGGACAACGGTGGGGGTAATATATCTCTCGGGGGGAGGAAAATACAGCTCTATGCTGTAGCCTTCCGCGATGGTTCTGAGGACCCATTGATTGTGGGTGACTCGGGACCAGTTTGTTGCGAAGTGGCGAAGTCTTCCCCCAATACCTATGGCGTCTTTGCCTCCTCGATCTTGATGTTGACGTGAATGGGTGACTCTTGTTCCTCCCACCTTGGCTGAAGGAGCTCCTATAGGATCTTCTATTGGACCTTGCCCGACCCCTGAATTCGGTCTGTCTCCTAGAAAAGGAGCCTCTCCGAAAGGGCAGGGGCCGCCTGGGTCTTTCCTCTGGGAAACCTTTATTTTTATCGGACACCAGCTCTAGAATGTTATCTAGGGCTGGCCCGAATACTCTCAGGCCCGAGAAAGGGATGGAGCATAGCTTAGTTATAGAAGCATTGTCCCCCGACCAGGATTTTAGCCAGACTGCTCTTCGGGCCGCATTAGAGAGGGAGCTGTTTCTGGCCGCAAACCTTACTGATTCGGCCGACGTATCCGATAGGAACGCTGTGGCCGATTTCATGAGAGGAAGAGAAGCTAAGATCTCTGATCTAGGGGTCCTGTTGGTTAGGCCTTCCTCCAACTGCCCCATCCACAAAAACATAGACCTGGCCACCGAGGTGGCTGCTATGTTGGCTCTAATAAGAGCCGCTGACGTCTCCCATGCTCTCTTTAACAAGACGTCCGCTTTCCTATCCATCGGGTCTCGGAGACCTGAGGAGTCTTCAAATGGGATGGCCGTTTTTTTGGTAACCTTAGCGACCGGGACATTTATTTTAGGGACTTCTTCCCATGCCCGGGTTTCCTCGGGATCAAAAGGCAGTCTATTTTTAAAGTCTCGGGAGAGTATCAACCGACGCTCTGCCTCCTTCCACTCCTCCTGGACCATCGCTTTGATGTGTTCACTCACGGGGAACACTACCTGTTTCCTGGCCATGAAAAGAACAACTACTAGTGTAGGGAGAACCAGAATAATGGGAATGTATATATAAACACAAAATGACGAAGGAGCTTTTCCGAAACCCGCGTCGGGGGGGTGCGTTCTTTTCTGGCACACCGCCTTCACCACTCCCTATTCACCCTTCAGGTAATTAACTGCGCGATATTGCGATTTTTTCAGGACAGTTTTTGCTGAATGAATGTCCCATTGTGGTGTATCTTTGCAGCTCATTAGTTTGATTCTGCAATTGTTTTCCAAGCAGTGCATTGTGCTGTATGGTGCTGCATAGTTTTGGCACACTACCTCTGTGTAAGCGCCCTATTAGTCGTTACCAGGTGCATCAGGTTTTGTGCATTGTGGCCCATTTCACTTATGTGGTATTATTTAGCGCATATGCTGTCTGACTTATGGTTTTGGTCCATTTCTACCATATAGCGCTTTTCATAGTGGTTTTTGTGGCCCTCTTACTATTATTAAGCGCATGTAGTGCATGTGCTGCTTGGCTTCTGTTCCTGATTTATTTTGCTTACAGCGCTTCTCAAGTTTTTGTATAGCTACCAATGGGCGCATATTTATTATTTTTCTCCCCTTTTTCTGTATAATTACTTGCTTATACACATACATTTTTTGGTGCACATTAAACACCTTTATTAATAATTTTTTTTTTCTTTTCTTACCAACTTTGGCTATATTTATATCATTTTTCACTTTTTATTTTTCACATTTATTTTTTGTTTCATTGTGCCTACCATGTGTTTTGGTCGCTATATATAGGGATTATTATATATTTCATTCTATAAGTGGTGATATCATTACCAGTACAAACACTTAATTATTTATTTATTGTGCGGTTTCCTTTGCCTTTTATACAGTGGGGCAAAAAAGTATTTAGTCAGTCAGCAATAGTGCAAGTTCCACCACTTAAAAAGATGAGAGGTGTCTGTAATTTACATCATAGGTAGACCTCAACTATGGGAGACAAACTGAGAAAAAAAATCCAGAAAATCACATTGTCTGTTTTTTTTTCATTTTATTTGCATATTATGGTGGAAAATAAGTATTTGGTCAGAAACAAGCAATCAAGATTTCTGGCTCTCACAGACCTGTAACTTCTTCTTTAAGAGTCTCCTCTTTCCTCCACTCATTACCTGTAGTAATGGCACCTGTTTAAACTTGTTATCAGTATAAAAAGACACCTGTGCACACCCTCAAACAGTCTGACTCCAAACTCCACTATGGTGAAGACCAAAGAGCTGTCAAAGGACACCAGAAACAAAATTGTAGCCCTGCACCAGGCTGGGAAGACTGAATCTGCAATAGCCAACCAGCTTGGAGTGAAGAAATCAACTGTGGGAGCAATAATTAGAAAATGGAAGACATACAAGAGCACTGATAATCTCCCTCGATCTGGTGCTCCACGCAAAATCCCACCCCGTGGGGTCAGAATGATCACAAGAACGGTGAGCAAAAATCCCAGAACCACGCGGGGGGACCTAGTGAATGAACTGCAGAGAGCTGGGACCAATGTAACAAGGCCTACCATAAGTAACACACTATGCCACCATGGACTCAGATCCTGCAGTGCCAGACGTGTCCCACTGCTTAAGCCTGTACATGTCCGGGCCCGTCTGAAGTTTGCTAGAGAGCATTTGGATGATCCAGAGGAGTTTTGGGAGAATGTCCTATGGTCTGATGAAACCAAACTGGAACTGTTTGGTAGAAACACAACTTGTCGTGTTTGGAGGAAAAAGAATACTGAGTTGCATCCATCAAACACCATACCTACTGTAAAGCATGGTGGTGGAAACATCATGCTTTGGGGCTGTTTCTCTGCAAAGGGGCCAGGACGACTGAACCGGGTACATGAAAGAATGAATGGGGCCATGTATCGTGAGATTTTGAGTGCAAACCTCCTTCCATCAGCAAGGGCATTGAAGATGAAACGTGGCTGGGTCTTTCAACATGACAATGATCCAAAGCACACCGCCAGGGCAACGAAGGAGTGGCTTCGTAAGAAGCATTTCAAGGTCCTGGAGTGGCCTAGCCAGTCTCCAGATCTCAACCCTATAGAAAACCTTTGGAGGGAGTTGAAAGTCCGTGTTGCCAAGCGAAAAGCCAAAAACATCTCTGCTCTAGAGGAGATCTGCATGGAGGAATGGGCCAACATACCAACAACAGTGTGTGGCAACCTTGTGAAGACTTACAGAAAACGTTTGACCTCTGTCATTGCCAACAAAGGATATATCACAAAGTATTGAGATGAAATTTTGTTTCTGACCAAATACTTATTTTCCACCATAATATGCAAATAAAATGAAAAAAAAACAGACAATGTGATTTTCTGGATTTTTTTTTCTCAGTTTGTCTCCCATAGTTGAGGTCTACCTATGATGTAAATTACAGACGCCTCTCATCTTTTTAAGTGGTGGAACTTGCACTATTGCTGACTGACTAAATACTTTTTTGCCTCACTGTATGTTTTTTCATACATCGCTGTTGTTGTTGTTTGGCCATAATTTTAATAAAGGCTTATTTTATATATATTTTTTGCCTTCATTTTGTGTTTATATATACATTCCCATTATTCTGGTTCTCCCTACACTAGTAGTTGTTCTTTTCATATATACCGGATGGTCTGCCATCCACTCTTTGGAAGAAACACATTGGTCAATTATTAATTTATTAATTTTTAATTTTTATTTGATTGTACAATTATTTATATTTTATAATTGTGTTTTTCCTTCTGTATTCTTCTGTTTCCTGGAACATTAAGTCCTGTCTGGACTGCGGTTTAGGGACTTCTTCTATTTGCATAGTGTTCCTGACCGCCTGGACCAACTCGTCCGTGTCCTCCAGTCTGAACAGGTACTTTCTGCTCTGATCCTGTCTATCCCCCAGGATCTCGCCTTCTTCCTCCTGATCTGAGTCCCGGAAGTCAGACTCCTCACTAGGGCTTGCTTCCGACTCTGGGTCTGCCTCCCACCTTGGACGTTTGCGACTCGGCCCTGGGCTGGGGGACTGACGACGAGCGCAGCTGGCTGTAGAGGCCCGGACTTCCTCCCTTATCAGCGATCTCATTTCGGCAAGGAGGGATGGCTGTTCCTCGCCTATGACCCTTGAGGTACAGGGTCCGCACAGGGTCTTGTTATAGGTGTCTGGCAGCTTTACCCTGCATACGGGGCATCGGACTGATTTGGAGGTGGCTTTGGCCGGGTCCTTCACCCCCGAGGGGGATTCTGCCGGAGTTCCCTTCTCCTAATAATACAAAAGGGCTCTACTTAGATCTGGGATGTGGGGATGGATGGGGGAGGGTGGTCTGCGCTCTGCGCACTTACCCCTCCACCTGCTGGAGCATTTCCTTCCATCCTGGCGCTGTTCTGTCGAGCGCTGTGGGCCTGCGAAGCGTGCGCTGTGGGCCTCTGAAGCGCGCGCTGTGCTGTAGCATGCTCTGTGGACTCCGTAGCACGCTCTGTGGATTTCGGCGGCGTGCGCTGAGATTCAAGGCCGGCGTGTGACGTCACCTCTCGCGATAGGCCGCCTCTCCACTTCCTGCCGGGCCTTGCGCGCGGCCCCCGCCTTGTTGGAGCCGTCGCTCTTCTCCCGGCGCCGACCGCGCCGATCTCCTGTCTGTGCCCCCCCGGCCTGTCGCTGCGGGGAGCTGACCTCCGCCTGCTGCGGCGGTCTGCTGCTCCTGCCACGGGGCCCCGCTGTCGCTCAATATGGCGGCCTGCCGGAGGCCTCTCTCCTGCCTCCCGGCCTCCATTCTTTCGTCGGCGCCCGTTCGGCCAGCCGCCTACGGGGAACCGACCATCGCCTGTATGGCGGTCCGTGCTGGAGCCGAGAGCCTCCCCTAGGGAGGAACAGCTCCCTCCAGGAGCTGGCCTTTGGGGCAGAGGGACTCCCCCTCGGAGAGTTTCGGCCCCGGGACCTCTTGACAGGGGAAGGCTTGGACTGGCCGCACGATCCCCTGAGCCCCTCCGGTAAGTCTCTCGTGTGTCCCTTCATGCAGGGACAGGAAAAACACTGAGGGAAAGGGGGTGGGACATGACCTTTTAACCTCTCGTGTGCTTTTCCTGTCCCTGTCAGGAGGAGGAGGACGTCCTCCATGGTGCTGTCAGGTGGACGTCCTGGAAAACAAGATAATCTTGTAGTTATGATACCTTTTAATAGATAAGGCTACTTTCAGATTTGTGCTCGGAGGTGCAGCGCAGGGCCGCCACTAAGCTCCGCCCCTGGCCGTGCCTCCTCCGGTCAGCTCCTCCTCTGACCGCATGACACTGCATGCGATCAGCGTACCCTATAGTTAGCGTTGAGTACGCTGGTCGCGCGCTGGTACACTTTTGCCGGTTCATGTGCCCTTTTGGCGCTGCACCGAGCGCACAAAAACCCGCCGTGTTGCATTTTTGAGCGCTCGGCGCAGCATCAAAAGGGCGCAAGCGCCGGCAAAAGTGTACCAGCGCACGACCAGCGTACCCAACACTAACAATAGGGTACGCTGATCGCATGCAGTGTCATGCGATCAGAGGAGGAGCTGACCGGAGGAGGCACGGCCAGGGGCGGAGCTTAGCGGCGGCCCTGTGCTGCGCCTCCGAACGCAAATCTGAAAGTAGCCTTACAAAACTAAAATAAATGATGTTATAAGGCAAGCTTTCGAGACTTCTTAGGTCTCTTCCTCAGGCATCTATGACAAAGTTTCTGAAGAAACACAAATATATGCAGAAACAAAAAAAAAGGGGAGGCATGGTATGATAAATGAACATTTAAATAAACAGAGCTCGGAGAATGAATACTTAATTGGATTAGATTTGTGGTGTGAAGGTTTTATAGACCCAATAGTCAAGTAAGATCAGAGGCCTGGTGCCCTCAATGTCTTTGGAACAGATTCCTCAGATTCTGTAGTAAGTCATAAATCCTCCAGACAAATTTAGTCCTGTGTGGATGAAATCAAAGACTCTAATAAGTTTGTATTACCAAATCCACAAAAACATTGCAGGGTTTATTTTATTTCTGTTAGCCATTAAAAGGTATCATAACTACAAGGTTATCTTGTTTTTCCTACTGAGAGCATTCTTTATTCAACTGGCTTACATGGTTTCAAACTCCTTTTTTCTTTTAACTTTATGATCTTTTTCACACAATGGTGGATATCATGTTTTATAGATGACTACACCGATCCCTTATGATATAGTCAGAGATACATCCAGTCTTTACCCTAACCTATGTCGTGGGCAGGGTCCTCTCTCCTCCTGTACTAATCAGTGACTTGTTTTATTCAAGATTATTGTACTTGTTCGTTATGTATACCCATTTCACAGGTAAAGCGCCATGGATTAAATTGCGCTATAATAATAATGAATAGGTAAAAACCTTTAAGTAAATGTGAATGCAAAGCACAAGTACATAGTCCAAATGCCAAGGAGATCAAACACAAAGGGTAGTCATAAAAAGTAACTAATGATCTCCTAAGTCCCCAGAAAATATGAAAGTATTAGAATGGGTAAATGTTCCTGAATACAACCTGGTAGTGGTGAGGAAGATAACCCCAACGCGCTTTTCGCATTAGCTTCTTCATAGGGTGTGTCATGTTCAGAAGTAGCAGCAGTAGCATGGCAGGAATTAGTACCGAGCAGTGTGACTGTGAATCCTGCTGTGGGATAAGCTACAACAAACCAATCACTAATTTGAGCATGATTTGCCTGTGTTATCTGTTTTTGCTTCTTTTCTAACCCTGCATCTGACTTCTCTTTACCACTTCTCTCTAAATAGAGCATAATACGAGGTGAAATCTTAGCAGTCCATCTTGCTTTGATCAATATGGATTGTAGCAGTTTTTCAGAATGGATGGTGAGCAGAGCTGGTCTGGGACTGAAATTCAGCTTTGGCATTTGAAAGAACACAAGCCTATGCTACCCCACACCCAATTCCCAAGATAGAGATTTCTATTGTACATAGGATGCTGCCTGACATTGGAGGAAATTAAAATATATTGCAATTTAAAGTGGTTGTCCAGTCTCAGAACAAAAGTCTGCAATCTCATTATCTGACTGCAAACTACCGATTTGTGACAGTGTGCAATGTGTACACTGTCATGATTCCCCTGTATTCCCCATGGGAGATCACGTGACCGCAATTTAATATTTGTGGTCATGTGCCAACGTGCTTCACCTGGCTTCTCACCCAGCTTCTCTCAACAGAAGAAAATTAAGAGAAGTGCAGGAGTCTAGTCGGCACATGACCGTAAGTATCAAAACCGCATATGTATAATAATAATACATTTTATTTCTATAGCGACGACATATTCCGCAGCACTTTACATTTCAGAGGGGACTTGTACAGACAATAGACATTACAGCATAACAATAATCACATAGATTATAACAAATACCAAGAGGAATGAGGGCCCTGCTCACAAGCTTACAATCTATGAGGAAAAAAAAGGGAGACACGAAAGGTGGGTGGTAACAGTTGTCCTGATTGTTTAGACCAGCCATAATGTTAAGTGTGTAACAGTACAGACACAGAGGGCTAATGGATGTATAAAGCATGTTGGAACATGATGCGGGGAACCTGGTTATGGTAAAAACTTTTTGCTGTGCCACACAGGAATAGATTAGGTTAATGTGTTGAGGCGGTAGGCCAGTCTGAATAAATGAGTTTTCAGGGCACGCTTAAAATTGTGGGGATTGGGGACTAATCGTATTGACCTGGGAAGTGCATTCCAAAGAATTGGCGCAGCACGTGTATAGTCTTGGAGACGGGAGTGGGAGGTTCTGATTATTGTGGATGCTAACCTCAGGTCATCAGCAGAACAGAGGGCGCGGGTAGGATGGTATACTAAAACAAGGGAGGAGATGTAGGGTGGTGCTGAGCCATGGAGAGCTTTGTGTTTGAGGGTAATAAGTTTGTACTGGATTCTGGAGTGGATGGGTAGCCAGTGTAATGACTGGCACAAGGTAGAGGCATCGGTGTAACGATTGGCGAGGAATATGATCCTGGCAGCAGCATTCAAGACAGATTGGAGAGGGGAGAGTTTGGTAAGAGGGAGACCGATTAGAAGAGAGTTACAATAGTCGAGACGAGAATGAATAAGAGAAACAGTAAGAGTTTTTGCGGAGTCAAAAGTAAGAAAAGGTCGAATTCTAGAAATGTTTTTGAGGTGCAGATAACAAGAGCGAGCCAGTGATCGTATGTGGGGGACAAAGGAAAGTTCGTAGTCAAGTATGACCCCAAGACAACGGGCATGTTGCTGGGGAGTAATAGTGGAACCACACACGGAAATGGCAATGTCGGGTATAGGTACATTAGTAGCGGGAGGAAACATAAGGAGTTCAGTCTTTGACAGGTTCAGTTTCAGATATAGTGAGGACATGATGTTAGACACAGCATTTAGACAATTGCTGGTGTTTTCTAGAAAGGCAGGCGCGATGTCAGGAGAAGAAGCGTATAATTGGGTGTCATCAGCATAGAAATGGTACTGGAAACCAAATCTACTGATTGTTTGAAGAATAGGGGCAGTGTACAAAAGAGAAGAGGAGGGGGCCTAGGACTGATCCTTGAGGAACCCCAACAGTAAGGGGAAGATGAGAGGAGGTGGAGCCAGCAAAAGATACAGTAAAGGAGCGGTCAGAGAGATAGGAGGAGAACCAGGAGAGAACGGTGTCCTTGAGGCCAATGGAATGGAGCATAGTGAGGAGGAGCTGATGATCCACAGTGTCAAATGCTGCAGAGAGATCCAAGAGAATTAGCATGGAGTAATGACCATTTGATTTAGCTGTTAGTAGATCATTAGAGACTTTAGTGAGGGCAGTTTTAGTAGAGTGTAAAGAGCGGAAACCGGATTGGAGAGGGTCGAGAAGAGAGTTATCAAAGAGATAGCAGATAAGACATGAGTGGACCAGGCGTTCCAGGAGTTTAGAGATGAAGGGAAGATTAGAGACAGGTCTATAGTTAGCGGCACAGTTTTGGTCGAGGGATGGTTTTTTAAGTAGTGGATGTATGATGGCATGCTTAAATGAGGAGGGAAAGATACCAGAAGAGAGAGGTTAAATATTTTAGTTAGGTGAGGGGTGACAGCAGGGGAAAGGGACTGGAGGAGATGTGACAGAAATGGGTCACTGGTGCAAGTGGTTGGGCGAGAAGATGCAAGGAGCCTGCTTACTTCTTCTTTTGTGACTGGTTCAAAATCAGAGAGTGAGCTAGATGCAGTGTGGGAGGGAGGACAGTGCATGGTATGAGGTGATTGGGAGATAATTTCCTGTCGGATCTGGTCAATTTTTTCTTTGAAGTAATTGGCCAGATCGCCAGCTCGAAGCTCCGTGGTTGGGGCCTGTACTCTTGGGTTGAGTAGAGAATGAAAAGTGTCAAAGAGACGTTTAGGGTTATTGCACAGTGAGGTGATGAGGGTGTTGAAATAGGTTTGTTTTGAGAGGTGAAAGGCAGTGTTGTATGTTCGAAGCATAAACTTATAATGGATGAAATCTTTCGGGTAGGTTGGATTTTCTCCACAGACGTTCGGCGCACCTGGAGCACCGCTGCAGGAAACGTGTTTGCAGGGTGTGCCAGGGTTGTCGCAGTCTGTGTTGTGGTGTTCTATTTATAGGAGGTGCAAATTCATCCAGGGCACTTTGAAGTGTTTCATTGTAATGCTTCAATGCAGAATCAGGACATGAGAGGGAGGAGATAGGGGCCAATAAAGACTGCAAGTTCTTCATAAGTTTCTGGGTTAATGGCCTGTATGTTTCTATAAATATGGACAGTGGGGGTGAGCTGAGCAGCCTGGCAGTTCTTGATAGAGAATAAAAGAAGGTTGTGGTCAGAGAGCGGGAGAGGGGAGTTTGCAAAACCATCCACTGCACAAAGCCGAGAGAAGACCTAGTCGAGGGAGTTTCCGTCTTCATGCGTTGGAGAATTAGTAAGCTGCAAAAGGCCAAACGAGGAGGTTAGAGATAAAAGGTGAGAAGCAGATGGGGAGAGGGGAAGAGCAATGGGGATGTTGAAATCGCCCATGATGAGGGTAGGGATGTCACAGGAGAGAAAATGTGGAAGCCAAGTAGCAAAATGATCCAGGAACTGATGGGAGGGGCCGAGAGGACGATATACCACCACCACTCGCATGGAGAAGGGGGTGTAGAGTCTGACAGCATGGACCTCAAAAGAAGGGAAGACAAGTGAGGGTACTTGAGGGATAACCTGAAAGGTACATTTTGGTGATAGGAGCAGACCAACGCCTCCACCTGCTCTATTGTCTAATCTTGGGGTATGAGAGCAGTGTAGTCCACCATATGAAAGAACAGCAGCAGTGGTAGTGTCTGACTGCTGGATACAGGTTTCAGTAAGAACCAGAAGGTTAAGAGAATTAGAAAGGAAAAAGTCATGAATGAAGGCAAGTTTGTTACACACTGAGCGAGAATTCAAAAGGGCACAATTAAGAGAGACAGATGGCATGCAGGGAATATTAATAAGATTAGAGGGGTTTCTGAGTGTAGCAGTTGGGGGGTTTGACTTTCTATAACATGGGGGACCAGGCCATGGCCATGACCGCCCACCCACACGAGGAATAGTCTTCAGTCACATAAAATGACTGCAGACTTTTCTTCTGAAACTGGATAACTCCTTTAAAGAGAACTGTCATGATCTGACAGTTTTAAATTGGACAAAGTGAATTTTTTTTACTTTGTCAAGTGCAATGTGTGACGTGATTGCCCCCGGTGGCCATTGGAATTATCACACGTGGTGTCTTTCATTCTAAGTTGCCCGGTGGTGGGGAGTGGTATCGCACCTTAGTGGTAGGTTTAATTTGTAATTATAAATCAGGTGTGAGGCTCTATAAATGAGTCTCAGGGTATTCAATCACTGTTGGTGATAGTTGTTCATTTGCAACCAACCTTGGTGGTGGAAGGAGCTGGAGAGATTGCTCAGCTCAGTCTGAGTCCTGGTGTGGAAGGAGTCACAGAAGGGAATTCTTTGCAGCGCTGACTGAACTTGGTGGCAGCTATTCAGGAGGAAGGCTGCAGTTGGTTGCTGGACTCTGTGCTGGAGCATTTGCACAGAGAGAGCTAAGTTTTCTATTTCCCCTGTTTGTGACTTTCCTTATGTGTGATCTAGTGCAGTGGTGGGATTAGTTTCCGCACCGGCCAATGCCCTAGCGAGGGACTAGGTTCAGGGCGAGTCAGGGCATCAGGTTCGCGTGCGGCGACAGGTGCGGAGCCTGTATAGGGAACGTAAGGAGTGTAGGGACGCTGCCTCAGGGGAGCTCAGGAGGTCTCCACGTCCCTATTTCCTATTACAGGGCCCACCACTGTAATTGTTCCTGTGTTTCCCCTTATTATTTAAATTCGCCAGCTGGAGGCGGGGTATCCAGTTTTACGTGTACTTTTTAAATTCGCCAGCTGGAGGCGGTATGTCCGGCTGCACGTCCCGGTATTATTTAAATTCGCCCCGCTGGAGGCGCTGTATCCAGGGTCACGTGTGTCATAAATTCGCCCTGCTGGAGGCGCTGTGTCCAGTCACACGTTGACCATTACAAGAACCTGTCATGTCCAAAAACACTATAAACCTGTAGATATGGGGTTAATCTGCAAGTTAATTGCATTCTAAACCTGGGCGTCTTACACACACAAAGCCTGGCTGTCGGGAGGAAATCAACTTTATTCCTCCCAGTGGCCTACGGATTTCAGTCATATATGCGCAGCTGGTTCAGCTTTTGCCACCACTCAGTATGGAGTGAGCAGCGTCTGTAACTATGCCCCTGCACTGACTGACAGTTGGTTCTGTACTGATGGACTTCTGAGCCAGCTGTCAGTCAGGGCAGGGGCATAGTTACAGACGCTGCTCACTACATACTGAGTGGTGACAAAAGCTGAACCAGCTGCGCATATATGACTGAAATCCGTAGGCCACCGGGAGGAATAAAGTTGATTTCCACCCGACAGCCAGGCTTTGTGTGTGTAAGACGCACAGGTTTAGAATGCAATTAACATCCTACAGTACATCATTTCTCTCATTCCCCCTATACAAAGCCCCATCCAACTGTACATCACTCCTCTCAGCTACACTATATACATCCCTATCCTATAATACATTGCTCCTCTCAGGTCCATCATATACAGCTCCATATTGCAGTACATCTCTCCTTTCAGATGTTCTATAGAAAGCCCCATCGTAAAGTGCATCATTCCTCTCTGCCCCTGTATATACAGCTCCATCTTGTAATGCATTGCTCTTCTTAGCCTCTCTATATACAACCCCATGCTGCAGTGCATAACTAATTTAAGTTTAATATATATAAGTCCATCCTGCAGTGCATCACTCCTTTCAGTCTCACATATACAGTCCAATCAAGCATTACATAATTCCTTTCAGGCCCCTATAAACAGCCCCTGTATGCAGAACATTGCTCCTCTCCATTCCTTTACATGCAGTCCCATTCTGCAGGACATCACTCCTCTTAGCCCCTCAATATACTGCTACACCCTGTACTACATCACTCCTCTAACCTGTTGTATATACAGCACCATCCTGCAGTACATCAATTTTTATCCTCTCTATATACATCCCAATCCTGCAGTATATCTCTCCTCTTAACCCCTCTATACACAAACTCTTCCTACAATATATAACTCCTCTCAATACCCTGTAAATCCATACATATTGATGTATATAGGTACTTTCAGCCCCTCTATACAGCCTCATCCTGCAATTCATCAGTCTTATCAGCTCCTCTGTGCATAGACCTGTCCTGCAGTATATCACTGCTTTAACCCCCCTCTTTATTCAGTTTCATTCTGCAGTATATCACTCTTTTCAGACCCTCAAAATGCAGCTCTATCCTGAAGTATATTTCTCTATTCTGTAACTCTCAGCCCCTATAAACACAACTCCATCCTGAAGTACATGACACCTCCGTCCCTTCCAGCGACATCATCCCTCACAGGATCAGCTCCAGTCGAGACACAACCTAGCCGTCTCCTGCTTGGCGCAGGCCAATGACGAGATCATTGTAGCTGTGCTGGCCTCCAACAAGCCACAGGCCAGAAGAAACCTGCAACCTGCCATGTGAAGTGGTGGAGCAGGGGGACAATGTTTTTTTTCTGCCACAGTTGTCAACAGTATCTGCACAGAGGGCTGCCACCACGAATTTCAAGGTCTCATACTGGCAACATTTTTGAGCACCTTTGAGACTTTGCTCAGGCTCCATCCCAGCTCCACCTCCACCCTTCAAACCTTCCAAAGTCCCACCGCCCATTCTTGAAAAAACTCCACTTCTGCACCACATCCTCACCATTAACAAATTAACAGTTCCCATGAAACAACATATCACACATAGTCATGAGCTTTTGTTTTGACCAAAAGATTTTTTAAGCCTGCCACTACGACAGACTCTTTTGGCAGGGCACAACTCTACTCTAACCTATTAAATATTTTTAAAATACCCAATACTCTTTTTAGGTAAATTTTTATTTATTTTTCTTTAAGGGAATGTGTCACATACATATTTAAAATGATCAACAATACCATAGACAAAGGACAAATATAATCACACTATGGTCAGACTACATATTACCACCAAATATTGACTACCAACAATACCATATACAAGGTAGAAATACAGTCACTCCAGGATGAGACCACATATTACCACCACATACAGTAGTGACTAAATAATATCACATACAAGGACCGAATACTACAATACTGATCGATAATAAACAAACGCACTACTAATATTACCATAAGTGCCATTATACACAGGAGCTCTGCATATAGTGTATAGTGTACAGATAATACAGTGATCACCAGTGGCATTATACACAGAAGCTCTGTATATAGTGTCAGTGTACAGGTAATACAGTGATCACCAGTGATATTATACAGTATATACCGTATTTTTCGCTTTATAAGACGCTCTGGATTATAAGACGCACCCCAAATTTTGAGGAGAAAAATAGGAAAAAACTTTTGTTTTAATAAAATGGTGGTGCTTCTTATAATCCAGGCGTCTTATTGCTTACCGCTCTGTCCCCCGGTGCTGATGTCTGCTCTGTCCCTTGGTGCTGCCGCCGTGCTCTGTCCCCCGGTGCTGCCGCCCGCTTTGTCCCCTGGTGCTGTCGCCTGTTCTGCCCCCTGGTGCTGCCGCCGTGCTCTGTACTTGGTGCTGCGGCCCGCTTTGTCCCCAGGTGCTGTCGCCCGCTCTGTCCCCTGGTGCTGTCGCCCGCTCTGTCCCCCAGTGCTTCTGCCGCGCTCTGTACCTGGTGCTGCCGCCCGCTCTAGCCTCCGGTGCTGCCGCGTGCTGGTGCTTGCCGCTGCGCTGCGTCCCCCAGGGGCTGCCGCTGCGGTGCTGTGTCCCCCGATGCTTGCCGCCACTGTGCTCTGTCCCTTGCTGCGTGGGGGGCTCTGCCGTTCCATCCCTGCTTGCAATGCCCTGTGCGGTGGACTGCTTCCGGGAAAATGGCCGCCACGCAAGTGCAAACGGAGATCTCAGCACGCCTTCACATCAAGACTGGTGTTGTTCATGCAAATCTCAATGAATTCAGGGCTATGTTGGGAAGCTGGTCTTACTACTGTAAGGAAGGCACGTTACACAGAAAGAGAATCTGTAGTTTTGGATAATTATGTCTACAACATATTTGATAAATGTGTATTGTATTGTATTTTATTAGGTACTGGAATAGCCCACGTCAAATATATGTAGGTGGCAGTATTGTAAAAGTGTCAAGGAGCAACAGGGAGCCATCTACAAATAAAGACCACACAGGCTAGCTGGAGAAATTAGTGTAGGTGTGTCATGAAAAACACAAGCCATTTTACTTGGTGTGATTTGTACAGGTCTTAGGCCATGTGCGCACATTGAGTAATTGGTGAGTTTTTTACCTCAGTATTTGTTAACCAAAACTAGGAGAAGTATAATAGAGACACGTCACCACTTTGGCTTACAAATACTGAGGTAAATAACTCACCAAATTCTCAATGTGTGCATGTGGCCTTAGAATAAGAACATATTCACACACTTGTATCCGTTTTTGAGGACAGAATCAGGGATTCGATGAGCATGGATAGCTTACACAGGCCATCTGCTCTTAACACAGCCTCATACACTGCATAGCTGAGAAAAAAAAATGTGTAAATGTGCACTAAAACTGTCTTTGTATCAGACAGCAACCAATCAGAGCTCACTTTCCATTTTACCCGAGCCCTGTCAGGTGAGTGGTACTCTGCAGTAGTGTTGTGTGTTATACAGTTGAAACCAGAAGTTTACATACAGTATATAAAAGACACATGCATGTTTTTCTCAATATCGGATATGAAATCAGAATAAACCTTTCACGTTTTAGGTCAATTAGGATTACCATAATCTACTATATAATCGTCTAATTCTGTCTGTCTGTAACGAAAAACCCACGTCGCTGATTGGTCGCGCCCGGCCGCGACCAATCAGCGACAGGCGCAGTCCGGCTGCGAATTGGCGCGGAATTTGAACGATGCACGCCACCGCTACCGTCGGGAGATCTGTGGCGCTAGCTGCTGATCTCCCGATGGTTGCCGCGTTACAGAATGCTGTAGATAAGCCCGTGATGGCAGTGGCCCCAGTTTATGGGGCAAAACTGGGGTGACAGATTCCCTTTAAATAAACTACATACATATTCTAGAATACCCGATGCGTTAGAATCGGACCACCATCTAGTCTACTATATAATCGTCTAATTCTGTCTGTCTGTTTGTAACGTAAATCCCGCATCGCTGATTGATCACGGCCGGCCAGGCGTGACCAATCAGCAACAGGCGCAGTCCGGCCGCGAATTGTCGCGGAATTCGAATGACGCACACCACCACTACCGCCGGGAGATCTGTGGCGCCAGCCGCTGATCTCCCGACGGTTGCCACAGGTCATCTCCTGCCGCACGGACGTCAGTGGCAACGCAGCTGGGAGATGACCGGCGCAGCGCTAAATGTGTGGATGGTACCCAGGGCCGGAGGAGAGGAGACTCTCCTCCGGCCCTGGGTACCATAAACCTGTAAAAAATAGAATTAAAATAAAAAATAGTGATATACTCACCCTCCGACGGCCCCCGGACTCTTTCCCACCTCTCACCATGCGCCCGGCATCTTCCGGTCCCAGTAATGCTTTGTGCGAAAGACCGCTGATAACGTTACGCTCTCGCTCCCTCCGGTCCTTCGCGCTAAGCATTAATGGGACCGGAAGATGCCGGGAGCGTGGAGAGGAGAACGGGGGCCGTCGGAAGGTGAGAATAACCTTTTTTTAAATTTTTTTTTTTATTACTTTTTACATTCTATCTTTTACTGTTGACGCTGCATAGGCAGCATCAATAGTAAAAAGTTGATCACAATTGTCAAACACTATGTTTGGCAAGTGTGACAAACCTGTCAATCACATTCCAAGCGATGCTTCAAATCGCTTGGAATGCGCTTGAATTCCGCACGTGAAAATCGCGTGAAAACGCATGTTTTCCGTGGGAAAACGCATGCGAATTCGCATGCGTTTTTCCCTCGGCGGAGTTGCGGAAATGCAGCAGAAATTTCTGCAGCATTTCTGCAACATGGGTACTTAGCCTCAGTGTGACACGCAGCAGTGACCAGGTCCCCGCTGTGAGATCGCCAATCGTGATGGATCGCCCTGGACCATCTTTTGACGTCGGTCTCCCGCTGGCCATATTCTAGAATATCCGATGCGTTAGAATCGGGCCACCATCTAGTTATTAATATTTGCCAAATGCCAGAATAATGAGAGGTCAGATCGCCTCTATGTAGTAGAATTGCTCACTTTCTATGAGCGCTGATCACTGGGTCGGAGACCTATGGCTGGCATTCCAATGAACCAGTAACCCGCGATCACATGACGTGAGTCACCAGTGTGCGTATTTCCGGAGCGACTACCGGAAGCGCTTGTTAATTGCAAGTGTCAGAGTTTGACATCGGCATTTAACGGATTAATAGCCGTGGGTGGTTTGCGATTCCACCCATGGCTATAGCGTGCACGTCAGCTGTTCAAAAACCTGACGAAGGATCAATGCATGTCGGGGTGTGCTCCGCACCTCTCCTTGGGGACCACCATTACATCACCAACAAGATAACCCTTTATGTATTGCACGTATAGTGAACGCTCTTGCCTTTGATTACTTTAGGTGCCACTACAGTGTTAGTCCTTTTATTTACACATGATTAATATCATTAATTGTTTTAATAAGTATTTAACACTTTCCCTTTTTGAGCACTTTTCTTTAATTTCACTATTTTTTGGGTTACTTATACACTTTTTTACTATTGTGGCTTTTCAATTTTTTTGGATTACTAATTTTGGTGTGACTTTGTATTTATGTGAGACTATATTTGCATATATTTATTATATTTTATATAAGTGATTCTATTATTTTATGTCATTTTAGTCCCTGCATATACAGGCATCCTTGTGTGGCCCCCTCTTTTCATTTATCCATATACATATTTTAATTGATTAATTAATCTTATTGTTTCTATACTAAAAAATACTTTATGTGTGCGGGCACCTTGCTTATAGTGCCATCTCTTGTTGCCAATCACTTCAAATAAAGGCTTTATTTTTAACATCATTGTCCCTTCCATTTTCTTTTATACACCCTCTTTTTATACCCCCGTATTTATATGTCATCATTCTGGTCCTATCCAAGGTTTTGAGCTATCTCAAGACATCAGCCAGGAAGATAAAGCTTCAGTGCAAATAGGTCTTACAAATGGACAATGACCAGAAGCATACTTCCAAAATGGTAACAAAGTGGCTTAAGGGTAACAAAGTCAATGTTTTGGAGTGGCCATCACAAAGCCCTGATCTCAATCCTATTGAAAATTTATGGGCAAAGCTGAAAAGGCAGGTGCGAGCAGGGTTGGACTGGCCCACCAGAGATTCGGAGAATCCTCCAGTGGGCCCTGGCTTCTACTTCAGGAGAGTTCATAGTGCAAACCTTGCAGATGCTATGGGGCTCTTCAGTGGGGGGAGAAAAATTCTCTGGTGGGCCCAATGTTCTTCAGTCTGATACTGGGTGTGAGCAAGGCGACCAACAAACCTGCATCAGTTACTTGAGTTTTGTCAGGAGGAATGGGCCCAAATTCCGAACAAACTATTATGGGAAGCTTGTGGAAGGATATCCAAAACATTTGACCCAAGTCATTCAGTTAAAGGGCAACTGTACCAAATACTAATGAAATGTATGTAAACTTTTGACTTTGCAGTAAGTAATATAATTGCCTTAAAACATTCTCTCTCTCTCTCTCTCGTTATTCTGGCATTTGGCAAATATTAATAATTATGGTAATCCCAATTGACCTAAAACAGGAAAGGTTTATACTGATTTCATGTCAGATATTGAGAAAAACATGCATATGTGTCTTTTTATATAATGGTTTCAACTGTATATCCAATATGTCATTTTCAATTCAATAAAGAAATGATAACGATATGTTGGTGCTGTATAAACAACCACAAATGAAATAGGAATAATCAATCCTTAATGGCAGCATTCACTACAGTCTCAAATTACTCTCTGGAAGGAATGCCAGCACCAAAATTGCACATTAGGAGATTTGCAATAGGGGTTTTCATAGCTAGGCAGCTGCACTAAATTGATACTGTTGTTTACAGGACTTGAACAAATCTGGATCTGAAACATACCAGGGGAATGCTTCTTGTCTCATTGTCTACAGCCAAGGCTAAAGATTGGTGGAGAAGGGAAAATTGCCACGTTGTGTTTAAATGACTTGTGCGAAGCCTCTTGTTTGAGAAACAGGTAATTTTAAGACATTTTACAATGTTTGAGAACTGACTAAATTATTTAAAGGGAACCTGTCAGCAGGATTTTGCTCAGTAACCTTCACACAGTGTCCGGTTGGCACCATTATACTGATTAAAATGATACCTTGGTTGATGAAATCCATTCTGTGTTTGTTGTTTAATTTTTATTTGTATTTTTCAGTTACAGTATCAGTCGGACCTTTCACGCAGGGATAGGGGGAGGCTGACATGACGCTGGAAGGGCGGGAGTGACCATATGGGAGAAGATAGGGGGTGGAGAGTGGGGAGGGGGACGAAAGGTGATCCAAAGGGATAGTGGTCTGAAGGTAGGGAGGAAATGACATAGGTTATAGGGGGGGGCTCAGGGGAAAAAAACATAAATAGGACTGACCAAGGTTGAGTGGCTCTCTTTGACCTCACACCACTGGATAGCAAAGTCCCACTCACCCTCCCTAAGAAAAAGAAGAAATTGCAGGTCACAATGGCAATCATCGGCGGCGTTACCATGTTCAAATGATATCATTGCTATGAAGAGATATTTTGTTATTTTGGCATTTACCTTCTAAGCCCAAGGGAAGAGCAATCCTTCAGCCATGGTTCCCTAGAGGTTTCCTCCACATGGGGTTTTTCCTCTCCTGAGCGCTGTTGGATGACTCTTTGTGAGTCGGAGGTTTGCTACATTGAGTTCCCTTAATGTTTTGGAGACGTTGGTGGGTCCTCGAAGCTGGTTACAAATTCGGGATTGGGGATTCATTAAATATGTGGATCTCCTTTTTTGGATGGTTATTTGATGGTGGTCTGGTGAGATGTGGGTGATACCCGGCGATGGAACGTCGGGTTCACATTAACGGTATTGAAGGACAACCTCTTCCCTTGGTTTCACGGTGCTCCTGAGCAGGTGAACACAGCTAGGAGTAAGTCTGGGAGCGGAGGGGCAATGTCATGGAAAAATCACCAGATTTTTTGTAGTTTCAAGGACCTCACCAATTGTTTTAATTATTAATAAATTGGCTGCTGTGGCCATTTTTTGCCAAAGAAAATGGATTGCTGTCTGAGATTTTATTTATGGGGGGTTGGGGGGAACCTTCGGGGAGAGGTAGGATTGGTGTTAGTGGTCAGGTCAGAAAATCGACCTTACCAGAGTCATGAGATTCTCATGCTTTGGGGAAGCCTGTGGGGTTCTTTATGTGGTACTCTGTTTACATATTCATCCTTATGGCTTCTGACAGGTCACTGAACCCTCACTGACTGGCACATCCAAGCTAGTGTGAATAGGTGCATACTAGGAGCAGCCACCACCATATAAAATATACAAAAAAGCTGCACTCTATTGTGCAAAAGTATGTCAGTGTGAAATATATGAAATATGAATAGCAATACAACTTCTGAATTCTAGGAAAAAATGATACAGGAAAGATGTATATCTTTGTACCGTGTTAGCCAGTGGATAGAAAAATATTCAGGATTGAGAGTCCTCAGTAGTTGATACCTTTTAATGGCTAACCGAAAAGATGGTAATACATTGCAAGCTTTCGAGACTACTCAGGTCTCTTCATCAGGCTAGACTAATACAAAATCTGAAGTCACATATTTATGCACAATACAGCCACAATACAGGCTGTATTGTGCATAAATATGTGACTTCAGATTTTGTATTAGTCTAGCCTGATGAAGAGACCTGAGTAGTCTCGAAAGCTTGCAATGTATTACCATCTTTTCGGTTAGCCATTAAAAGGTATCAACTACTGAGGACTCTCAATCCTGAATATTTTTTTAGGAAAAAATGAGACACTTAGCACATAATTTGGCCAATTCATGCATGCCCATCAACCAACGTCAAGGTGGTCTCAAAACTGATGGGTCCCTACATATCTAATGTAAATACCTCTCTCAGGCTGAAGTCTGAATTCCTGGGTGAATGTGGACACCTCTCTCAGTAAAGCCTGTATTTATGGGTAGGTAGGATCCTGGTGTAATTAAAACCACCACATGTTGAAGGGCGGAGTGCTCAGTCAGAAAGCTAACAGAAATAACAAAAAACTGACTGGCACATCCAAACTAGTGTGAATAGGAGTAAAGTGGGAGCAGTCACTTCCATATTAAATATACAAAACAAGTTGCAATCTATAGTGCTAAAGCATGTCAATGTGAAATATATGAAATATGAATAGCTATACGGCTTCTGAATACTAGGAAAAAATGAGACGCTTAGCACATACTTTGGCCAATTCATGCAAGCCCATCAGTAAGAGATAGACGTTACTGCGCAGGCGCTGGTGCCATTTTGCTGCCTGTAAAACATTTTCTAAGCCTCACTATAGCCAACACTACAGTATTATATGCATTTTCAACAATATTATCAGCATTTATATCAACAATATTAGATGCATTATGTAAAATATGAGGCAGGTCACTGAAGGATCAGTGACCTGTTATAAGTCCATAAGGATGCATATCTAACCAGAGCAGCACATAAAGCCCCCTTCCCACAGGCCGCCCCGGAGTGCGAGAATCTTACTAACTGAAAACTGCAAATAACGATTAAAGGCACCATCTCACATAGCGAGATCGCTAGCAAGATTGCTAATGTGTCACCGATTTTGTGACGCAACAGCGATCTCGTCTGCGATCTCGCTACATGTGACACATAGCGGCAACCTCCCCCCACCCCGCTGGATATCGCTGATAGTGCTCGAATGTCCTGGGCCATTTTTTCGTCATTGGCGTCCCGCTGGCCAGCATGCATCGCTGTGTTTGACGCCGACGAGCGACCTCGTTGGCGACGCAGAACTCAGGGACGCAGGCTGGAATCGTTCAGAATAGCTTACCAGGTCGTATCGTTGTCAGGATTGCTGGTGCGTTGTTGAAGAGATCTGCCTGTTTGACATCTTACTAGAGATCATTTAGTGATGCACCAGCGATCCCTACCAGGTCGTATCGTTGTCGGGATCGCTGGTGCATCGCTATGTGAAACGGGACCCTTAACAACAACCACAAAACGGATTTCATCACCCCAGGTATCATTTTAATCAGTATAATAGTGACAACCTGACACTGTCTGTAGTTTACTTAGCAAAATCCTGCTGACAGTTTCCTTTTATAGGGAACCTATCATCAGGATATTCTACTCATAATGGCATGTGTGGAAATGCACTTTAATGCTGATTAAATCATCACCTTGATTAAAGAATTCAATTTTTAAGTTTTAGGAAATCAAGTGTTGAAATTTTATGCTAATGAACCCCAAGTGCATAAACATACATAGAATAACAAAAATGAAGAAAAAAAAACCCCGCAGACTTGGATGAAAAAAATGGAGGCTACACTATGACAAGATCTGGCACCCGAAAAAACTTGTGACGTTGCCTAGTGGCTATTCCCCTGAGTATACTGCATTTTTTTTTTTTTGCCGTAATGCCTTAGAGACATGATGATTTTCATTTGGTGTTAATTTTTATGATCTTTATCACAAGGAGTCTGTGTGGGAATGTATTTACGCTTCTCTGCACAGTTCCCTTTTGAGGAACATCCCCTTGAAATTTTGAATTAAAAAAAAAAAAAACCTGTCTACTTTTGAACTGGTGACAGCTTCTCTTTAAGGTTTATCTGTATGGGAAAATTTCTTACCTGCGTGTTCCCTCACTTAGTTTGACCTAGCACCTTTTCTTGCTGCGAAAACAATAATAACAGATCAATGCCTCAAACATCCAGTAAATTACACCCCAGTCCTTAGCTTCAAGTCAACAGGAAAACCTGCAGACTTGCAGTAAATCGTCTAATCCAAACAGATATGAGGTATTTTTGAGCTATTTTCTCGTGATTTCTGCTTTCCTAGTGACAGGGACTAGAAAGAGCACCTGGGTATAATGATCTACACGTTCATTTAATATTAAAGTGCTTGGAGCACTACATGACACGTTCGACAAGGCCTATCCCTGGTGCAGCAAAAAGTCACAAAGAAACACCACTTCTTTCTAAAAATATAGTTTTATTTGCATTGCATTGAAAGATCCTAAGATAATACTTCAAGAATGCAAAATACCCAAACTTTATGCATTCTAAGTTGATTTTATTTGTCATCGCAGCCCTTATTGATACGTACATTATTGCTATACAAATAAAGCAATGTGCCGATGCTCCACACTTTGTATTTGCGGTAGATCGTCATGATATACTTGTGCATTTTGGACTCCGCTCTATGACAACGTAAATTTTGAGAAGATACCTTAAGAAATCATGCAGCTTTGGGATATAAAATAATGAATACAAGGAAAAAAGATTCAGGAACAAGGGGTCGGACCTCTGGGAATGGAGATGGTTTGCAGTATTCCTCTGCCCAGGGACACCCTTGGCTGCTGGAATTTTGTTCAGGCACAGAAGCGTTAGCATGACTGAATACTAATTGGATATTGCATGGCGGTATGACAAAATGTTCTAAATAATTCTGTAGGCCACTCAGATTCCAGCTCAGCAAACTTTTATACCATTTTTAGAAGGTGAACTTTATGTGCATAGAGGCATTGTCATATCAAAAATCCTGTTTGTAAACCATAAATTAAAAGTTGGAACAAAACTTACTGTGACATCTGTATAGCTGACTGCCCATCCTGTATCTGTTGCAGGAGATGCAGGGAGACAGCGCTAGTTTCTTTAATTCTACTATTCACTTCTAGTTACAGTTATACCAACACTGGTGAACTTCTGGGTTTCGTAGCTCCTGTGCTTCTAGAGGATATTCCTGATTCAGACTTTTGCTAATTTTATGATCATTTGCTGCCAGATGACTTTTTTTCCCTACCATTTCTCCTTGTTTATGACCTGACCCGGGTACTTGCCTATTCTTTTGGCCAGCTTGCACTACCAGCCAATGGCTACTCTGAAGACTTAGCCAAGGGTCCCGGAGTCAGTGCACATTCTTATTTGGGGTTTAAAGGCTAGAGCTTCCATGGGACCTGATAGCTGGAGTAAGCAGTGAAAGCTGACTCCCTATTTAGATCTGTAAGATGACCACTAACAGTGTTCCCAAAATACTTGTATGCTTTAATATTAACTGAGCTTTCATGTCCTATGAAATATGTGGAAACATATTTTTTGAAATGTTTGAATGCTCAGATGATGCAACTGTAACTCAAGTAGGTATTTTTAATTTTCATGATGTGGTATCCTGGTACCCGGTCTACTGCTGCTGAGTGAGACAGTTGTCGTATGGCAGTAGATTTGTTCCAGTGTGCCGAGACTACTTTGGGTACTGTAAGTTAGGAGATGTAATACATTGCATGTGCATACACTGAGAGTTCAGAAATGTGCATTGTAATTTGTACTTTGCCGCCGCCATCTACTGGTCAGTGTATGCGTATGAAAGTTAGGTGTTTAATCTCCTCACAACAAGCTGCCATAGAAATGGTTGGGAGAAGCCTCCAGCTCAGTGCACACCCTTGCTGTGAGCTGGTACAAACCAGTCAAGTCTTGTGTAGTCCAGGGAAGCAAAGAAGGAATAGCCTCTGCTCCTTGACTCTATTTCAGTACATGCTTAGGGGACATAATCCTCCACATAGTCGACTCTAAGAAAGGATTGAAGCCTCACGAAGGATAAGGCTGAACAAGTGCCCTCCTGCATACTGTTTTTCCCAATGTTCTTCTAGCCAGAACCAATTCCATCGTGTCTGCCATGCCACAAACTTTGTCCAACCTACCCCCTGCAATAGGGAACAGTAAACTCAAAACCGTGGGTACTTCCACATTAATAGTGTCGTCATAGGGAGCCAACCCATGAAGGACCCTTCTTCAGTGTAACATTACCTAGACTGTGCATAATATTTCCTCCAATAACAAGTGAAAATATCTGTGCTACTGCCACCCCAAGACGCTGAGATCTCATCTCCCGAGATCTTGGTGCCGAGATCTCCAACTGCGCATGCACCGCCCCCCCGGCAGCCATTTTCCCGGAGTCCACCGCATAGGAAACCATGGAACTGTGGGGGCTCTGGCCTTTCACAAAATCTTGGCAGAGCCCCCGCAGCAGCACCGGACACCCACAGCAGCACCGGACACCAGCAGCACCAGATACCCGCAGTGGCGCGCCGCACATCCGAACACCCCCTCATCACAGCCTGCAGCAACGCTCCATTCTTTCCTCCTCCAGCCGCGACCCTGGGAACCTGCTCCACCCCGGCCGATAAGGTAGATCTGCATTATAAGATGCACCCCCATTTTCACACGAAATTTTGGGGAAAAAAGTGCACCTTAGGCTAGTTTCACACTAGCGTTTTTTTGCCCTTCCTTTTTCGCGCAGGGCAAACGCATACAAAAAATGCATCATGCGTTTTGTATGCGTTTGCTGCTTTTTTTGCGCATGTGTTTTAACCATTTTTTAGCCATTTTTACTCTTAAAATGCATGCGTTTTTAAACGCAGACATGCGCATGTCCATGCGCACATCTGCGTTCCCATAGACTTAATGAGTTTTTTTGCGCATTCCGTGCGCATGCGGTTTTTTGAGACAGGTTGAACAGACCAAAAATGCAACAGGTAGCGTCCGGCGTGCCTGGGCGCACACTACAAAAAAACGCAAGTGCACGTAAAACGCGTACGAACGCGTGCAAACGCTAGACCATGCGCACCCACGTTAAAGATAGGGGAAAAGGACGCATGCATGCGCAAAAACGCAGCGCAAAAAAAGCTAGTGTGAAACCAACCTTATAATGCGAAAAATAAGATTGTATATATATATACACACACACACGCACATACATACCTACATATACAGACATTTACATGCATAGAACAAAAAATAACAGTAAAATAATAAAAATAATTAATTTTTCAGATTTGTGTACATACAGTGGGGAAAAAAGTTTGACCTCTGTCATTACCAACAAAGGATATATAACAAAATATTGAGATGAACGTTTGTTAATGACAAAATACTTATTTTCCACCATAATTTGCAAAATACATCTTGCCAAATCAGAGAAGGTGATTTTCTGGATTTGTTTTCTCATGTTGATGCTCATAGTTGTGGTCTACCTATGATGTCAATTACAGGCCTCTCTCATCTTTTTACGTGGGAGAACTTGCACAATTGGTGGCTGACTAAATATTTTTTTTCCCGACTGTACTTGGTATTGGTGATGAATTTTTAATATTCATTTAATAAAAACTTACTTTTTAGCTAACATTCTGGCTCGGTGATTCTCATTACTCCATCTCTCTGGTGCTTTTATTTGTTCTCATGCTATGGGAGTAGGCAACTTTTCATTTTGATATTTATATTTAGGGGGAGCATTGTGTATACCTTTTGTTCCCAGCCCAGACTTATATTATGAGTTTTTTGAACATTATTGTACTAAAGTTGCAAAATTATAGAAGGATTTTTTATAACAATAAGCTGAACACTAGGTTCACTACCAGCACATGCTCACAATCTGCGCAGTCTGCAGGGCTACGTGGTAGCAAGTTTTGGATTCCCCTCATAGGCAAGATTAAGTATTACACAGTTCTAATTGAAATAAATGAGCTGTCTGTGTAATTCATGGTCCTGCAGAGTGAGAGACGCTCTTTCTAGCTTTTCGGGATAACGCTCAGGATTCGTTACTAAACAGGAAATCGAGTATTTGGAAATATATTTGATAAACCAGAAAACCCTTTTAATGTTAAAAGAATTTATATAACTTTTGAACTTTTGGAATCTTGTAAAAAAAACAACGTGATTTTCATGGTTTTTTACACAAATGCTATTTGGGTGTATATTTTTTTCTCCAAGGCTTTCAACAACCATGTATTTTATGTGTTTCTTAATTCCTACTGAAAATAATATTACACTACACCATGTGGCATTTTGTAAAAAAAAAAAAAAGGACTAACAGTGAGCAAAAATATCATAAATCGCTGTTTGTTGTATGCTTTATACAGTGGGGAAAAAAAGTATTTAGTCAGTCAGCAATAGTGCAAGTTCCACCACTTAAAAAGATGAGAGGCGTCTGTAATTTACATCATAGGTAGACCTCAACTATGGGAGACAAACTGAGAAAAAAAAATCCAGAAAATCACATTGTCTGTTTTTTTTTTATTTTATTTGCATATTATGGTGGAAAATAAGTATTTGGTCAGAAACAAGCAATCAAGATTTCTGGCTCTCACAGACCTGTAACTTCTTCTTTAAGAGTCTCCTCTTTCCTCCACTCATTACCTGTAGTAATGGCACCTGTTTAAACTTGTTATCAGTATAAAAAGACACCTGTGCACACCCTCAAACAGTCTGACTCCAAACTCCACTATGGTGAAGATCAAAGAGCTGTCAAAGGACACCAGAAACAAAATTGTAGCCCTGCACCAGGCTGGGAAGACTGAATCTGCAATAGCCAACCAGCTTGGAGTGAAGAAATCAACTGTGGGAGCAATAATTAGAAAATGGAAGACATACAAGACCACTGATAATCTCCCTCGATCTGGTGCTCCACGCAAAATCCCACCCCGTGGGGTCAGAATGATCACAAGAACGGTGAGCAAAAATCCCAGAACCACGCGGGGGGACCTAGTGAATGAACTGCAGAGAGCTGGGACCAATGTAACAAGGCCTACCATAAGTAACACACTACGCCACCATGGACTCAGATCCTGCAGTGCCAGACGTGTCCCACTGCTTAAGCCTGTACATGTCCGGGCCCATCTGAAGTTTGCTAGAGAGCATTTGGATGATCCAGAGGAGTTTTGGGAGAATGTCCTATGGTCTGATGAAACCAAACTGGAACTGTTTGGTAGAAACACAACTTGTCGTGTTTGGAGGAAAAAGAATACTGAGTTGCATCCATCAAACACCATACCTACTGTAAAGCATGGTGGTGGAAACATCATGCTTTGGGGCTTTTTCTCTGCAAAGGGGCCAGGACGACTGATCCGGGTACATGAAAGAATGAATGGGGCCATGTATCGTGAGATTTTGAGTGCAAACCTCCTTCCATCAGCAAGGGCATTGAAGATGAAACGTGGCTGGGTCTTTCAACATGACAATGATCCAAAGCACACCGCCAGGGCAACGAAGGAGTGGCTTCGTAAGAAGCATTTCAAGGTCCTGGAGTGGCCTAGCCAGTCTCCAGATCTCAACCCTATAGAAAACCTTTGGAGGGAGTTGAAAGTCCGTGTTGCCAAGCGAAAAGCCAAAAACATCACTGCTCTAGAGGAGATCTGCATGGAGGAATGGGCCAACATACCAACAACAGTGTGTGGCAACCTTGTGAAGACTTACAGAAAACATTTGACCTCTGTCATTGCCAACAAAGGATATATCACAAAGTATTGAGATGAAATTTTGTTTCTGACCAAATACTTATTTTCCACCATAATATGCAAATAAAATGAAAAAAAAACAGAATGTGATTTTCTGGATTTTTTTTTCTCAGTTTGTCTCCCATAGTTGAGGTCTACCTATGATGTAAATTACAGACGCCTCTCATCTTTTTAAGTGGTGGAACTTGCACTATTGCTGACTGACTAAATACTTTTTTTCCCCACTGTATCTACTATTTCACTAACAGCTAACATATTGCTGCAATGTTTCTTATTCTTTTTCTTTCTGCAGGAAAAATGAAGCAAAAAAATGTGGGAGTTTATGGTTTGGGAATGGGTTCTAAGCGACTGCATTAACGTCATATTTCTTAAATCTTAATGCTTTATGTAAATTAGGTTTTTTTTAAAAAATCTGATTATTGACATAATTAAACCTATATATTTATTTATTTAAAATCTCTTGATGTTCATTATACTACAATCTAAGGCTTATTAGCTTTTGTTTCACTTTGATATTTAAATTACCTGACTAATTCAGATCAAATAATCATAAAATGAAAAAAAGAAAATTGAACGAAGATGCAGGTATATGTGAGCAATAGCACAATAAAACTGCACAGCATGAGTGTTTCCTGTGTGCATATATAAATGGATGGATGACCTGAGAATTTTAGGATTAGAAAATCGGGCACAAACAACTTACAATCTGCAGATATCATAAAAACACGAATATGACACACTATCGCCATCTAGTGTTTGTACACAGTTGATGCAACAATATATTTTGTTGACAAAAAATATGTAAAGAATCTAATTTGGCAAGATTTATTTTGCAAATTATGGTGGAAAATAAGTATTTGGTCACCTTCTTTAAGAGGCTCCTCTGTCCTCCACTCATTACCTGTAGTAATGGCACCTGTTTGAACTTGTTATCAGTATAAAAGACACCTGTCCACAACCTCAAACAGTCACTCTCCAAACCAAAGAGCTGTCGAAGGACACCAGAAACAAAATCATAACCCTGCACCAGGGAAGACTGAATCTGCAATAGGCAGGCACCTTGGTGTGATGAAATCAAGTGTGGGAGCAATAATAAGAAAATGGAAGACATACAAGACCACAGATAGTCTCACTCGATCTGGGGCTCCACACAAGATCTCACCCCGTGGGGTCAAAATGATCACAAGAACGGTTAGCAAAAATCCCAGAACCACACGGGGGACCTAGTGAATGAACTGCAGAGGGCTGGGACCAATGTAACAAAGGCTACCATCAGTAACACACTATGCCACCAGGGACTCAGATCCTGCAGTGCCAGATGTGTCCCCCTGCTTAAGCCAGTACATGTCTGGGCCCGTCTGAAGTTTGCTAGAGAGCATTTGGATTATCCAGAAGAGTATTGGGACAATGTCATATGGTCTGATGAAACCAAAGTAGAACTGTTTGGTAGAAACAAAACTCGTCGTGTTTGGAGGAGACAGAATGCTGAGTTGCATCCAAAGAACACCATACCTAATATGAAGCATGGGGATGGCAACATCATGCTTTGGGGCTGTTTCTCTGCAAAGCGACCAGGATCCGTGTACATGAAAGAATGAATGGGGCAATCTATTGTGAAATTTTGAGTGCAAACCTACTTCCATCAGCAAGGGCATTGAAGATGAAACGTGGATGGGTCTTTCAGCATGATGATCCCAAGCACAACAATGGCAATGAACAAGTGGCTTCGTAAGAAGCATATGAAGGTCCTGGAGTGGCCTAGCCAGTCTCCAGATCTCAACCCCATAGAAAACCTTTGGAGGGACTTGAAAGTCCGTGTTGCCCAGCAACAGGCCCAAAACATCACTGCTCTAGAGGAGATCTGCATGGAGGAATGGGCCAACATACCACCAACAGTGTGTGCCAACCTTGTGAAGACTTACAGAAAACGTTTGACCTCTGTCATTGTTAAAAAAGGATATATCACAAAGTATTGAGATGAACTTTTGTTAATGACCAAATACTTATTTTCCACCATAATTTGCAAAATAAATCTTGCCAAATCAGACAAGCTGATTTTCTGGATTTGTTTTCTCATTTGGACTCTTATAGTTGTGGTCTACCTATGATGTCAATTACAGGCTTCTCTCATATTTTTCAGTGGGAGAACTTGCACAATTGATGGCTGACTAAATACTTTTTTTTCCAACTGTAACTGTGGATGGGTAGATTCATTTACTGCTCACATAAAGAGAATAGACAAAAAAGTGTTATTGTAACACAAAATACTATTTCACCTAGTGGTCGCTTTCAGAGTGGTGACAGGACATGCAAATCCCATCTCCTCTTAGATTATTGTCCAGGCCCGCTAGCTTAAAGGGAATGTGTCATCAGAAAATTGTTATTTTTTTTTAAACAGGTTTTATGTTAAATGTAATATCAAGATTCATTGGCACTGATTCATTACGAGTTGGGGTTTCATACGCTTTGACTTTGAATATCCTACCATCACCTGTAAATAATATTATGAAAAGATTCAGAAATTATTATGGAGAAATCCATGTGCACAAGGGACAAGGCCAATGGTTAATATTGGAAGCTCGTCATCTATTAGCCCTTAGGCATCACTGCGTCAAAAACAGGCAGGATTCGGTCATGATAATCACTGAATGGACTCAGGAATTCATCCAGAAATCATTGTCGGTGAACACAATTCGCCATGCAGTCAAGAAATGCAGAATCCCCAAAAATTCTGATTCTTCTCTGGGACAAAGCTCATTAAAAATAGACTAAAGCAATGTGAAAAACTGTTCTATGGTCACGAGTCAAATTTTGAAAACAATTATAACCAGGGATGCCGTATCATGGGAACTCAAGAGGAGAGTGACCATCCAGCTTGTTGTCCGCACACAATTCAAAAGCCTGCATCTCTTATTATATGACGTTGCATTAGTGCCTATGGCAGCTTAGGCCTTTTCACACATCAGTTTTTTCAAATCAGTCAAGATCCACCGTTTTGCAAAAAAACGGATCCGCCATTTTGCTTGGCGGATCCGTTTTTTTCCCATTGAGTTGCATTACCGGCGGATCTTGACGGATGGCCATCCGTTGGATACGTTTTTTGCGGATCCGACAACATTTTGGCGTCCGCCGACATGTCGGGACGGACAATGCAACGTTTTTTCGGGCGGCCGGATCCGCATTTTACATTGCGCATGCCCGGAGGATTTGCTTCAGCTGCAAATTTAACCCTAAACCCTGTTCTGGCGGGTGAAAAAATTTCTGTCTCTCTCTCTCTCCTCCCCAGGCAGCGGTTCTTTTAAAATTCTTCCTTCGACGGATCCGTTAAAACAACGGTCCAGTGCCAAACGTTGTGGTCAGTACAGGAACGGATCCGTTGTCCGCCATTTTAGCAAATTTTAACTGAGGAAAAAAACTGATGTGTGAAACAGGCCTTACACATCTTGTAAGGCATTATCAATGATGAACATTACACAGAAGTTTTAGAACAACATATGCTCCCATTCTCACAATGGGAAGGCCTTGCATATTTTGGAAAGGCAATGCTAGACCAAATAATGCATCCATCATATTTGAATTAGTATATAGAAGAGTTTGACTGATAAACTGGCCACCTGCAGTCCTCCAGCACGCTAAAGTGTTCTGAGGCTTAAACTAAAAATTGCATAAATGGGCTGGTTTTATGTGGACATTCATAGAGTGGGTGAGAGAATGTCCACCTTATCTCCACCAGCAGAGCCTGGCAGGACTTGTGTGATGTCACAATCATGTGATCAGTCACATGATGGATGAGTCACATGGTCTAGGGTTCAAGTAGCTGGCTTTCAAGGGAAACAAGGGGTTCTGTGTCTGGAGAGAGGATTCTCCAGTGGTTTGTGTCCTGAGGAGGAAGGACTGTACATTAAGCTACCGTTTTGTTTTAGTTTGCTGTTTTTGCCCAGAGGGCTGTGTTTATTTTTTTTGCTTAACCCTTGATTTATGACGTGTTAAGTAAACTAAGTGCATCTTTTAAGCTGCAGTGTTCCCGTTTCTATCTCCGAGTGCAGCCAAGTGAGCCGTTCTACCACAATATAAATATAGTTATATTTTTATCTTTTAGTGCTCATTTATTTTCTTCCTAAATGCAAAGGTTTGTCTCACATTCAATATCCATAAGTGGTCCTTTCCCCAGTCACCCAGCTTCATAGACTACAGCATGGTTTTACTGCTTACCGGAGTTGAGCACCTTCCATTGCTGCAAACATTGGCAGCTTTGCCTCTGCAGCATTGGAAGAGAGAAGGGCAATAGAGCTAACCAGATTGAGTGATCTGGCCAGCTTCAGAGTGCCATCTGCTAACTCTATGGCAGAGAGCTTGCAAGTACTGTGCTCCTTGCATTAGAAAAAGGCCACTGCTAATAGACTGTGGAGGTGACTGGCAATTTAGGCAACAAGCATTGACTATAAAATTAGCTATAAAATTAAATATCACTACATTCTTGAGAACATTTTTTAACAAGAGGTAAATTGTAAAGTTGTAATTTCACCAGTTTTCAAAGATGAGACAACCCCTTAAAGCAACTTTCTAAATTGTCTCATGTTTTTCTATTACTCTCCTACTGCAGAGTGTCGATATGTCCTTTCATCAAGTTAAGTGGTTTTGCAAAAATGTTACAAATCTGTCATGTGTCTAAACATAATATTAAATTATTGCCAATCGGCAAACATTTGGCTGGTCTGCAGTCATGTAAATTCACCCTAAATTCCCCCCATACAGTTTTAAAGCTATCGTCCAAATGATAGTTCGGGTGAGTCAACTATCATGTCTGACTCTCGAATTACACAAGAGCGTTCACTGAGTGTTCTGTGTTTTCTATAAGAGAGCAGCTGCCAAACTCCACTGGTGGCAGTTTATCTCTTAGAGAACAAAGGGGTTGGAAATCTGGAATTGGATATGCCAGATTTTTATCTAACCCAACATATACACATTAGACTGCTGGCCGAACCCATTGATATTGGCAAGTTCGGCCATCAGCGTTAGTCTATAGTGTATGGGGGTCTATAGAGGGGAAAAATGAATGTTCTCCCAACAGTAGGTGCCTACAAGTACTTGGGAATTTCTGTGTATGATAAGATCAAATGGGTCGCCCTCCCAGGGCTGTGGGGTACTCGGTACCAGGCCGGTGTCAGCGGGATGTGTCACAGCAGCGGTGACCCGGTCCGTGGCCCTGGGCGCCCAAGTATTAGGGGAGATTTGAATGGTGGAATGTAGTTAATAGAATAGTTCGTGACGCCACCTGTGGTGTTCGGCAAGGGAGATGTTAAGCCGATGCTGCATGCAGATCCTCTGGGACTGGTGGTATGGTGCAGCAAAGATGGAAAAGCTCCCCACACGTGAAGCTGTAGTCCCAGGGCAGTGTAGATGTAGTTGGCACAGGGATGTAGAGGTGCCGGAGGGGTAGGAAGCAGACAAGACACAGTGGGGTGCAGTTTCTGTACCTTTACTTGACAAATGCAGTCCAGGGTCCTAATTACAGATGGTAACGGAGCAGGCTAGCCTGGAAGCAACTCAGGGATTCTCTCTCCGCAGATGGGCTGTTCAGTCTCCTTCGCTAGCGCTTATTTGAATGAAGTACTCCTAGTACTGAGTTACACTGAAGTTCCTCTCAATTCTCTTCTACTCTCACTCCTCGTATGGCAGACAGCTATAGCCGCTATTCCTCTCCTGGCTCACTGCGTGCTGTTGTGCCTCCAAGTCTTAGATGGGGGTAGGGCATTTACAGCCTCCTACTCCTCTGGTGTCTGTTGCAGGATCATTAGTATCCATACAACCGTGGAGACCAGGCTCCAGTTCATGCGCTCTCACTGTGAGGGAGCTCTCTTTCCTCAGCTCAACCTCCAGTTTCTCTCCACACGTCTGCACACATGGACCTCCTCACACTAGCTGACCACTCCTTCCTCTTGGCCCTCAGAGAGCACTCCTCCCTTCAATTCCAGTTCAGAATGCCCCTGCTGGCCTGGAGTGGAACTGTGTTGCATGTATAGGTTAACTGCGACAGAGACCCTTCACTGCTTCCAAGCCTGGCATTACCCTCCCTGGAGGAAGGCAAAGCCACTGTGGCGGCCATACTCCTGGGGGCGCCACACAAACATTAGGTCAAGGAGATGCGAATGTGCTACGCTGCTAGAAGATATTCAATGAAGATATCCAGGGAGTTCAGGGTATTGTATTGTGAGTTTGATTTATTCTCTGTGTCTCAAAGTACAAATGACTTCTTCATCAGGAAACCAAGATAAAAGATTACACAGAGTTAAGGCCCCGTTACACGCAATTCCACCAATGATCCGACATAGATGGGATCGCTGGGACATAGTTAGCTGACCGCTGGTATCCAGGGTCGCGGGTAGCTAAGCGCCGTGCGGCGATTAGTTACCCGCTGTTTACCCTGGATACCAGTTCCCAGCGTCTGCTGTATTGGGCTGGGAGCTCGCTGATCGATGGTCTCTCACTGTCACACGCAGCGATGTGTGCTGCCCAGCGGGAGACCAATGATAGATTTATGGCCCAGACCATTAGGCAACGATTAACGATTAGCCAACTGATCGTAGATCGTCGCTACGTGTCACACGCAACGATGTCGTTTCGACATCGCTGCAACGTCACCAAACTGGTGACGTTGCAACGATATCGTTCACAATATCGTTGCGTGTAACGGGGCTTTAACATGTGGCCACTTTAGTTAGTAAACTAACAAAAAAGCGGAAATTTGTGCTAAACTGAAGATTTTCAAAACAGACAATATTGCAAGAATGGCCATTAAACTACAGGTTTTGCTTGGCTCCAATCTGGATCGAAGAAAAAAATATTTGGAGGTATTGACATGATGTTCAACGCTCTAATATGGGAGAGGAAGAAAGTACAGAATAAGAAATTTGACTACCAAAAGAACAAAGGTTTTTCAAATATGAAACCGAATTATTTGTTGGCCTATCTGGTATATTTAATTAAAAATGGTTTCAAACACCTATTAGCATTGAGATGGGGATTGATCACAATATTTTGGAAGCTAGTGGAAACAAGGAAGTTTGGAGATCTCTTAGAGCTCCTGTTGACCTTGATTCTCCAGAAACTTTTGAGAAAAAAAAAAGAATTAGGAGTTGAAGAGTTTTTAACATTTCCCCCTCTATTGTAAAACTACTACATACCAAAACTACCAGGTCTACAAACTAAGTCGGTTTTGTAAAATACAGAGAAGCTGTGTCCAGTTTATGAATAATGTGAAACTGATTGAAATAGGTGAACTACAGAAGCAAAGAGGTAATCATGATCTCGATATATTTTAATATATCAATATATTAGGAGGATAAATTAGAGCACTATTTTTACGGAAATTTATAGCTACACAAATATGTCTAACATTGGGTAACACTGATATTTATTTGCAGATTGTTGCCATAAGATAAGCTAAATAATTAATACTGAGCAATAAATAATGTAGATAGGAGAGGAGCTTCCAAGGATTCATCCTGAGCCTAGAACCAAGACATTGGCTGACACCCCACAATGACCACATGCAGCCTAAGTGCAAGAGTTTTAACTCTCCTCTGCATGAGGCAGCCACTGAATGACAGATTAATACGACATGAATATTTATCAAGCAAAAGTCCCCACTGTGTACTTCTGTTGCTTATCCAATTGGGCTAGTAAAATATGATTACCTCGCCCACAATTTACCTTTACATTAAAATGATGTGTGGTGACTGCATCAATAAATGATGGCATCTCATCTGCTTTCAATGGTAAAGAAAGGCATTAAAACACAAATATGCCTTATATATTGTGAGTTCCTGATAAATAAACCATATGCAATCTATTGTGGAAAATATCTTTAATGTTCATATAATCGAATACACTGAGGTAACCCAGAGAATGAAAAAAGACTGCATGAAATTGTTGCAAATTAGACCTAAAATTTTAAGGCTATGTTCACAAACTTGTTTATCTTTTCTGTTAGTCTGTTCAGTTTAGGTCAGACGAACAGTTAGGCCTCTTTCACACATCAGTTTTTTGACATCGGTCACAATCCGTCGTTTTGTGAAAAAAACGGATCCAGCAAATGATGCTGCTGGATCCGTTTTTTTCTCATAGACTTCTATTAGGGACGGATTGTGAAGGATGGACACACATTTCATTCGTCTTTCGACAGATCCGTCGGAAATTTTGTGTCCGTCGACTTGATACAACGGACATATAATAATTCTTAACAAACCAGTTTTCTAAGTAAATATATTTCTAAAGGTGCTATTGACAGGTTTCAACAAAGGTACCAAACAAAGCTTACTGTCCAGTGCCAGTGTTGGCAGCAGGACGTTGCGCAATGAAGCAGTTGGTATTGACAACATACATGTCTGATTCAGTGTGGCTCCTTCATGGGAGCCACATTACTGTGCGGTAGAAAGGCCTGGCAATCTACTTTTGTATCATGCCAAGAAACCTTGATGGACAGTACAACTAAGAAATTCAATATAGTACTGGAAGATGCACCCCTAGGTTGGTAGACACTCAAACAAGCTACTGGCGAAGAGACAATGGTTGACCTGAGTATAACCAGGGCCGGCGTTTGGACCAGGCAGACCAGGCAGATGCCTGGGGCCCCCACCTACAAAGGGGGCCCCCTGCATCTGAAGTCCATTTATGAAGTGCCCAGAGGGTGTACGGCAGTGAATAATGCTGTGCATTGCTCTGAAGTCCGGAGCGTCTGTCTCGCAAAGCCCCTTGAGCCCCCCGTCTCTTTCTCCCTGCAGATAGGTTAAAAGTTGAGGGGGAGGGGCCGATTACAGCACAGTGACAGTGCAGGACCATGCCTGAAGCTCTGTATGTCTCCTCCTTAGTCCTGATCATGGCTGCTCCTAGCACTGTCCTGAGAATGGATGTGCCTAAGTGAAGCCACAGAACCTGGTACGTAAGGGCAGCAATAACAGGTCAGAGTACAGTGATTTACTCACTGTGGTCTGGAGCTCAGTGCTGATCGCTGCAGGATCAGGATTCACAGCCACATACAGCAGCGATCCGCTCTGACCACAGTCACTAATCACTGCTTGTAATGTGACAGGGCGACCTCCTGTCACTACTGTCCGAATGACACAAGGCAGGGATATTGTCTGCTGAATCAGGGGATTTATTATATAGAAATAAATGAATTCCCATGTGAAATAATAAGGGTAAACCATCCATATATATAGTACAGGTGTGCATAGGAATCAGCGTTTTTGTTGCATTTTTTTTTTGCTGCCAAAGCCTCTCTCTTGGCAGTAAAAACACTGCTTTCAAAACCATTTTTTATGGTATGTGCAGACGATCCGGAAATGGCAGCGCTTTGGACACAGCGGACATGTGCTCCATCCAAAGTGCTGCCATCTGTTAAACACAGGTGATTCCGCGTGTGGTCACTGAACCGTGCGGAATCACTGCGTCCAATACATCGTAGGGGTGAGATTTCTCTTGCGGAGACTCGCATCTATGGAAGATAATTTGACATGCTGGGGTCTGGAGAGTCGTACTGCATGTCCGTCTCTGCGGGTGAGGTGCAGGCGTATGAGCACGCATAGTGGACATGGAATTTCTAGAAATCCCATCCACTGTGCTGTAACATCTGGCCGCTGTGGGTTGGATGCTGCGGATGTACGCAGCATCCAGAGTTTACTGACTGTGGACACAGACCCTTAGAGCTTTTGCTGGGTTTTTTTGTATAGTATTCATTTTGTCTACAGTACATGTTTAATAAAGTTCTTTTTATTCACCAAAAGCAAAGCGAAAAACAACGTTGTGACATTTGCAGCTTTTCTAAAACTTTTTCATTGCTTTCTACGGGTGAAAAAAATTGCTGAAAGAAGTGATACGCTGCGGATTTAAAAAACGCTGCAGTTGTGAAATTCAGTCAGGAGAAAATAAAAGGGTGTGCAGGAGATCTCTGAAAATCTCAGTCTTTGCTTGTGCTGTAAAATGCTGTAAACTTCTTATTTGCAGAAGAAAAAGCTGCAGAAATTCTGCATATGAAAATGGCCAAGAGCGGCTTTTTAAAGTGCCATCAAAACATATGAGTTTTCCGGAATCTCCTGCATGCGCTTGTTTTTTTCTGACTGAATTTCAGGACTGTAGCGCTTTTTAAATCTGCAGCGTGTCACTTCTTTCAGTGTGTTTTCACCTGTAAAAAGCAATGAAAGAATATAAAAAAGAAAGCTGCAGATATTGCAACGGCATTTTTCGCTGCAATTTTTTAAGTGGTTTTGGTGAATTAAACTATTAAGTCTCGTTCACATGTTCAGTATTTGGTCGGTATTTCACATCAGTATTTGTAATGCAGAAACAGCAGTGGAACAATCAGAGGAAAAGTATAGTAGAAACACATCAGCACTTCAGGATTTCTCACCCTCCTGGTTTTGACTTGCACTTACTGATGTGAAATACTGACCGAATACTCAACGTGTGATCGTGACCTTAAACATACTGTAGACAAAGCAACATCCTCACTTTAAAAAAAGCTGAAAAAAGTGTAAAGAACACCAGAAAACAAGATGAAAACAGGTTTTTGAACGCAACATTTTTACTGCCAATAGAACAGGTTTTGGCTACAGAAAAAAATGCATGTGAACATAGCCATAGAGTTTCAGAGTAAAACTATCTGTGGTGTTACATAGGACTGCAGGTGACATCTACTATATTATCTGTTCTCAGAGAGTTATCACTGCTTTCTCTGGTGTTACATAGGATGAGGTCACAGTCATGTGACTGGTCACGTGAGCCGGGGAGGGCTTCTGTTCTGGAGTATGCTGTGCATAGAGGGAATTGTATGGCGGTCGATACACAGTCCCTTCTGAAATGACAGGTGGGCGTGGCGGCTGATTTGCAGTGCGGGAAAACTACAATCCCGCAGATGGGAGTGTCAAAATCGGGACTGTCCCGCTGGATCCAGGACGGTTGGGAGCACTGCTGTGTTATCTGCAGTGTTAAAAAAAAAAATTAAGAGGGGGTTGGGGGACAACTCTTTGTCTTTGGGGCTTGGGCCCCCAATCTTTTCTGACCCTAGCAACGCTCCTGTGTAATGCTAATAGTGGCAGACCCGTCGGCCGATATAAGGCCCCTGAATTTGGGAGCCACAGTGCCAGCACTGGCTCCAGGCCCCTCTGCAACTGTATCGGCATCCTGCTCATGTAATGTAACCTAAATGTATGATTTTACAATGTTAGCATTTGGGGCCCCACTTTAAACTTTTGCCTAGGGCCCCACTTTGTCTAAAACCGGCCCTGAGTATGACAAATGTTCATGATGGACCAGGATCAAAGCCGCAAGGATGTCTTGGTGCTGATATCACTTTGTCGAAAGGGAAGATTAAAAGCTGCAGACAAATCATAAAGTTCGGAACTTGAAATGTATGAACCATGAACCAAGGCAAACTCGACATCATCAAAGCCGAAATGGACACAACAAGACTCTACTTACTTGGAATTAGCAAACTAAGATGGACTCATTCTGGACATTTCCAGTCAAATGAACATTGGGTCTACTATTCTTGCAATGATAACCGAATTAGAAATGGTGTCGCTTGTATTCTCAACCGTATATTGGCCAGATGGACAATTAGAACTGTCCTAAAATACAATCCAGTCAGTAATAATTTCAAAACGACTGCAAGGAGCACCAATTTATGTCACAGTTATACAAGTCTACTCATCAACAGTTGCGGAGGAGGATATTGAACTATTCTAGGGTCAAGTTCAAGAAGAGGTGAACAAGATGTCAAAACAAGACTCACTCATTATTATGAGAGACTTGACCGCCAAAGTGGGCCATGGAATAGTTGTTGGAAACTTTGGACTTGGTGGACGAAACAAGGCCGAAAGAAAATTCATTGATCTTTGTACAACAAACTGTCCATCAATACCACCGTCTTCCAAAATCACAAATGGAGACTCTACACATAGACATCACTGAATAGGGACTAAAAAATCAGATTGACTACTTATGTGTTCACCAAAGATGGAGGTAGTTGATCATTACCATGAAAACAAGACCAGGGGCTTACTGTTGAACTGATCATGAGCTTTGGACAGCAAATACTAGAGCCAAGCTGCACAAACAGACTAGACAACTGGTTGTTTCCAACTTTGATTTGACCAACATACCTGAAGATTTTTGGAACAGTCTGCACAACCAATTTATAGCACTGGACACAGATGAAAGAAAGCCTGAGGAATTATGAACACATATGAAGAGCATTATTACTGAAGAAACCAGAGAGACAAAAAAGAGGCAGAAAGCATGTCCACAGCCATGGTTAACAGAAGAGACCCTAAATATCATCAAAGATAGACGAATAGCAAATGGTAACAAGCAGGATGCCGGCAACATCAGTAAAAGACTAAACAGAACCATTCACTCAGACAAACCAAAAGATAAAGAGATACAATGAAAGTTTCAACCAAGAGTGGGAATGTTGAAAAATGCCAACGGGAACAAACTAACTGAGCCAGAAAATATCAAGGAAAGATGGAAAGAATACACGGAGCACCTATACAAGAATGACTCAGTGATACAGGAAGAAACTGAGACTGGAAAGGATAACGGACCGAACATCTTGAAAGACGAAGTTGTTGCTACAATAAGGCTTCTGTCAAAAAACAAAGCACCTAGATGTGACTATATTACAATAGAGCTCATAAAGTCTTCTGAAGCAGCAGTTAATGTCATCACATGCCTGTGTCAACTAATATGGACACTCAGTAAATGGCCCAAGGATTGGACAAGATCCGTGTTTATTCCTATTCCGAAGAAGGGAAGAAGGGAGATGCTACTAATTGTGAAAACTTTCACACTATTGTGCTCATACCTCATGCCAGTAAAATACTACTGAAAATCCTGCAAAAACGGCTACAACCTTACTTTGATAAAGAGCTCCCAGGGGTATAATCGGTATACAGAAAATGGAGAAGAAAAAAAGAGATGTAATTGCTAACATTAGGTGGATAATGGAAAAGGCCAACAAATACAACAAAGAAATCTATTTTTGCTTCATCGACTACAGCAAAGCCTTCAACTGTGTTGATCACTAGAAACTTTGGAATACCATGAAGGATATGGGTGTGCCGAACCATCTGATTAGCCTCGTTAGAAACCTATACATTGACCAAAAGCAACAGTACAAAGTGCGCATGGCAACATGGCATGGCTCAAGGTAGAGTGAGGCATCAGACAAGGCTGCATCCTGTCACCATTTCTCTTCAATTTATATGTACAAGCTATTTTCATAAATGCTGCACTTGCCAAAAAAAGGAATAAAAATTGATGGACTTAAGCCCCCGTTACACACTGCGATATCGCTAGCAATATCGCTGTAAAGTCACCGATTTTGTGACGTTGCAGCGATATTGCTAGCGATATCGCTGCATGTGATACTTACCTCCGACCGGCTCCCCCGCTGGTTATCGCTGATCGCGCGAGAAGCTCCTGGACCATTCGCGTGGAGCCGGGTGGGAGGACGCAGGATCGCCGCGTCTGACACATAAGTAGCGATCCCCGTCCCCAGCGATGTCGCTGGTGAGATCTGCCTGTGTGGCAGCTCACTAGCGACCACCTAGCGATGCACCATCGATCCTGACCACGTCATATCGCTGGTCGGGATCGCTGGTGCATCGCTAGGTGTAACGGTACCCTTAATATGCAGACAATACAACAAATGACAGCAATAAAAATAGATGGAATGAAGGACTTATTACGGAGTGTCAAGATGGAAAGCTCGAGCATGGGACTCCTACTCAATACAAAGAAGGCAAAGATATTGACCACCGCGAGGTACGACAAGGACACATTTGAGATGGACGGTGACGAACTTGAAGTTGTAAAGGACTTCACCCTACTCAGATCAATATTCACTCAAGATGCAGCGACGACACCAGAAGTCAATAGGAGAATAGCTATGAAAGTCACTGTACAAGGTCTTCAAATAGAAGAGCATTTCACTGGCACCAAAGACACAGCTTGTACATAGTCGTCTGGTATTTTCTGTAGTAACATATGGATGCGAAGCCTGGTCGGTAAAGAAACATGACAGAAGAATTAACACCTTCAAAATGTGGTGCTGGAGAAGGATGATATTAATACCATGGATGGCAAGAAGAATAAACAAATCAAGCCAAATCAAACATTTTGGAACAAATCAAGCCAGAAATGTCATTCGAAGCAAGGATCACCAAGCTACGACTTTCCTACTTTGGACACATCATACGAAGAGAGCAATCACTGGAGAAGGATATCATGGTTGGAAGAATAGAAGTAGCAAGGCGAAGAGGAAGATCAGCAACCCGATGTCTTGAAACAATCAGAAGACCTTGATGGACCTATTTAGGCTTGCACAAGATCGACCTTCCTACAGAGCGTTCATCCATCAAGTCGTCATTGCTCGATATCGAGCTGAAGGCCATTAATAATAATATTGACTTGAAATTCTCAATAGATGTTGGTAATAACTAGTGATGAGCGAGTATACTCGTTACTTGGGTTTTCCTGAGCATGCTCGAGTGTCCTCCGAGTATTTTGGCGTGTTCGGAGATTTAGTTTGTGTTGACCCAGATGCATGATTTGCGGCTGCTAGACAGCCTGAATACATGTTGCAATTCCTTAACAAACAGGCAACCCCCACAAGTATATTCAGGCTGTCCAGCAGCCGCAAATCATGCAGCTGAGTCGACACAAACTAAATCTCGAGCACGCCAAAATACTTGGCGGACACCTGAGCAACGAGTATACTCGCTCATCACTAGTAACAACCCATCCAATTCACACAGGCAAAGAAATCAAAACATATATGTTCATTAATTAAGTTTTATGTAATAATGAGAAATGACACAGGAAAAAAAATTGAACATGCTTACTTAAATGTAATTTATACTTCGTACAAAAGCGTTTGTTAGTAATGACAGCTTATACTGAAAAATGATGACTGTCTGTACGTAGAAATTAGTTACATACATTGCACAGGTGTGATTTTGGCCCATTCATCCACACAAACACACTTCAAATCCTGAAGATTCTGTTGCTTCCTTCTATGAACTCTGAACTATTCAACTAAATAGAAATAATGGCGATCTAAATAAAATCAATATTTGGCATTTGGTCAATAACTGGTATCCAAGATAAACAGCGGGTAACTAAGCGCCGTGCGCTTAGTTACCTGCTGTTTACCTTGGATACCAGCTCCCAGCATGAGCATGCTGGTATCCAGGGTACACGGCGGGTAACTAAGAGACGCGCGCGTGTAGTTTCCCAAGTCCTCGCTGGTCCTGATCTCTGGTGAGTCTGCCTGTTTGACAGCTCACCAGCGATCATGTAGCGACACACCAGCGATCCTGACCAGGTCATATCGTTGTTGGGATCGCTGGTGCGTCGCTTAGTGTAACGGGACCCTTAGAAAGCCATCCATAGATCATCTATGGAAGTAAGCTTGTGTAAATCCTTCTGTTTCTTCATGTAATCCTCTACAGATTGGAGGATACTGAGGTCAGCTCTCTGAGGGGGCATATATACTCCCTTCCCTGGACGGAGAAGGGAGTAACGTCTCATACTTACTGGCTTCTTTTGGTTACCAGCCTGGCACAAATTCAGCATTTTGGTGTGACGCACATGTGTCATCACACATGTCTGATTAATCCAAAGAGCCACACACACTACCTGGTAAGAGTCTGTTCTCCCTCTCCCATCCAGGGTCCACATACCATGGTCGTGGCTTGTGGAATGGATGTGCAAATACATTTGCAACAGCTTTGGAAATATTTGCTAGGGATAGACCTTCCTGTTGCAGTATAATTACCTTGTGTCTTGTTGCTGTGCTCAGTCTTGCCATGATATATGACTTGTAAAATAAAACCATCTTCCATAACCTCACCTTTCTGGCAGAGACTGACTGTTCCTCAGTCAGTTTTAAGCCTCCTACACTCTGTTTCTTTTTCAGATGATTATAATTCAATATGCATTTGAAAATGATGATCATTATCACCTATTTGATCACTCGTACACCTGATTAGAATCCTATATTATCCCTGACTTTGTGCAAGTGTACCTAGAGGAATTGGTGCAGTTTTGAACACAAAGGTTGGTCACATCATACTTGGTTTAGATTTCTCTTTTGTTAAATCGCTTTGTATTTTGTTACTTGAGAAAAATAAACGGCGACCACTTAAAGTTTTTTAAAACATTCTTACATTCTAGCATTTTCTCCACACCTTCCTAGAACTGAATATGACAGAAAAGACTTGGAAATGTAATCTTTTTATTTTTTAATGTGTTTCTTATAGCTGATCGGTTCTCTTTAAGAGATGCCCTTAAAGTACTTACAGTAAATCAGAGAAGGACACCATATTAGGACACAATTACAATGTATAGGGGGGAAAAAAAGGCAAAAAAAAAGCTTAAAATATTTCGACAGGATGTGATTTTTTTTATAATTCTATTTTTATTTGGAAAGAAAGTGAATTGATTTGAACTTCTATACTCTTTGAGAGGGGGGATGGAGAGGGTTATATTTTTTCACATTTTTTATTAATTCCCTTAGGGAACAGAAATCTGTGATTGCTTGACCACTGGTGTAATACACTGCCATACCACAGTATTACAATGTATTGTGAAATCACTGATATCATACCGGCCAGCTAAAGGCTGGGCTTTTTAGGAGATTTCACATGACAGGCACAGAGGTCTTCACAAGGCCCCCACCTATCATGGTAACTGACCGGCATCTTGCAATAAAGTTGGACAGTGTGCCAAAGGTCGTTAGACGTGACAGCTGCATTTCTGAAGCCTTTTTAAATGCACTGTCATGCTTGTGAGCAAGAGTTAAAGGTTTAAACTGATGTAATGGGCGATAGCACTGATCCCATCACTTAAGGGGGTTTTACACATAGCGATATCGCTAGCAATATCGCTAAAGCATCACCGATTTGGTGACGCAGCAGCGATATCGCTAGCGATATCGCTATGTGTGATACTTACCTTCGACCGGCTCCCCCGCTGGCTATCGCTGATCGCGCAGCTCCATTTCTCAGGCTCTCTGGTGCATCGCTAAATGGTCGCTAGTGAGCTGCCAAACAGGCAGATCTCACTAGCGATGCAGCAGCGATCGGCAGTCTATACCGTCACACGCAGCGAGGGTGACCGTCTTCCGCCTGCGTCCATGGCTCGCTCGTCGGCGCCAGCAGGAAGCCGATGACGAGAAATGGACCAGGCCGATCTCGCGCGATCAGCGATAGCCAGCCGGGAGCCGGTCGGAGGTGAGTATCACATGTAGCGATATCGCTAGTGATGTCGTTGCTGCATCACAAAATCGGTGACGCTTTAGCGTCAAGGGCCCTTAAATGTGTAAAGGGCCCTTAAATGGTTTGTGCTGAGTTTGGAAGTTATTGATCCCTTCTCTAGTGTAGATAACTTCCTTAACACTGGCGTCTGACCCCTACTGATTTTGAGAACAAAGATAGTGCAGGGCCAATGTGAATGGAGTGGAGGTGAAAAATGTGCATCTCCCCTGCATTCATTCTCAATGGGATTGCTGGAGATATCCAATCGCAGGGGATAACTTACAAACTTGGCACAATCCCTTTAAAAGTGCCATGGGGCTTTGGTCAACTTTGTATACTATTCACAGTTTACCAGGCACAGCTCATAGCCCCTTCAATCTCCAGGCAGATGCCCACTGTCCTGACAATGATGCCATTACCTAAAGATTAGGGATCAATAGCAAAGTCCTGGAAATAATAATTGTGGTTACCTGGAGCTTCCACTTCGCACTGCATTGATCCAACCATGTGGGTGCCGCTGTTCCTGGCAGTGACGTAACTTCATCGGTCACGTGCAGGATGCAGATAACGAGGCCTGGTAGAATAATGATGCACTGTAACTGACAATCGGTTGCTGATTGGCTACAGCCTGTGCGTGACACAACAAGTCATGTGTCACGACTCTGTTGAGTGTCCCAGGACCAAGGACTCCTTCCCTGTCCCTAACGCTAGGGGAGCCCTAGATCGCCCTGTTCTCCAGATTACTTCTGATGGTGAAGACGCCAGGGCCTCGTACCTTGCCTTAACTCCTGAATCCGCCCTCAGTCTGTATCCTTTCCTCCCCCAGGATAGAGGAGAGTGGTAGTGTACTGTAATACACCAACCAGACTAACAAGGTAATACAAACAGGGATAACAGAAAATACCAAACATACAAATATACTCACACATACAACAGAGGGATGCACCAGGGAGTAGAGGATGGGGATAAACTAAAGCAGAAGAAAGGGAATTATCACACACTCAGAACTTAGCAACAGTCATAGATAAATTCACCAAACGCCTTCTCCAATAATAACCACTAACAACCTCCAACCATGCAACATAAGCTAACTCTGACAATGAGTGCTAGCCAGGGCCCAATTTATATAGGAGATGGGTGTGGTTAACAGTTCACAGCTGAGAGCCTTAATGCAGGAAAGCTTCCAGGAGCTCTCAATTGAGCAGATTAACCCATGCACTGCTAAAAGTAACTTGCACAGTTTAATATGAAGGTGAAGTGCTTCTAATCAGTGCAGGAGTAGGAGGAAGCAGACGCTGCGGTCTTCTGGCTCCTCTCTGTCACAGTAAACCTGTGACATCATGTATTTCTTTGGGAATAGCAGTGTGTATTGTAGGAGGTGACTATACACGTTTTATATTTTAATTTGTGTCCTGACTCCTTAATCGATTGGACAAGCCTTTATATCCTGCCAATTTTGTGTGCTAGATTTTCTACTAAATTTTTGTAATGGAAAAATATTGCTATTTTCTATGTAATGTTTTACTCTACCACAACACATTAAATAAAGCAACTTAGAAAAGGAGGGTATACTTGGTAATACTGTTTGGTTTTATTCATATCATATTAATATCAATGGTAGAAAAAAAAAATATTCCGTTATAGCACAAGTTGGAATAATAAAGTCGAAAAAAACACTTTTATAGGGAAGTGTAGGACATATATCAGGAGCCCAAGCTCTCCAGTCAATGAGCAATGGCTTTCTTTGCATGTGTTAATTTGCTTTTCCTGAGTTGATGTAGGAACATGTTGTTATGTTCAAAGGAAACACATCAAACCTGACATTTTAGTCAAAGCCGCGTTTGTCTTCTGATCGTGAGATTCTCGTCTGCCACTTTGGTGATCCCAAATTTACAGGAATTTGCTGATGATGAGAGGGTTCAGAAGAGCTTTGAAAGCAGGTAGATTGACTGTTATCTAGCCCCCGTCTGGATGTATATACTTACGTATTGGCACAATATTATTCCAATGTATATGAACAGTGTGCCAAGAATAAGCAAAAGTGGGAGTCAGAAATAAGCATTTGTATCTAACGTACTACGCGATGCTCGGTCCCTGCTATATTGTGCAACCACCTTGTGTGGGTGCGATATACTGATTCAGGGTATTACTTGCTAATGTGGGCTTAGTTAAATACAGAGGGTATATCTATGAAATAATAAAATATTAGGATTTGTTTAGTATTGCTATTACATGAAAGAAGAAAAAAGAAATTATGTTTCAGCTCCCCACTCATTCCATATTAGGACCAGGGTGAATATTAGCACCAGGCAGGTTACTATGGCCCACTGCGGTGGTCACTGCTTTCTAACACACTCCTGACAGTGTTTTTACATCCTGCGTAGTTTCTTCTATACACTATTGTTTGTAGCACATATTTTCAAGAAGTATTTCCATCGTTGCAACATAGATGTATGCCCTGTGTACAGACACAGCAGATCACCCCAGCGCCCCCACTGATCACATGCTTAGGCATATCTGGTTGGCGTATCGGAAGTGGTGCAAAATGACATTGACCTATTTTGTTTGCAATAGACTATCCCTGATTGTGATTATAAAGTCATTCTGTACCATAGGCATAACAAAGAACATCGCTGCGGCTGTGCATTCTATTCTCCATAGCATGCATTCAGTTTTCAGTGTCTAGATTAAAAAAAACAAAAAAAACTGTTATAATACATTCCATATTATATTAAGTTTATTTTGAACTAATCAAGATAATAAAAAGTTGCTGTTAGCTATGAAAATGTGACATCGCTACGTTATGGTACAATACTGTCACCCAGTGGCAAAACCAATGAACTACACCAATCATGTTGTAATAGTTGATTTTTATGACGCTCATAAAATACACGCTGTGGATTCGCCACAACAGCCTATAACTGACATCTTTACTATTCGTGCCCAACAAGAGGGATAAATTAATGTTTAAGTGATGTATTGTGACTGCAGGGATTTATGAGTTAAAATAAACTAAGACTCGATTATAGTCATATATAATGAACTGTTTCTGCTGTCACTAAGCTACTTTGGAAATGGGGATAATTAAAATATAAAAAAAAAAAATACAATTTCATTTTGTGTTGTGAGTAGTATCAATTCCCTTTAAAAATGTTCGAATTGGGTGAGTTTGCCTTTCTCCATAATAGAAAAAAGCCAAGACAGTCACTCAGTAGCCGGACATGTACCGTCACGGCCGAAAGTGTTGGCACCCTTGAAATTGTTCTAGAAAATGAAATATTTGTCCTAGAAAATTATAGCAATTACACATGTTTATTTCCTTTGGGTGTATTGAAACAACTCCTAAAAAAAAACAGAGAAAAAGAGGCAAACTGGACATCATTTCAAACAAAACCCCCAAAATGGGTCAGAAGAAATTGTTGGCATCTTTCCAAAATTGTGGGTAAACAACTTTGTTTCAAGCATGTGATGGTTGTTCAAATTCACCTGTGGCAAGTGACAGGTGTGGGCAATATGAAAATCACTCCTAAAACCAGATTAAGAAAAAGAGAAGTTGACTCAATCTTTGTACTGTGTGTGCCACACTAAGCATGGAGAACAAATGGCAGGAACGTTGTATCATCTACCTCATTTTTGTACTTTTGCAATGTGATTTTAAGTATGGAACAACAGCTATGTTTTATCCCTATGCGAATCCTTGGATCTTTTTGGACCTTGAAAATCTGTTTCTGCAAGAATGGTCCCTAGACAATAAGCTAACCACATGGTTTAGTCATTCGACATGGTGGCTAAAGGTTCCAATACACATGAGAAAACGGTTGGCCTATGTTCCTCGACTTCCCCATACACATGAACCGAAGACCCCTGTGTTCCCTATGGGAGAGATGCTTCCAGACTCCTCTAGCACAGGCTGATCTCCCTGCAGAAAAAAAGTTGGAATTTCAATAGTTGGATCATTCTCCTCACCATCATCATCTGTTGGGGAGTGTCACAAGGCCCACATACACAAGCACATTGATATCATTTGGATATACCAACAATCCAGAAGGTTCAGATGACTTTAGTCTAATGTGTATGGGAGCTACAACAGATGAGGGTGCAGCAAAAGAGACACGCCTCAGTCAGAAAGGGTTTTCTAAACCAAGCAACTAAAGGGCAGGTGCAGACAAGAGTATTTTCAGTCTGGGTACGATAAGACAAACATTGGATAACACTCAGACCAATGTTAGTCTATGGGGCCAAGCACATGTCAGCTGTTTTCCTCGGACAGAGCCGGTCGGAAGAAAAGAATTGCAGTATGCCTGAGTTTTATCTGATTGCACTTGGCCATGCAAGTCAATGAGTCAATGGAAAACATCGGACTGAACTTGGGTGACATGGACTGGCACATTGGAGAAGATGAAGAAACTTTTTTCTCCATCTTCTCCTCATATGACAGGTTTGGATCACACTATGCTTGTAATAATTGCAGGCACGCGGGATGCAGTGACGAGGCGGGAGACGGGAGGAACTTTAAGGCTAAGTGCACACGTACCGGAACTCTTGCGGAAATTACCGCGAGAATTCCGGAATTCCATTCCGTGGGAAAATCGCATTTTAAATTCCCGCGATTTTCCCACGGAAAAACTAGCATTTTGCAAGCGTAATTAGCTTGCAAAATGCTAGCGTTTTCCAAGCGATCTGGAGCATCGCTTGGAGAAATGATTGACAGGTTGGTCACACTCGTCAAACATAGTGTTTGACAAGTGTGACCTACTTTTTTCTACTGAGGCCGCCTATGCAGCATCAGTAGTAAAAGATAGAATGTAAAAAGAAATAAAAAATGGTGTTATTCTTACCCTCCGACGTCCCGCGCAGCCGTTCCCAGTAATCCTTTGCGAAAATGCCCACGATGACGTCTGTTCTCGCGGGATCGCGATGTCTCGCGGTAATTCGCGATGACGTCGCGCGAATGACCGCGAGACTTCGCGATCCCGCGAGAACGGACGCCATCGCGGGCATTTTCGCAAAGGACTACTGGGAACGAGAGCGTGAAGAGAAGCGGGAAGGCTGCGCGGGACATCGTAGGGTGAGAATAACAATATTTTTTATTTTAAAATTCTATTTTTTACAGGGATATGGTACCCAAAGCCCGGAGGACAGTCTCCTCTCCTCCGGACCGTGGGTACCATCCGCAAATATTCTGCTTACTTTCCGCATGGTGTGCACAGCCACATGCGGGAATTAAGCGGAACAATGCATTCCTATGGGTGCGGGATCGCCGCGATTCCGCAAATTAATGAGCATGCTGCGGTTTTTACCGCGAAGCGATTCAGCCTCGGTAAAAACCGCAGCATTAGCACAGCATTGCGAAATCCCATAGGAATGCATGGGATGCTTATTTTTCGCGTTTTCGCGGCAAAATCGCGCGGTTAAAACCGCCGCGGAAACGCGAAAAAAACGCCACATGTGAACTCAGCCTTAGATGTATCATATATATGCCTATAGGGGCTATCTCGAGCAACGAAACAAGTTAACAGCAGTTATCCTCGCAGGGATTAACACAAGAATACAATAGTAACACAAACACGACTAACCCGGCAAAGACTGGTCACTATAGGGTTGCAGTATGGCCGACTTAGGGTCCAGAATGTTAACTACAATGTGTCACTTATCCTCTCTGACGTCTGGCAGAGCGATGGTCGATGATGCTTCGGCGTATCAGCCACTGGGTCCAGCCGATGAGGATGTGGCGGAGACTTTGGGCGTTCCTATGCCCCAGCGAAGTTGGGGCACAGCAGGCCCCTGAAGAGTTCCTGTGCGTCGCACCTCCCGGCGGAGATGGGACGTTGGCCAGAGTTCGGACGGCCTAGGCCGCAGCCGCGGGCCGGAGCCGAGCTGCGGGGGCCGCAGGCGGCAGCAGACAGGCCGCAACCGCGGGTTGGAGTGGAGCGGTGGTGGCCACGGGTGGCAGCAGATGGGCCACACCCGCGGGGTGGAGTCGGGCGTCGGCTGCCGCCGGCGGGAGCACTCTGGCCGCACCCGCGGGCTGGAGTCAGGCGGCGGCTGTCGTGGGAGCGAACGGGCCGCACCCGTGAGGTGGAGTTGGGCGTCGGCTGTCGCAGGCGGCAGCAGACAGGCCACACCCACGGGGCGGAGCCGGGCGGTGTCTCTCCATTGGACGGCTCGGTGCCGACTCCCTTCTGTTAGTGGTGAGTCTCCCTTCAGCCTCTCCCGTCGCTGCTCTGCTCTCCTTGCTCTGGTTCTGGCTCTCGCTCTGGCTCTCTGGCGCCCTTTAGCTTCCTCTCTTCTCCTCTCCTGCTGCGTCGACTGACTCCTGATGGCGTCCTCAGCCCCTTTTATAGTAGCTCCTCCCCCAATTTTTCTAGAAGTCTTTGCGGTCCGTCCCCCAATTGTGTCCCTCGGAAACAGTCTCCCTAGGAACCTTGGTGATGGCCACCTTGGCTCCGGCCCGGATAAACAGCGGGGACTCCTCCTCCTACATGCTCACACTCTGATCAGAGTGTGGTTTGTATAATCTGCCCAATTCTCTCGGATTAGAGAATATACGGTGGCCTACACCTGCGCTAAGGGCCAGTAACCTAATCACTACGAGATTAGATATCTTGTGAATGTAAAGAAATGTAATATAAAGACATTTTTAGCTTCTGCAGGACTCTACCATAGGCACCTGTCAGCTGAACGCTCATTTGTCAAGTTTCTCTCTCAACTGCCTACAGATGAACGCACAGCCATGTAATATCTATGGGAAGAGTAGAGAAAGCTGGTGGTATACTAATCTGGTAGCGGATGATCTGCCTGCTGAACAGGAGGATCAGCCAAAAAAAAAATGCCAGATTCTAATCTCCCCAAGTCTTGGGAGGCCTCCAAAGACATTAGATGGTCTGCAGATCACTCACAGTGTACTGAGTGTAAAGTGCGGAGCTTTACATTTATGGTGACCTAGTGGTAGAGTGTCCAGTTGCACACACTCCACTTACAAATGAAATATAATAGTGTTCACTCCCAGGTACAGAGATTATTGTCTAGTCCGCAGTGGTAACTTATCCAACTATTAGTCCATAGTAGCCATAGTAGTGTCATTCATAATTCCACAGACAGGAATCTTGGTGTGATCATACTACTACAAGTGGCTGTTTTTTATCTTCCAGTTCTTCCATCAATCCCTAGAGTTTGAGAGGAAACCAGCTGACATTGACATGCTGATATAAAATGTAGATGCAATCTGCTGCTACAGAAGAGCAGCCATTAAGAATCTGAATAGCCTTCGAGGCCATCAGCTAGGATTCTCATAAAGCCATCAAGAGGCTGCTCATAACTATAGGGAATTTATGGCAATTTCTTTACAGCTTTCCCCCACTCTCATATTCTGCTAATTATAGAAGAACAGATAGTGAAAATCCCTTATGTATTAGCCTAGGTACCTCCTAACTAGAAGCACTAGAGATGTCAGTATTCATTAACCTATTCATCAATCCTGTGATTTCCATAATTCCATGACTTTTCCTTACTGGTGTAACAATTTTCATGTTCCATGTTCAATGTAATATTACACAAAAGACAGAAACACAACATGGCCATATCCTGGTATCTTAGGACAATGAAATTGATTATGTCTTAGTATAACCTTTGACTCTGCCCTGTCCTTCAAACCGCACATCCTAGTTCTTTCTACCTCCTGTCGCCTCCAGCTCAAAAATATTTCCAGAATCCGTCCTTTCCTCAACCCTCAGTCTACTAAAATGCTTGTGCATGCCCTCATCATCTCCCGCCTCGACTACTGCAACATCCTTTTCTGTGGTCTCCCTGCTAACACCCTCGCACCTCTCCAGTCCATCCTTAACTCTGCCGCCCGACTAATTCATCTCTCTCCTCGCCGCTACTCCTCCTCTTCTCCCCTCTGCAAATCTCTTCACTGGCTCCCATTCCCTCAGCGTATCCAGTTCAAATTACTAATACTGACCTACAAGGTCATCTATAACCTGTCTCCCCCATATGTCTCTGAACTAATCTCCCGATACCTTCCCTCACATAATCTCCTGTCCTCCCAAGACCTCCTTCTCTCCTCCACACTTATTCGCTCCTCACCCAACTGCCTCCAAGACTTCTCCCGAATAGCCCCTATTCTCTGGAATTCTTTGCCCCAACAAGTCCGACTATCAACCACATCTTGATCCTTCAGACGGAACCTGAAAACCCACCACTTCAAGAAAGCCTACAGCCTGCAATGACCCCGCTACCTCCTTCTCTCTCACCACTACTGGTGATATCACCTCAACCAACACCGGAACTTCTGCAACCCACCAACCTACTGTCTCCTTCCCCACCATCCTGTAGCATGTAAGCCCGAAAGGGCAGGGTCCTCTCTCCCCTCTGTATCAGTCTGTCATTGTTAGTTTGTTTACTGTAAGGCTGAGTTCACACGTACCGGAACTCTTGCGGAAATTACAGCGAGAATTCCGGAATTCCATTCCGCGGGAAAATCGCATTTTAAATTCCTGCGATTTTCCCGCGGAAAAACTAGCATTTTGCAAGCGTATTTAGCTTGCAAAATGCTAGCGTTTCCCAAGCGATCTGTAGCATCGCTTGGAGAACTGATTGACAGGTTGGTCACACTCGTCAAACATAGTGTTTGACAAGTGTGACCAACTTTTTACTACTGAGGCCGCCTATGCAGCATCAGTAGTAAAAGATAAAATGTAAAAAAAAAAATGGTGTTATTCTCACCTTCCGACGTCCCGCGCATCCGTTCCCAGTAATCCTTTGCGAAAATGCCCGCGATGCCGTCCGTTCTCGCGGGATCGCGATGTCTCGCGGTAATTCGCGATGACGTCGCACGAATGACCGCAAGAACGGACGCCATCGCGGGCATTTTCGCAAAGGATTACTGGGAACGAGAGCGTGGAGAGAAGCAGGAAGGCTGCGCGGGGCGCCGGAAGGTAAGAATAACAATATTTTTTATTTTAAATTCTATTTTTTACAGGGATATGGTACCCAAAGCCCGGAGGACAGTCTCCTCTCCTCCGGACCGTGGGTACCATCCGCAAATGTTCTGCTTACTTTCCGCATGGTGTGCACAGCCTCATGCGGGAAGTAAGCGGAACAATGCATTCCTATGGGTGCGGGATCGCCGTGATTCCGCAAAATTAATGAGCATGCTGCGGTTTTTACCGCAAAGCGATTTCGCCGCGGTAAAAACCGCAGCATTAGCACAGCATTGCGGAATCCCATAGGAATGCATGGGATGCTTATTTTTCGCGTTTTCGCGGCAAAATCGAGCGGTTAAAACCGCCGCGGAAACGCGAAAAAAACGCCACGTGTGAACTCAGCCTAAGTGATATCTGTAATTTGTATGTAACCCCTTCTCATATACAGCACCATGGAATCAATGGTGCTATATAAATAAATAATAATAATAATATAACCTGATTATTTTTTTTATATAATTAACACGTAAATCCCCAATAAGTGAAGCAAACATGCAGGGTTTCTCATTTCGAATTAGTGCAGGAGTGAAGACACATTAAAAAATGTTGTTGGTTAAGAGGTCCATGGCCCTGAGAATAAATCAGATAGGTTTAGTAAACTAGATGTGATATTCCAAGATGCAATCACATTTTATTATCATGTTGACACACAACAGAAATGATAGATTATCTAAGTATGCAAGATAAGGCAGGAGGAAAAGCAAACCAAGAACTTGGGTGTTAGGCCATGTGCACACGATGCAGATTTGCAGCGTTTCCGCAGCGGATTTTACCGCGCAGAAACGTTGCATATCCGCATTGTGATGTACAGTACCTTTAAAATGAATGAAAAAAAAAAAAACCGCTGTGCAGACGCTGCGGATTTTTCCGCGCGGTTTTCCTGCGGTACAAAATCCGCAGCATGTTACTTCTTTTGTGCGGTTTTCTATCTCCCCTGTTACCAAATCCGCAGGGGGAAGACCGCAATGGAAAACCGCATGAAAACCGCGTGAAAAATGGAAGAAATCCGCAGGAAAAATGCAGGTCATTTGACCTGCGGTTTTCTTCCATTCTGCACGGCTCAAAACTCCGTCTTCACTCAGCCTAGGATGCTGGAAAGCATCCAAGACTGGATAACTTGTCACGTGGATACACCATAAATATGTAAGATGGGATAAGCTTTAATGCATTTATGGTGGCACTCTACTCCTACTAGTATCAACAGATTTTCTCACGCTGTGATAGAAGTCTATATGCAATATTACATAGTTGAAAATATTCTATGTTGAAACCATAATTGTATGAAAATTGAAAGACCAAAGACCGTAAAATCTCATCTTCCCCTCGGAGCTCTATGTGAAAGACGCCTGCCGCATTGCCTTGCATATTCGGGTGGCCTGAAGTCTTACCTTGCAGGAGAAAACAGGATTTTCAGGATCAGTAGAGGTCCCAAAAGTCAGTACTAGTAATATGCCAAAAGTTAGAGAGGACCTGTCATTTTCAATGAAAAAAAAATTACCTTTAAAATGCTGTAAGTGGGTGAGTTCTCCAGTCTCCATAACAGAATAAAAACCAAGACAGTCACTCAGTCATGTACAGTGATGGCCAAAAGTGTTAGCACCCTTGAGATTGTTCAAGAATACAAAGCATTTCTTCCAGAAAATTATTGCAATCACATATGTTTTGTTACACAGATGTATATTTCATTTCTGTGTATTGGAACAACACAAAAAAAGGCAAATTGGATATCATTTCATACAAAACTCCAAAAATGAGTAGGACAACATTTTTCCAAAATTGTGAGTAAACAACTTTGGTTCAAGCATTTGATGTTGTGACACGTGTGTGCAATATGAAAATCACACCTGAAACCAGATAAAAAGTTGAGAAGTTGACTAAATCTTTGCATCATTCCATTTTATTAGCAATCTATTAAAATTAGAAGTAGAAAAAAGTTGGTGAAGAAAATTTAAAAAACTCATGCATTTTAAATATTCTATGATACACTGGCGCTCCTAAAGGAAAAGAGGTAATGGAAGCTGCTGGTGTTAAGTCAGGTTGTGTGCTGGTCCTGACTGAGGAGTAGAAAATACTAGAATGCAAAAAAACACCTGCTCTACCAATGAATGCTGGCTTAAACTATGAGCTATGAGAGCCACCGCTAGAACAATGGTAATACATGCGTGAGAAATCACCTGTGTCAACTGTGATTATATACCAAGGGATACCTGATGAAGAAGGTCCGAGCACCTTAGAAACGCGTCGTAAAGTCTGACCCATTTGAGCGCCTGTCCCTCGGTGACGTCACCCGCAGTTAACCACGCCCATCGCACCCAATGCTGTCTCACGGCGGCGTCTCTCCGCCAAAGCATGCCGCCTTTACCCACCTAGCTGCACGGCAGCAACGCTAGCCAGGGAGGACGCTCCCTTGGCGGCTCATCTCACTGTCACCATGAGCTGTCCGTGCAGTTTTTGACAGTGGGCAATCTGTGCAAGCGCACCCTGCATCTACCAAGCGCCTTATCCTGGTTAGTAAGTAAGTCCCCTGTCTGCTCCTTGAGGCCTAGCTACAGCCGTGATTCTTCACATATATGGTATATAATCACAATTGACACAGGTGAGTTCTCAAGCATGTAATACCATTGTTCTAGCGGTCGCTCTCATAGTTTCAGCCAGCATTCATTGGTAGCGCAGGTGTTTTTTTGCGTTTTAGTATTTCTTATGCATTTTAAGCGGGGCAACTGCCCTTAATCATAGTATTTTTTACTGATGGATGGTTTGTGCTCGACTTTCCTTCTTCTTACCTTTTTGTGCTGACTCTGCCAACTGGATACGACACCCTGTTGTCAATACACACAGCACGGTTAGCAAACTATTGGCAGCGCTGGTGAGCTTTTTCTTTTTCTATTACAATCTCTGCATCATGTGTCTGTGTGTGCCACTCTAAGCATGGAGAACAGAAAGAGGAGAAAAGAACTGTCTGAGGACTTGAGAACCAAAATCAACAATCTCAACCTAACAAGTCCATCTCCAGAGCAGAAAAGGAAGGTTTGATGCTGCAGATACTTGTAAAAAAAAAAATCAAATTTATTCAAATTTATAATAAAACATACAAAAAACTATTGGACTCCACAACAGTAAACAAGAGAACAAAGCAACTTGAATTCCCTCATTTGTCCTGTGTATATTTGCAGCAGTGTCCTCAGATATTATTAATATAAGATTGGTGGGGGGCCATCACTAGGCACACCCACCAATCAGATGTTATGTAAATATTGAATGAGATTGCACTGCCAAATGCATTGGCTACTGCTAAGTCCTGCAGAACAGCTTCTATCCATGAGTATAGGAGTAGATCTGCAGTATCCTGCAGCAGCCGTTACATAGTGAACGGAGCTGCACAATGCAGCAAATCTGTGGGGGTCTCTGATATGGGACCCCCACCAATCTGATATTGATGATGCCCCTATAAGGGGGTGAAGCACCGAAGGAGCCAAGGGGGAGTTGCCTTCTTAGCTCCGTGTCCGGACCCATCGAGCAGGGCGTTAGGTTCCCCGGGGGATGCTTTAGGGGACTGGACTGAAACCAGGAACAGGAAGAGGTCAGGACTGGGAGCGGGAGAACTGCACGGGCTTACAGCAGAGCAGCACAGAGAGGAGAAGCGGGAGGACGCTGACGCAGTAGGGGAGAGGATACGGGTGCAGCGGCTGGAGACTGAGAGACCGCGGACACAGGTGGTGGGCAGTGAGTACGTTAAGCCTGTGACCGCACTGGCAGGAAGGCTGTCGACTCCCCTCCTTGAGGAGACCTCGCCCCACAGACAGACCGCATTCCTCGACAAGACGCTCCCTTGCAGAGACCGGATCATATGCTGAGACGCTCCCCTGTGATCAAGGGGCGTTCAGTAATGAGACACTGACCCGCAGAGAGAGACTGTGTGAGGCAGAGCCCCTGACCCCGGTGGGAGAACACCGCTGTCGTAGCAGAGGCAAGGACCTTGAGCACAGGGGGATAGCGCCATCCTCATACCCCTTGGGCTCCCACGTAAACCCCCCATATTACAGCTGGACTATATCAAGGACCCCAGAGACAGAGGACATCAAGCACCGCTGGTGCCTCAGTGCCAACATGGGACAAGAGTGATCCCTCCAATCAAGATCCCTGAGAACTGATAAGTCTGCCTTATAAGAGAATAACTTTTCTACTGTTTGAACCCCGTATATTTCTCCTGCTGTCGATATAACCAGATCACATTATTTTCTCTGTATTACTGTATGTTTTACCAGTATTATCCCCTGTAAATAAACCTCCCCTTTTACTGTTGGTGTGCCTGTTCCGTGGTGACATATATATCTCCTGCACGTTATTACACCCCATCCTAGTGATAGGTCATGGGAACCCTTTAAAGTAAAAGTTAAGTAGAGGTCTCGCAACACCACGAATGTGCTTTATCATGATTCTTACTGATCCTGCACCTGAATCTTTTCAGATGTCACATTGCATAATGCAGTGACCAAGAAGAAACATCTCTGAAGCAGCAGGGAGACAGTACGGTCTTTACAGCCTAAATTTGTAAAGGGTGGTAGGAAGAAGTGGGCTGCCTCAGTCAGAGGTCTAACTTGAAGCTCCTCAATCACAATGAAAAATCTGTAAAGGACATCCATGTACCATGTGCCATTTTAAATAATGGTTACTTCTGATGCGCCACAGGAGTTTTGGCCTCGTTCATCTTGGTACTAAGCTGCCATTAAGTTCTGAGGAGGCAGTAACATTCCCGGACGAAGGTCATTCAGATTTTGATGGCCAGATACCCTCCAAGTTAATATGACAAACTGTCTACGTGTTCACTTAGCTTTTCAAAAGAAGCCAGGATTGTCTGTGGTTGTCTATTCAACTAAGAAACTACCCCATAACAAAACCTGCCTATCAGCTAGAAAAATCTGAATACACTCCATAAATCATGAGTACATGATGTATTATGGATCAGTTGGGAAACAAAATTAAAAGCTTTGTAGACGCTAAAGTGCTGTTACTGCAGTGTTGGTGTACTCGCGTCCTATTCCTTATTCAGGATGACACTCCTGGGGGCAGACAACGCGCCGTTATCACGCAGTGTCGTACACCTCGTTCTCATATTTCACACTGTATTCTTTCCACTCGTCATTAATTGTAACTGGGGGTCTCAAGTTATCAGACTCAGCCATGTTTTACATAAGGTTCATTTTCTAATACCTGCAGAATTGTGACCAGCTAGCCACTCTGTAGTATTGGTGTCTCAATCAAGTCCCTGGCTGAACTTGACATTATAGAAGCAAGGTATGATGGAACATGTAGGTTTTTGATTGAAAGCTACTAATGGTGTCTAATGGTAGAAACGGTAGAAAATCAGAAATCCTCTGTGCCCTCCAGAATGACAGAATGACAACCTAATACCAATAATTGACTAATACTTTCAGAGCCGGGACAAGGTACGTTGGTGCCTTAGGCAGATGAAGCAGATGACACTCCTCTCCTTTCCCCCCTGACATGAACTCTCAGCCCTCAAGTAAAGGAATAGGTCAGACACTAAGGTAGCAGGACCCCTAAGGCACCCTTCCTCCCCCTCCAATGGGTCTGGTAACAAGCTCTGACGAGCACTTCCATTAGAATTGTTATCTGTTTCACCAAAAAATACCAGCAAAAGTAAAAAATGGTGTACTATAGAGGTGATTGAAGCTCAACAGTGACTGTGTTTTCATAGTTAGATATGGAATCATTCATTGCTTGTAGACCATTTCTACAAAACTAGGGAAAAATAGCTATATTCATTGCTGATATCCTATATTTTAAATGTCAAGCCCAATGAGAGTCATCAAAATTAATATTACTTAACTATAACACAGACTGTTTGGTTTCAATTAAGGTATGCAGCATTTGACAAATATCCCAATAAATGCTAAACAGTCCCCATTATAAAGGGATACGTATGATGGTTTTTATATCCGTCATGCAACAAATACAGTTTGCAACAAAAATGGCTGTGGTTCTGGCGCCATATTCCTGTATGCATAGTGGTTCTGGTGACATATTCATGTACTGACGGTGGTTCTGTTCTCATATTCCTGTACTGACAGTGCTTGTGGTGACATCCTCATGTAGTGATGATGGTTCTGGTGCTGTATTTATTACCAGAACCATAATCAGTACATAAATATAAAACCAAAATCACCATCAGTACATGAATGCATCACCAGAGCTATCAACAGTACATAAAAATAGCACCAGAACCATCATCAGTAAATAAATAGGTCACTAGAACCATCATCAGTACGTAAATACATCATCAGAACCACGATCAGTAGATAAATGCATCACCAGAACCACTATCAGTACATTAATGCACCACCAAAACCTTCATCAGTAAATGAATATAATCAAAAGAATCATTGTCAGTAAATAGATACAACACCAGTACCATCATCAGTACATGAATAGGTCAGCAAAACCATCATCAGTACGTGAATACAGCACCAGAATCACCATCAGTACATGAATACATCACAAAGCTTAGCATAGCAATCAATTGTAATTGTCAAGTCAGGTCAATATACATTTGTGTCTCATGAATCTGCAACTCCCAGTATGTCCTTAATAATAGTAAGTAGATGCTGGGAGTTGTTATCAGTTATTATCAGACTGATGAGGTGTAGTCAGTATCAACAAGTAAACATTTACATCCAGGTACACTGACGAGCAAAAGAGTAACAATATTTTGAACTTTTGACTTTCATGCGCCATATCTCACCATCCACTACTGCTTTGAATGTGAGACTAACATCATCTTGGCTATCTCATACATAAATTTGACTTGCAACTATTTAGCATATGACTAGTTTTGCAAATTCTTGTCATGTCACTTCATTGTTACGATTTTGCTCCTAAAAATCAAAATTTACAGTTTTATTATTTTGTTACGATTTTGTAAATCCTCTTTTGGATTTCAACACTGCCTAAATCCTTTTGGTCATGCTCTCAATCAGATTCAAGCATGTCTCGACCGAAAATGGATTCCAGGTCTCTTCTACACGCTCCCAAAGTTGAAACACAGAAAAACATAGCATAACAAATGTACAAAAATACTCTGCTGTAAAAAAGTAACAGTAAACAGCAAGTGCTAGTAAAAAGAGGATAAGAAAACAGGGTATTTGGTTGATACGTTTTTTGCAAAAAATGCATACTAAGCTGCTCTACTAAAGTCAAGGTATACCCATATCAGAGCAGTCCCTAACCGATGTATTTAAAACCTGACCATGTGTATGGTACCTATATGAGAAGGATTCAGAAAGGTAATGTCCGATGTGGACATGCTGTGGATGATGGCTTATATGTACATGGCCCACAAGGGAAGGGTGGAGACGCTCCCAAAGTTGGTTGATACTGGTCGATTAACTTGGGTATGTATACAGTTTTTTCTTCAACTCTACCCACAAGTGTTCGATTGGGTTGAGGTCTGTGGCCTGAGGGGGCCAATCCAGCATCTCTACGTTATTGTCATTGAACCATTTCTTTGCCAATCTCGACAAATGCTTCTTGTCATTGTCCTGCTGAAACACTATGCCGTCCGTTTCATACTCATAGTACTCAAGTGTACGAAGTAACGCATCTTGCAGGATACTCACATATAGCTCAGCATTGAGATCACCATCAGCCCTAGTCAAATATCCAATGTCTTTGGCTGTGAAACAACCCCATATCACTAAGGCTAGGTTCACATTGCGTTAGGGCATCCGTTTAACGGATCCGTCAGCACATTGCCCCCAAACGCAATGTGAACCCAGCCTAAGCTTCCTGCACTGAACTTGACAGTTCCTCTGATTTCTCAATCCGTTAGACCCTTTTTACCGTTTCTTCCAGACCCGTTTTCACCCATCAGAGCCTAGTCTATTGACTTTCATGTCATCACTCAAAATCACCCAGGCATTGGCTTCTTGTTTCAAACAAGAAGCCAATGCCCATAGAAGGGCGGAAAAGTAACGTGGAATATCGCAATTGCAGGGCATAGGTGAGGGACAACTACTAGACACCACGGGTCACTGTGACGCTAATGGGAGGTCACAGCTGTGATAAGAAAGACCGGAGGCAGAGTTTTGTTCCAGGCACCGTACGCCCCAGAGCCTGGAAGAGCTCATTACCATAAACGATTAAAAGATGATTTCTGCCCAACGAGACTGCAGATATGCGGCATACACGTAGGACTATTTTAAGCATTCTAGAATCTGTTTGCCAAAAGTAATAGGTTAGGAATGTCCAAGACACATTCCCATTAAGCACTGCGGTGCTGGCATCACAGCCTGCTTGGACACAGTGTGCACCTGACCTGCATAGATGGGTAGACCTGCCCCTTAGACACCAGTCACGTGCACACATGGTGTATCAATGCTGTGTGCTTCTGTACGGATCCTGTCAGGCTATGCGCTCATTGCTCCCCGCCTGAAAAAAACTGAAAGAAGCTTGTCGCTGCTTAACGCTAAATCCTGAGTGGTGCTGGTACATAGCCAGGAGGACCTTGGTGCGTGAATATAATCTGAGGGCCGGGGAAGTGGGGTTCAGGAGGGAGGAGGGGGGGGGGGGAGGAGGAAAATATTTAAAACAGGCAATCCCTGCATGTGTTCAGGCTGTCTAGAAGCCGCAAATCATGCAGCTACGGAGACACAAACGTAATCTACAAGCACGCTCAAAATACTCAGAGAACACCTGAGCATGCTCAGAAAACTCGAGTAACCAGAACACTCGCTCATCACTAATTATAATAAGCCCTATGCATTACCAATAGTAGCTAATCAACAAACTTAATTTTGCTCAATTTTTAGCAATACAATTAATACTGAGCGGAATTAAGTTCAGCCTATTGATTCGACCCTCCACAATAGGACCAACTTCTTAGGTGGCACCTTGGAAAAATTAATTGGCCATCCCTATCCTATATGTTAAAACATTCCGGTTGTACATATAGTGGATAAGTGTATGTGAAACACTCAAGGTATCTCCAGATCACTTACAGTTTTTCTTCCTCTTTTGCCTTCTTGTCTAACACAAGATAAACTGTTCCAAAGCTTCCTCTGCCGAGCCGGTGCTGTATCAAATATCTCTTTGCAATTAAGGTATCTGTACAGGCTGAGAGGGTCCGAGCATCCGTTCTGCCCTGAGATTCCTTGTAGTTTGGCATTACAGCAAATGTAATAAACCGATCTTTTCAGAAATTTCTACGACAGAGTGCAGTCCATAGTTTTCAATGTGTGAAAAGCACTATACCCTAGGAGAGGCACAAAGAAAATACATTACCCAATGTTACAGAATGGCATGACGGCAGGTTAGAGTACAGCCCCACAGAGATACTCCACAAAATATTGGATAGATAAATAGCTTTGTATTTTTTTATTTATTTAGACCAATGAAAGAAATAGTTGAATTTTTTTCTACTCTTTATATATCTATTGGTCCTCAACAACACAAGAGCGGTTTCTCTACCCCTTCTACCCCTTCTTAGTGCAAAATATAGTACAAATAGGTAAGCAGACAATTACAACTAACTCAAGAGGAACCAATGAAGACAACTTGATATTGTTCTTCTCATAAAAGGCATGTGCCCCTACATGGTCTATAATGCCAGTATTAATTGGTCAATGTCAGACTGTGAGTGGGCACGCCCCTGAACAGTAACGCCCAGTTGTCAATTTATGTGTAAATTAATGGGAGGAATAGGAGAGGAAAAGTGCAATATGGGGGGTTTAATAATTTAATAAAAGAGACATGCTAGGAGTGGTGACAGATCCGATTTAAATATCTAGTTCCAAAGAATGAACCTATAGCAAACAAAGCATTGAGCCTCCACTCATATACAGTAACACCTACGGAGGCGATCCCCTAAATTATTAAAATAGAATTCCAGAAAAATGGTTCCACTTTTGAGGAATCAATAATGAAGTTCCTGCATCAAAGAAGCCAGGGGCGTAATTACCGCGGTTGCAGAGGTCGCAGCTGCGATAGGGCCTGCAGCGCTAAGGGGCCCGACCGCGAGTATGCACTTTGAATGTGAGCTGTGTAGTGGGCGTGTCAGGGGAGTGGCAGCCTCTGGGAGTTGCAGCCGTTCATTGGCTGTGCAGCTCCGTGCTTTGATTGGCTGCCAGGCTGCAATTGGTCTGACGCGATGGCTGTTCTGTGAGCACAGGACCTGTGATGAGGTCACAGGAGGGGAGGAGTCAGGGGGACACATGATCAGGAGCCTCCCTGTATGCAGGACTCTGCTGTGCTGGTTTTCATGGTGCTGGATGAGGGTAAGCTTATGTGTGGGGTCAGGAGGGGTTTACAGGGTGGATGTAGCAGAGCTGTGTGTGTACAAGGTGTACGGAGCAGAGCCGTGTGTGTACGAGGTGTACGGAGCGGAGCTGTGTGTGTACGAGGTGTACGGAGCAGAGCCGCGTGTGTACGAGGTGTACGGAGCAGAGCCGCGTGTGTACGAGGTGTACGGAGCAGAGCCACGTGTGTACGAGGTGTACGGAGCAGAGCCGTGTGAGTACGAAGTGTACGAAGCGGAGCCGTGCCTGTACGAGGTCTACGGAGTGGAGATGTGCATGTATTATGGCATGGGGTGGGGGCCCCATTTGAAAGTTTGCACCGGGGCCCATAACTTTGTAGTTACGCCACTGAAAGAAGCTTAGTGTAAAGACTGGTAATATGTCCTGTAATTCTTCTTCGTAAAGCATCTTTCAGTTGGAAGTAGTTTAGTGAAACGTCTTGATGCTGTGTTTTGTGGAACCTCTGATCAAGGTTCATAGAACCCCAGGGTTACTGGGAAACTTGGTGGGGGAATAATAGCAATAGGAATGAGGTAGAAAAGTGCTAGATGTGGCCTAAACGATAGAGTAGAAAAAAATTAAAGTAGATATATTCTACAATGGCTTTTCATTTATTTGCAGTAAACAATTACCCCTTTTTTCTTTACTATTAAAAACTGGAGCAAAGGAAGCTCTTTGCTTATAGTAGTGGAAGATCCAAATATGGAACCCCAACTTAATAGACTGACACATTCAGTATATAGTACTGTCTTGATACACCTTGTACCAGAATACCCCGTTAAATTTTATGTGGCCCTTATGAGTGGTACAATCACAAAATTTGGCACTCAGACTTTAAAAAGATGTGCACCTCTGCTTTAGAGGATTAGGCCTGCTCTGTAAACATCTGCACTAAAAAGTGAGAGGGGGAAGGGGATTAGGAGAAAACATACACAATCCAAATCCATGCAGATATCTCCTGACAACAACTCTTAATCACCTGCTCCCAACTCTGTACTCTCCTTCATCTCCAAACCAGGAAGCAGTAAGCTATCACTGGCAAAGGAAGAAGCAAGAAAGAGGGTTCTTAAACCTGCAGGAACTTAACAAACTCTTATACAATAAAGACAGAGCACTCCAGGAGTCCAACTAAGCAGTTTAACTCTTGCAGCAACAGAGCAAAGAATGCCAGAACTGCTAATAGGACGGTGAAGCGGTTCTGACTACCGCAGGTATACGTGTCACCGGACACTGCGATCATCTGACCCCACTCTGCCGTGGTATTCCGGTGACAGCATCGTCCATTTGTCCCATTCTAAGTAGATGTGACTTCACCCGCTCTACTCACCTCTTGAGCAGAGCAGGACTGACCCTTTAAGTGAGAGCTGCAGATTTGGATGTGATGAAGTTAAGTGAAGGGAATTTACTGGTAAAATATGTTTTATCTTACTGCAGCTGATCACTAATATATGCTTAGATTATCCAGATAATAAGCACCTCTCATTATGTTTAGATTTATTCAGTCCCCGACTAATAGCATGCTATTACAAAGTCATTAACAGGAACTTGCTTGCGGAGAGACTGGATGCAGGAGAGAAACCAGTGATTACTAACTCACAAAGGAACTTAATGTTTCAGCAGAGTTTTCTAAACTAATTTCACTTTTTTTTGCATTGTTAATAGCTGCCATAACGCATTGGAATTTACACAGATAAATCATTGCAATGTGTAACTGAACAGAAATTGGCTAAAATAACATTACGGGGGGTCGGATTTGTAAATTATAGATGCGATGAAATGACATTAATTGCACTGTACAGTGTACGCTCTCCAGCAGAGGCACAACGTTGCACTGGGAAATTCAGAAATCATTTTACAAGGAGTGAAGGAAAGGCGCAAGCTCTGTAATTACATCCTGTGGTTACAACGGTTGTTGTAAAATGAGTAATCAATGGATATGAGCACAATGGGCTATCTAATGATACAGTAGAAACAAAGGGACAGATTATTCCAAGGTTAGCAAGTAACAGCTGGCGGGATCCGCCATAATGTGCGCTTTTAGGAGATGTGACAAAATGCCGCCATGATGTCCGGTGGGCATAAGATTACTGTTACTTATTCTCTCCAGAGGTCAATGATCTCCTGGATAGAAGCATTACCAGGCCAATAGCTGGCATCGCTCCCATGGCTAGGGTCATAGACGCCAATTAGAGGTCATCAAACGGGAGAAAAATTATACTTACTGTATTTTAAATCAAATACAAATTGAAAAGAGTTAAACTAGACTGTGCAAAAGTCACTTTCTAGAAAATTGCAGGAGACAATGTAAGGTTATTGATTTGACCCCCAAAGTCTGCTTTGTGTAAGTCACCCCCTCAGACTTTCCCTTTCCTACAATACAATTAAAGGGAACCTGACCTGTAAAATAACACTAGTATAACACTAGTAATCGGCAGATAAGGGGTTAATCTGCACTTAGAGCCTCAATCCTGGAAGGAAATTAACATTATTTTCCTTGGCAGCGTTCTGCTTCCAGTCATACGGGGTGGCGCCGACACGTTATCAGTCACTAACTGACAGCCAGGCCTAATGATGAGCAAGCTGTCAGTCAGAAGTGTGCTGACAGCATCTGCTCACTATACACACAGTCGTGACTGAAACCATGCCGACGTCGCCACTAGGACTGAAAGCCAGACACTGCTGGGGGGAATAAAATTAATTTCCTCACGGTAGCGGGATTCTCAGGGCCACGTACCGGAATAGAATGTAGAATGGAAATGACAGATTTTTTTGTATTAAAGATCTGCAAAGAGATAGATAGATATGAGATAAATAGATGATAGATAGATAGATAGATAGATAGATAGATAGATAGATAGATAGATATCCTTATTTATTAGATTAATACATGTACAGTAAGCTACACACATGCAAGGCAGAAATTATATATCTCACAGATATCTATTATCTATCTATCCATCTATCTATATATCTCTTTCTCTCCCTAGCTCTCTATTTATCCATCCGTGTTTCACAGCCTGACCTAAACTCATGATATGTACCCAGACTGTGAAACAAGGTCATGTGAATCTAACATAAGAGCTTTTTCACACGCTGTGGTTTTTCAGTATTTATTTTGCACATTTTCATTTGGGGCCTATTATACTGTATGGAGCATTATACTGTATGGAGCATTAAATGGGGCCCATTATTTTGTAAGAAGCATTACATGGGGCCCATTATACTGTTATACCATAACTCTAACCACAAACCTAATCCTAACACACCCCTAACCCTAATCCCAACCGTACCATAGGAGGAGCAGCGCTATCTGCGCATGCCTAAGCAAGAATATTACAGCGCAGGCGCGAGAAAAAGAAATGAACGCTGAGGAGTCGGCGCCAAATTCAAAAGCAGGACATGACTGACGGATGTGAGGCGTCTGTGTCCGGGAGGGAAAGCCCTGCCTCCCGGTCAAACTTCAGGTATGGCTGACCAATTTTATAAACGTTTATTTCGGCTGAGGAAGGGACGCTAAATAAAAGAGCCACCTTGACAGAATGCAGCGTTAGTGCTGCACAAGGTGGCTCTTTTACTTCAAAATGCCTGGGGGGGGGGGGTGACAGGTGCCCTTTAACAAGCTCCCCCCGGTGTAGTTTTAGGCTGACCTTTCACCTTCCTCATGATCCAGGATACCCCATGAGGTGAGATTTTGCATGGTGCCCCAGATCGACGTCGATTGACAGAGATAAGCGAATTTGTTTGATTCGGTTCTGAACGCAATCGGCATCGAATATTGTTTTTGCAATATTCGTCGAACAGAGCCAAACGTCATTAGAGCCAAAGAAAGTAGAAATTACTGAATGTGTCAGGAACCGATCATCAAACATACATTCGGCACGAATATGGCACAAATATGTCAAAATCAGATTCGGGTACAAAAAATGAACAAATTCGCTTATCTCTAATTGACAGTCATTTTGCATTCCTTCCACTTTCTTACTATTGCACCAACAGTTGTCTCCTTCTCACCCAGCGTCTTACTTATGGTTTTGTAGCCCATTCCAGCTTTGTGCAGATCTTTGATCTTGTCCCTGACAGCTCTTTGGTCTTGCCCATGTTGTAGAGGTTAGAGTCTGTGGACAGGAGTCTTTTATAAAGGTGACTCTATAAGACCGCTGTCTTTAATGCAGGTAACAGGTTGATTAGGAGCGTCTAACTGGTTGGTAGGAGCCAGAACTCTTAATGGTAGGTAGGGGATCAAATACTTATTTCTCACTGCAAAATGCAATTAAATTTATATAATTTATACAATGTGATTTTCTGGATTTTATTTTTGATATTCTATGTCTCAATGTTAAAATTAACCTACCCTTAAAATTATAGGCTGCTCATGTCTGTGCAGGATCTTTTATAACTTAGCTCCAGTTTGCTGACCCTCCTGTCCTCTGTTATCAGTCAGGCTTTGGGGATGATCACTTGGATCATGACATCTGAGCACTCCTGCTCCCTAACATCACGACATACTGTATGAGCTGCACTGCTCTGACGCTTTCTGGTATGTAAGTCTTCCCCTAGGAGCACATGCTGCAGACACGAGGTCACTGCCATCTCCCTTTTCGTCTATCGTGATATTGGTGTCGCTGTTACGATATCATTATTTACCTCTTTCTTCAGTCTTCCGCACATAGTCCTCCAATGATTTCTCCGCTGTCACCGGTCTTTGTTTACACTTCAGTATCCATGGAAACCGTTCGTCAGCAGAAAGCTTCCACACGCGTCCATAGAGCTGTTTTGTGATGACGTCATCAAGCTGCGCGCTGGGGTTCAGTAAGTTCCCGTGGAAGCCGGGTTGTGGTGAGTGAGGCGTCCTGACCTGTGGACGGACCGTACAGTGACAGAGCGGCGCCATTGTCCCGTGCCCGGCTGGCGGGTCGCACGCCGCTCCCTCCACAGGCCGCTGCCCGAGTTCTGGGTGTCAACTGTGACGGCGGCGCACGGAGTCTCCTGTCCTAGATCTCGTGGCGTCTTCTCGGCCAGATTGGACATGTCGCCTACCTCCACTAGTGTCCGGTACACCGGGTGGTAGGGTCACTCAGCATTATACAGTGATTGTGTCATTTCTTGTGGCACCACCCGAGATTCTCAGTTTCTTCTCCACAGTGATGACAGGAAAAGACGCATCCTGATGAGGGAGTGTTCACATGGAGGCTTTATATGTGGCGTTTGCAGTTGATCCACTTCAAATACTTTTTGAATACCTTTGTTATTAACTTCCATAGAAATCTACACTGCTTTTCTCACAGGGAGTTTTTTTGTGTTTTTTTTTTTTTTCTCATATAAGTGAACAAATTCTCAGGGGTAAAAAAAAAAAACCAATGACATCCCTGAGGCCCCTTCACACCTCCGTGTTTTATGTCTGTATACGGTCCGTTTTTAAGGACCACCAATGTGGACACACACTCATATTCAGTGGTGGTGCGCATGGGACACCATCACACCCAGGACTGTGGGGTACTCGGTACCGGGCCCGATGAGCTTCAATGGGAGATGTCACGGCAGCTGGGACCCGGCCCGTGGCCCTGGGTGCCCATTGTAAAAGGGAAATGTTCAGTGTGCTTATGATGAGTGATTCGTGACGACACCTGTGGTGTTCGGCAATGTAGATGTAAGCCGACGCTGCAGACAGATCCTCTGGGACAGATGGTGTGGTGCAGAAGTGATGTTATAGCCCTCCACAGGCAGGGCTGGAGTCCCAGGGCAGTGTAGGTGAAGTGACACGTAGATGGTACAGTGTCAGGCACAGAGATGTAGCCGTGCTGGGCAGGTTGGCGCAGGAATAAGTGGAGGACACCAGGGCATGTAGTTCCAAAGCTTTACTCACAGTCTGTTGCAGGTACAGGTGCCCGCGTCCGTGCCGTGTCCTCAGGTTCAGGAGCTCAGCCAACTTCCAGGCAAGATGAAGTACTCCGTTCCAACACTCCGCCAACATATGTGCCTTTTCTGAACGTCTCCTCTTATAGCGCCTTTGAATGAAGTACTCCTAGTACTGAGTTACACTGGAGTTCCTCCTGTCAGATGTTCCTATGAACTCTACTTGTACGGCAGACAGCTGTAGCCTGCTTCGGGGACTCCTTGCTACTAAGTCCCGACTCTCTATCGTTGCTGTTGTGCCCCCAAGTCTTGTGTGGGAATAAAGTGGTCACTACTTCTATTCCTCCGATGTCTGCTGCAGGACCATTAGTATCCATACAACCTCGGGGACCGGACTCCGGCCTTGCGCTTAGAACTTGAAAAGGGTTCTCCTCTAACCCTGGTCCTTGTTCTCTTATTCTCCTTATGTTCCGTGCTAAACCTTCTTCCCAATGGAGAATCAAGCTTCCTTTCTCTGTCTCTTTCCTGTGCCAGCAGACCTAGATCACTGTGGCCTGCTGCAGCACTTCCTTCTTCCACCCCTCTCCCGGGGATCTTCTCTTTCTCACTCTCTGTCCTTCTATACCCTCACTCACTGACTGAGTGAAAGACTGACTGACTTGAACTCAACTCTTCCCGCTCTTTTATGTGAACTAACTCCACCCATCTCCCAGCACGTTTCGTGTTCCAAGCAGGGAGCCACCAATGGGTGCTATGCTATACTCCAAGCAGGGAGCCGCCGAAGGTGCTTTGCTACACTACTTTGTGGTGTGGGATGCAGGTGTTGGGGTGTGGTCAGGAGTCTCCACCTTACCTGGATGGTGGGGTACCACACCTCAGGAGGAGGTGCAGTACCTCTGTGGCGACTGAACCCTCAGGGGCGCCACACGCACATCAGGTTTTTCACATGGACTGTGTGTCTGTACGAAAAACACGTAGAAATGTCTTTTTTATCAGCAACACAGGACGCAAAATGTCCCACACATACAGTTGTGGACAAAAGTATTAACACCCCTGCAATTCTGTCAGATATTACTCAGTTTCTTCCTGAAAATGATTGCAAACACAAATTCTTTGGTCTTATTATCTTCATTTAATTTGTCTTAAATGAAAAAACACAAAAGAGAATGAAGCAAAAAGCAAAACATTGATCATTTCCCACAAAACTCCAAAAATGGGCCAGACAAAACTATTGGCACCCTCAGCCTAATACTTGGTTGCACAACCTTTAGCCAAAATAACTGCGACCAACCGCTTCCGGTAACCATCAATGAGTTTCTTACAATGCTCTGCTGGAATTTTAGACCATTCCTCTTTGGCAAACTGCTCCAGGTCCCTGATATTAGAAGGGTGCCTTCTCCAAACTGCCATTTTTAGATCCCTCCACAGGTGTTCTATGGAATTCAGGTCTGGACTCATTGCTGGCCACCTTAGAAGTCTCCAGTGCTTTCTCTCAAACCATTTTCTAGTGCTTTTTGAAGTGTGTTTTGGGTCTTTGTCCTGCTGGAAGACCCATGACCTCTGAGGGAGACCCAGCTTTCTCACACTGGGCCCTTCATTATGCTGCAAAATTTGTTGGTAGTCTTCAGACTTCATAATGCCATGCACACGGTCAAGCAGTCCAGTGCCAGAGGCAGCAAAGCAACCCCAAAACATCAGGGAACCTCCGCCATGTTTGACTGTAGGGACCGTGTTTTTTTCTTTGCCTCTTTTTTTTCTCCTGTAAACTCTATATTGATGCCTTTGCCCAAAAAGCTCTACTTTTGTCTCATCTGACCAGAGAACATTCTTCCAAAACGTTTTAGGCTTTTTCAGGTAAGTTTTGGCAAACTTCAGCCTGGCTTTTTTGGCTATGTGCACACGTTGCGGATTCTGATGCGTTTCTGCAGCGGTTTTGGCCCTGCGGAAACGCAGCAGTTCCGCTGACCATGTACAGCACAATGAAACCCTATGGGGTTTCAAAAACGCTGTGCTGACTGTGCGGATTTTTCCGCGCGGTTTTGCTGAGGATTACAAACCGCAGCATGCCAATTGTGCGGATTCCGCAGCGGTTTCATACCTTTACCATAGTAGAGGTGTGAAACCGCAGACAAAACCGCAGGTCACTTTACCTGCGTTTCCGCGCGGAAAAACCTGCAGCGGAATCCGCAACGTGTGCACATAGCCTTTATGTCTCGGGGTAAGAAGTGGGGTCTTGCTGGGTCTCCTACCATACAGTCCCTTTTCATTCAGACGCCGACGGATAGTACGGGTTGACACTGTTGTACCCTCGGACTGCAGGGCAGCTTGAACTTGTTTGGATGTTAGTCGAGGTTCTTTATCCAACATCCGCACAATCTTGCATTGAAATCTCTTGTCAATTTTTCTTTTCCGTCCACATCTAGGGAGGTTAGCCACAGTGCCATGGGCTTTAAACTTCTTGATGACACTGCGCACGGTAGACACAGGAACATTCAGGTCTTTGGAGATGGACTTGTAGCCTTGAGATTGCTCACGCTTCCTCACAATTTGGTTTCTCAAGTTCTCAGACAGTTCTTTGGTCTTCTTTCTTTTCTCCATGCTCAATGTGGTACACACAACGACACAGGACAGAGGTTGAGTCAACTTTAATCCATGTCAACTGGCTGCAAGTGTGATTTAGTTATTGCCAACACCTGTTAGGTGCCACAGGTAAGTTACAGGTGCTGTTAATTACACAAATTAGAGAAGCATCACATGATTTTTCGAACAATGCCAATACTTTTGTCCACCCTCTTTTTTTATGATTGGTGTGGAATTATATCCAATTTGGCTTTAGGACAATTCTTTTTGTGTTTTTTCATTTAAGACAAATTAAATGAAGATAATAATAACAAAGAATTTGTGTTTGCAATAATTTTCAGGAAGAAACTGAGTATTATCTGACAGAATACACACTGATGACGCACAGATGGCAGCCATGTGTCATCAGTGTGACACGTACCGGAGCCTGGGAAAAAGCGGTACAGACTTCGCTGCTCCCAGGTGCCAGGTGCTGAAGGCAGCTCTCATCGTTGTTGTTTGGTCTCCCTGAGCTCAGCTCCACCAGGCGACAATGATGGGAGTTGTATTCAGCACCCACTGTGTACATCGTGTGAAAAATTAAGAATTAAATACAAAATTGTTGTGAGTTCCTGGGTAATTTTGATAACCAGCAGTGAGAAAGCCTATAGCTGGGGTCTGGGAAAGGGGAATATATCCCAAAAGGTTTCCAGGCTATTAACCCCTTAATGACAGGAGCTTTTTTCGGTTTTCGTTTTTCCCTCCCCCTTTCCCCAGAGCCATAACTTTTTTTTTTTCCCCGTCAATAGGGCTTATTGTTTATGGGACGAGTTGTACTTTTGAACGACACCATTGGTTTTGCCATGTCGTGTAACAGAAAACGGGAAAAAAAAATCCAAGTGCGGTGAAATTGCAAAAAAGTACAGTCCCACACTTATTTTTTGTTTGGCTTTTTTCTAGGTTTACTAATGCTAAAACTGACCTTCCATTATGATTCTCAGGGTCATTACGAGTTCATAGAAACCAAACATGTCTAGGTTCTTTTCTATCTAAGTGGTGAAAAAAAATCCAAAGTTCGCTTAAAAAAAGAAAAATTGCGCCATTTTCCGAGACCCATAGCGTCTTCATTTTTCGTGATCTGGAGTTGGGTGAGGGCTTATTTTTTGTACGTCGAGCTGACGTTTTTAATGATGCAACTTTTGGTGCAGATACATTCTTTTGATCACCCGTTATTTCATTTAAAGCGATGTTACAGCGACCAAAAAACGTAATTCTGGCGTTTCGATTTTTTCTTGCTACGCCATTTAGCGATCAGTTTAAACCTTTTGTTTATTGATAGATCGGGCAATTCTGAACGCGACGATACCAAATATGTGTATGTTTGATTTTATTTTTATTGTTTAATTTTGAATGGGGCGAAAGGGGGGTGATTTAAACTTTTATGGTTTTTTATTTTTCTCATAGTTTTATAAAAAAAAATTTTAACTTTAGGCATGCTTCAATAGCCTCCATGGAAAGCTAGAAGCTGCTATATCTTGATCGGCTCTGCTACATAGAGGCGATGCTCAGATCGCCTCTATGCAGCAGAATGAAAGCATTGCTATGAGCGCCGACCACAGGGTGGCGCTCACAGCAATCCGGCATCAACAACCATAGAGGTCTCAAGGAGACCTCTGGTTATGCCGACGCACCGATGACCCCCAATCAGGTGACGGGGGTCAGCGGTGCGCGTATTTCTGGCTCGGCGGCCGGAAGCACTTGTTAAATGCCGCTGTCAGCATTTGATTGCAGCATTTAACTAGTTAATGGGCGCGAGTGGATCGCGATTCTACTCGCACCTATTGCGGGCATATGTCAGCTGTTGAAAACAGTTGATATGTCCCGGCTTTGATGCGCACTGCCGGAGCCCTCATCAAAGCGGGGGATACTGCCAGCTGACATTAAGGGGTTAATAATAGCTCACAGCTGTTTGCTTAGAATTTATAGGGGGGACCTCAGAGAAAAAATGACGTAGGGTCCCTATATAAATTCTAACCAGCAAAGGCTAAATATACTGCTGTGGCCTGATATTAATACCCTGAGAACGGGCAAGGGATATTGCCCCCCCCTCCTAGGCTACCAATATCAGCTCTCAGTTGCCCCAGAAGTGGCGCATCCATAAGATGCGCCAAATCTGACACTTAGCCTCACTCTTCTTACTTGCCCTGGTGCGGTGGCAAGTGGGGTAATAAAGTTGGGGTTGATGTCAGCTTTGTATTGTCAGATGACATAAATCCCAGAGGTTAGTAATGGAGAGGCGTCAATAAGACACCCACATTACTAACTCCATAGTCATATTGTAAAAAAGACACAGCAAGAATACAGTCCTTTAATTGAAATAAACACACCCCACCCTTAATTTTTGCATTTATAACTGTAAAAATGAAAATAATAAAAAAAACATATTCCTCACCTGTCCAATGACAATCCATTTGTCCAACGAAGAAGTCCAGCTCTGCTACAGCGGGATTAAATGGCTGAACAGTGGCATGAAGGAGAGCTTGGGTCGCAGCTTCAGTGACGAGCAGTAAAATCCTAGAGGTTACCGCCAGTCCCTGCCAGCTGTTTCCACTCTCAGCTCACTGTGAGCCGGCCAAAGAACTGTGGTAACCTTCATGACGTCATGACTAGTACCGTGCAAAATTTCCCATGGGGCTAGCGGTGATCTCATTGGTCACCACAGTTCATTGGGCTGCTCACAATAAGCTGCTGTGGGAACCGCAGCTTCAGTGACGTGCAGTAACCTCAATGACTTCCCCGCAGGTCACTGAAGCTGCGCTCTGACGCTCAGTGTTTCTAGGATGTCAGGCCGAATAGTCGCATCAAGCCACCATTCAGCAAGGCATCCAGATGAAGCAGAGATGGATTACATTGTGAGACAAAATGAATATCGTCGGACAGCTTAGGAGTATGGTGTTTTTTTGTTTTTTTTTTATATTCATTTGTACACTAATAAATAGGTAAAAGAGGGTGGGGAGTGTTTATTTCAAATAATGTAGTCTGTATCTTACTTTCAATTAAAGGACTGTATTCTGACTTAGTATTTTTACAATATGACTATGGGGTTACTAATGGGGGTGTCTTATAGACGCCTCTCCATTACTAACTCCTGGGCTTGATGTCAGCCGCCATAAAACAACTGATATCAACCCCAACCCTATTACCCCACTTGCCAGTGCACCAGGGCAAGTGGGAAGAGCGAGGCTGAGTGCCAGATTTGGAGCATCTTATTGATGCGCCATTTCTGGGTCCCTAAAGACTGATATTAGCCTGGAAGGGGGACCAATATCCACGGCATCTTCCCTGGCTATTAATATCAGCCCACAGCTGTCTGTTTAGCCTTTACTGGTTAGTATTTATAGTGGAACCCTACATCATTATTTTTTCTGGGGTCCCCAGTAAACTAACCAGCAAAGATTAAGCAAACAGCTGTGAGCTGTTAATAGCCTGGGAACATTTACGGCTAATGGCCCCTTTCCCAGATTATTAATATCTTTCTTTCTACTGGTTATGAAAATTCTGTAGGTGCCCACACCATTTTTTTTAAATTAATTTATTTATTTAAAAATAAAAAAAAAACAAGTCTAGAAAAAAAATACAAAGCACTGATTATGTAGCACACTGACTATCTATCTATGCTTCTGTCTATCATGTTCCACATCAATATCTCTAACTTTAAATAACTTTAATAGATAACTCCTTAATTTCTATTCTGCATTTAATTCCATATGTGTCACACTGACAACACACAGACACAGATGTTACACGGATATCACATACGAACGTACACGGACCAAGGATCTCACCAGGACGTGTGAAGGAGGCCCATACCAGATTCCTTGTAAAATCCACTTGAAATTTAACATTGTCAAGTCAAAAGACTGTAAAAAAAAAAAAAAAAAGTTTGGGAGGAAATAACATCAGATCTGAAATCCTCATAAAAAAAGCTCTTTTCACGGGGCGTCCATTCTGACATCATACTGATCAACAGCTGCAGTTAGGCATCAAGGTCGTCAATCAGCATGACGTTTCCAGAGGCGCCCTGTATACAGAGCAGAGTAGAAAAGATTCTGCCCTGTAGACGTGAAGTCACCGGTAGTAGGAGAATGCTGGCAGGAGGTCTGTGATGGCTCTGAACCAGCAAAGATCGTTTCTGGACAGAACAGGCAGTTACTTAACAACAATCTGTCTGTAAGTTCTTAGCCCCATAGGAAAAATGCCCTAAGACCTGAATAATCCTTTTAAAGGGAACCAGTAATGCCCCCAAATGCAATTTACATGCAGATATGAGGATAATATGAAACAGTGGTGTAACTAGAGTCCGATGGGCCCTGATGCAAAATTTGGACCTGCCCCCTACCCCTCTTCATGTTGGTCAGATGTATTGGCCCTTGTAGTGTTCTAAATCCTACAAGGACATACGTGTTGCCCCCTCTCACATTATGAAGTAATGTTCCCCCATCCTGGGCCCCTTCCAGGTATATTTGTCCCTCATTCTGGACCCCTTCCAGGTATATACAGGTGCTTCTCCCAAAATTAGAATATCATCAAAGTTAATTTATTTCAGTTCTTCAATACAAAAAGTTAATCTCATATATAGTCATTACAAACAGAGTGATGTATTTCAAGTGTTTATTTCTGTTAATGTTGATGATTATGGCTTACAGCCAATGAAAACCCAAAAGTCATTATCTCAGTAAATTAGAATAATTAACAAAAAAACACCTGCAAAGGTTACCTAAGTATTTAAAAAGGTCCCTTAGTCTGTTTCAGTAGGCTCCACAATCATGGGGAACACTGCTGACTTGACAGATGTCCAAAAGGCAGTCATTGACACACTCCACAAGGAGGGTAAGCCACAAAAGGTCACCTGTATTTACCCCTTCCACGTATATATGTCCATCATTCTGGACCCCTTCCAGGTATATATCTCCCCCATCCTGAGTCCCTTCCAGGTATATATGTCCCTTAAAATACGGCACTGTGATAGGCAGTAATTAAGTGGTGCTGTACGCACAACCAGAACCCCAAACTGCCACCATTGCAGTCTATCAGCGGTGGCCAGAAGCCTATTTGTAATGACTGCTCTGAAGCAGGTCAGATTTATAGAAGCAACTATTGCCTCCAGATCCACCAAGCTTCAGCTCCCTTCCATTGCTGCAGAGCAAAAGTTCCTTGCTTGCAGCATTGGAGAGCGCAGTTTGGGCCAGTGGCTTAACCAAGCTACTGGTTGTAAAGGTCAATCAATCATGAGCGCACCAAGCCCCAGGAAGCAAAAAGCGGGGAGGTAGAGGAGCTTTGGGGTTCTGAAAAAAAGAGGAGACAATCCCTCTAAGTAACTAAAATCATACCTGAACCCTAAAATGTCTACTAGCTTATTATGTAAATGTATCTTTGTTTTGTATAATGACATTCGCACTCACACAATAGTCTATGAACGCAGTCTAAATAGCCTTCAGTGTGATAAAATGCACACTGGGGAGAATTAAAGGGGTTATCCAGTGCTGTTCACAGTCAATCACTTCCACGTTGAGTGCTGCCAATGACGTTACTACCCCATAAACCCCACTCCACAACACGTGCATGATCCATAAGGGATCGATTACATGTCCTATTGTAATAAATAGGACACGTAAATAATATCTTGATTCTTTTCAGGTGTGTGGGATCGTAATGAGCAGATATGGACGGCATCGGATAAACCCTTTAAGAGGTTACGCTAGGAAATAACCCTGATGACCTAATCTTAGTGGGAAGTTTAACCTCAAGGGATCCTCCAACAATCGGCAGTAAGAAGACGCTATGGCCATCTTGCATCCTCCATGTCTGTACTGCTGTATATGGTACTGCAGTACCAGATGAGTGGCGCCTTCCATCAATGATCGGTGAGGGCACAGATAAATGTATTGCTGTATGTGAATTATTAGGGGTCATGTAAGTAACACGTTCCATTCTTTAGATTTCAGACCCCTGTGATCTTCTCCTCAACATGGGAATACAAGGGTTTATGACCTTCGTGTCTTCTCACAGTAATTTCTTCCAAGAGTTAAAGCTGAAGAACACAAAATTAATCATAGATGGCAGCAATCTGTGCCACAAATTATACTTTGATTCTGGCTTGGATCTTGTTCACGGCGGGGAGTATGACAAATTCACCGATGTCCTGCATAAATTCTTCGAAAGTTTGTCTGTATGCAGCATACAAGCCTATGTTGTGTTTGATGGTGGCTGCGACATATCTAATAAGAAACTAGAAACCCAAAAGCAGCGCTTCAGAGAGAAGATTAGGATGGCGCAAAACCTTTCACATGGCAAAGGTGGCCACGTGCTTCCTCTGCTGAGCCGAGAGGTGTGCATCCAGGTCTTGCGAAACCTCCGAGTGCCCTTCGTCCAGTGCTTCTCAGAGGCTGATAGGGAAATAGTTGCCCTTGCCAATCTGTGGAACTGCCCTGTGCTTTCCTTTGACAGCGACTTTTGCATCTTTGATTTAAAAGCTGGATATTGCCCCCAAACTTCCTTTCACTGGAAAAATATTGCGTCTGTGAAGGACACTCGTGAATGCTACATTTCAGTGCGAAGTTTCTCCGCTCGGAAATTGTGCCAATTTTATAACAACATGAGTCTGGTTTTGTTACCGCTATTTGCTGTTCTGACCGGCAATGACTATATCAGCTTGCCTGTTTTAGAAACGTTCTTTAGTAAGGTCCATTTACCAGTAGGCAATGCCAATCATGGTGGGCGAAGACACACGCGAATACATGGCCTACTGAACTGGTTGTCTAGATTTGCCGATGTGGAAGAAGCCATGGAAAATGTGCTGAACCAGCTGAGGATGAAGGACCGTGACTCTGTCAGGCAGCTCCTGTATTCTGCCATGGAAGAATATAGCCTTCATGATACCGTAAACCTTGAACAATATTTTCTGAGAGGCTTATATATCTCTCCGACCGCAGTAGAGCTCAACCTCCCTGAGTGGGTGCAGCTTGCTTTAGCAAGAGGTCAGCTGTCTCCACTGCTGAGCGATGCTTTGGTGTTGAGAAGAGTATTTCTTCATGCTCAGGTCGAGGACACTAAGAAGCCATCTGCTCATTTAATTACTAAACCAGTTCGTAAATTGATCTATGCACTGCTCCTAAATTTATCCCAAGACATGGCTAAAAGAAGTAAGGAACTCCGTGTTCAGGAATTTGAGAGGCTGGAGACAAATGTTAGGAGATCAATGGTGGAGATAAGTTCTGATGATATCAGTGAAGACTTCTCACTTTCTAATCTTCCACAGGTAAGACAGTAAGTAATGGATGAGATTACTACTCATAAACATCAGTAGTCTGTGTGGATACATCTAAATTTGTAATTTATCTTTTTTTCAGAATGTGACATTTACTGATATGTGCGCCACTGCATTTAAGGAATTGTAAAGTTTAATCTTCAGGCGCACAATACTCCCTTGTCTACTGGCTTCCTGCTTGCAGAGAGGTAGTACGCTCCTGAAGATCAGTAGTTTGTTCCAATGGTCTAGTTGCACCTCTGGACTAGACTGTGCACTCTCCGATGCTGCAGCAACCTTGGAGGAGTGCAGGGGCACTAAAGCTGGGTGGCTGCGCACTCCTGAAGAATAACAATTTGGATCAACAGCATGGTTCACCACTGGTCTGAACTGTGCTCTCCTGAATGTTACAGCAGCCTCGGGGGGAGCACAGGGACACTTAAAGGGGATATCCGGGACTTTAAAAAAAAATAAAAAAAAAAAAAAAGTGCCCAAGCACTAACAGGCAGGTAGTTGCTATCTACCTGCCTGTTGTACCTGGCGCCATTATCCACACCAGCACAGATTGGGCACAGACTTCTACTGACGTCATATCAACAGAGCAAAAGTTTCTTTTCCTGTTGACAGGGCACAGGGCAGGACTAATGTCATGCTGATTAGCAGCCAACTCTCCACTTCCTAATTGCGAAAGCCAGCTGTCAATCAGCATGATGGCAGTAGAAACAGGAAGATAAACTGCTGCACTGTTGACAGGAAGCAGCTGAATCTCTGGCAGGAACGGTCAATGACTGGCGGTGGGGGCAACAGACCACTACATGCCTGTTATTGTTAGACACATTTTTTTTTTTTTTAAGTCCCGAATATTTCCTTAATCTGGCTGCATTTTGTTCTCCAGCAATCTGCCCAGCTTTAGATCACAGTCTGCAAGCACTGCGCTTGCTTTATGTAACAGTCTGTAAGCACTGTGCTTGCTTTATGTAACAGTCTGTAAGCACTGCGCTTGCTCTATGTAACAGTCTAAGCATTGTGCTTGCTGTATGTAAGTCTGTAAGCACTGCGCTTGCTCTATATACCAGTCTGTAAGCACTGCGCTTGCTCTATGTAAGTCTGTAAGCACTGCGCTTGCTCTATGTAAGTCTGTAAGCACTGCGCTTGCTCTATGTAAGTCTGTAAGCACTGTGCTTGCTCTATGTAACAGTCTGTAAACATTGTGCTTGCTTTATGTAACAGTCTGTAAGCACTGTGCTTGCTCTGTGTAACAGTCTAAGCATTACAGTCTGTAAGCGTCAGGTGTCGACTGTAAGAAAGTAAAGTTAGAATATGAATGCATTACACATCCCCGTTCTAGTGATTTGGGGCTGTTTTTAAGTAATTTTTTTACACAGTCATCCTTTGGGGGGTGCCCTGATCCTAATGCACACACTTAAAATTAAATCTGTGAAGAAAAAGTCACTCAGACCCCATTTTTCGGGGTATTTTTTCATCGCTGTCGAATGTTAATGTGTGCAGTAGCATCAGCTAAGGATTCCTCAGATTCTCCCGCAAAAAACGCATGCGGTTTTTAAAAAGAGTTTTTTGCGGGAAAATCTGAGGAATCCTTAGCTGATGCTACTGCACACATTAACATTGCACTGCGATGCCAAAATACCCCGAAAACTGGGGTCAGAATGACCTTTTCTTCACAGATCGCCTCTGACAACCTGCCCCAGGCACTTCCAGCCTCTGACAACCTGCCCCAGGCACTTCCAGCCTCTGACAACCTGCCCCAGGCTCCGACAGCCTCTAACAACCTGCCCCAGGCTCCGACAGCCTCTGACAACCTGCCCTAGGCTCTTCCAGCCCCTGACAACTTGGTAGCCACTTTGGCTATTGGCTATTAGCTAATACGGGTCATATGTGGAAGCTGCATTTGCATAGCTGCCATCTTTGTAAGGTCACTGCACCTGCGCTGTGGCTTCAATCCATGTCAGTTGGAGGTCATGGAAAGGTCGCCATTAATTCCTATGGGAAAATTTTTGCTTAAAATGCGATTTTTTTTTTTTTTTTTTTTAAACTACAAATCGGACTGACTCCAAAAATACATAGCACACCTGTCCCCACCAAGGGCTTCGAACGCAGCCTGAACGGGATTCTCTGCGCCGAGCGGTTCGGGCAGCATTAATTGCAGAAAACGCGGAGAAGAAGTAGAACTAGATGTGTATTTCCTGAAGGAAGTACAGATAGTGCTTTGAAATGGTGCCCGGGCTGCCCCTTTAAGAGAGACTTGCCTGCTGCCCCTGCAAGACTTTCAACTCAGGATCCGTTTTAACTGTGGGTGCCTCTCAGGGGCCACTTTGGCCTCAGGGTCTGATTTGGTGGGTGGGGCCCCTCAGGATCTGATTTAGGTGGTCTGGGCTCCTCAGGGCTTGAATTGGTGGCCGGGATCCTTCAGGGTCCGATTTTGTGGGTGTGGCCCCTCAGGCTCCGATTTTGTGGGTGGGGCCCCTCAGGCTCCGATTTTGTGGGTGGGGCCCCTCAGGCTCCGATTTTGTGGGTGGGGCCCCTCAGGCTCCGATTTTGTGGGTGGGGCCCCTCAGGGTCCGATTTTGTAGCCGGGGCCCCTCAGGGTCCGATTTGGTGGGCAGGGCCCCTCAGGGTCCGATTTGGTGGGCAGGGCCCCTCAGGGTCCGATTTGGTGGGCGGGGCCCCTCAGGGTCCGATTTGGTGGGCAGGGCCACTCGGTCCGATTTGGAGGCCAGGGTGGCTCAGCCTCCGATTTGTAGGCCAGGGTTGATCAGCCTCCTATTTGAGGCCGGTGTGGCTCAGCCTCCGATTTGGAGCCTGGGGTCACTCAGCTTTCGATTTGGCGCGTCGGCCCTTTAAGACTCATTTCGATGCGCCGGCCCTTTAAGAATCACTTTGGCGTGTCGGCCCTTTAAGAGCCAGTTTGGCTCACTGGGCTTCTAAATCCACTTTGGCGCACATTCTCTCTCAGGGGCATGCGTCATGTGATGAAGCTAGATTTGCATTTGTGTTGTGGGTTTCGCTTTAAGAGCTGATATTATCTGCCAGAATCTGTGTCCTGGGGGTGTCATGAAAAGCTCGTAGGCGTTGGCATAGTTACTGGGTCTGCCTGCGCATATCAATGAGCTTAACTGCCATTTGAATCGCCTCAGGGCATGTTTTCTCTGTGGAAACAATTTTCCCATTGAAATGCATTGAGGAAAATGTTTTTTCAAACGCAAATTGTGCAAAAACTATAAATCCGATCGACATGAAAATTACTTAGCACACCTCTCGTGGACGCTGGCTTCGAAACGACACCTCAACGGAGTCTGTGCGTGTAGCGGTTCGGGCCGCATTCATTGCGGAAAATCAACTGAATAATAACTAGATGTGTATTTCCTGAAGGAAGTACACATAGTGCTTTGAAATGGTGCCCGGGCTGCCCCTTTAAGAGAGACTTGCCTGCTGCCCCTGCAAGACTTTCAACTCAGGATCCGTTTTAACTGTGGGTGCCTCTCAGGCGCCACTTTGGCCTGTGGGGCCCCTCAGGGTCTGATTTGGTGGGTGGGGCCCCTCAGGATCCGATTCGGTGGCCTGGGCTCCTCAGGGCTTGAATTGGTGGATGGGATCCCTCAGGGTTCGTTTTTGTGGTCGGGGCCCCTCGGTCCGATTTTGTGGGTGGAGCCCCTCTAGGTCCAATTTTGTGGACAGGGACACTCTTTGTCCGATTTGGTGGGCGGGGCCACTCTGGGTCCGATTTGGTTGGTGGGGCCCCCATAGTGTCCGATTTGGTGGGCGGGGCCACTCCGGGTCTGATTTGGAGGCCGGGGTGGCTCAGCCTCTGATTTGAATCACCTCACGACTGCCCCATGTATTCCTATGGCAAAATTTTCCCATTGAAATGCATTGAGACAATGCATTCCAATAACGGGAAAAAAAAATTCAAGCGCAAATTGCGCAAAAACTACAAATCCGATCGACACGAAAAATACTTAGCACACCACTGGACGCTGGCTTTGAAACGACACCTCAACGGAGTCTGTGCGTGTAGCCGTTCGGGCCGCATTAATTGCGGAAATCAACTGAATAATAATAAGAAGAAGAATAAGTTAGCAGCGTTCGGATTACATGATAGTGGTTTCTTCAAAGCACTATAAATATAAGAAATCGGATTATAATATGTTGCTTGAACCTAGAGGTTCGAGCACCATAATAAGATTGAACTTGCAAAGCTTCTTGTTTTTACAGTCACTATAAACCATGATTGCATGGAGACCGCCCCTTTATCGTTAGATATTTCCGTGTGCTCAGGCCTCTACATTGTACAGAAAGGTATCCCTACTGTGTCATACACTGACAGATGCCCAGGGCTGCAGCAGTCCGTACATTACGTCCCCCCTGCGCACTAGTGTGTACATGCTGGAATAGTCGCAGAAAGCCGCCCTTTGTTCTGTGGAGGCAGCGAGATTTTTGGGCAACTACTAACGGTGCGTGTTGCATTTTTGTGCGCTCAGCGCAGCGCCAAAAGCGCGCACGCACCAGCAAAATCATGCCAGCGTATCCAACGCTAAATATAGGGTACGCTGGTCGCATACAGCGTCATGCGCCCATAGGAGGAGCTGACCGGAGGAGGCGCGGCCGGGGGCGGAGCTTAGCGGCGGCGCTGCGCCTCCTAACGCAAGTCTGAAAGTAGCCTTAAAATTCTTATTAGATGCAGTTATCTCTCCAGTATGGTTTGGTGGGATGGATAAAGGGCAGGAAGGCGACCGTTGCATGGAGACAATGAGATTACCCTTTATGAGGGTCATATATAAAGGGACATTCTAGCTTCACTGAAAACATGTTCTTTGCGGAATACAAAGTTATTCCTTTTCCAATATACAGCTTTTTTTTTTGTCTCAGTCTCCTGCTGTTTTCAAGATCTCTGCTTGCTTCTTTAGAACCCTTTATTATTTATTGTCCTGGCCATGTGGCTTTGGTTGTTATTACGCCGCAAACCTGTGTGTCCATTGGAAATAACAATAAAAGTTTCTATGAAATGACTGCGAGCAGAGATCTCGACAGCTGTGAGGAATCGATAGAAAAGGTATATTGGACAACTGTTTACACTTCCGTTACACAAAGCCAGACGTGTGAGATCTGGGCAGCAGTGATTTCCAGACCTTTGAGTAATCGGATTCCGCTTTTCCGTCTTTACTTTTCAGCTTCCATTGGAAACGCGCTTAAAACTTCTGCTGCGGGGCCTTGATCTGAAAATGAAGGACATGGAGGTTGTGCCGCCTCGTTATAGACTTATACTGGCCATAGTCTGTTACTGGAGCAGACAAGCGGACCCCAAAGTACAGCCGCATCACATAAAAGCGCTGATCATGGGAATGGTCTGCGGGGAAGCGGGTAACGCTCATAATAAACCAGGCAAGAAAATGCATCTTTTCTCTACAAATGACCTTTATTATTATTATTCTGAGTGTCTTTATCTGTGCCAAGTCAGGCACCCCCTGAATCCAGGTTTGGGGGGTGCCCATATGTATGTAAGCAAACACTATACAACGGCGCTCTGCAGACACTATATACTGGAATTGCATGATTGCTACACACGTAACACCATGAGGTTCTTAGCCAGCCGAGCACCAGGTGTCCGGCGCTAGGTATGAGCTGAGGTGTGAATTGGCAGTCTAATGCCTCATTCACATTTTTCTCAGATACTAAAAAAAAAAGGACCAATTTTCTTCTATGTTTTCGATCCAAGTTTCAACAGGGTTTCATCAGTGATTTTTCTCATGTGCTAAGCAAAAGGGAGAAAAAAATTGCAAAACAGCACATGGACCTATAGACTTATGTGGGTGATTTTGATTTGTGACCCATATCAAAACCTGACCTGTCACCATGATTTGATGTGGACCACTCTGTCAGCAAAAAGAAAAACATGGGTATGAAGACCTCCATGGACTATAACGGGTACGTGTTCTAGCCGTGAAATAACCGGTTAGAACATATGTGTGTAAAGCAGTTGTGTGAACGAGGCCCAATGTTTGGACCTGGGAACCTGCTTTATTGTATGTTCACAGCCAGAGGATAAGCTACACATTGTGTGTTGGGGTGTGTGGGCCGAAAATATGCAAACCTACAGTAACAGCAAAGTGGAAGAGATTTAGTTTGCATCAGCATTGAATTGCAAGTATGGACTTCAGGTGACGCTCCCCTTTCCTTTCCTCTTAGCGGATGAGTGCAAGAGTTGGCAATTATTTACATGCACCAGTTTGTTCCATAAATCACATCAGACTAGTTGGGATTTTCGCCACGTGGCCCTGAGGTCTTAATAAAAAAATAAAGCCCTTTTGCACTAGCATATACCCATATAGGCTTACATTGGTCCATTTCACACCTGCACAGAACAGGACTGAGAATGTTACCTTCCTTAGGGCTTATGGAGACATATGTGCAAATCAGTTCAAGATCAGACTGCAATGCACGGACTGGCCGCGGGTCTCCCTACTGGAGCATGCTCCGTTCAGGAGCGCTGCAGCCAGTCCCTGCCTTTCAGTCCATCTTGGAGCCACTTGCACAGACGCCTGCACGAGCCTTTAATCAAATCTTTTCTACAGGGAGAGGGAATAATCTGTAGCAGATATTGATCTGTGGTGTAGATTTTTTACAAAGGTTGAAAAAAGACCTAGGACCATCAAGTTCGACCTTCCTCCACCCATAGTGTTATGTGTATTGAATTCATTAAAAGTGAATTGACATGCTGGAGATTTTCACTATTTTTCAATGAATAGATAAAGTCTGAAAAAAAATTCTGCCAGGAGCATTTGTCAAGTTATTCTGGAAAAGTTTAAATTGACATTTGGCCAATTTGTGTGTTTTTTTTTTTTTTTTCTCAGATGAACATGAAGAGGCCCTGGCTTCATTGTGTGAGCAGATCAAGAGGATGCGGACAGAAGGTGCCCAACCTAGAAGACTGATGCTGGAGGACGTGCATATATTGTGTCAGTGGCAGTGCTGTCTGCAAGTTTTCATCTACTTCAACCAGCTTCTCTCCACACCACTTCCAGAGCCGGACATCACGAGGTCAGAGATCACTGCGTCTATCGTAATTACCAGACTCAATGTGTGCTGCCATTGATAGGACATACACTGGCGCCTCAAAAACATCTAAAACTACTGCGCGAGGATAGATGGGCACCTGTGTAATCCAAGAGCAGACCATAAAGTGAGACCTCGTAAGTGTCAGTCTAATCCATGGAGTTCTGTAAGGGCATAATAAATATTCACAACTATGACCTATAGGACATAGTGGACAGACCAAGGACTTGCCAGGGAATGGAGCTGCACCAAGACGACCCTTTTCTAAAGAGTTTGGGAACATGAAAAAGGATTTTAGGGGCCATCCACTATGTCGTCACTATGCAGAAATCAGTGTATTGCTACTTTTTTCGTGATGCAACCAGTTCAGAGAGAAGGAAAGTACTTGCGTAAAATGTCCGGAATCAAATCAGAATTAAATACATTATCTCCTAATTGCGTAACCCCTTCAGCACCAAAGCCTGTTTTTACCTTCATGACTAAGCCAAATTTTACAATTCTGACCACTGTCCCTTTATGAGGTGATGGCTCTGGAACGCTTTAAAGGATCCCACTGATTTGGAGAATGTTTTCTTGTGACATATTGTACTTCATGATAGTGGTAACATTTCTTCTATATGACTTGCGTTTATTTCACTATGCCCTGTAGGTAATAGTACAATGGCAGAGCAGAAGGTGGAGGTGCTACTAGCAGCCTAATTCTCTACATAATGACAGACAGTGGCCTAATAGCAAAAAATGACCCCAACCCATAGCTGAGGTGCACCCCTTAATGAATTTGGTGCATTTTCAGTTGACTTCTTCTAAATACTGGCCCCAATGTATTTACCGATTCTTATCAAAGTATGTGTCCCCTTCCATGTCCCCCACCCCATCTTCTGTTTCCATGTTGAAAGACCTCTTATTATGCTCTGCCCCCATCACTTATTATACAGGGCCGCGTCCACAAAGCAGTGGTGGGGACTGTAGACCGCGTGACGCCATCTAGTAATAGCCGTCAGAATACAGGCGAGGGGGTCACCTTCTGGAAGGTCTAGGAAGGAGGCACTTTTCATTTTAAGTAAATGATGGAGGGTATTAGGGCAACTTGGTATGAATTAAAGTTAACGTCTGAAGATCCCTTTTAAAGGGCTTTTTATACAGGTGACGATTATCTAAATGATAGGTCATTGAAAAAATAATTGCCAAATTCAAGGAGTGAAGGATCCCTATAATTTGGTTATCATTGATCCGATTTTTTATGCTAAATTTAAAATAATCACAGGGTGCGCAGGGAACCGTCCATCCATCCACCTTTATGAACTAGGGTTGTGCTGCAGACAACAACATGAACAATAGTTTGTGCAAAAAACGCTCAAGACAGTTACAACACATGAATATTGCTAAAAAGCACTCATGCACTTGCTCTATAATTAAAGGGATTTTCCTGGGCTTAAAACAAACCCACCCTCCCTGGGTCCAGAGCTGAGTCTCCGCCACTGTTCTTGGTGACTATAGTGCTGACCTCACAGACGACGGCGCTACTGCCTCGGCCGAGAATCCTTGGCCATAGCTGTCCTGCTACCTCTTTGAACAGTGGCTCCTTTCTTCCGGTGTAAACACAGAACATGGAGCCGGTAGAAGAGTATAGCTCCACTTGTTTATTTATTTTTTTTTAACATACTGATCCACTGGTAAAATTTTTACTTTTCCTGGGCAACCCAACTCCTTTAAAGCATCATCTCACTGCTTATTAACTCTTTAAAAAAGCGTATCCAGTGAGACAAAAAAAAAAACATTTAAAGGGATATTCCCATCTCCAAAATCCTATCCCAGTATGTAGTAACTGTAATAATATTACCAAATACTTCTAATTAGAAATGTAGTTTAGTTCTTCTGATTCGCTATGTTGCTTACCCCATGTGCAGGGCATTGCAGTAGCTTAGTGGTCATAATAATGGATACCTAACAACTAACTGTCACTATATGAGTGGTCGTAACCATGGATACCTAAACTACTGCAATGCCCTGCACAAGGGGTAAGCAACATAGTCAATCAGAAGAACTATACTACATTTCTAATTGGAGATATTCGCTAATATTATTATATTATACCTACTACATATTGGGATAGCATCTTGGAGATGGGAATACCCAAGCTATGATTTTGCTTCCTCAGGTCTTGTTTCATTGAACCCATCTGCATGATGGATTTCTCACAGTAGGCCAAGATTGCGCCATTTTTATTTATACCTGTGATTACCCTCTAAACAAAACAAACCTGTTCCTAATTTATTCATTATGACCATTTTTTAGTTTTTTCCTAGTAAACATTTAAAAATGGATCCAAGTTGACTTTCTAGAAAAATAACATTTGTGACATCCTTCTCTTCAGACTTTATAGCGGCTCTCTTGTGTACCACTTGACTCAGAAGCTAAAGGCGTCATCCTCTGCAGAAGACTTCTTTGTATCATGTCCATGGCTGGAGAAGCTGTACCGGGACTGCATTCATGCTGTAATGTCCACCATCCCTCAGGACCACTTCCAGAATCGGACTAGGGGGCCATCAGGCAAATCAAAGAGAAAAGGAAAAGTAGGCAAAAAGAGGGTTAACCCTCAAGTGGTCGATGTGTTGGAAAATCAGCCACAGTGTGAATTCAGCAACAGGTTTGCGGGCCTGTTATTGGAAGACTGACCAAGCTACCTTTGAGGCATGAAAAGACTTATGGACTTCACAACTGGCGACAAGAACAAAGTAATTTTTCTTGCCGTGTATTTTTAAATTAACCTATTGATGGATATCTGCATACTAGGAACCCATATGTACAAGGTGTGTGTAACAGGGATTCCAATAGTATCTAATTTACAAAATCTCCTCTACGGGCTGCAGAGAAAACCTCTGTGTTTCTGCTGCAATGTAAAGATTAAACAACAGATACTTCAGTAGTTGAAGAGGTGGTGGACATGGACTGTGAGAGACTTTGCAGAATTGTAGTTGTAATGTAGTTGTCATGCATGGAAAAAGAGACTTCTTGTTTCTACATAGAGCTTGGAAGTATTCAGCTAGTCCGATATTAATCACGTGAGGACATAGACCTAATGGAGAACAGAAAAAAAATTAACTGGGTAGAAAGGCAAAATGAGCAATTGTAATGCTATATCATGATTGCAGTATATTAATCCCTTTCCGACATCGGGTGTAATAGAACACTGAAGTCGGACACCCTCCCTTTGATGTTCGCTCCAGCGATGAGTCCACATCTTTCCCAGGACACAACAGCTGACGTGCTTGGAACAGCCACGGGTGGAATCACGATCCACCCATGACTATTAACCTGTTAAACATTGCTGTCAAATGCCGACAGTGGCCTTTAACATGCGCTGCCGGAAATCCGCCCACCAGTGACCCCCGTAACGTGATTGTGGGTCACCGATGGTTTGGCATGACAACCAGAGATCTCCTGGAGACCTCTATGGTTGTCACTGCTGGCTTGCTGTGGTTGGTGCTCATAGCAAGTGAGTAATTCAGCTACATAGAGAGGGTGAACTGATCATCACCTGTATATAGCAGAGCCAATCAGATTATGGCAGCTTCAAGTCTCCCAGGGAGACTATTGAAGCATGCCACAAGTAAAAAGAAAATGTTTTTAAAAAATAAAATTCAAATCACCCCCCCCCCCTTTCGCCCCATTCAAAATAAAATAATGAAAAAGCAAAACACAGATTTGTTATTGCCGCGTTCAGAATCGCTCTATCAATAAAAAAAAAATAAATAAAAATAACCTGTTCGCTAAATGGCGTAGCGAGAAAAAGTCAAAACCCCAGAAGTGGTTTTTTTTTGATCGCCACGACATTGCATTGAAATGCAATAACAGGCGATTAAAAGATCGTATCCACACCAAAATGGTATCATTAAAAAAGTGAGCTAGGCGTGCAAAATAAGCCCTCACTCAATCCGAGATCACGAAAAATGGAGGCGCTACGGGTCTCGGGAAAATGGAGCTTTTTTTTTTTTTTTTTTTTTAACAACGTTTGGAATTTCTTTTCACCACTTAGATAAAAAAGAACCTAGATATGTTTGGTGTCTATGAACTTGTAATGACCTGGAGAATCATAATGGCAGGTCAGTTTTAGCATTTGGTGAACCTAGCAAAAAAGCCAAACAAAGTGTGGGATTGCACTTTTTTTTGCAATTTCACTGCTCTTGGAACTTGTTTCCCATTTTCTAGTACACAACATGGTAAAACCAATGGTGTCATTGAAAAGTACAACTCGTCCCACAAAAAATAAGCCCTCACACGGCCATATTGATGGAATAATTAAAAAAGCTATGGCTCTGGGAAGAGCGGGAGCAAAAAACGAAAACACAAAACCGAAAGTACCTCTAGTCAGAGGATATAAACGGAAGTGCTATTTTTTTTCTGCTTTGGGTTCTTAAAAACGCTTGGTGGGGAAAAAAAAAAAAAGGAAGTGTCACTTCTTTGATTCAGTTCTGTATAGAATTCACTCCAAACTAGGCACTGTCCAATCAAAAGGATGCAAACCGTGCTTGCAGCACTTTGGTCACTATGAATCTATACCAGGGAAGCGCAGCCCGTGGGCCACATCCGGCCTGATCCGTGCAGTGCTGACCAGAAACCGCTCATGGCAAACCTGTGCTATCTGTGTCTGTAGCACTGCAGAACGCTGGCAGCTATTGAGCTGCTCAGTAACCAATCCGCACTTTCCTGCACTGAAGAGGACGACACTCATTGGCTAATTCAAGCTCCTAATCAGCGACTCTGTGACACCAGTCTGCATTAACCAGTGAGCACTTTCCCTGGTAATACAAAGCACTGATTGGTTACGGAGAAGCTCCTATCCCACAGTCCTCTCCTCCTTGCATGCTGTCCTGTTTATCATGTTGGACACAGTGAAAGCTGCTTCTCCCGCCATTCTCTGACAGGTGGTGGAGCTTAAAGTGCATTGCGGTATGACTTTTTTTTTTACATTTTAATAAATGGGAGCTATCGTGAGAGCTGCTGACTTTGGGGACATTACATGATTGGCTGTTGTGGATATACTCTATGTACAGCTATATAAATCCTACAAGAGAAAAAGTGAGCAAAAACCCTGTTGTATCATTAAGTTACTGAAAAGCAAAAAGTACATTTAGATGAAAAAAAGTATTACTAAACTGTTAACAAAAAATAGCATAAAAGCCATCCAAGACAAGGTAACTCTGATCGAGGCAGTCCTACACTGTCTAATCTACAGCTGTGTAGGGGGACAGTGAGAGGAAAGGGGTAAAATTTGGGGCAGTGTAAGGGCATAGTATGGAGAGAGGTTAGCATGGTGGGAATATGGAGAGTGTAATGGAAACCAGTGGAGAGAGGACAATGTAGTTATAGCGCATAAGGCAGACAGTGTAGAGGCCATAAACTATAGGAGGCTTATTTAGGCCATGGTATGTACAGATTTTTATGCAGAGGGTATTTTAATAACTAATTTTTTTAAGGACACAGTGTTGGTATTTGCTGGAGAAGAGCTGTGGATGTGAAAAGTCTTCATGGCAACTGGACAAGATGGAGACGCAAAGAAAGAAATGATTTAGAAAATGTTACCTATAAGGATATGCTCCCACGGTCAGTAAACGCTGTGGGTTTGACGCTGCGTACAGCCGCAACGTCCAACCCGCAGCCGCCAGATGTTACAGAACATTGGATGAGATTTCATGAAATCCCATCTCCACTATGCGTTAAGACACCCTTGGCTCACCTGCGTAAACGGAAATGCAACGCGTCTTTCCAGACCGCAGCATGTCTATTTTTGTTGTGTAGACGCTCCGTCTCTGCAGCATAGGTTTTCCATACACTTTCATTAGATGCGGTAAAACCGCATTATGTTCATAAACACAGGCGTATTAACTGCAGGAACGCAGCTTACTTCACATGTGTACTAATTTATATATGGTGAATCTTGTGACCAACCGGAAGTACATTACACAGGAAGTGGCTGAAAGCATCGAAAGGTCAGTTTTAATGTCCTTTCATCCATTTTTTTTTTTGTAATAAAGAAATACTTTAAAAAAAAATGGCTTGGGGTTCCCCTTTGTTAATTAGCCATAGTGAAGCAGGCTACTGGGGACTGGTATTTCAGGCTGATAAACCTTACCAACCTGATAATACCATTCTGTAGCAATCTGCTTACCTTGGATGGTTAGCAAAAATAGTGGGAACTCAAAAAAAAAAAATGCATGGGGTCTCCCCTATTTTTGTTAACCAGCCAAGGAAAAAGCAGACAGCTGCGGCCTCGTATTCTCAGGCTGGTGAGGCCCATAGCTTTTGGCCATCACCAGCATGCAAATACCATCCCACAGCTGGCACATCCAAAGATGTGCCAATTGTGGCACTCTAGCTGGCTCTTCCCTCTTGCCCTGTAGCAGTGGCAAGTGGGGTAATATTTGTGGGTTTGATGTCATCTTTGTATTGTGCGGTGACATCAAGCCCACAACTTAGTAATGGAGAAGCATCTATAAGACACCCATCCATTACTAATCCTATAGTTGAATTGTAAAACAGCCAGAATAAAGCCCTTTAATTGAATTAATGAAAAACTCCTTTAATATTGAAAATTAAACCATACTTACTGCATTGCTTAATTCCACTGACACCCTCAATCTCCTGTAATAAAAATAAAATAGCAACAGTATACCATACCTGTCCATCAAGAAGATGTACATACTGTCCCACGACGAGTCCAGCACTGCTACATCTGGATGCCTTTCTGACCGCTGATGACCGGAGAGAACTCGGTCACCGGCAGTCATGTGTACTCCAGATCTCGCGGTCAGCTGACTGTGAGAAATTGCATAGTGAACGGCGATAACCCCATCCCCGGCGGTCATGTGCCCGGCAGTTCTCACGGTCAGCTGCCCGTGAGAACTTGGATAGCGAACGGAGATAAGCCCGTCCCTGGTGGTCACGTGCACGTCAGTTCTCATGATCAGCTGTTCCAGAAAACTGCAGTGCATGTGACCGCCGGGGACAGGGTTATGTCCCACGGTAATCAGCTGCAAGCTCTGCTGTGTCTGGATGGTGGCATCATGCCACTGTTCAGCCAAAGGCACGCAGATGTAGCAGAGCTGGACTCGTGGGACAGGATGTATATCTTCTCAGAGGACAGGTATGGTATACTGTTATTTTAATTTTTATTACAGGAGATCGAGGGCATCGGTGGAATTAGGCGATGCTGTAAGTATGGTTTTATTTAGAATATTAAGGGTATGTTTCCACTGTCCGGATTATATCAGGATTTGCTGCGGTTTGGACGCTGAGTACAGCCGCAGCATCGAATCCCCAGCATCCAGATGTTACAGCATAGTGGAGGGGATTTTATGAAATCCCGTCTCCACTATGTGTGTAGGGCCGCATCCAGCGGCCCTGCGTATCCGGACATGCAGCGCGTCTTTCCAGACCGCAGCATGTCTATCTTGCAGAGATGCTCCGTCTCCACAAGATAAATAACCCAGTCTATGGATATGATGCGGTGATTCCGCATGTGTTCAATGAACACATCTGGAATCGCAGCGCGTACAACAGGTGGCGGCGCTTTAGGCGGAGCGGGGTTTCCGCTCCATCCAAAGCGCTGCCAGTACGCAGTGTGGATACATACCCTAAAGGAGTTTGTGTCATTATTTAAATTAAAGGACTTTATTCTGACTGTCTTATTTAACATATAACAATTATCCAGCTCCCCATTTGTTGGCTTTCACTGCTCCCCATTCTTCCTCTTTACCTTCTCCCCTCTCCCCATGCTTCCTCTTTCCCAAGTCCCCGATCATTTTCTTTTCCAGCTACCCGTTCTTCCTCTTTCCGTTCTACACGACATTCCTCAACTCCAAATTCTTCTTTTCTCCAAACTTCAACTTTATTGTCTTTGCTTCACTCCCCCTTGTCCACTGCCTCAAGTTCCCAACCTGACTTTCTGCCAAACATTTCTAATCCTAATTCCGCCACATCCATGACCCCTACTGGTAACCTTCCTGAACACTCACCTCCCACGTTCCATACCTTAAACTGAAGTTTCAAAAAATTTAAACATAGTTGGTTATGTGAATCTTTATATTCTTTGTAGTTTGTTTCATGATAATATTAAAAGGAGCAAAAGAATTGTCTACAATTTTGGCCTAATATCCAATATATGTAACAAACAGAAACACACCTAAAACAATTGATATTTTATACCTGAAAAAAAAAAAGTGTTAACACCACATGTATATAGGTCAGTGGATCAAACATGTCTATTATGTATATCATAATCATGTAAAATTTATTTATTTGTGTAAATAGTCTATGGAAACATAATGCTGATTCTCGGTTTCAATACCTGGTAGTGGAGGTTGCCACCCTAGGGGGAAGTGTTGTGGTGCCCACGCTCAATGTCGAATAAACCTGCCTATAATGATACTACGAATATGCTCATAATCAAAGTACCCTTCCAGAAGGTTCCATAGCTGTGCAGACACAAGCTGTGGGTTTCTGACCCCCCGTTTCTTCCCCCCTGTCACGACTGCGAGCTCTCTCTCTCCCTAACTCCCTTCCCCTCGCCTGCATGGAATAATAACCCCCTCCTACCCCTCCCTCAGGAATGTGTTAATTAGCAGAGATCCATTCTTTGTGTCTAACATTTTCTTTCACTTGTTATGTGGGAGTTAATAAAGATGGAATAACTCTGTCTAATTCAGTGACAGATGTACAAATTACATATTTAGGACCTGCGATGTTCAAGCTACACTCCAGCGCCTTTGCCTAAGCTCTGGCACCAGCAGAATCCGAGAAATGGATTTCTCCTGAACCGAGACAAATAACTCCATGTTTAGATTTGATAGAAAGCTAATTCCAAAATAAGATGGGTGATGGTTCTGCTGTTATTCTGCTAGGTTTTCCGCCCGAGTTACGGAATTAAGAAGGTTTTAGCAAGTTTTCAACCCTCTGAGAAAAGAGGAGGGCTTCCATAACTCAGCCCCTTCAGTGATGTCACAACCAAGGGGTATAAGATAGTGTAAGCTCAGTGAGCAGGAGGTCTTTGCCATGGAACCCTGATACAGAGAGGCACTGTGATGTATCACCCCTCCCCCGCCCGCATGGTCTGTTGTGACATGACATAAGCAATTGTAAGTGCTTTTCCTCTTTTAATCCCTGTTATTTTGTAATTGTCTTCTACATATTTCAATTGTCTCCCTTTATATCTTTTTATACCTTTTGTAAACACTGCCTACCTTTTTGGAGTAAAATATATAAAATTACTAGTTTCGTTTCTCCTTGCTCCATAACGTACTGTCATGTCCTCTGAAGTGAATTACACTACTAATTTGGGTCAGCTCCAGACCCGTTATTAAGAAATTGGAGCTGGTGGCAGCGAAGTGTGTTCTGGGCTTGTTGGGTAAAGCTGGCAGTGACGAAACGGGTTTTATAAGCATATTGCCTGACTGCGGCTGGGAGTAGTTATATTTCCCTCGCTGCAGCGTGCCTAACAGCAGGACATATCCAGGCGGCCCGTCCGGCGACTACTTATCCTAGGTGCAGTTCCTTGACAGACCTGAGGGTAAGGGGGGCGCCGGAGAGCTGCGAATTCCAAATCGGAACTGGAAAGCGGGATATATATAAATCCCTGCAGTTGGGGACATATTGGTGGCAGAGGTGGGGTAACTAAAATAAGCCCCCCTGCGATTGAGATGTATAGATAGTAATATAATTTCCATTACATTGTCTGACCCAAAAATAATAAATTAGCATACAAGCACCATCACCCATTAAGTTCTTAAAGGGAAGCTGTCACCTTTTTTTTATTATTATGAGCTGCCAGCAATGACATCAGGGGCTTATCTACAGCATTCTGTAACCTGAAAGATAAGAAAAACGAGTTACTTACCGGCGGCGGTCCGGTCTTGGTCCGATGGGTGTGCGGTCCGGCCCCTCCCATCTTGCAGATAAGAAAAATGAGTTAGAATATACTCACCCCGGCGTCCCATCCGGCGCCTCCCTTCTTCATACGATAACATCCTCTTTGCTGCCTGTTGTGGCTCCGGCGCAGGCGCACTGCTCTGCCCTGTTGAGGGCAGAGTCCTGCAGTGTGCAGTTGCCGGGAAAGGTCCGGCACCTGCGCACTGCAGTATTCTGCTCTGCCCTCAACAGGGCAGAGCAGTGCGCCAGAGCCACGACAGGCAGCGAAGAAGACGTCATCGCTGCAAGATGGGAGGCGCCGGACCTCAACACCCATCGAACCAAGACCGGACCACCCCCCGATGAGTATAATCTAACTTGTTTTTCTTTTCTACAGCATTACAGAATGCTGTAGATAAGCCCCTGATGTCATTGCCGGCAGCTTATAGTAAAAAAAAAAAAAAAAAAAGGGGGTGACAGATTCCCTTTAAGTAATTAACAATGATACCATAGTCTCAGCATTATTTTACCAAAATTAATGTTACCAGGTTATGCTTTACATAAAACACATGTTTGATCCACTCACCAATATGCTAACAGTTCTAATATAAAAGCATATTTTTACCCTTCGCCACGACACCACCCACTGGAGGTATCGGATCCGCCCCATTAGAACAGGAAACCCTACAGAAAGATAAAAGGGGGCGGTCCACCTTTCCTCCTCAGTTTTGGTTTCCTGTTCCCAGGGAACTCCAGGATTATCCTACAGGAAGACATACCTGGGCCAGTGCACGGCGCCTGTGCAGTATCCGTGAGAACGGCAGGGGCTGCGGTCCAGAGGCAGCGTCGGGGGAGGTTCCGTTAGACGGCTCCCCCCTCGTCTGACGGATAGGGTGATGACCGGGTTCGGGGATGGCCGCCCGGTCTCACCGGGGAGCACGCCGGGTGAACGCCGAACTCTCAAGGCCGCCACTGGGGTAAGTGCGTCAGTGGCGCGAAGAAAAAAAAAAAGGCAGCGGTGGCGGCAGCAGTGAGGCACGGGCCGCAGACAGAGCAGCGGCAGCCGGCCGGCGCAGATGCTCCAAGCCCCGGAAGTAATGGGTGAACTTCCGGGGCACGATGGCTGAGGCAGCGCAAGTGCACAGGCGCAAGGAACCCGGGGAGGAGCGACTTCCATCTGAAAAAAGAGGGGAAACTATTTAAAGCACCGCGAGGTAAGCGACGGTGAGCCATGTCGTCTCCAGGTGAAGTGCGCGCTCCCGCAGGGGACTCTGCTGGAGGCAGCTCCTCCAGGGACCGCGCCAAGGGATCCACGGACACCGCTCGCAGGAGTGAGGCGGGAAAATCAAAATCCAGGACGGGGTCTCAGCCATCTGATCCGGTACTATAAGCTTCACTGGGTGAGTGTGCAATATATATACTCTGCCTATTAACCTGACTTCCCCCCTTGTCTTTCGCCATGTCTCCCCCTCTTCCAGGTGAAGAAAAAAGAGGAAATCTTAACACAAAGAATGCACTTTATGCGCTCAGCCTCTCCCTGACTCCTACCCCAAAAAGCTCTGCAAGCAATGCACCAGAGAGACTAGACAGGTGGACCACAGTGTCAAAGGACATACAGACCATAATTAGAGAGGAACTACAGGCTATCACCCGTGCCAGTACTCCCTTAGAAACAAGGAGCAAAAAACAAAGGACTCTCAGCTCAGATTCGGAGGAGGAACGGGATAATCTGATTCCTCACTCACATCATCATCATCCGAAATTGAGGGACGATCATGTATTCCCCTGGATAGTGTGAATAACTTAGTCAAATCCGTAAGGAACACTATGGGGTGTGAGGAGACAAAGGGCGTCCAAACCACGCAGGACATAATGTTATCGGGTTTGGCGGAAAGGAAAAGGAGGGCGTTCCCAGTAATACCGGCGATTAAGGCTCTAATAAAGAGAGAATGGGAAAAACAAGATCAAAGAAGTTTTCTCCCATCGTCCTCAAAGAGGAAATATACATTTAGCGATGACGAGCTATTGAAATGGACCAAAATTCCAAAAGTCGATGCTGTGGTAGCCTCTACCTCGAAGCAGTCTACTATTCCGGTAGAGGACGCAGGCTTACTGTCCGACCCACTAGACCGTAAAGTGGAGTCATCATTAAAAAGGTCTTAGGAATCTTCTATAGGGATTTTTAAGCCAGAATAGCCAGCACATGCACCGCCAGGTCAATGCTTGTGTGGTTGGACCAATTGGATCAACAGATCGAGCAGAAGGTGTCTAGGGAAAAGCTACGGGCCACTATTCCATTAATTAGAGGGGCGGCAGTTTTCATGGCCGTTGCATCGGCAGACACCCTGTGGCTGGCAGTGAGATCAGCTGGTCTTGTAAACGCCAGGCGGGCGCTATGGATGAAGAGTTGGAAGGGGGATGCGCAATCAAAATCCAAGATTTGCGCAACCACGTGCGAGGGTGAGTTTCTCTTTGGGAAAGCTCTAGATGACATACTCGCCAAAGTGAAAGAAAGGGAAGAAGGCTTAAATTTGAGGAAGCTTAATACGTTTATAAGAAATTATAAGTTTAAAATGGAATCAATCAGATCCACCATTAAACTTTTTCCAAACTGTGTAATGGCGGGAATTGACTTAAAGGATGCTTACTACCATCTTCCTATTCATAATAGATACCAAAAGGTACCTAAGGGTCGCAGTGGTATTCGAAGACAAAATCCATCACTTTCAGTATACAACCATGCCCTTCGGTCTCTCTACAGCACCAAGAATCTTTACCAAAATGATGTTAGAGGTGATGGCCTATCTTCGTCAGAAGGACACCCTAATCGTGCCGTACCTTGATGACTTCTTATCGGGAACTCAATAACCCAGTGTACTAAACGGGTGGCTGATACGGTCTCATCTTTGCAGGATCTAGGCTGGATCATCAACTTCCAGAAGTCTAGACTTGTTCCACACTCCCTTCAGATGTTCTTAGGGTTCCAGTTAGACTCTACAACCCAGAGATGTCTGCTCCCTCAGGTAAAAATTGCGCTCATAAAAGATAAAGTTGAGGCAGCAATGGATAGTCCACGAATGTCTCAGAGAGGCAATGTCCCTATTGGGGTCGCTCACTTCTTGCGCCCCGGCAGTTCAGTGGGCCCAATATCACGTCCGCACACTGCAATATCAAATCCTCCAGGAGGGCAGGCGACATGATGGTCACCTCGAGAATAAGATAACCCTATCCCAGGAAGTCTTGGCTTCTCTAGAATGGTGGCTAGATAGTAATCATCTGTCCACGGGAGTCCCATGGGTAATATCACCATCCCAGATCTTAACCACCGACGCTAGCCCCCACGGCTGGGGAGCCCATGTGGAGAATAGCTTCTGTCAAGGAAGGTGGAATAGGGATGAACTGGGCTACTAATTTAAAGGAACTGACGGCAGTATATTATGCTCTACATCATTTTCTTCCACAGCTCCAGCAGAAGCACGTCAGGATCCTATCAGACAACACCACTACAGTGGCCTATTTAAACAGACAGGGAGGTACTCGATCAGAGACTCTGAGGTCTTCTGCAACAAAAATCTTAAACTTAGCCAAAAATTGTTTGTTGTCCCTCTCTCCCCTCCATATCAAGGGAAGGAGCAACCAAGAGGCAGACTTCTTAAGCCGACACACACTTCGGGAAGGGGAGTGGCGCCTCAATCACCAAATTTTCAAGGACATAGCAGCTCTCTGGGGACAACCTCAGGTGGACCTCTTTGCCACGAAAGAGAACAAATAGAAACATTTGCCTCCCTGTCCCCATCAGATCATCCAGACATACTGGACGCCCTTCAGGCTTCATGGAAATTCAACCTGGCATATGCCTTTCCTCGGATAATCCTGCCACAGGTCATTCGGAAGATCAGAGAGGACAAGGCGATGGTAATTTTGATAGCACCATTCTGGCCAAGAGACCGTGGTTCTCATGGCTACGAACCATGTCGGTGTCAGATCCTTGGGTTCTCCGTTCGATTCCCAACCTACTCACCCAAGGCCCTTTTTTCCACCCCCAAGTGGACAGCTTACACTTGACGGCGTGGAATTTGAAAGGCAGCTACTGAGATCAAGAGGGTTTTCCGAAACACTAATTACTACGCTCCTACAAAGCAGGAAGCAGTCCACTACTCAGATTTATACAAAAATATGGAAAATATTTCTGCAGTTCCATACAACCCCTCATACCACAGAATTCCCGATAGTTCCTATCCTGGAATCTCTACAAAAAGGGAAAGATTTAGGTCTGGCAGTAAACACGCTAAAAGTCCAAGTGTCCGCATTAGGGGCACTGTATGGCCACAATATAGCAGGGAATAAGTGGGTATCACGATTTATTACAGCATGCGAACGAACGACTCCGGTTCACATACCTACAATCCCTCCAAGGGACCTAAATTTGGTCTTCGACGCCTTAAAGGAAGCTCCCTTCGAACCAATAGACATATCTCTAAAATATTTGTCACTCAAGACGGCCCTCTTAGTAGCACTAACATCTGCTAGGAGAGTGAGTGACATCCAAGCTCTATCCATAGACCCACCCTTTTTTCAGATATACCAAGATAGGTTAATATTAAAGCCAGATCCCTCATACCTTCCTAAGGTGTCAACAAAATTCCATAGATCTCAAGATACTCCTCCCGACCTTCTTTAGAGATCCCTCCACTCCTGAGCAGAAATTCCACACCTTGGATGTTAGAAGAACTGTCCTAAAATACATTGAGAGGTCCAGGAGCTGGAGGCAGTGCAGGGCTCTGTTCATATCTTTTCAGGGCTGTAAAAAAGGGTATGGAGTCACGAAGGGCACCTTATCCCGGTGGATCAGGGATGCCATTCGTTTAGCCTACTCCGCGAGAAGTGAAGACCCTCCGGAGAACATTAGAGCTCATACTACCAGAGCAATGGCATCCTCCTGGGCCGAGAGGGGAGACATTCCAATCGAAGCCATATGTAAGGCGGCAATTTGGTCATCCCCTTCTACCTTCTATAATCACTATAGACTTGACCTTTCATCAACTTCTGACCTAAACTTTGGCAGGACTGTCCTTGGCACGGTGGTCCCACCCAGGTGGTCTCTGGCGAAGGGTAAAAAGCCGGATTACTTACCGGTAATGCTTTTAATGAGTCCACGACAGCACCCGCTCACTTCCCTCCCTATAAAGATAACAGCGATAAATACACCACATATTAAAGTGTATCTCCTGATATGAAGAAATAAAATCTAGAAATGCAAGAATATTGCCTAACTCTTGGCGGTCCTCCTGGTACTCTGAAATACAAAACTGAGGAGGAAAGGCGGACCTCCCCCTTTTATCTTTCTGTAGGGTTTCCTGTTCCAATGGGGCGGATCCAATACCTCCAGTGGGTGCTGTCGTGGACTCATTAAAAGAGCATTACCGGTAAGTAAGGCCGGTTTCACATTCGCGCTTTTGAGCGCAGCGACGGCCTGCGCATGGCCGCCGCTAAGCCCCGCCCCCTGCCCCGCCTCCACCGGTATCTCCGCCTCCGGGCGCATGACGTTGCATGCGTCGTGCGTCCCCTATCTTCATCACAGAGGGCGCAGGCCATGCGCAGTCTGCGCACAGGTTGCGTTTGGCGGCGCATGCGTCCTTTTGACGGTGCGCCGAGCAGCGCCAAACGCAACCTGTTGCATTTTGGTTGTGCTCGGCGCACCGTCAAAAGGACGCATGCGCCGCCAAACGCAACCTGTTCGCATACTGCGCACGGCCTGCGCCCTCTGTGATGAAGATAGGGGACGCACGACGCATGCAACGTCATGCGCCCGGAGGCGGAGATACCGGTGGAGGCGGGGCAGGGGGCGGGGCTTAGCAGCAGCCGTGCGCAGGCTGTCGCTGCGCTCAAAAGCGCGAATGTGAAACCGGCCTAATCCGGCTTTTTTTTTTTTTTTTTTTTTTTTAAGATCTTTTAGATTTTTTTTATGTTACAAAGAGGCAAGTTATTTTTTGGGGGGCAAAATATTTAATTTTTCATAATAAAATTCTTGATAATTTGTTTCACCTTGTATTTTTACACAAAATAAATTATGGTACGAAATAGCATAGGCGATTTCCAAACTGCTCAAATTGATAAAAACTGGCCTCACAGTGCTTTCCATGAGTTTAACTTACTCCGTTTATGCTTGTCAGATGTTCATCAGAAGTGTAATTCTGGGAGATTGCTAGGCCAGTGTTCAAAATTTAGTTAAAATTTATTTTGAAAAAATATTTTAACCATCAACACCACCAACATGTAGTCTATGGGGGACCATGCATACTAGTTACAAAACTAACATTCAATATGATGGCAAAAGGTTCAAAGGACAACCTTGGCCAAGGCTTAAGCATTATTTGCTTCATGGTTGGTTGCCTACATGTTTTTGTATGTTATACATATATGTAACATTATAGATCTTGTTTTATATCTATTTATAAAAAAGGGTATGTAATATATAACATGTCTGCTACCACCCACCCCACTAAAAAACAGAAGCATTTGTATTTTGTCATGTGAATTTTTTTTTTGAATTTTTTTTAAATATCAAAAGCACATTTACTGTTTCAAAAATTTATTTTTACATAACATTATATAAACAGTATACTGTATAAACAACCAAAAAATTGGATTATTATTAATTCGGGTCCAGAAGATTAACCCCCTTCACTACCAAGGGTGGTTTGCACGTTAACTACCGGGCCAATTTTTACAATTCTGACCACTGTCCCTTTATGAGGTCATAACTCTGGAACGCTTCCATGGATCCCGGTGATTCTGACATTGTTTTCTCGTGACATATTGTACTTCATGTTAGTGGTAAAATTGCATTCAAATAACTTGCGTTTATTTGTGAAAAAAACGGAAATTTGGCGAAAATTTTGAAAATTTCGCAATTTTCCAACTTTGAATTTTTATGCCCTTAAATCACAGCGATACGGCACACAAAAAACTTAATACATAACATTTCCCACATGTTTACTTTACATGAGCACAATTTTGGAACCAAAATTTTTTTTTGTTAGGAAGTTATAAGGGTTAAAAATTGACCAGCGATTTCTCATTTTTGCAACACCATTTTATTTTTAGGGACCACTTCACATTTGAAGCCACTTTGAGGGGTCTATATGATAGAAAATACCCAAAAGTGACACCATTCTAAAAAATGCACCCCTTAAGGTGCTTAAAACCACATTCAAGAAGTTTATTAACCCTTTAGGTGCGTCACAGGAATTTTTTGAATATTAAAAAAAAAAAATGAACATTTAACTTTTTTTCACAAAAAAAATACTTCAGGTTCAATTTTCTTTATTTTACCAAGGGTAACAGGAGAAATTGGACTGCAAAAGTTATTGTGCAATTTGTCCTGAGTACGCTGATACCTGATATGTGGGGGGGAACCACTGTTTCGGCGCATGGCAGACCTTAGTAGGGAAGGAGCGCCGTTTGACTTTTTCAATGCAAAATTGGCTGGAATTCAGATCGGACGCCATGCCGTGTTTGGAGAGCCCCTGATGTACCTAAACAGTGGAAACCCCCCAAGTGACCCCATTTTGGAAACTAGACCCCCCAAGGAACTTATCTAGATATGTGGTGAGAACTTTGAACCCACAAGGGCTTCACAGAAGTTTATAACGTACCGCCGTACAATTAAAAAATCATTTTTTCCACAAAAATGATCTTTTCACCCCCAATTTTTATTTTTCCAAGGGTAACAGGACCCTAAAAGTTATTGTGCAATTTGTCCTGAGTACGCTGATACCCCATATGTGGGTGTAAATGACTATTTGGGCGCATAGCAGAGCTCGGAAGGGAAGCAGCGCCATTTGACGTTTTTGGCTAGAATTGAGATCGGACACCATGTCGCGATTGTAAAACCCCTGATGTACCAAAACACTAGAAACCCCCCACAAATGACACCATTTTGGAAACTAGACCCCCCAAGGAACTTATCTAGATGTGTGGTGAGCACTTTGAACCCCCCAGTGCTTCACTGAAGTTTATAACGTACAGCAGTACAATTAAAAAATCATATTTTTTCCACAAAAATGATCTTTTCACCCTCAATTCTTATTTTTCCAAAACTAACAGGACCCTAAAAGATATTGTGCAATTTATCCTGAGTACGCTGATACCCCACATGTGGGTGTAAACCACTATTTGGGCGCATGGCAGAGCTCGGAAGGGAAGCAGCGCCATTTGACGTTTTTGGCTGGAATTGAGATCGGACACCATGTCGCGTTAGGAAAGCCCCTGATGTACCAAAACAGTAGAAACCCCCCACAAATGACACCATTTTGGAAACTAGACCCCCCAAGGAACTTATCTAGATGTGTGGTGAGCACTTTGAACCCCCCAGTGCTTCACTGAAGTTTATAACGTCCGGGCGTGAAAATAAAAAAATCGTATTTTTTCCACAAATATCTTTTAGTCCCCATTTTTTTATTTTCCCAAGGGTAACAGGAGAAATTGGACCCCAAAAGTTGTTGTCCAATTTGTCCTGAGTACGCTGACACCCCATATGTGGGAGAAAACTACTGTATGGGCACACATCAGGGCTCGGAAGGGAAGTAGTGACGTTTTGGAATGCAGACTTTGATGGCATGGTCTGCGGGTGTCATGTTGCTTTTGGAGAGCCCCTGATGTACCTAAACAGTGGAAACTCCCCACAAGTGACCCCATTTTGGAAACTAGACCCCCCACGGAGCTTATCTAGATGTGTGGAGAGCACTTTGAACCCCCAAGTGCTTCACAGAAGTTTATAACGCCTGGGCGTGAAAATAAAAAAAACATTTTTTTCCGCAAAATTATATTTTTGCCCCCAATTTTTTATTTTCCTAAGGGTAACAGGAGAAATTGGACCCCAAAAGTTGTTTTGTAATTTGTCCTGAGTAGGCTGATACCCTACATGTGGGGGTAAAACACTGTTTGGGCGCATGGCAGAGCTTGGAAGGGAAGGAGCACCATTTGACTTTTTCAACGCAGAATTGGCTGGAATTGAGATCAGACGCCATGTTGCCTTTGGAGAGCACCTGATGTGCCCAAACAGTGGAAACCCCCCCCAATTATAACTCCAACCCTAACCTCAACACACCCCTAACCCTAATCTGAGCCCTAGCCCTAACCCTAGCGGGAAAATGGAAATAAATACATTTTCTTTTAGTTTTATTATTTTTCCCTAACTAAGGGGGTGATAACGGGGGGTTTGATTTACTATTTATGGCGGTTTTTATGTTTGGCGGCTGTCACACGCTAAAAGATGCTTTTTATTGTAAAAGTAGTTTTTGCATCACAACATATTGAGAGCTATAATTTTTCCGTATTTTGACCCACCGAGTCATGTGAGGTCTTATTTTTTGCGGGACGAGTTGATGTTTTTATTGGTACCATTTTCGGGCACGTGACATTTTTTGATCGCTTTTTATTCCGATTTTTGGGACGCAGAATGAACAAAAACCAGCATTTCATGAATTTCTTTTGGGGGGGTGCGTTTACACCGTTCCGCGTGCGGTAAAATTGATAAAGCGGTTTTATTCTTCGGGTCAGTATGGTTACAGCGATACCTCATTTAGGTCTTTTTATGTTTTGCCGTTTTTTTGCAATGAAAACAATTTTATATAAAAAATAATTATTTTTGTATCGCTTTATTCTGTGAGTTATAACTTTTTTATTTTTTTGCAGATGACGCTGTATGGCAGCTCGTTTTTTGCGGGACAAGATGACGTTTTCAGCGGTACCATGGATATTTATATGCGTCTTTTTGATCGCGCGTTATTGCACTTTTTGTTCGGTGGTATGATAAATCATTATTTTTTGCTTCGTTTTTTATTTTTATTTTTTAAGGGGTTCACTAAAGGGGTTAACTAATGGGACAGTTTTATAGGGCAGGTCATTACGGACGCGGCGATACCAAATATGTGTACTTTTATTGTTTTTTGTTTTTTTTTATTTTGAAAAAATGGATTTATAGGGGAATATCTTTTTTTTTTTTTACTAATTTATTTAGCGATTTTTTTTTTTTAATTATTTTTAACACTTTTTTTTTTTTTTTTTTTACTTTATTACCTTGTCCCAGGTGGGACATCACTGTCCTGTGACAGATCACTGATCTGTCACATCACAGATCACTGTGACAGATCAGCGATCTGTCACAGGCACTGCTGCAGACTTCCTCATGCCTGCGCTTTGCAGGCACTGAGGAAGCCAGCTTCCTCAGGCCCCCGTCGCCATCTTGGATTCGGGGGCCTGGAGGAAAGGAGCCCCCCGCAGCAGCACTGCACATTGCGCTGCGGTGGGGGGCTCAGGGAAGCACGGAGGGAGCCCCCTCCCTGCCGATGCTTCCCTTTAACCCCCGGTACACCGCGATCGCGTTTGATCGCGGTGTGCAAGGGGTTAACGTGTCGGGGGCGGTCCGTGACCGCCCCTGACACATTGTGCCGGGTGTCAGCTATGATAATTAGCTGACACCCGGCCGCGATCAGCGGCGCTCACCACGTGGGCGCCGCTGATCATGGTGACGTAATATTCCGTCCATGGTAATTAGGTCCATGGTCACATGGACGGAATATTACGTCAATTGTAGGTAAGGGGTTAATATAAGTTATGTCTCCTGTAAAGTGGATGTTTGCTCTACAGGCTGTGCACCAACAACACAGGAGTATTGCCAGGGCACGGCCCCTTCAGAACTCAATCAGCAAGGCTTCTCAAAGACGCAAACCAGTCATGTTGGGATGTCCAGGACTCCAGTTGATTGCTGTATCAAAAGGTTGGTACAGTGTCTCCACATCGACATCAGGACTGTAGTCCCTACCATAATTGTGAAGAACTCAGCAAGCTTTTACAACAAATCAACTTTCCTAATATTCAACTGTATGGCGGTGTTTAAGATCTTGCACTGACTTACCATGAATCCAAAGATGCATTCCACAACTCTTAGTGCCCGGCTCAGCCTAAAGTTAAAAATACTCTTCTGGGCATTCAGTCCCCTTCGTGGATATGGGCGCATCAGGTTTGTCATAAGAGGAAGAGCCTCATCCAGTACCATCACAAAAGGGACTGGATGTGTGATCCCTGGAAGAGGTTGAGCATAATGCCAGCTTGGAGAATTTGCATTCCAATCTGAGAAGTTCTCAACACCTGGGAATCCCCCGTTCTGCCATAGGCACCAACATCGATGGTCACAAACTTGTAATGTGCACCAGCCACCGCCATCAGCATCATCGAGAAATATTTCTTATAATGCCAGGATCACACTACCGTGTGTGATGCAAGAAACTCGCACGAGTCTCTCGTATCAACACCTGTATTTCTATGCAGCCGCAGCTCCGGTCCCGAGTGTAGGCGGCAGCACCGGGTGTTTATACGACAGACTCGAGCGAGTTTCTCACATCATACACGGTAGTGTGATCCCGGCCTAATTGCAGAATACAGATCCTGACCGCGGTGGCTGAATCACTCTTACATGCTTTCCATCAACTGCACCTATGCAGTTCGGGAAGTTGGCAACAATTTGAAAGCCTGCTGTGACCTGACGCCAAGTCTCCTCGGTTGGGGAAGGCATCACTATGGGCTGCAATTTCCGCCAGATGACATCGCATGTGCTTCTAACAGTTTTAGAAATGGTTGCTTTTCCAACTCTAAATTGAAGATGCAGTGAGGCACAGTTCTCTCCTGTGGCCAAAAATCTGCAGCAACAACAACAAAAAAAATGTTGTCAAAAAATATATGACCTGTGATTGTTAGCAGCGGCAAGGTGGTATTAGTATGGCTTAGGCTGGTTTCACATTAGCGCTTTTGTGCACAGCGCATCGTGCGCACCGTGCACCTATGTTTAACATGGCGTGCGCATGGTCTTGCGCACGCTTGCGTTTTCCTGCGCATGCGTTTTTGTCTTTCGCGCCAGACGCAACATGTTACATTTTTTGGTCCGCCCTGTCTCGTCAAAAAAACGCATGCGCATGCTTGCGCACGGAATGCGCAAAAACACCACATTGAAGTCTATGGGAACGCATGCGTGCGCATGGTCTTGCGCACGTTTGCGCTTTTGTGCGCATGCGTTTTTGAGGTAAACAAGTCTGGAATGTGGTCTAGACAATGGAAAACCACTCCCAAAAACCAAGGTGATAAAAGATTGTGTGGGCACTGGAATTCCCCAATACTCTTCAGACTGCTGCAAGACTGAAAACAGCAAAATTGTGAAAATGTGAAATTGTGAAATGTCACACCTAAAAACGCATGCACATAAAAAACGCAAACGCATGCAAAAACGCATGTAAAACGCAAACAACGCTGCATTTGACACATCAGCGTACGCATGACGCAAAAAAAGCGTGTTTGTTTTGCGTTTGCATGCGTTTTTCTTTGCGTTTTTTATGCGCACGATGTGCTGCGCAAAAAAAGCTAATGTGAAACTAGCCTTATCATTGGAAAACAACAAATGGAGCAATGCTGATATCACCTGACCGCTGCAGACAATCACTGGGTGCATTGTTGTGGTGTGTACTGTAATAGACATTTCTAGAACAAAAATTAAGTTATTTAACCGCAAGGTGATGAGCAGCCTTTCCTCAGCACAGAGCCTGCCTCATAACAGTATCTTCCATGGTCAAATGTGTACGAAGAATTTGTAACAAATCAAAGGCATTAACTGGAAGCTGGGAAAATGACAAAAAAAATTCTGGATATCTGCATAAAAAATATTTATAATAACAAATGAAAAAAGTAGCATTGTGAAAAAAAACCTGCCAAGTCAGGGTACAGATTAATAGTGTCCCTTTTCTGGACGCTCCTCAAGGAGGGGGTGAACCTAGAAGCGACGCCTGCATCGTGTTATTGCTGGCTAAAAAAATTACAACATTAAAAGTCTTCACAATAGATTGTAAAAAAAAACAAATACACATATAATATATACTTATTGTTTGTATCATTCATTCTAATAATGAGAATTAATAAGTAACATAATTCTCTTCCTTTAGATTGTGAGTAAAATTAGAGACATTGCAGCAATGTATCTGTAAAACAGGAAATCCCTTTTTTTTTCCTTCCCAGAAGGCAACTTTCTATCAGCTTTATTTCAAGTGCAAAAAAAATACAATTAAAAAAAGCCGCATCAAAAACACATGCGGATAAAGCGCATCAAAAACGCAGGTGACCTCCTAGTGACCTCAGGTGCAGATTTGATGCAGATTTCACCTGCGTCAAATCCTGAGCAAATACTGAACCATTCCGGACCGTGGGAACATACCCTAAAAGGGACCTGGATGTAAATATTTACTTGAGGATACTATGCCTCATCAGTGCTGTGATTTCTGTATGTTCTGCAGTCAGATAATGATTGATAACCACAACTCTCACCATCACCATACCATATCTCCCTAACCAAAATACTAGAAGTTGAAGGTTCATGAGATACAAATGGATATGGGCCTGACTGACTTGACATTACAATTGATTCCTGTACTAAGCTTGGTGATGTAGTCATGTACTGATGTGGTTTCGGTGATGTATTCATGTACTGATAGTGGTTCTGGTGAGGTATTAATGTTCCGATGCTGTATTCATGTATTAATGATATTCATCACTAGAACTATGTTACCAGAACAACCATCAATACATGAATATGGTAAAAGAACCACCATCTGTACAGGAATATGGCATTAGAACCACCATCAGTTTTGTTTGCATACTGCATTTATCGCATGATGGAAGTAAAAACCATCAGACTATCCTTTTTTTCCATAATGGGGTCAGATTAGTTTCTATTAGAGTATCCTGACAAATGCTGAACACTTTTTTTTTTTTTTTAATTAAACAGCCCACATTATAGTTGAGCTATATTAGTTTCCATAACTGTCCTTGGGTCTGACTGTCAGCACAGAATTACTGTTCAAACCAAGTACAGGCGCTCCGTGCTACATGGTGGGGCCAGTAATTTAAATACACCTTCCCACCTGCTTGGTTTCCTCCTATCTCCACCTTTCTCTGGCTCTACGAACCCAGAGCTGTCAATCAAATGAGAGGGGGAGGGAAGAGATAGATGGAAAACAAGCCGGTGTGAAGGTATATATACACTACCGTTCAAAAATTTAGGGTCACTTAGAAATTTCCTTATTTTTTAAAGAAAAGCAGTTTTTTCCAATGACGCTAACAATAAAATGATTCATAAATACACTATACATTGTTAATGTGGTAAATGACTATTCTAGCTGCAAACGTCTGGTTTGTAATGCAATATCTTCATAGGTGTATAGAGGCCTATTTCCAGCAACCATCACTCCAGTGTTCTTATGGTACTTTGTGTTTGCTAACTGTGCAAGAAGGCTAATGGATCGTTAGAATACCCTAGAAAACTCTTGTGCAAGTATGTTAGCACAGCTGAAAACAGTTTGGCTGATGAGAGAAGCTATAAACCTGACATTCCTTTGAGCAAGTTGAGAATCTGGAGCATTACAATTGGTTCCATTAAATTCTTAAAATGGCCAGAAAAAACTTTCATGTGAAACTCGACAGTCTATTCTTGTTCTTAGAAGTGAAGGTTATTCCATGTGAGAAATTGCCAAGAAACTGAAGATTTCCTACAACGGTGTGTACTACTCCCTTCAGAGGAGAGCACAAACAGGCTCCAACCAGAGTAGAAAGAGAAGTGGGAGGCCCCGCTGCACAACTGAGCAACAAAAAAGTACATTAGTCTGTAGTTTGAGAAATCAACACTTCACAGGTCCTCAACTGGCATCTTCATTAAATAGTACACGCAAAACGCCAGTGTCAACATCTACAGTGAAGAGGCGACTCCGGGATGCTGGCTTTCAGGGCAGAGTGACAAAGAAAAAGCCATATCTGAAACTGGCTAATAAAAGGAAAAGATTAATATTGGCAAAAGAACACAGACATTGGAAGATTGAAAAAAAGTGTTGTGGACAGACGAATCCAAGTTTGAGGTGTTTGGATCACACAGAAGAACATTTGTGAGACTCAGAACAACTGAAAGAGTGCCTGACGCCATCTGTCAAGCATTGTGGAGGTAATGTGATGGTCTGGGGTTACTTTGATGCTGGTAAAGTGTGAGATTTGTACAAGGTAAAAGGGATTTTGAATAAGGAAGGCTATTACTCCATTTTGCAACGCCATGCCATACCCTGTGGACAGCGCTTGATTGGAGCCAATTTCATCCTACAACAGGACAATGACCCAAAGCACACCTCCAAATTATGCAAGAACTATTTAGGGAAGAAGCAGGCAGCTGGTATTCTATCTGTAATGGAGTGGTCACCTCAGTCACCAGATCTCAACCCCATTGAGCTGTTGTTGGAGCACCTTGACCGTATGGTACGCAAAAAGTGTCCATCAAGCCAAACCAACTTGTGGGAGGGGCTTCTGGAAGCATGGGGTGAAATTTCTCCAGATTACCTCAGCAAATTAACTGCTAGAATGCCATAGGTCTGCAATGCTGTAATTGCTGCAAAGGGAGCATTCTTTGACGAAAGAAAAGTTTGAAGGAGAAAATTATTTCAAATAAAAATCTTTTTTTCAAACCTTGTCAGTGTCTGGACTAGATTTTAAATTCATTTGGCAACTCATTTGATTAATAAAAGTATGAGTTTTCACAGAAAACACAATTGTCTGGGTGACCCCAAACTTTTGAACAGTACTGTAAATGATTGGCCACTCCATGAAGCACCGAGTGGACAGACTTAGTCACTCTGTGCCGAGGGTCCCTTTAAAATCTAGGATGTTCACCATGAATATCGCTATTATTTTTCCTAATATTGTGTAAAAAGAGCCACAATCAATGAAGATTCTATGTCTAAATTTGAAAACACTCTGTGGAGCCTCGCGTCTAAAGAACACCACTTTTTTTTCTACTTTTGCTGGTATTTTTTTGAGAAAAAGGTAATTCGAGTGGAAGTGGTTGTCAGAGCATGTTATGTGACCCATCAGAAGGGGAGGAGGGGGCGCTAAGGGACCTATTACCTTAGTCTCTGACCCATTTCTTTACTTAGGAGCCAAGTGTTCATCGGGATGGAGGAGCACTATCAGCTTCAAATGCTCAGGGCACAACAAATTGTCCCGCCCTGCATGTATGTGCCCAACCTGCAAGAGAAGGCTGGTATTACACACCATGACTAAGGGCCCATTTACACTGACGAGCATGGCAGTTGATCAGCTTTAATTTTTTGGCATGCTTAAAAAGGCCAGCCACACTTACATATGCATAGAACTAATTCTGTGAGCATAATGTGGTGTTTTACTGACAGCACACCACTTGGTTACACAGGACAATGTGCTGCTGCTGCAACTGCAACCAGTGATTTAAAAACCAGTGATTTAACCCCTTAGTGAGAGCCAATTTTGTATTTAATGACCAAGCCAATTCTTACAATTCTGACCACTGTCACTTTGAGGTTATAGCTCTGGAACGCTTCAACGGATCCCACTGATTCTGAGAATGTTTTTTCGTGACATATTGTACTTCATGTTAGTGGTAAAATTTATTCGATATGACTTGCATTTATTTATGAAAAAAATGGAAAGTTGGCAAAAAGTTTAAATTTTGCAATTTTCAAACTTTTAGTTTTATGCCCTTAAATCAGAGTCACATTGCACAAAATAATTAATAAATAACTTTTCCCACATGTCAACTTTACATCAGAACAATTTTAGAAACCTATTTTTTTTTGGTTAGGATGTTATAAAGGGTTAAAATTTGACCAGCAATTTCTCATTTTTCCAACAAAATTTACAAACCCATTTTATTTTCACAAGGGTATTGAGAAAATGGACCACAATGTGTTGTGCAGTTTCTCCTGAGTACGGGGATATGTAAGGGAAACCACCATGGTTACTTACCGGTAGCCGGTTTTTCCAGAACCCATGACAGCACACCTGAGAGGGATCCGCCCCGCCAGGACAGGAACCTACTGAAATATAAGGGGCGGCACCTCTCCCCCGCTTCAGTTGGTTACAGAGCATTGAGAGGACTTCCCGGTTGCATGTTTATCCAACACCACATCACACAAATATACCCTACTAGCGTGCACACCCCATACGGTGAAAAAAGGAAGGGGAATATACGGGTGCTGTCATGGGTTCTGGAAAAACCGGCTACCGGTAAGTAACCATGGTGGTTTTCCCTTCACCCATGACAGCACATCTGAGAGATTTTTGGAGACTTCGAAACACCTTAGGGAGGGACCACGGCTTGCAGCACCCTTCTACCAAAGGTTAAGTCAGCAGAGTAGGATAGGTTTAATCTATAGCTCTTAAAGATGGTTGACGGTGAGGCCCAGGTAGCGGCCATACAGATTTGCTCAATTGATACCTCTGCCTTTTCAGCCCAGGAGGTCGCCACGGCTCTGGTGGAATGAGCCTTAATGCCATCAGGAATCGGAACACCACTAGCTGAGTAGGCTAATCATAGCCCTTTCTGGCACCCTGGAAGGCTACAAATAGGGACTGGGACCTCCTCCACTGGCTAGTTACTGATATATATATTCTAGCAGGGCCCTTTTTACATCCAGTTTGTGGAATTTCTCCTCCCCTGGGTTTTTTGGATTCTCACAGAAGGAGGGGAGCACAATCTCCTGGCTACGGTGGAAATCTGATACCACTTTAGGTAGATAAGCAGGGTCTGTTTTTAGGACGACCCTCTCCTGGTACACCTGGGTATAGGGTGGATTCACTGAGAGGGCCTGCAAGTCACTTACTATACGGGCCGATGTAAGGGCCACTAAAATAATGGTCTTTAGGGCAAGATATTTTACCGGCAGTTGTTGAATTGGTTCAAACGGCTCTTTCATAAGGGCTTCTATTACCAAGTTTAAATCCCACGGGGCTATACTTGGTAATGGAATCGGTCTGGACCTATGGCAGGATTTAATGAATCTAGCTACCCATCTGTTTGCCGCTATGTTGCAGTTATATAGCGCGCCCAGTGCGGACACCTGAACTTTAAGGGTGTTTACCGCTGGACCTAGTTGTAATCCTGCCTGTAAGAATTCCAAGATGGCCTTAATCGGGGGCTTTTGGTCTAATAGCTTCCCCCAGGAACTGTAGAAACTTATTCCATGTTCTACCATATATGTTAGTTGTTATTGGCTTCCTACTTTTTAACAGCGTAGCCACCAACCCCAGAGAAAAATCTCTATCCCTTAAAAGTGACCTTTCAAATTCCACGCCGTCAGATGGAATCCCTTGACTTGCGTGTGGAATATTGGACCCTGAGCTAGCAGGTCTGGGATCTCTGGTAGTACCCATGGATCCGAGAGGGACATCATTTGCAGTAGCAAGAACCAGGGTCTTTTCGGCCAGAATGGGGCTATTAAGATCACTCTGGCCTGATCTTCCCTTATTTTCCTCACAACTGTTGGGATCAGAGCTAATGTAGGAAATGCGTAACCTACTTTGAAATACCACGGAATTTGCAATGCGTCCACCGCCCATGTTTTTTCTTTTGGGTTTAGTGAACAAAACCTCTCTGTCTGTTGCTTTTGTTGGCTAAGAGGTCTACTACCGGTTCTCCCCAGAGTTGTACTATCTTCTGGAACACTAACTGATTCAGGGTTCATTCTCCTTGCCTTAGTATATTGCGGCTCAGGAAGTCGGCTTCTACGTTTTCTACCCCTCTTATATGTAGTGCCGTCAGGGAGAGTAGATGTCGCTCTGCGAAAAATCTCGTTGGCCGCGTTCATTAAGGAGTGTGACCTTGTTCCCCCCTGGTGGTTGATATACGCCACTGTCACTTTGTTGTCCGACATGATCCGGACATTGCGGCCTTTTAGACTGGGAATAAAGATTTTTAAGGCTTTGTTTACTGCCCGTAGTTCTCTTAGGTTGGAGGATACGTTTTGCTCCTGGGGCCCCCAGGGTCCCTGGGCCGCCTGTCCCCTTAGGTGAGCCCCCCACCCCGAGGAACTTGCGTCTGTCAGGATTATGTCGGACACTGGTCTGTGCCATAACATTCCTGACATCAGGTTTGTCCTGTCTAACCACCATCTGAGAGTTTTTGACCTTTAAGGAAAGCTCCAGCCTTCCTTCCAAACACCCTCTTAGCGATTTCTGTGCTGATAGAATTTCTGCCTGAAGTTGACGGGTATGAAATTGTGCCCACCTGACGGCTGGAATACATGCTGTCAGGGTGCCTAGTAAGGACATCGCGCCTCTCAGGGTCGTGTGAGGTTGGTCTAGGGCCGCCAAAGTCATATTCCTCACCTTTTCCATCTTGGCCTCTGATAACAGACAAGTTTGTTCTGAGTCCAGGATGAACCCTAGAAAAATCTGTCTCTTTAGGGTTTGCAGTTTTGATTTTTTGATGTTTACCATCCACCCGAGTCTCTGTAGAGTATTTGTTATTCTTTCTACCTGCTCTGTGCAGTGGTGTTCTGAGTTGCCCACGATTAGAAAATCACCCAAATAGTGTATTATAATTGTGTTGTGGATTCGGAGGAAGGCTGTCCTCTCCGCTACGACTTTCGTAAACACTCTCGGGGCTAGGGATATGCCAAATGGAAGGGCTCTGAATTGAAAATGCCTGAGACTGCACTGGATGTAGAGAGCTACTCTTAAGTATCTTTGATAATCTGGGTGGATCGGGATGTGATAATAGGCATCCTTTAGATCGACTACGGCCATAAAACAATTGTGGTGTAGTAGTTTTATGGCCGAAGTTACCGACTCCATTTTGAAGGTCTGGTTTTCTATCCACTGATTGAGGCCTCTGAGGTTTATAATTGTTCTGAATGACTGGTTTTTATCAGGAAGAGGGTTGAGTAGAAGCACGTTCTCTCCTGTCCGCTTGGGACTTCAGTCAGAACGCATTTGTCTAGCAGAGAGATTTCTGACTCCAGGGCCAATTGTTCCTCTATCTCCTTCCTGACGGGGGTCACAACAAAAGATGCTCTCGGCCGCTGAAAAAACGGGATTTTGAGGCCTTTTCTTATGATGTTTAAGATCCAGGCATTGGAAGAGATACCTTCCCAGGCCTGGGAAAAGAGCATCAGTCTCCCCCCTACTGGGATGTCGGCGTTATTGTGGGGATTTTTTTGCAGATGAGGTGGCTCCTCTGAACATGAATCCAGACTCCTTCCTTTTGTCCTCCCATCTTTTCCCATCACCTGGAGGACGGCCCCTGTTGAATTTTCCTCTCCGAAAAGACGGCCTTCTTTGATCTCCTGGAAACCTGGGAAAGCACTTCTTTCTATCACTTGCTTTTTCCAAGATGTCATCTAGATTTTTTCCAAATAAAAATTGTCCATCACACGGAAGAGAGCACAACTTAGCTTTAGACTGTAGGTCTCCTGGACAACCTTTAAGCCATAATGCGCACCTTGCGGCGTTTGATAACCCTGCTGCTCTCGCAGTCAGTCTCATGGAATCGGCGGAAGTGTCGGCCAAAAAAGCTGCTGCTCCGTGTAGAAGATACATATCCTCCAGAATTTTTTCCCTCGAGACCTTTGAAGCAAGTTTCTCTTCCAGCTGCTGTAGCTAAATCATTAAGGAACGTGCTGTGCAGGTGCCGGCTATTGCCGGTTTTAGTCCTCCTGTCGCTGCTTCCCATGTATGTCTTAGGTAGGAATCTGCTTTTTTATCTAGCGGGTCTCTAAGCACACCTGAGTCTTCCAGGGGCAGGGCCGATTTTTTGGATGACCTAGACACTGCTGCGTCAATCTTTGGGACTTCGTCCCATATTTCCGTGTCTTTATGTTCAAAGGAGGAGGAGGGAAGTGCTCCTGATCTCTCAGGCTTCTTCCATTCTCTTTCAATGAGTGCCTGGACTTTCTCATTGACTGGAAAGGTGCGCTTCTTTCTTTCCAGTAGACCCCCGAACATGACGTCTTCTAGAGACTTAGTCGTTTTTTCCTCCTGTAGGCCCATAGTTACCCTAATGGCTTTAAGGAGGGCATTCGTATCCTCTACCGGAAAACACAGCTTGCCACCCGTGTCACTATCCGAAGAGGAGGACAGGTGTTCGGCCTGATATTCAGCTGAGGAGTCTAATGAAGAGCTAGGGGAGTCTTTCCTACTCTTTTTTTAACAACACTTTAAGTGAGCCTTCCACCTCAGACCTGATGACTGATCTGAGGTTAGTTGCAAAGCTTGGCACCTCCTCCGCCATGGTTCGATGGATGCAGCTGGCGCAAAAGTCCTTCTGCCAATCTCTCACTAGGGGGCTCCTACATATGGCACAATCCCTATTGTTTCTCTTCCTCCCTGCTTTTTTGGCCTTTTCCTCAGGCTACTTTCACACATCAGTTTTTTGCCGTCAGGCAGGATCCGGCTTTTTTTTAGAAAAAACGGATCCGGCATAAATTTTGGAGAACTGTAGAAACGGATCCGTTTTTTTGCTGGATCCGTCTCTGTTCCTGGCGGCTGGCCAATTGGATCTGAGCATGCGCAGACTTAAAAAAACCGGATCCGGTTGCTGGATCCGTCTTTTTCTGGATCCGGCGCATTCCGGCGCCCATAGACTTTCATTGTAGCAAAAAGCTGGAAGCGCCGGATCCGGCGCTTCCGGCTTTTTCGCCGGAGACAAAAAACGTTACAGTAGACGTTTTTTCAAGACGCCGGAATGAGACAAGTTGCCGGATCCGGCAAAAAACGGATGAAACGCAATGCCATCCGGCGCAATCCGGCGCTAATGCAAGTCAATGGGGAAAAACGGATCCGGCATTGCATTTTGCCGGATCCGTTTTTTCCAAAAAAAGCCGGATCGCGCCTGAAGGCAAAAAACTGATGTGTGAAAGAGGCCTCAGGAAAATAACGCACAAGAAAGACCCTATTAACATCATTCTAACATTCACGGAGATCACTCACCACCCATAAAGTCGGGTACCGGACTCTGAGGCTGTGGTGGAGCACGTGACCTGTGCTCCCTGGACATCGAGGAGTCTCCCGACCTGTGGCTCAGGCGACTGCGGCTTTTGCCGCTTGAACGGCTGCCATGCTTGCGACCATGCTTGCGAGCGGAGGTTTGTGACGGGGGCAGAGACTGATCATTCCTGCTCTGACCCCATGGTTTTACCTGGCCGCACTGCCGTCCTTCATCCTTTAAATAGGTCCGTGCCAGTGAGCGTTTCTCCTTTTTCTCCCCTCCCCCCCTGCGACCGCCGCTATTCTTAATGCGTCCGGCGTCGCACCAGGCGCCATCTTGCAGTCGCCTCTGTGACGTCAGCCGGCGCGCTACCAGGATGCCCTGCGCTGCTGATGTCAGACACCAGAAACCGCCCCCGGCTCTACGTCATGTCGTGAGGGAGAAGGATCGGGCGAGGGGAGGGAGGCACGGAGGAGTGCCCCGGATCAGAGAGGCCACCTATTCGCACCTGCATGAACCCGGAGCCTGCAGGAGGACCCCGGGGACTGCGCTTCCAAGCGACTGACGGCCGGCGCTGCAGGTAAGCCGACCTGCTCTTCCCGCGGCGCTGGGACGGCCCTGGGCTCTTTCATCCATGACAGGCACCGCCGCTGTCAGACTGGGATTACCTTCCTAGGACAGGAATCCAACTGAAGCAGGGGAGAGGTGCCGCCCCTTATATTTCAGTAGCTTCCTGTCCTGGCGGGGCGGATCCCCGACTCAGGTGTGCTGTCATGGGTGAAGGGAAAAGCCACTGTTTGGGCACATGGCAGGGCTCAGAAGGGAGGAAGCACCGTTTGACTTTTTGAATCCAAAATAATCTGGAATCAATGGCGGGCGCCATCTCGCGTTTGGAGACCCCCTGATGTACCTAAACAGTGGAAACCCCCTCCAATTCTAACTCCAACCAAAACACATCCCTAACTCAAACTCAGCCCAAACACACCCCTAACCCCAACACCACCCTATCCCTAGCTATAAGGCCAACCATAACCCTAGCCCAAACCTAACCCTAGCTATAACCGCAACTATAAGCCCAACCATGTCTCTAACGGAAAAATGGAAATAAATACATTTATATTTTTTTATCTAACTAAGGGGGGGATGATAAAGGGGGGGTTGATTTACTATTGTTTTTTTTATTTTAATCACTGTGATCAGGTCTATCGCATAGGTGTTATAGCCAGGCATCTGGCAGCTTAGTATTGCAGATAGCACATCTTCTACACTTCCCAGCTTTTTTTGCCATCCCTTTTAGGTGCTTCAGAGGCGGATGCTCCCCCTCTAGAATACACAGAGTATAAGCCATGTGTTTCTATGTGAGGGGTAAGGGGGCTGTCTGTGGGTATCTACTCCAACTCTAGTCACATGCCCCTGGCCTTGCTTAGTTGTAACCTCCGCTTTGTCAAGTTCCTTCATGCTCAAGCATACAGTAGGGCAGCCCTGCAGACATTTGGGTCCCTATTTATACAATACCCTCAGACGAGGCCTAGGATCTTTGCTTCGTCCGGATACTTGTACGTTCCACCGGGGAACGCACCCTGGCCGCGACCCGGAGGTGCTCTGCCTGGCACGTAGTGATGACGAAGGGTGTCGGCCACAGACCGCTTGACAGGGGGAAGGTAGAGACTGGGCCCCCTGATCTGTGATGTGTCTGTCAGGTACAGCAGGAGGGACTGAGCTCTTCTCTCATTGTTCCAATCCTCACTGGGACAAGAAAAACACTGAGGGGTGGCGATGGGAGGGTTTTTTTTAACCTCTTGTTGTTTCCTGTCCCAGCAAGGATAAGGACGACCTCCATAGTGCTGTCAGGAGGGATGACCTGGAAAAAAAAGGTTGTGCACCCCAGATCTATGCCAATTTTTTGATGATCACTTCAACTTTAGACTTGTTTCGAGTAGCATTTAAAAAAATATAATACGTGTGTACATTTTTGTATGTTCAAGACTTGTCTAATACATATAAAAAAACAAACATGAAGGCATTATTTTTTAATTTTTTTTTTTTTTTTAAGAAAGTTCAAAATTTATGGACATCAGCAGGGTGAGGTACAGTATAATTAAACAAATAGTGCTGAAGAACAGTAACCAATATATAGTACAGTTAGAGCTGTGCAAATATCAGGAACTAAAATAATACCTAGAAGAAAGAGTCTTAAAACAATGTACCAGTATAGCAATTAGACCTTACCCTTAACAGTTGTATCACTACAGTAATCCTGGGTGCCCAACAGCAATGGTCACCTTGTTTAGTTTCTGCCCTGCTGCCACTCAGATATGGGAAACTAACTGAAGTTAAAAACTAAAATTACAATGGAAAAAGCACATAGTACTGAGTAGCTGTGCTCATCTGTCAACTATGAGGGCAACATCAAATATCTGAAATCAGGTCAGTGGCATAAGAGAAAATAAATATGATCGTGGAAAGCATGGCACGTCCTGTGCGTTTCACTTTATCACCGTTCTAAACATTAGAAAAACATAGTTTTGTAATAAAAACCCACCATGAAGCGGAATAGAATTTTAGAATTATGTACATATATAAAAAAAAAAAAAAAAAAGAAGATTCAACTACGGAAGTAAGCCGTTTTAACTTTACAAAACCCTGAACCCTACCGGTGGAGAGGAAAAAGCAGAAACAAAAACAGAAAGTTTTTATAGTTTTGTGGGTTTTTTTTTTTGCTCTTTTCTTTGAGAAGTCACTTATGGAAAACATCAGAAGACTGTCAATACTTAAATGGTTCCAAAAACATAAGTTACACTTGTTAGAAGCACCCTGTTCTGTTTGCCACCTCCAAGGGATACACCCTTGTCCTGCCGCTTTTGTTCCATCTTGGAAATCATCTAAATTTAAAGCCATACTTCTCAATTTGCAGTTTAACACAATGCAATATGCATCATACATCAAGAAACAAAGAAGACTGTGATCCTTTGCGTTTCTGGAGCCCCTCTTGGCTGCTGCGTTCCACTTTCTTAATGATTTCAGACACAACACATACAGAAGATGTAAGTCCTATCAAGAACAGGAGATCTGGAACACAAACAAAGGACATAAGACACGGCTGCTTTTAAATCCATGACCTTTTCGCATTTTCATGAATATACAACACAGAGATGGCTAAGAAATCCTGAAAACTAAAGGCAATTCTGATACATGTGCATTGGCAAGCGAACATGGTCACAGATGGAGAGACTCCAACAAGTTAATTGAAGTACCTAGGGGGCTGTACATGAAAAAAGGAGACAGTAGAGGCCCCAGCCCCCTAGGGACTCCAGAGGACCAGCGTCCTACTTAGAATTGTTACATTTGTGGAATAAGAAAATAAACTCTGTACACAATGAGCTTTCATTTTTAGAATGTGTACATAACAGTCTAAAAATGCAAGTTTATTGTCTCAGGTTCTGAGCCACAAACTTGAATTTTCAAACTTTTTTTTGACCAAATTTTATGATTTAATGCATGTAGATGCTCAAGATCGTAAAGAGCCAAGTGGCATTTTCTCAGTCTGCCAGGTGGCTACCAATAATATATTCGTATAGAAGTTGTTTTATTACTTTTGGTTTATTTTTGACTGCTTACCTTGAATGCTTAGACTTTCTGTCTGAAAAACTTTTTGCAGAGGTGGGAAATAAATGACGAGTAACTGCCCCATTATGGATCCGAGCACGGCATAGCAGAACATTTTGTTACTGCACAAACCAATCTCAAAGACAGACTTTGTCTAAAACAAAAAATAAAAAATAAAACACTCAAACAGCTAAAATTAATAAACACTATAAAGTCATTTTCTGTCCAATTACATTGTTGACTCCTGAGGCTAATGTTGCAGTTACTAAACGACATTTTCCACAGTTTTTTTTTTTTTTTTTTCAGATACAATCTGCAGATTACATTATGGCCTCAAGGGAGAAACTCAATGAAATGCAGTTCGTTTTGTTAGTGTCTGTCCATGTAAGCCATTTTAGGGTAAATTCATTCACAACAGAAAATCCAGTAAACTTCTAGCCAAAAAATTTACGCTGAAAGATTCGGGTGTTGGGTTATGTGGGTTATGTGCACAAGATAGCTTTTTCCATCAGAATGTGCCTGAAAAACCACCGTAAAACACGAACATAATGCACAGCAATGTCACAACACTGCGGTGCACATATTCAGGGCTTTGTTACTTTTAACTGCTGCAGGGTTTAAGAAACTGTAAGGGTATGTGCAGACGTTCAGGAATTGGCAGCGCTTTGGACGCAGCGCATGTTTGCTGCATCCAAAGCGATGCCGGCTTTTGAACGCAAGTGCATCCGCATGTGTTACTGAACCGTGCAGATTCACCGCGTCCAACAGATTGTACGGGTGAAATTTATCTTGCGGAGGCTCATGTCTCCACCTGATAAATACCTGGAAAAGACGCGCCACAGGTCCGTCTCCAGCTCTATTATGTGTGATGTTAACCCCTTCTTTCAGCAGCCACTTTTTTCATTTTTGCTTTTTAAGTTTTTATTTCTTCAACACAGCTTGATTTTTGCCCGACGTGTGTAGTTTGGAATACCGCCAGTTTATCGTGGGAGACAAAGTCCATTAGAGGAAATGCATATTAGTACCATTACAGAAATTAAGCAATTGGAAGGCTCAATTGCTGGAAAAATCATTCAAATTATGGCTCTCGGAATAAAGTTAGGGATATCTGGAGAAATTTCAGGAAGATCCTGTAAACTTTTGAGGTGAACTTAACGTGGCTGTCTCTAAACTTTGGAATATACATCCAAATGTTAATTGTTTCAGTACTTTTTGCAAACTTGCTGTTCAACAAGGAGCTTAATGGCAAAATTCACAAGAGGCGTTTGATCCATGAAATTACCAATAAATTTCAAGGTTCAACTAGAATCAGTATTATACAGTCCTCCACATCACACTCTTCACATTTTGACATCAAGAGACCAAGACAACATCTAACAATTGATCATCAATACCTTGCTGCTGTGAGGCTTCAAGTAGGATGTTCTCAGAAAGAACTGGAAGAGTCACATAAAGGCAGAAACACTGACATCCTTTGGCCACTTCCCACAATGATGACCCCTTCATTGTGAACAATGCCCATCAGAAGCAGATGATCAATGCCACACAATTCCAGGAACATTTAATGGAGGGGAGAGGCACCCAAGTGTCACGTCAGACCATTCAAAACCGTTTAAACCAGGGTTGTCTGCGTGCTAGACAATCTGAAGGGTACCAGACCACACCACCAGGCAAAGGCCTTGGTTAGGCATGGGCCAAGGAACATCTATACGCTGGATGACTGACTAGTGGGCCTCAATGCTGTTCACTGATGAAAGACAATTCACACTGAGCAGAAATTGTTTTGGAGACGTCAAGGAAAGCGCTATGCATCAGCCACTGTTGTCACCAGATGAGCCTTTGATGGTGGTGGTGTTACATTGTGGACATGTGTGTCTAGTCAATGTAGAAATGTCCTACACTTTGTGAATGGTACAGGGACAAGACCCTAATACTTGAACAACAACATTAATCCAGTCATTGTGCCTCTGCACGAATGACAAAGGCCTAATTTCATCTTCATGAATGACAATGCTCCAACTCATCAAGGTCACATCATTAGGAAACAGCTGCTGGAGACAGATGCTTGAAATGGAGTGGCTTGCATGTTCTCCAGACCTGAATCCCATAGAAAACCTATAGGATCAGCTGAGTTGCCATGTAGAGGCTCATAACTCTGTACCCCAGAACCTCAGATGACCCGAGAGCCACCCTTCAAGAAGAGTGGGACGCCATGACTCGCCGGCGTAGAAGGATGAAGACACTGTACATAGAAGGGCAAATAAGGTGTGGATAATAGCACGAGTGCAGGTGCGGGATTAACGTGCCACAGCTGCATGTCACAAGGCAGTGTGACATCAATGGGAGGAGGGTGGTATGATGATGAAGAAAGGAGGCAGAGATTTATTCCAGGCACTGCATGCCCCGGAGCCTTTGAAGAAATCATTAACGTAATAGTTTAAAACTCAATTTCTCAACATCTAGCCCGCAGCTATGAGGCATACAGGTAAGACTGGTTAAACCATTCTATTACCTGTATGCCCTTACTAACAGCTTAAAAGCGTTCAGGGGTGACCGATTCCCATTAAATCTTGATATCCTTATCTGTATTATTTATGCGCATGTTATTAGTATTGTGCAGGCGTGTATAAGATATGTCTGAACAAGATCTAACATGCACGCATGTCAAACTCGTATTGAATATTAGACTGTGTATTGTATAACTTGCATTCACTTGATATTTTGTGGCATAAGAACTGTGTAGCACCCTTAATTGATCTTTTTAGGGTGCTCTTAATACAGACTCCAGACTTTTATTGACAGAATTTCATATTCATAATACCATGGCTTATTCATTGTTTTCTTATGCACAATCTTACATACGGGTGGATTAGAGTTCAACACAATAGTGTTGCAGTCCGATATATTGTTATGGTCATTTGTGTTGAAGTGTTTTTAATAGGCCTTTGTTTTGACTTGTGTGTCATTTAATAAAAAAGTTAAATATACACTGCTCAAAAAAATAAAGGGAACACTAAGATACCACATTGTAGATATTACTGAATGAAATATTGCAGCTGAAAATCTTTATTCATTACATAGTGGCATGCGTTGAGAACAAGAAAACATAAAAATGATCAATGTAAATCAAAATTAATATCCCATGGATGTCTGGATTTGGAAGGATACTCAAAATCAAAGTGGAAAATCAAATTACAGGCTGATCCAACTTCTGTGGAAATGCCTGTGGAAAAGATGCTCAGTAGTATGTGTGTGGCCTCCACGTGCCTGTTTGACCTCCCTATAACACCTGGACATGCTCCTGATGAGTCGGCAGATATTGTCATGAGGGATCTCCTCCCAGACCTGGACTAAAGCATTCGCCAACTCCTGGACGGTCTGTAGTGCTACACCACATTGGTGGCTGGAGCAAGACATGACGTTCCAGATGTGTTCAATCGGACTCAGGTCTGGGGAACGAGCAGGCAAGTCCATAGCTTCAATGTCTTCATCTTGCAGGAACTGCTGACACACTCCAGCCACATGAGGTCTGGCATTGTCCTGCATTAGGAGGAACCCAGGCCAAACGCACCAGCATATGGTCTCACAAGGGGTCTGAGTATCTCATCTCGGTACCCAACGGCAGTCAGGCTACCTCTGGCGAGCACATGGAGGGCTGTGCGGCCCTCCAAAGAAATGCCACCCCACACCATTACTGACCCACTGCCAAACCGGTCATGCTGAAGGATGTTGCAGGCAGATCACTCTCCACGGCGTCTCCAGACTCTGTCACATGTGCTCAGTGTGAACCTGCTTTCATCTGTGAAGAGCACAGGACGCCAGTGGCGAATCTGCCAATCCTGGTGTTCTGTGGCAAATGTCAAGCGTCCTGCACAGTGTTGGGCTGTGAGCACAACCCCCATCTGTGGACGATGGGCACTAAGACCATCCTCATGGAGTCGGTTTCTAACCGTTTGTGTAGACACATGCACATTTGTGGCCTGCTGGAGATCATTTTGCAGGGCTCTAGCAGTGCTCCTCCTGTTCTTCCTTGCACAAAGGTAGAGGCAGCGATCCTGCTGCTGGGTTGTTGCCCTCCTACGGCCCCCTCCACGTCTCCTGGTAGCGCCTCCAGCCTCTGGACACTACGCTGACAGACACTGCAAACCTTCTTTCCACAGCTAGCATTGATGTGCCATCCTGGATGAGCTGCACTACCCAAGCCACTTGTGTGGGTTGTAGAGTCCGTCTCATGCTACCAGGAGTGTGAAAGCACAACCAACATTCAAAAGTGACCAAAATATCAGCAAGAAAGCATTGGTTCTGAGATGTGTTCCCCACCTGCAGAATCACTCCTTTATTGAGGGTGTCTTGATAATTGCCAATAATTTCCATCTGTTGTCTATTCCATTTGCACAACAGCATGTGAAATTGATTGTCAATCAGTGTTGCTTCCTAAGTGGACAGTTTCATTTACTTGGAGTTATATTCTGTTTAAGTGTTCACTTTATTTTTTGAGCAGTGTATATTCCAGTAGTCAGGAGATCTTTCTCTTTGACAGCGTACTATATATACAGTGGGGAAAAAAAGTATTTAGTCAGTCAGCAATAGTGCAAGTTCCACCACTTAAAAAGATGAGAGGCGTCTGTAATTTACATCATAGGTAGACCTCAACTATGGGAGACAAACTGAGAAAAAAAAATCCAGAAAATCACATTGTCTGTTTTTTTTTCATTTTATTTGCATATTATGGTGGAAAATAAGTATTTGGTCAGAAACAAAATTTCATCTCAATACTTTGTGATATATCCTTTGTTGGCAATGACAGAGGTCAAACGTTTTCTGTAAGTCTTCACAAGGTTGCCACACACTGTTGTTGGTATGTTGGCCCATTCCTCCATGCAGATCTCCCCTAGAGCAGTGATGTTTTTGGCTTTTCGCTTGGCAACACGGACTTTCAACTCCCTCCAAAGGTTTTCTATAGGGTTGAGATCTGGAGACTGGCTAGGCCACTCCAGGACCTTGAAATGCTTCTTACGAAGCCACTCCTACGTTGCCCTGGCGGTGTGCTTTGGATCATTGTCATGTTGAAAGGCCCAGCCACGTTTCATCTTCAATGCCCTTGCTGATGGAAGGAGGTTTGCACTCAAAATCTCACGATACATGGCCCCATTCATTCTTTCATGTACCCGGATCAGTCGTCCTGGCCCCTTTGCAGAGAAACAGCCCCAAAGCATGATGTTTCCACCACCATGCTTTACAGTAGGTATGGTGTTTGATGGATGCAACTCAGTATTCTTTTTCCTCCAAACACGACAAGTTGTGTTTCTACCAAACAGTTCCAGTTTGGTTTCATCAGACCATAGGACATTCTCCCAAAACTCCTCTGGATCATTCAAATGCTCTCTAGCAAACTTCAGACGGGCCCGGACATGTACAGGCTTAAGCAGTGGGACACGTCTGGCACTGCAGGATCTGAGTCCATGGTGGCGTAGTGTGTTACTTATGGTAGGCCTTGTTACATTGGTCCCAGCTCTCTGCAGTTCATTCACTAGGTCCCCCCGCGTGGTTCTGGGATTTTTGCTCACCGTTCTTGTGATCATTCTGACCCCACGGGGTGGGATTTTGCGTGGAGCACCAGATCGAGGGAGATTATCAGTGGTCTTGTATGTCTTCCATTTTCTAATTATTGCTCCCACAGTTGATTTCTTCACTCCAAGCTGGTTGGCTATTGCAGATTCAGTCTTCCCAGCCTGGTGCAGGGCTACAATTTTGTTTCTGGTGTCCTTTGACAGCTCTTTGGTCTTCACCATAGTGGAGTTTGGAGCCAGACTGTTTGAGGGTGTGCACAGGTGTCTTTTTATACTGATAACAAGTTTAAACAGGTGCCATTACTACAGGTAATGAGTGGAGGAAAGAGGAGACTCTTAAAGAAGAAGTTACAGGTCTGTGAGAGCCAGAAATCTTGATTGCTTGTTTCTGACCAAATACTTATTTTCCACCATAATATGCAAATAAAATGAAAAAAAAACAGACAATGTGATTTTCTGGATTTTTTTTTCTCAGTTTGTCTCCCATAGTTGAGGTCTACCTATGATGTAAATTACAGACGCCTCTCATCTTTTTAAGTGGTGGAACTTGCACTATTGCTGACTGACTAAATACTTTTTTTCCCCACTGTATGTATGTATGCATGCATGCATGCATATATATATATATATTTATTTTTTTACACATGCATTTCTTTTAGGAACAAAAATAGAAACTATGGTTTGTATCACTATATTCCAAGAGCCATAATTTTGTATATTTTTCCAACAATTGAGCCACTCAAGGGGCTTGTATGTTTGTTTGTTTGTTTTTTACGAGGCGACCTGTCATTTTTTAATGGTACACATAACTTCCATTGCATTTTATTTATGCAATTATTGCTATATATTGTAATATTACCGATTCCCTTGAAACCTTGCCTATTGACAAAACACCGTGGTCTTCAGAGTGTCCAAAACGTGTTAAAGAAATTATTCGAGACTCCAGAAATGGTAGGAGAACAGCACCTGCATTGGTCTTGCAGCTCAGTCACTATGCAACAATCCTTACCCATATTATTTTGCTAAAGGATTATTAGAGTCAGTGTCCCGTACATCATAATTCAGTTGTCTAACCTGTGATCTGGAGCTTAAAGCATTGAACATGTCGAAAAACACAAAGCATGTGAAGGTCATTGTTGTGTCTCGTGGAGTAATGACATTATCCCGAAGCTGAAAAATAAAACCAGAGCAGACATTACTTAACCACTTGCCTCTACACAATGAGCACCATGGTGATACTTGTGCGTACCGTGTCACATTGGTGATCTGTGTTATGCCGATAAACAAGACAGAATTAAAGATTTAAAGGGAACCTGCCACCACTTTTGTCCTACCAGCTAAAAATATAATTTTATTCAGTGTCCTGGTTTCTCGCGCATGCGCAGTATGCTTGGCCCGCCTGCAGAAAAAAGCCGAAAAGCAGAAGTGCACACGTGCGATATCTTACAGCGATCTGCGTCATCCACATCAAGGACTGTGTGCAGCAGCTGAGGAGAGGGGTGGAGTGAACCGGATCCACGCCCATTGGACCAGACGGATCCTATTAGCATATATCGCGGGAGAAATATAAAAGGTTTTTATGGTTGATACATGGGGAGTCAGGGGGTTACATAGCTATGCATTCCCTAAATACTTGACAATGAATAAAATTATATTTTTAGCTGGTAGGACAGAAAAGTGGTGTCAGGTTCTTTTTAAAGGTAATTTGTAATCGGATAATGAAATTGTTTAAATTCAGTTTGTGCGATTCATATTTTTTTTGTTGGCAATTTTTTTTTTCATATCATGATCTGTATTAAAGCAAAAATAAATTGGTGCTATTTTAGACTCTTAACTTACTCTCCTTTTAGGAAGAGTTTTCAGCAGGCTCCTTATCAGCAGAGGCCATATTACAATGAAAGATGAAACCTCTAATTTGGACCCACCAGTCACAACTGGTCCCTCCCTTCACAGTGATCTTTGCACATGCTCATTGGATGCGTCAATACAAAAAGTCAGTATGTTCATTGCTGCTAATGAGCATGTGTCACTCCAAAACGATCAGGAAGCTAGACTCGTTAACCCCAGTGGCCGGTGTCAATATTGAAAGGAATTTTACTTGTAATACCAACTGATATTGGGGGGGGGGGGGGGGGGGGACACCTCTTTAAAGAAAATTGTTCTTAAAAAGGGCTAGACCTGCAAAGCACAATTCCACATCAAGGAGGGAGGGCAGGGGACTTCAATTTAGCGGACATCTGCTGGAGCGGGTGAAAACAGTGTTCAAATCGTACATTCTAATGAATAAATCAAAAGCCACTACTTCTTTTCCAAAAATTTTATTTTTGATTTGAACAGGGAAAGAAGTTGGAAATGGAGGGGGAGGGGAGGGGAGGGTAGGACAAGGAAGGGGAAGGAAGGCGGAATATAGGATAAAAACATACAAAAACAGTAAACAGTGAGCAAACATGTGGTACCATTGAGCATAATGGTTTGTATAACGCCAACAGAAAAATGTAAAACACAGCTAAATTGTAACTTATTGGATAGACGATGGGAATGTGTGATCCCATCTTGACCATTTATTGTGGAATTTTTTAAATTGGTCAAGTGCAAGAGCAAATTTGAGCTCATATGTTCTGTGTTGAACCAGTAGAGATATGATGTCTTCTATCTTTGGGAGGAAATGTCCCCTCCAGTGATATGCTATCAAGTTCTTAATAATTAAACAAATGTGTAGGACTAAAGGTTTCAAGGAATAGTCTATGCAATCTGAGTTTAACGAATGTAATGCTAAATGGGGGGAGAGTATAAAAGGTTTACCTAGCAGTTTCCCAATAATCTTGGATGCTTGATGCCAAAGCAATTTGGTTATTGGACATTCCCAGAATATGTGGAAGAGGTCACCTCTGTTGCCACAATTTCTCCAACACAATGGAGAGTTGGATGTCCCAAAGTGTGCCATTCTAACCGGGGTGTAATACCACCTAGATACCACCTTAAAGTGGGTCTCCTGAAGTGGCATAGATAGTGTTGAGTTATATGATAATGTGAAAGCTTCTTCCCATTCGTCTAGGGAGTGCGTAGACCTAGCATCCTTCTCCCATCTTAGCATAAAGGCGCTTTTTTGGGGGGTTGACATTTGATTGAAACATTCATAGATAAATTTATGACTCCAGAAGATTTTGTGATCTATATTACTAAGGATTTTGACAGTCGTCTCAGTAAAAATTGGTTTAAGTTTGAGGAATGCCGACATGTTATCTTTTAAGATTTGATATTCAAGGAAAATTGTTGATGACCAATTGCGTTTATTTTTTAAATTTGCAAATTTTAAGAATTTGTTTCCATCATAAATGTCCCCTAGAGTGTTGACTCCTAGTTCTTTCCAGATACAATTCAGGTTGTGACCCATGATAGCAGATATTAATACAAGAGATAATTTTTTGAGGATGTTTATTTTGTAAGTCCCTCTTTTAGGGGTGGACAATTTTTTCCAGGCCAGAGAGATCGCCTGGAAGATAGGATGGGTTGTCGAGCTTGGGAATTTGCGGGTGATAACTTTATATATAATATTTTTTAGTTTAATGCCTTTATTTTATTTTCCAGATCCAGCCAAGCTGGTGGGTCCGAAGTAGACAGCCAATAGAAACTGCTTTTTATTAATAAAGTGTGATAATGGGCAGAAAGATTTGGTATTCCCATACCACCATTATTCTTTTTATTATATAAATTTGAAGATGCTGACCTCGGTTTTTTACCACTCCATATAAATGAGTTTATCAAGGATTGCAGATTCGTGAGGTAAGAGGTCGAGATTGGTAGAGGAATACACCTTAAGACGTAGATTATTTTTGGTAGTATATAGGTTTTGACCGTGAAGTTCTTGCCCCACCAAGACAAGTCCTTGTCGCCAAATATAATACAGTCCTTTTTAATTACTTCTGTTAAGTTTGTTAAATTAGCTTTGATTAAGTCTGGTATGTTATTATTTAATTTAATTCCCAAGTATGTAATATCATTTGTGGACCAATTGAGGGATGACATGCTTTTTATAGAGTTTATCTGATGATTATTTAAATTAAAGGGTAAAATGTTCGACTTGTTTTCATTTATTTTGAAATTTGATAGAATGGAAAAAATTTTCAGTTCCTTAAAAGCTTCAGGAGTGGATGACGTCGGATCCGTAATTGTAAGTATAATGTCATCTGCAAATAGGTTTAATTTATGATGTCTGTTGGGGGTGACTAGTCCTTTGATATTTTGATTCTGCCTAAAATGCTCTACTAGTGGTTCGAGGGCCAAATTAAATAGTAGGGGGGGATAAGGGACAACCCTGTCTAGTCCCATTTGAAATTCTAAAGGCTTTGGATAAATGGTTATTGGAAAAGACTCTTGCAGTGGGGTTAGTGTAAAGGGCCAAGATAGTGTTTATTAAATTTTGATTTAGACCGAATTTATACAAGGTATGTTTTAGAAAGGACCAGTCAAGGCGGTCAAAAGCCTTTTCTGCGTCTATGGATATAAATACTGCCGGTGTTTTGGCTTGGTTGATTAGTTTGATAGAATTGATTATCCTTCTGGTTGCATCACACGTCTGACGGCCCTTTACAAAGCCCATTTGGTCATTTTTTATTAGTGAAGGTAAGATTATACTCAGCCTGTTGGCCAGAATTTTTGAGTACAACTTTGTGTCCGTGTTCATTAACGATATGGGTCTATAATTTGTAATATTGCTTGGATCGCCCTTCGGCTTGGGGATTAGGGAAATCGTTGCCTCTAGCATTTCAGGGGGGAAGCTTTCTTTTTTTGATACCCAGTTAAATAAGTCAGAGAGGTGTGGGGACAGTAGTTCTTGAAACGTTTTATAATATGAATTGCCAAATCCATCAGGTCCTGGGGATTTAATCAAAGCCAACTTTCTGATGGTGTCTTGTACTTCTTGCGAAGTAAATGGGGATGTCATAAAGTCTAGGTCGTCTGGAGTCATGGTAGGTAATTTTATTGATGACAAGTAGTTTTCGACCTCTTTAGTAATTGTTGGTGGGGGTAGAGAGTTTTTTGCAATATTATATAATTTTGAATAGTGTTCAGCAAATTCTTCCACAATATCTTGTGGGTGGGAGAGGATAGTGCAGTTTGAGGTAATTATTTTATTTAATCCATTATGGATTCTTTTTTTCCTCAGTCTGTCATATCTAGTGGGTCTGTTTAATGCTGCGTAATGTTTGTATTTTGATGCTTTGATCGCTTCTTCATACGGTGAGTATATTAAAGCTTTTAGATCTTTCCTTAATTTGAGCAGTTCCATTTGGACATGGATTAATGGTTTACTAGCATTTGTTTGTATTTTTTCTTTATTATTTATTTCTGTTTGAATCAGTTTTATTTTAGCATTGTTTTCCTTTTTTATTTTTGCTCCTATTTCGATGAGTATGCCCCGCAACACAGCCTTATGGGCACACCATCTGATGGCTGGGTTGGTCGACACTGAATCATTCTCGTTGAAATAGTCTTTAATGGCTTTTTCGATTTTAACTTTGTTGGTTGGGTCAAATAGTATGTTAGTATTACATTTCCATAAGCGGGTGTTCTTATAGGGAGGGCCTGTTAGAAAGTCTCCTATTACCGGAGAATGATCAGAGAGACTCCGGTTTCCAATACTTACCTTTTGAAACTTTGGGAGGGAGAAAACGTCTGTTACCAAAAGATCTATCCTCGACGCTGTTTGGTGAACATCTGAGTAATGGCTGTATTCCCTGGAAGTGGTGTTAAGGCACCTAAAAACATCGAACAGCTCATTCCTAAATAACCATTGGTTCAGATTTTCAGTGCAATCTCTGGTCTTAGAAGAAGAATCTATGGAGCTGTCTGGGACAGAGTTGAAATCTCCCATCATCAGTAATTCTCCCTGTCTGACTTTGTTGACTTTTCTTATTAGTTTATTTAGGAAGCTTGTTTGTTTACGGTTTGGAGCATATATATTGGTTAGTGTATATATCTGTCCATTAATTTTACCGATTAGTATGTGAAACCTTCCATTTGTATCTGTGTGTTCTTCCAAAAACTCGAATGATACCGTATCTTTGATAAGTGTGATCACCCCTGCCTTCTTCTTTACATTATTTGATTCGAAAGTGTGTGGAAATTTGGGATGAGAGAAGTAGGGGTGATTACCCTGCAAAAATTTGGTTTCCTGAACACAAATTATGTCTAAGCGTAATTTCTCAATTTCTTTCCAGATAGAAAACCGTTTACCAGGGCTATTCAAGCCACGAACATTATAAGTTGATATTTTTATGCTCATTGTAAATATTAGCAGATGAATAACCAATATAACAGTATAACAACAAATCTAAGTTTGCTAACTAAGCAACAAAAATGTCTGCGTGAACTCAAGTATTAAAAGAACTCTCATATAGAGCTCACCACGTAGTTTCTCGCTCAATAGCGAGTTACCAGAATGTAATGGAGGGAAAGAAATGTGGTTTGGGAAACCATGAATAGAATCCCTTTGCATTATTTTAAACCATCCTAACTTCATTTAGAATAGAAAAACTTAACCAGGTTATACTTTACTTTATGATTTATGTCCTTTTAGAGATTTAATGAACTCGGTCCCATCGTCCACAGAGAATAGCGGTATGGTTCTCCCTTTATGGCGAACTAGGAGTTTCAGGGGGAAACCCCAATTGTATGGGATACCTTCTTCTCTGAGGGTCGCAGTTATGTTGTTAAACGACCTCCTCGCATCAAGAGTATCCTTGGAGAGATCTGCGAACACTTTTAGACCTCTATATGGTTCCGGAAAAGTCTTTTTTTTTTTTTTTTTTTTTTTTTTTTTAGGTACTGCAGTATCTTCTCCTTTGTGTTGTAAAAATGTATTCTTAAGATAGTGTCTCTTGGTAGGTCAGCAGAGACTCTTGTCGGTTTAGGGATCCTGTGGGCTCTATCAATGATTAATTCCGAGTCCGTAAGCGTAGGTATTGCCTTCCGAAATATATCTTTGATGTGAGTTGGGAGTGCTTCTTGGGTAATGTCCTCCGATATACCCCTGATCTTGATATTATTCCTGCGGCTTCTATTTTCCTGGTCCGCCAGTTTGATTTTGAGCTTTTGGATTTCAGATGATAGATATCTGATATCTTCGTTTGAGTTTTTTGCGCTGTTTTCTAATTTGTAAAGTCTTTCTTCATGTTCGTCTATTTTTTTATGAATTTCCCTTTTGAATTTATTGTAGTTTGCTTCCAAAGTGCTTTTTATTTCTTCCAGGTTTGCTTGTAAGTCCTTCCTGACTTCTGCAGAGATCCGTCTTATCATCGTCTCCATACAGGCTTCTGAAATTCCTGACGCTGAAATTGGGTCCGATTTTGTTGCCCCAAGTGGTGGGAAATTTTCTTCGTAGTTAGGTCCCATTTTCCCTTTCTTTGTTACAGTCTTTTCAGGGCTTAGGTTGGGTGAGATGTCTGTATATTCCTCCTCTTCTTCCGAAGATTCGACTAATGTATTATATCTTTCACTCGTATCACCAGGGTTTCTCCTTTTGTCATTACGGGAGGTATCCATTTCACCGGATGTTATTTCAACTTTTGAAGATCTGGTGTTAGCTTTGTCATAGTGGTCCGAAAGACGATTATCCATCCTATTCGGTGACCTAGACCTGGATTTCTCTGGAGTGGTGAATTTAACGTGTTCCGTTTTGAAGTAACTTTGAGAGCATGTTTTTCCAGGTTTATTGTGAATGAAGGGTTTATTTAAGTCTTGAGGGAGTTTCCCTTTGGTTTTGATGATGCTCATTTTATATATGAGTAGGCTCTTTAACAATAATAAAAGTTTAATTCCCAGCGTCACTCTTACAATGTTTCCAGGAATGACTGCAAATTTGGGGTCCTTATTTACTTGGCGTCGCGACTGCAACCCTGCAACAGTACAAATATGAGCAGCTCTTATTTATTTGGTGTCGCAAATGCGATCACGTGTCACTCCGATTGGGGTTGTAGTTGCGATCTCGCGACAAAGTTCCCAATAGTGACGCCGTTTGGGGTCGCAGTTGTGATGTTGCGGCAAAGGTCCCAGTAGTGACTCCGTTTGGGGTCGAAGTTGCTATCTCGCCGCAAAAGATCCCAGTCGCGACTCCTTTAGGGTCGCAGTTGTGATCTCCGCGGGCGGAAGTTCGTGACAGTGTTATTAAGGTGTTTTTAATGGTCTGAAGCTGGCGGTTTTCACGGTGGGGACCAGGGGCAGCCGCCTCTAGTAAAATAAAATGTTAAGAAGGGGTCTACGGGCCGGGTCTCTGTGAAGCTTTAGGGGGAGAGAGTGCTGCAGCACTGCTTACCACTATTGATGACTGTAAAGTAGATGCTCCTCAGTATGATTTAGATAGTCCTGGGTCCTTGTCCTGATCTGGGAAGGTTGTGGGTTCCCGTCCTTGAGGATATAAGGCTTGCTGTGTGGTAGAAGCAGGTCTCTGGAGATGATTGAAAATTGAGCAGGCAGGCTGCAGAGCCCCAGGTGCAGAGCAGGCCTTAAGGGCTATGTCCTCTTCAGATGGGCCGATTTTCTTGGTTCTGGTGTCAAAACGCTTCTTTCAATGTTAGGAAACTTATTCTGGTGGTTGTATATCCGGATGGTTTAAAGAAGTTGAGATAATAGTCGAATTGAAGGATTCCTCACAGGAGCTCCCACTTCCTGCTTCTCACATCAGAGAGCTCCAGGCCACGCCCCAAAAGCCACTACTTCTAAGCTGTACAATGTATTATTTTTTTCACTGAATTAGCTGTACTCTAAAAAGGTTGAAAAAAAATTTACATATACTAACATCTATATATATATATATATATATATATATATATATATATATATATATATATATATATATATATATATAAAACTGAATGTATGTGTGTATCACCAACCAATCACGAAGCATCTTTCATTTCACCAGAGCTGTTTAAAAGAAACTGAGCTGTGATTGGTTGCTATGAGCAACAGTTTTCCCACTCCACGCCAACACCTCTGCAGACACTGACCGAATGGGAGAAATCTAGCATCTCCGGGGAACATAAGCTCCCAGCCATTCTCTGCCCCCCAGAAAGGAGCAGAGAGCACATGACAGAAATGAACCACCCCCTCCCTGCCCATATACCCATCACACATCCTCCATCCCATAGGCACATCTTCCCTCTTAAAGGGATCTCCAGTATGGAAGTCAGGGCAAATCCCTCACCACTCTGATTCTGACTCCAGGCTTCTATTAAACGGATCATTGGTATGGAAGTCAGTGAAAATCCATCCAGCTCTTTTGGTTTTGACCCCAGGCCTCTCTTAAAGGGATCCCCGGTATGGAAGTTAGGACCGTTCCACTTAGTGCTCTGATTCTGACCCCAGGCTGACAGGATGAGGTGGGATATTATGGGTAGTAGTCCGGTGGCTCTGGCTGACGGGATGATGTGGGATATTATAGTGGATGTGGCTATATGGAGTGCGTATATATATATATATATATATATATATATATATATATATATATATATATATATATATATATATATATATATATGTATTTATTTTTTCATTATAACTTGTTATAACTAACCGTAGTTATTGTGCCCGGGCAGCGCCGGGCTCTTCAGCTAGTTCATACTGTACATATACACATACATAAATCTTTCTATCTCACACACTTTTTTCGAATATATATCAAGTTAGTAAGTAGGTGGATACATACAATGTAACTTAATATGCACTACATACCTCCCTCCAGAAAACAAACAGCGTGCCGCATACTATGATGATAGAGGAAATAAGAATTTTGATAATCAGGTTCTTGGTGAGAATGCTATCTTTCAGGTTTCTTGGTGGTTTTCTTATAACATCTTTATCCACTGGCTCCACTCCAAGGCTGACGTATGTAAATAAAAAAAAGAAAGAACATACTGTGCCTTTAAAATGAAGGATATAAGTCTAGTACCTGATGAAGATCCTGGTACAGGATCGAAAACTAGTGTGTTCAAATAGATTTATTTTAGGTCAATGCTGTTACTTTCCGTTTTAAAGCATTTACCAATACAATAGTGGTTTTAAGGTAATGGACAGAGGACAAATCTGCTTTACACGTGACAGCACCGAACAGCTCTATATTTTTCCCTGGATATTCATTTCAAGTTGTTCAAGGGCTAATGCAAACAACCGGGCAAATCGGACTGACCCGCAGGTCTCCAGACCTGAATGTGACTGTCTCGTAGAAATATACAGCGGCTTGTTGGGTGTGTGTGTGTGTGTATATATATATATATATATATATATATATATATATATATATATATATATATATATATATATATATATATATATATATATATATATATACACACACACACACATATATATATATATACACACACACACACACACACATATATATATATATACACACACATATACACTCACTGGCCACTTTATTAGGTACACCATGCTAGTAAGGGGTTGGACCCCCTTTTGCCTTCAGAACTGCCTCAATTCTTCGTGGCAGAGATTCAACAAGGTGCTGGAAGCATTCCTCAGAGATTTTGGACCATATTGACATGATGGCATCACACAGTTGGCGCAGATTTGTCGGCTGCACATCCCTGATGCGAATCTCCCGTTCCACCACATCCCAAAGATGCTCTATTGGATTGAGATCTGGTGACTGAGGAGGCCATTTGAGTACAGTAAACTCATTGTCATGTTCAAGAAACCAATCTGAGATGATTCGAGCTTTATGACATGGCGCATTATCCTGCTGAAAGTAGCCATCAGATGTTGGGTACATTGTGGTCATAAAGGGATGGACATGGTCAGCAACAATACTCAGGTAGGCTGTGGCGTTGCAATGATGCTCAATTGGTACCAAGGGGCCCAAAGAGTGCCCAGAAAAAATTCCCCACACCATGACACCACCACCACCAGCCTGAACCGTTGATACAAGGCAGGATGGATCCATGCTTTCATGTTGTTTACGCCAAATTCTGACCCTACCATCCGAATGTCGCAGCAGAAATCGAGACTCATCAGACCAGGCAACGTTTTTCCAATCTTCTACTGTCCAATTTCGATGAGCTTGTGCAAATTGTAGCCATCAGATGCCTGTTCTTAGCTGAGAGGAGTGGTACCCAGTGTGGTCTTCTGCTGCTGTAGCCCATCTGCCTCAAAGTTCGACGCACTGTGCGTTCAGAGATGCTCTTCTGCCTACCTTGGTTGTAACGGGTGGCAATTTGAGTCACTGTTGCCTTTCTATCAGCTCGAACCAGTCTGCCCATTCTCCTCTGACCTCTGGCATCAACATGGCATTTCCGGCCACAGAACTGCCGCTCACTGGATTTTTTTTCTTTTTCGGACCATTCTCTGTAAACCCTAGAGATGGTTGTGCGTGAAAATCCCAGTAGATCAGCAGTTTCTGAAATTCTCAGACCAGCCCTTCTGGCACCAACAATCATGCCACGTTCAAAGGCACTCAAATCACCTTTCTTCCCCATACTGATGCTCGGTTTGAACTGCAGGAGATTGTCTTGACCATGTCTACATGCCTAAATGCACTGAGTTGCCGCCATGTGATTGGCTGATTAGAAATTAAGTCTTAACACACAGTTGGACAGGTGTACCTAATAAAGTGGCCAGTGAGTGTATATATATACACACATATATGCACATGTACAGACACATGCATATACACATATATTAGTCATTTTAGATTTTAAAAATTACACAAGGAAAATGGGTCAATGGAAAAGTTAGGGCACCCTTGGAGATTTACATCGAACTGTACAAAAGCGGTCACTGTAGTGTCAGGAGAGGCACAAGCAGTCCAGTCCACGAGATCAGACCAAAATCCACAGATGTCTGCATGTGCCCCAGCAACAATATTCTGGCGAAACCGCTTTGAGGATTTGGGCCCCTACATTTTACTAAATTTTGAAGTTGTGCAATATTTCCCATGAGGCATGAACCGCTTTTATAAAAGGGCCACAAATTAACATTGTCATGCATTAGGCAGCATTGATAAAAGTGCACTTGTGTCTCTTCTCCAACACGGAGACTAGCAGCCTTGTGTTGGGCTCATTACTTGGATGCATGACATGCCTGTCACACACACTGTTCGCCGGTTTGTCTCTGTAGAACCTTCGGGTGTTCTTTACCTTTGAGCGGGAGGGCCATCCATAATTATGTTGATCCACAAAATCTGCATGGCATTTAGAGGATTTGGAAAGTTCATCAATGTAGCGAGGGATATTAAAGTCAATGCTGCAATGCTCCTAAGGATATAAGCAAAAAAAAAAAAATTATGAAACACCATGGATTAATGTACAGAACATCAAACAGAAGTGCATAAGATCTAATCATGTGCCACTATATGCTTCCTCTCATTTACCCTGCACCTATAGTTCCTGAAAACAAGGAAGAAAAGCTCTCCATCTGGGCACCTGTACAGGTTTACTTCATTTAGCGCTGTCAGAAACGTGTATAGTCTCCAGGTTTGTTTTTCCCTTCTGGGTTTCTGTAAATGTACAGGACGTTCTCTTTCTCCATGGTTATATCTAGAGACCATCCTTTCCAGCCTCACTGAAAATCTTGTCTTACAGGAAGTTCTCTCATCAACTCTTGAGGAATAAACATCTCTTATCTGCTGGTGGCAGTGCACTCCTTAAAGGAACTGTCAGCACACGACTGTTCAAACTAAGTCCCGCCGCTCAGTGATTCATGGCGGGACCATTCATTTATACACACCTTCACACCTGCTTGTTGTACCTCTATCAACACCCCCTTCTTTGATTGATAGCTCTGGCTTCACATAGGGGCAGAGAAGGGTGGAGAGAGATGTAAACCAAGCAGGTCGTAAGGTGTATTTAAATGTTTGGCCCCGCCATGGAGAACCGAGCGCCTGTACTTGGTTTTAACAGTCATCCTATGCTGACAGTCCCTTTAAAGGGGGTTTTACACTAAGCGATATCGCTAGCAATATCGCTAAAACGTCACTGGTTTTGTGACGTGCTATCGCTATGTGTGATACTTACCAGCGACCGGCTCCCCCGCTGTCCATCGCTGATCGCGCGAGAATGTCCGGCTCCATTTCTCGTTGGGCGCTTCCTGCTGAGACTTCCTGCTGTGATGACGAGCGACGCTGGAGGCGGGCGGGAGGACGCAGGATCGCTGCGTGTGAATGGTAAGTATCGTGCGCTGCGTCGCTGCTGAATCGCTGTGAGGTCTTTCTGTATGAAAGCTCACTAGCGATCATTTAGCGATGCACCAGCGATCCTGACCGGGTGGGATCGCTGGTCGGATCGCTGGTCGGATCGCTGGTGCATCGCTAAATGTAAAAGGGCCTTAAGATTGACAGTCCGCCTCTCGCTGCTGGGTCACTGCCACCTAATCAAGATGACAAGCTTTGCGAGATTACTGTACCCAATGTAAACTATCCCAATGTTAATTCGTCACGCAGATGTTCTCAGATTAAACAGTGCCTTTTCTAAATTCATCTGGAGGGGTAAAAGAGCGAGATTGGCTATAAGAACTCTAATGCATACAAAGGAGTGAGGGGGAGTGGGATTGCCAAATATTAGGGGATATAATTTATCGTGTTTAATGAGGAATGTAATAGACTGGATTAAAAAAAACAGGGCGATATACTGACTACAAATTGGAAACGAAATTTTGTGGCTTGTGGGACCTGACGGCGCTGCTACATACGCCGCTGTCACACATATCGCCAAACATTAAATATTCGGTAATAAGTAAAGATACCATTGCCACATGGAAGGCAGTAAGAAAAAAAGCTAAAAATGTCGAAACACCTGAATCCTTGGGCATTTCCTGCCTTTAGATTAGGAAGAGAAAATAAATTATACACAGAGTGGTTGGGGAAAGGTATACAGACGTTAGGAGACTTACTACATCTACAGGAAGGCCGCTGGTTGACGGGATTGGAAGTGATAGACAAATTTGAGCTGCCGAGATTTCATTTGATGTTATATAGCCAATTAAAGCATTATGTATTAGACCTCCTTCAGGATGTGAGGAAGGAAATCGATTCAGAAATATGGGAGGACTTGGTTACCAAAGACATTGGAGAAATATCTATCACCTCAATATATGGGATGCTGAGGGACATATTGCGGCCTTCAGGGAAGGGCAAAATATTTCACAAATGGGAAAAACATATACATGATGAAGAACTTGAGCACAAGATTCTGCGGGGCTGGGAATTGGTAAGAAAGCATGTCATCAATGAACAATGGAGAGATAGTCAGTTCAGAATAATGCATAAAACAATATGTGGCTTCAATATACCTCCGACTCCGCAGAATCCTGATAGGCAGACAAGTTGCCCAAAATGTACAATGCCCAAAACAGACAAAGAACATGGATTGTGGTCATGTCCCAGGACACAAGAACTCTGGTTAAATGTCCAGGATATGTATCTGAGATATGTGGGATATGGGTAGAAGTGGATCCACTGTGTTGGCTGTTTCACTTTACGACGGGTAAAACAAGAGGGGGACGGCTACATGACTTGTTTCACACCATTGCAATGGTGACAAAACGTCTAATTCTGCAACACTGGCTAGCTAAAACACTCCCTGGGATAAAAGAGATCAAGGAAGGTTTAACATCGGTCTTATTTTTGGAAGAAAGAGAAACAGAAAGAAATAAAGGTAAAATGATGAAAAAATGTTTTAAAAAATGGAGAGTGTTTATAGAAACGTCACTGACCACCAGAGAAATTCAAGACTTAATGAGCGCCTTTGTGGATTCGGATTGGTATCTATCAGAGGATTTGAGTGGTAATCTGGGTAAACTGAAATGTGTTATATGAGCTATATGGAGGATAAGGTGTCTGATTTCAGTCAGTGATCTATGAAAATGTGGACGTAAGGGGGTTTGATAATTTTATATTTGTTAAGCTTATTTTTGCTTCTATTCTGGCTTAGGTGATAAGCATGTTTAAATATGTTCTTTGTAACAATTCAATGCAACGTTTATAACTTGTAATATGCAACTTCATTACAAAATCAATAAAAATAATGTTTCAAAAAAAAAAAAAAAAGATTGACAGTCCGGCATGGTCGCGCTGCTGGTTATCTGCTCCTTTGCAGCAAGCAGAGGTAGCTTTTACTTTTGCAACGTTGGAGGAGCGCAGGGCACTGAACCGAGCTGGATCTAGTGATCTGGCCAGTTTCTGAGCAGCACTTACAAACTGATTAGCAAAAGCTTTTACACTCTGCCCTCCTTTATTACGAGATGGAATACAAGATTGAAAATTTGTGTCTTTTTTAAAGAACGGAGAGAAATTTGGAAAAACAGGAAATTGTGAAGTTACTTGTTTGCAATTTTACTACTTTGAGAAGTTGGAGATAACGTCTGTATTCATTTTACAATAGGTGGAATTTAGTGGGCGAGGGGGTTTTTGAACAGAGACAACGGGCACGCAGGTAAGTTGCATTCTAATGTGGCCACAATTTTGCACCACTCTTACATTAGCTTGTAGGCAAGCGGCAGCAGCATAGAGCGGCATAGTTTTTTGTGAATTGCTACTACAAGGGAGAATGAATTGTGTAACCCAAGTGTGGATTTATAGTTACAGGATTCTACAAAGATGTTCTGAAACATCCTTGGAGGCTGCAGCGGCACAGAGAGAGTGGAGCAGCGACAATGATGAAGCTGTGTGTGCAGATCATGAAGCAGCCATTACTCTTACAGAAAGCTGCAGGATCCGCACTGGTTCCTAGCAGACCCGGAGAGGCTCTAAAGTATCTCCAGAAGCCGTATTCCCCTCTGACTGGGAAAATCGGCAATACAATTAAAACAAAATAATGGAGTGTCCCCAAAAAGGACTTTTTTTTACCCAATGAGGAGCACAATGTTTAAAATACAAAATCAAATCTAAAACAAAAAAAGCTACAGGGAGTCAAAACTGCAGCTCACAGATCCACCCCTGGCGATCCAAAACTACCATGTACACTGCTCACAGAAAGTCTCTTGCACCTCCGATCATTTAGATCTGTTGACAACTGCTGGTGGTACTGGGGGCCTGACAGGTTCCATTTAAGTGCACACATACAAACAAATCCCTAGCTGAAAACGCAAGCAAAGATTGTAAGTGGAAGGTGAAACAGCATAACAAAAGGAAAGATGAGATTTCAGGCATGGAGATCCAGCCAGATATATGGCTAAAACTAGGCTTTTATCCCATATGGCTTTTAAAGCTGTATTGAATAAAGTCACCCTCTCAGCAGGAACAAAAACCTACGTAGTTCAAATAAAACATTTAATTTTTAATCATGGGACTGGTTTTAATATCATGAATAAGAATTAATTGTTAAAAACATGTAGGTTTTTGTGCCTGCTAAAAAGTTCACTTTTCATCTTATATGGATCTTTATAGCAGACCTTTCACCAGTTTCGCCATGTTAAACTTGCCACATCCCGGAACAGTGGTTGCGGAGGTGAATAGAATCTAGTTTTTATTCCTCAATTTCCTCTCTCCGGTGCGGAGATATTAGGATATAAGCTGGTAAAGTTTGGGTTCTGATTTATGAGAAGTCCAACTGGGTGATACCAGAGGTCTGTCTTTGGGGGATTGGACTTCTTTCCCTTGCATGATGTTGCCCCATCAATAGCAGGAGGAGTCATGAGGAGGGCAAGCCCCCAAGTAGGTCAGAGGAACATGCTTTCTCCTGTGAGCCCTGTAATGACAGACAGTCCTGCTCTCAGCTCTGACCTCTACAGCTATTATGTAGTATTGCGCAATGCTGAGTCAAATTACAAATACTTCCAGATCTCTTTCTCAGGCAGTCAGAATGGGGAAGGAAAAACCAGCAGAGTGGAGTGTGATTACAAACACATCTGCAACTCTCCTCCTGCAGCTCAGCACCTCCCCCACATACGATCCTGAGAAGATCTGGACGTGTTTTTAATCACACTCAAATCTGCTTTATACTATACACTAGCTACAGGTCAGGCACGTCTAGCATTACATCTTATTTTCTTATGACCCTCTAGGGGCATGTTGATTTTACCCTGCATGAGTCCTCCTGTTTATGAATGGTCAAAGTACTCAGGTGACAAAGAGCACTCCCCCCACAGACAAATCTCTGGCAATGCCCTGATGAGCTTATCATGCATTACAACCTAAAACCTTACAAGTCAATCTCTCTGCAACAGGGTTGAGAAATTAAAGGGACACACGTTTTATTCAGCACTGCAGTCACTATCCCATAATGTGGCCAGTTCAAGATGCTCAAACTGGTGAAAGATCCTTTTTGAGCCAAATTAAATAAAGACGACAGCTTTTATCCCTATATGTCACTGGATACTAGTGATGAGCGAACATGCTCGGACAGGGTGTTATCTGAGCATGCTCATGTGCTAAGTGTATTCTGCGTACTCAAAAAATATGGCTGTTCGACAACCGCAAACATGCAGGGATTGCCCAACAGACAGGCAATCCATGTATGTGTTGCAGCTGTCAAAATGCCGCGAGACATGCAGATGCGGGGACGCAAACATTTTTCGAGCATGCAGAATACACTTAGCACATGAGCATGCTCAGATAACACCTTATCCATGCACGACTGTTCACCACTACTGGACACCTATTCCTTTGGACTGTGGTTTACTACCTTACCCGTATCATGGATGACATTACTCTCCCCAGAGCTTACACAACTTACGTGCTGAGCTGGAAGCGAACAAAATTTTTTATGTTGTTGTAGATTCCTTTCCCCTCTTCAATCGCGGACCTGAAATAGAAAACATTTCAAATCCTATTTAGTCTCTGCCGATGATATTGTAAAGTGCAAATGAAAAGGTCTCAATGACTGGGAGAAGGACGTGTCCAAAATAAAGCTCTACCTGAAACGAATATGTTCTAGAAATACCAGCATTTCAGTAATGACATACAGTACTTAGGAGTAATGAATCCTGGCAGGAAAATCTGTCAGTGTCATGTCATCCGGAGTTTTCAGATAGATTTTATACATCGTTAACTAGATTGCATATTAGGCAGCAGCTGAATTTAAATCATTAAGCGTCAGTAACCGAATAACCACTATTCTTGTGGTACCAAATAATAAAGTGATAATAGATACAGAATGAGAAATATGTGAAGCCAGCAGATGATACAATGCTCTAGATATAGCTGCAATCTAACATTAGAAAAACATTGTCTGAAAATCTACAACATGTACTTTATATACAGTATGTGCAATCAATAGGAGCAAAACAGATTGAAAAATACGTATATTAAGCATTAAAAATGAGTGAACCTCCAAATGGTCAATTTTCCAAGAATATTCACAATGGATACACATAGGACTCACATAATTGTATGAAAATCATCCTCCACCAGGATCATGTCAGCTGCCTCTTTACAGACATCCGTTCCAGTCTTGCCCATGGCAACCCCAATGTCAGCAGCCTTCAAGGCGACTGCGTCGTTCACACCATCTCCTGTCATTGCTACTACGGCACCAATGCTCTGCAAGCTCTGAAGGACACAAACAGAATCTCACTGACATTGATCATTGACCTTAAAGTGGTTCCTCGGGCACTTGTGACTGATGATCCATCCTGAGGATAGGTCATCAGTATCGGAACAGTGAAGGTCGAACGCCTGACACCTCCACAGATCAACTGCTAGGAGCTGATCTGCAGTACCCAGCTGCAGCTACAACACACTGAACAGAGCAGCACAATGCAGCCGCATTCAATGCTTCCATCAGAGGTAGAAACTTGTGACTGGCGAGTGTCAGGTGTTACACCTCCACCAATCTGATACTAAGGACCGATCTTATGGTTAGATTCACAGAAAGCCTGTCCTTATGATAGACCATATCAGTGACCGGTAACCTATACATTTAATCCTTTCCCGACATTGCCATTTTAATTTTTTTTCCACTTTAGATTTTCCTCTCCCTTCTTCCAAGAGTGACAACTTCTTTATTTTGGCTGTCGATACAGTCATGTGAGGGCTTATTTTTTTGCAGGACAGTGTGTGCTTTTGAATGAGACCATTTTGTCATGTGATGTAATGGAAAGTGGGAAAAAAAAATTTAAGTGCAGCAAAAGTGCAGTTCCGCAATTTTTTTTTTTTGCATTTTCTATTTACAGTATTGACTATACAAAAAAATGGCAATATAATTTTTACGGCAGTACGATTACGGAGATATCAAGCACGAATATTTAAGAAAAACAATTTAAGAGGTCAAGAAAAAAAAACGGAAATTTGTAAAAGAAACCACATTTTTGCTTGTGCTGCTATTTTCGGAGACTCGTAACATTTTTAAGTACATGGAGTTGTGTGAGGACTTGTTTTACATACAGTAACAAGTTTTTTAGAACCTAGGCCAGATTTTGAGTAAAGCCATTCTCATATGGCAAAATACATCTTCGCTTTATAAAAATACTCTGCCACTTCTGAGTCAGTCTTCCACAGGCAAATCACTGAAATATACATTGAATGACTTCAACTTACCTTTACAATTTTCAACTTGTGCCTTGGACTGGCTCGGTAAAACACGGATACCTTGAATATATAATTAACATGGATGTGATTACACAATGAAAGGGAAAATAGAAAAAAAACTCCTATATAAAACAGAAATCTAGATCTCATGCAAGGTGGGAAGACCTCTTTTATTACAGAATCACAATGAAGTTTACGGACCTTAGGTACCATCTGGGAGAGCTGCTGAATGTCCATTGTGTCCACCTCCTCTCCAGAAAGAGACTGCAGGCCGTTGGAATAGAAGCCAAGACGACTGGCTGTGTAGAGGAATAAGTATAGGGTCGTCACAATGAGAATCATCAAAAAAGTGTTTTACAGAAGATTACTAGCGATTTACATTTCAACAGATTTCCAGATTGTTCTTGGTTGGCCAAGGGGCAACGGGTGGTTTGGATTCTTTTCATGAATAATGAAGTGGCCATAACTATGTCGTGCCTCCTGGCAAATCAGGCCATGGAAGGAATTCAGAAATAGACTTATGCATTCCTTTTTAAAAGAATACATACAAAGGTTAGCAATAGGAAGAAATGCAGAAAATCCCCTTAAAAATGGGTTGCCCCCTTTCAAGAAAGGTTTGGCCATTTGCTCATCTACTTGTTAAAAAAAAAACTAAAGCTTTACTTACCCTCCCAAAGTCCAGCGATTTCGTTGCTGCTGTCTGCCCTGATCTTCGTTTAGCTGCAGATGCGGCATCAAGTTGCCAGAGCTGCAGCCATTCAGGGTGCGATTCCTGCGGCGCTGTCAATGTGATGTCACCGATGCAGCGCTGAACCCCAGGAGGGTAAGTAAAGCTCAATTTGCATTTTTCTTTCACAAGTAACTGAGTAAATGGCCAAAAGTTTCTTAAAAAGGGGAGAACCCCTTCAAGCCTGGTGCTTTATATTGGCACACAGTCATACCATTCATTCTTTTATTCCTATGTTTGCTGTCTCAGTCACCCCCTCACCATGCCCTCACAATTAATTTCCAACAACATATAGCCAACAGGCTTGCAGAGTTTTTCACTCGAGTATTGCCAGACCTACAGACAGTCTATAGACAGATGTCCTGTGTTAAAAAATAGACAACATTTGTCTGCAAACCAAACAAATCAGGAATCGCGCAGGACGGAACTCATCAAGCAAAGCGATGTGTCCATGAGGCTCGATCAGTAGATGAAAGTGTCAATAATTCTACCAGTACTTTAAGAGGCAGGCCGGGAGGGAGAAGCCATTTAATCCACTAAAGTAAAATAGAGTTTTAATGAGAAAAATGCACTTGATAATTCAAGTGGAAAGTGAGCGAAGCAGAAATCGTTTTCTGTTTAGAAAAGCTCTTATTAGTACGCCACATGCTCATTTTATTGTATATACTTTAACAGACCAATCGACCTTGGCGAGTCAAGCGATGTAAAAGCACTTAATACAAGAGGGAGCTTCCAGTAAATTATTCCACTTAACGCATCTCCACATCTTAAGAAAACAGTCCATAAAAAAAAAAAAATAGCCAGCCGGCATCTTTATATTACTACTCAGCGGACATCCATGGAAAAAAAAAAAAAAAAAATCAGACAGCAAATGGAGCCAAGTGGCAATATTTCACAGTATCCACATATATTTTCATACCAATGGCCACAGCAGTTTCTTGCGAATCCCCAGTGATCATCTTAATTGCGACACCAGAGCGAATAAGAGTAGTGACGGCTTCCTTTACACCGGTTCGGGGAGGGTCAATTATTCCCACCAGGCCCAAAAATGTAAGCTGTCCCAACTCTGGACCAGATGCCAGTGCAATAACTGCAAGGTAAGATACAAATGAAGAACATTACAGAAATTATGGAGACAAAAGCTTTCTAAATAGTCTTTAGTCAAAATATTCCACAACCTTAAAAAGGTGCTATCAAGGACTTTTACATTTTATTTCTTCTTACTATGCGCCTAAAAACTAACAGGCATTTAGATGTTACTTACCTGTTAAACCCTGCGCTGACTCAGTGGTCACCGACCACTCCTGCAGGCGATTCAGCTGCTCCACATCAACAAAGTAGCTTTTCTTCTTCCCAGCTGCTCTGTTGACGGGTGTGACTTCCCATCGTTATGCAGCGGGGAGCCAGCTGTCAATCAGCATGACCGTCAGTCATGCCCTATCAAAAAAGCTGCACAGAAGAAAGCTGCTGCTCTGTCGACGTGACATCAGCAGAAGCTGCTGAATCGCTGGCAAGAGTGGTCTATGACCGCCCTTTGCTAGCAGAGATCGGCACAGGCCCAACAGGCAGGTACTTAGCAACTGGCTGCCTGTTACTACTAAGGCCCATAGTAAAAAAAAAAAAAAAAAATGAATAGTCCCGATAACCTCCAAGTTTACAGCATCTCTGCAAACCAGTGTGTCTTTATGGTTACAGACTAAACAATATTTTCTTTTTGATCTGCCAGTCAAAGGATCCCATCTCGCTCCAACTACTGAAAGAAAAAAAAATGACCGGTAGAACAAGAAGTAGGGGACAGATGGGAGGCAACATGACTATGGCATCTGACTACACAGCGTTTGTTTGTTGTCTGATACCAAGAGGAACACACAGTTTGTGATAAAAGCTATAGATATAGAGTGGTGGCATATTGTTATCAAAACTATACACAATGCTGCATCAGATCTAACTTTAAAAAAGTGTCTAAGGGCCAGATCACATGTAGCGTGTACATTGAGAAACCGCTCGTTGGCCACGCTAAACATGTCCATAAAACTCCAGCCAGATGGGAGGTGAAAAGAGTGTTCGTATGGCCTCTGTTTAGCTCTCATCTGTATACGGAAAGTGTACATGGTAACCTATGGGTGATGGAAGCCACTGTGCAGCATCCATCAAATGTATAAGACATGGCCTTCACGATTCTTTCATGATGTATCTGTATGAGGGATGAAATGGTAGCGTGTGTGATTGACGCCTAATAGCAGCATCCGATACCTACAGGCCATTAGTGTCCTTATAAAGGACATATCATAAACCGCTTATAAGGCATCTTAGCTTGATGCCATTTTCGCCTGAGTGACACATGCCACTGTTACATACGCATCCCACCCTATAATTAAACATGTCATGTCAGCAGCAGTTTGGGGGAATATGCAATAAATGGAGGCCAGAAATAGAGTGTGAGCGTTGGAGCCGAGCAGCACAGATCTGATTGATAACTGTGCTCTTGGATGAAATCTCTTCCATGAGGTTGCCACGAGTGACAGCGCTTTTTTTTTTTTAATATATAGACGATTGCATCCTCACCACTGTCTTTATCAAAAAGTAGAAAAATGTTGCAGTGAAAACACCTTACCTCGCAGGCCCGCCGTGCCCATGTATGCCGTCTCCTGATGGTACAGCTCTTTTTGTTGCTGAGTGAGCGGTAAATTGTGGCCTTTGCTGTTGTACGTTGTGCAATACCGAATCACTTGCTCGAACGCCCCTTTCATATAGCAAATTTCCGCCTTATCCTGGAAGCGATGACAATAAAACGCTGCTAGTATGTAACACAGTGGACACCGCCGGTTTACATGCACACTGGCAGTCCACACGGCTTATTTGGTTACACGCAGTGGACCTGTCTCTTTGCTTAGAGGTGCTTCTGCTGAGAAACAGCCACGTACCTGCTGAGTTCTGTGCACACATTTCACAGCCATCCACTTCTGTTCCGAGCTGAATGGGTATTCTGCCTTCCGGATATAGTCATGCCGAAGCCCCTCGAGGCCCATCTACAAATAATGCCTTAGTTACTCCAATGGCCAGAATACAAAGTGAAACGCGTTAAGTACACGCACTGCATAGTTATTACTTTGCAAGTCTGAGACACATTTTGCCTGTACCCAAGACAGACTTCCAATAGGCGCTTCCCAGCCTACTGGTTGTCAGATGTAATTCTAATATCTAATATATAAAGCTGTGTGTGTGTGTGTGTGTGTGTGTGTGTGTGTGTGTGTGTGTGTGTGTGTGTGTATATACACATACATACATATACACGTATGGGATTGGCATCCGCACCGTCGCAGCTACAGGCAAAAAAATTTGGCACAGTCACATGTCTGGACCCTGAGAGCGTCATAGGCTATGTTGTGAGGCAAACTTTTAACCCTACGCATTCCAATTCACCAAACAATTTTGCCCCTATCTACATAATGGGGAAAAAGTGTATGTATGTATTGGCATCCGCACCGTCGCAGCTACAGCCTCAACATTTTGCACAGTCACACGTCTGGACCCCGAGAGCGTCATAGGCTATGTTGTGAGGCGAAATTTTAACCCCGCGGGTTCCAATTCACCAAACAATTTTGCCCCCGTCTACACAATGGGGAAAAAGTGAAAGGAAAAGTGTTGGAGGCAAATTGACAGCTGCCAGATGTGAACAAGGGGGACCTAAAGAATGAGAGCAATGGTGCCAAAGAGTATATACCGTACAGTTGCTAAAGTGGGGTCCTGACATGGGATACTCACCACACACGGAGATATGAACACAAAAAATGCGCCACACACTACCACGTGCTTCAACACATACACTGGGTGCAAAGTTATTAGGCAAATGAGTATTTTGATAACAATCCTTTTTACACATGTCCTACTGCAAGCTGTATAGGCTTGAAAGCCAAATGCCAATTATGTAAATCAGTTGATTTGCATCTCTAATGAGGAGGGGCGTGGTCTATTGACATCAAAACCCTATATAAGGTGTGCTTAATTATTAGGCAACTTCCTTTCCTTTGGCAAAATGGGTCTGAAGAAAGATTTGACGGACTCTGGAAAGTCAAAAATCATGAGATGTCTTGCAGAGGGATGCAGCAGTCTTGAAATTGCCAAACTTTTGAAGTGTGATCACCGAACAATTGAGCGTTTCACGGCAAATATCCAAAAGGGTCGCAAGAAGCGTGTTGATAAAAAAGGCGCAAAATAACTGCCCATGAATTGAGGAAAATCAAGCGTGAAGCTGGCAAGATGCCATTTGCCATCAGTTTTGCTATATTTCAGAGCTGCAACGTTACTGGAGTATCAAAAAGCTCAAGGTGTGCCATACTCAGGGACATGGCCAAGCTAAGGAAGGCTGAAAAACGACAACCTTTCAACAAGAAACATAAGATAAAACGTCAAGACTGGGCCAAGAAATATCTTAAGATTGATTTTTGTAAGGTTTTATGGACTGATGAAATGAGAGCGACTCTTGATTGGCCAGATGGATGGGCCCGAGGCTGGATCAGTAAAGCGCAGAGGGCTCCACTCTGACTCAGACGCCAGCAAGGTGGAGGTGGGGTACGGGTATGGGCTGGTATCAAAGATGAACTTGTGGGACCTTTTCAGGTTGAGGATGGAGTGAAGCTCAACCCCCAGACCTACTGGCAGTTTCTGGAAGACACCTTCTTCAAGCAGTGGTACAGGAAGAAGTCGGTATAGTTCAAGAAAAACATGATTTTCATGCAGGACAATGCTCCATCACATGCATCCAAATACTGCACAGCGTGGCTGGCCAGTATAGGTCTAAAAGAAAAAAAAAAAAATAATGACATGGCCCCCTTGTTCACCTGATCTGAACCCCATAGAGAACCTGTGGTCCCTCATAAAATGTGAGATCTACAGGGAGGGAAAACAGTACACCTCTCCGAACATTGGGAGGCTGTGGTGGCTGCTGCACGCAATGTTGATCGTAAACAGATCAAGCAACTGACAGAATCTATGGATGGAAGGCTTTTGAATGTCATCGTAAAGAAAGGTGGCTATAATGGTCACTGATTTTTTCTGTTTTGGTTTTTGAATGTCAGAAATGTTTATTTCTAAGTTTTGTGTTGCTCTATTGGTTTACCTGGTGAAAATAAACAAGTAAGGCTGGTTTCACATTTGCGTTTTTTAGCGCTGGAAAAAAACGCATACCTGCGCATGCGTTTTTTCCCCTATATTTAACATGGGTGCGCATACCTGCGCGCTGGTAAGCGCATGTATGCGATTTTCATGCGCTGCGTTTTTTTGGGGTGTGCGTTGGTATTTTCCAGACGCAGCATGTTGCATTTTTTGGCCCTGCAAAAAAGCGCATGCGCACATATGCGCACGTTTTGCGCTAAAAATGGCCATTATAGCCTATGGATGCGCATATGTGCGCACTGGCATGCTCATGTATGCGTTTTTTTGCATATGCGTTTTTTTTTTAACCATGGAATTTAGGGGTTTGGGTTAGAGTTAGGGTTAGTTAAGGGGGTTTAGGGTTAGGGTCAGGGTTAGGGTTAAGTATGGTTTGGTTAAGGGTTAGGGTCAGGGTTAGGGTCAGGATTAGGGTTAGGGTCAGGGTTAGGGTTAAGTATGGTTTTGTTAAGGGTTAGGGTCAGGGTTAGGGTCAGGATTAGGGTTAAGTATGGTTTTGTTAAGGGTTAGGGTCAGGATTAGGGTTAAGTATGGTTTTGTTAAGGGTTAGGGTCAGGGTTAGGGTCAGGGTTAGGGTTAAGTATGGTTTTGTTAAGGATTAGGGTCAGGGTTAGGGTCAGGATTAGGGTTAAGTATGGTTTTGTTAAGGGTTAGGGTCAGGGTTAGGGTTAGGGTCAGGGTTAGGGTCAGGGTCAGGGTTAGGGTCAGGGTTAGGGTTAAGTATGGTTTTGTTAAGGGTTAGGGTCAGGGTTTGGGTTAGGGTTAAGTATGATTTGGTTAAGGGTTAGGGTCAGGGTTAGGGTTAGGGTCAGGGTTAGGGTTAGTAAAGTCATGGTTTGGGTAGTGTGAGGGGCCACCTAAAAATGTTGGAAAAAAACGCAAACACGGTAAAAACGCACTAAAAACGCATACAGACGCATAAAAACGCTGCGTTTTTTTCATGCATGCTCATAAAAATGCTTGAAAAAAACGCAGCAGTTGTATGCTTATGTATGCGTTTTTTCAATGCGTTTTTTTGCGGGAAAAACGCGCTGCAAAAAAAAGCAAGTGTGAAACTAGCCTGAGATGGGTATATATTTTTTTTTTTATTGAGTTGCCTAATAAATCTGCAGAGTAGTCGTTACCTGTACAAACAGATATCCTCCTAAGATAGCCAAATCTAAAAAAAAAAAAAAAAACCACTCCAACTTTCAAAAATATTAAGCTTTGATATCTATGAGTCTTTTGGGTTGATTGAGAACATAGTTGTTATTCAATAATAAAAAGAATCCTCTCAAATACAACTTGCCTAATAATTCTGCACACGGTGTATACCACCCTCAGCACACATTTCACCACACATACACCAACCTCACCACATAAAAGTTGAAACACAAAAGTCGCCACTCAAAACTCGCCACGCTGTCCCAGAGTTGTTTAAAGGTCCCGTCACACCTAGCGACACAACAGCGATCCCGACAGCGATACGACACGACAGGGATCGTTGCCGCATCGCTATGTGGTTGCTATAGAGATGTCAAACAGTCCAATGTACCCAGCGACGGAGCAACGACCTAGCGTGTCAAAGCGACCTTTGTAGCGATGTCGGTGGTCGTTGGGACCCTGTCACATTGCATGTTCAATTGACGATTCACACCTCGATGAGGGATGTACTGTGTGACGCAGTATTCACACAGAATATGTATGTATGTATGTATCAACAACCAATCACGAAGCATCTTTCATTTCACCAGAGATGTTTAAAAGAAGCTGAGCTGTGATTGGTTGCTATGAGCAACAGTTGTCCTTGTAGTCAGTTGGTAACTGAGGCCTATTATGCTATGGTGTTATTGTCCTTCTGTAAAGCTGGAAATTACACAATTTAGTACTGTGCCAACACAGACCACCCTCTGACACAGACTGCAGGGGAAGCCCAGAATCAGGAACTTCTCTGTCTGACATGAAGCATCTCATTAACTTAAAATTCAAACACAGATTTAAAAAAAAACAACAAAAAAAAAACACACAAGATGGATTTCTCCAACCCAGGTATTTTAATCGGTTTAACAGTGCCATCCTGACAATGTTGGCTCTGACGAGATGATGTGGGATATTAGTGGTAGTAGTCCGGTGGCTCTAACAGGATGATGTGGGATATTAGGAGCAGTAGTTCAGTGGCTCTGGCTGACTTTGATGATGTGGGATATTAGTGGTAGTTGTCTGGTGGATCTGGCTGATGGGATGATGTGGGATATTGAGGCTAGTACTCCGATGGCTCTGATGGGATGATGTGGAATATTAGTGGTAGTACAGTAGTCCGGTGCCTCTGGCTGATGGGATGAGGTTACGATGATGTTATGATATTAGGGGTAGTAGTCCGGTGGCTTTGACGGGATGATGTGGGATATTAGCAGTCCGGTGGCTCTGGCTGACGGGATGTGGGATATTAGGGGTAGTAGTCCGGTGGCTCTGCCTGACGGGATGATGTGGGATATCATAGTGAATGTGGCTATGCGGAGTGGGCGGGGCTATACACTCAGCTTTATAGATATAATTATAATTTGTTATAACTGTAGTTAGGAATAGGGATAAGCAACAGCACATGTGAAAGAGACTTGGGTATACTAATAGATCACAGACTGAATATGAGTCAACAGTGTGATGCAGCAGCAAAAAAAGGCAAATGCAGTTCTAGGATGTATTAACAGAAGCATACAGTCTAGATCACGTGAAGTCATTATTTCCCTCTACTCCTCTTTGGTCAGACCTCATCCGGAATACTGTGTCCAGTTTTGGGCGCCACATTTTAAAAAAAGACATCAACAAACTGGAGCAAGTTCAGAAAAGAGCGACCAGAATGGTGACAGGTCTGCAAACCCTGTCTTATGAGGAAAGGTTGCAGGATTTGGGAATGTTTACCTTGCAAAAGAGAAGAATGAGAGGAGACTTAATAGCTGTCTACAAATATCTCAAGGGCTGTCACATTGTAGAAGGATCATCTTTATTCTCATTTGCACAAGGAAAGAGTAGAAGTAATGGGATGAAACTTAATGGGAGGAGACACAGATTAGATATTAGAAAAAACTTTTTGATAGTTAGAGTGATCAAGGAGTGGAACAGGCTGCCACGAGAGGTGGAGAGTTCTCCTTCAATAGAAGTCTTCAAACAGAGGCTGGACAGACATCTGACTGGGATGATTTAGCAAATCCTGCTTTGAGTAGGGGGTTGGACCAGATGGCCCAGGAGGTCTCTTCCAACTCTACGATTCTATGACTATGCCCGGGCAGCGCCGGGCTCTTCAGCTAATATATAATTTATTTTTTTTTTTTTTTTTTTTTTTTTTTTAGATAAACTTGCACAACCTATAACCTTAAAACAGTTTGCATTTTTGTTAAACGTGGTTCAATATATAAAATACATAAAACTGTCAGTTCTGTATACAAAGAGCAATCTGTTCAGTAGCTAAGGAAAAAAACAGACTAAATATTCAGGCCAGTGGTCATAATCTGGTAGCCATACAGGAGGAGTCTTGTACATGCTAGAATAGTAATAAGAGTCTGACACTTGAAAGTCATAAGAATACATGAAAAAAAGAAAGAAAAAAAACACATTTGTTTTGCACAGAAAAACTACTATAAAAATGGCATTTATTCCACTGGCCACTAGGTGGCAATCATCACCTTAGACAACGGCTGGAAACAAGTACAATCAGTCTGCAACCAAATGACCAAACCCAAACCCCCAGGTGAATGGGAGATGAGGTGCAGAACCAGGGAGCAGCCCAAAAACAACATACGGAGCTGCGGCATCTTTACATCTGGGGCCACCAGACTAGATTACCACTTTCCGAGACATGTAACATTTTCATTTTTCAGCCGATGGAGGTGTGTGATAGCATATTTCTTGCGGGGCGGTCTGTGTTTTTATTACTACCATTTTGGAATAGATGTGATTTTTTGATCGCTTGTTATAACATTTTTGGGGGAACTGCATCATTACGACATTTACCAGTCGAGTTAATGGTTTTTGTATTTTGATTGATCAGACTTTTCTGAACAAGGCAAAAGCACACTTGTGTATTTTTGTAATATTTTCAATGGGGGAAAAGTAGGGCAATTTCAACTTTCAGGGTTTTTTTTTTTTTTATAAAAACCTCTTTTTCTTACTTTACTGTTCTGGTTAGTTCCTTTAGGGGACTTGAAGATGTGATCATTGAATCACGTGAACTATATACAGCAATGCCACAGCATTGGTACATACAGAACAGACTGAGTATAAGAGCCATAAAAAGACATTTTACTGAATATATATTTTTAATAAAATACAACAAGAATACCAGAAGCTGATAAGCACAAAAGCTGGGAATCCTTACCAATATAAAACCACAGTAAGCCTATGTAAAGAGTTTTCTTCATTTTCATGACTATGAAAATTGTAGATTCACTCCGAAGGCATCAAAACTATGAATTAACACATGTGGAATTATATAATTAATAAAAAGTGAGAAACAACTGAAAATATGTCTTATATTCTAGGTTCTTCAAAGTAGCCACCTTTTGCTTTGACTACTGCTTTGCACACTCTTGGCATTCTCTTGATAAGCATCAAGTGGTAGTCACCGGAAATGGTCTTCCAACAGTCTTGAAGGAGTTCCCAGAGATGCTTAGCAGTTGTTGGCCCTTTTGCCTTCACTCTGCGGTCCAGCTCACCCCAAACCATCTCGATTGGGTTCAGGTCTGGTGACTGTGGAGGCCAGGTCATCTGGCGTAGCACCCCATCACTCTCCTTCTTGGTCATATAGCCCTTACACAGCCTGGAGGTGTGTTTGGGATCATTGTCCTGTTGAAAAATAATGGTCCAACTAAACGCAAACCGGATGGAATAGCATGCCGCTGCAAGATGCTGTGGTAGCCATGCTGGTTCAGTATGCCTGAATAAATCCCCAACAGTGTCACCAGCAAAGCACCCCCACACTATCACACTTCCTCCTCCATGCTTCACCGTGGGAACCAGGCATGTAGAGTCCATCCGTTCACCTTTTCTGCGTCGCACAAAGACACGGTGGTTCGAACCAAAGATCTCAAATTTGGACTCATCAGACCAAAGCACAGATTTCCACTGGTCTAATGTCCATTCCTTGTGTTCTTTAGCCCAAACAAGTCTCTTTTGCTTGTTGCCTGTCCTTAGCAGTGGTTTCTTAGCAGCTATTTTACCATGAAGGCCTGCTGCACAAAGTCTCCTCTTAACAGTTGTTGTAGAGATGTGTCTGCTGCTAGAACTCTGTGAGGCATTGACCTGGTCTCTAATCTGAGCTGCTGTTAACCTGCGATTTCTGAGGCTGGTGACTCGGATGAACTTATCCTCCGCAGCAGAGGTGACTCTTGGTCTTCCTTTCCTGGAGCGGTCCTCATGTGAACCAATTTCTTTGTAGCGCTTGATGGTTTTTGCCACTGCACTTGGAGACACTTTCAAAGCTTTCCCAAATTTTCAGACTGACAGACCATTTCTTAAAGTAATGATGGAAACTCATTTTTCTTTACCTAGCCGCTTTTTTATTGCCATAATACAAATTCTAACAGTCTATTCAGTAGGACTATCAGCTGTGTATCCACCAGATGTCTGCACAACACAACTGATGGTCCCAACCTCATTTATAAGGCAAGAAATCCCACTTATTAAACCTGACAGGGCACACCTGTGAAGTGAAAACCATTTCCGGTGACTACCTCTTGAAGCTCCACAAGAGAATGCCAAGAGTGTGCAAAGCAGTAATCAAAGCAAAAGGTGGCTACTTTGAAGAACCTAGAATATAAGACATATTTTCAGTTGTTTCACATTTTTTTGCTAATTATATAATTCCACGTGTTAATTTACAGTTTTGATGCCTCCAGAGTGAATGTACAATTTTCATAGTCATGAAAATAAAGAAAACTCTTTGAATGAGAAGGTGTGCCCAAACTTTTGGTCTGTACTGTATATGCCTATACACATGAATACATATGAATTACCAATGCCTATTAAGGTGCATAAATTATAAAGTGCTATAGTCTAAACGATTGCTACAGCATGTAATATAGTACTGAGTGAGAAGGTACATGTGCAGACCGGGTATTAATGGTTATCCTGCCACCCAAACGCATGTTTCGTATTGTAACTTCCTCAGGAGGCGTCGTACCTTTTATAACATATGCACCTTAATACACATTGTTAATCCATATCTACTCATGTGTTTTAAAAATATAGATTAAATAACATTTCTTTTTATGGCACTTATACTCAGTCTGTTCTATATAGTAGTTTAGATATTGTTATATATCGTGTTGTGCATAGTTGCAGTTTCAAGATACGTGGGTCTGTGTTATCCCATCGCTGCATGCAGCAGAAATCACGGTCTCCTCTGAAGCCAGGCCACAGGCTAACTATCCCATGAAAGAGGGATAACATCTTGTTACAAACGCTTTAAATGGTATCTGTTCTTTCAAGTAACTTCAGAATAAGGAGTAAATGTGTGTGCACATGAGGAATATCACCATTTCTGTTTAGCATGTTGACTTGTATCCTGAATTCTCATCAGTTCTCTCTTCTACATGCTCTATCTGTAATCTGCAATCCACTGATGAATCGAGAAACTGAGCTGCGGTTATTTCTTCTATAGACAACACAGCGAGGAATGCCTGCTCTTCATTCACTCTTTAGCTCACAGACACAACAGTAGCAACATGGAGAACATTATACAGCAGAGCTTAACTGTGTTCATCTGAATGAAGCTCTGATATGAGGTAAAATTCTTGCTACAAAACTCTGCACCATGTTTTTCTGTCTATTCGCTTCTCTGTTTATCACGCCTCCTCTCCCTTCCTTTCTCCATAGAGCAGGGGTGGGGAACGTACGGCCCGCCATATCCTTTGATCTGGCCCGCAGCCGCTCAAGAGCCGTGATCGGGTACCTTTATGCCAAAGGAGCAGAGGAGGACTCTTGCTCTGCTTCCTAGCCCCGCCCGCTGGATACCGCGCACTGATACGTGCAGCCGCAGGCACTGACGGGGACTGAGCACACCCCGCCGGACCCCAGCGGCCCCCGCGCACTGATACTAACCAGGACGAGTAACCGCGCGCCTGCCTTCCTAGTCACCCCGGCCTGCCATCTTCATCATCCTGGTCACCGGTGCTGCTGTGTCAGGTCAGTGTGTGCTGCCTAATGGGGACGTGTGCTGCATACATGTGAGGAATGCCTGTTTGTTAAGAAATCCCCACATATATTCAGCCTGTCCAGCAGCTGAAAATCTTGCAAATGCGTCGACAAACTAAATCTCCGAGCACGCCAAAATACTCAGAGGACACCTGAGCATGCTTGGGAAAGCCCGAGCAACGGGTATACTCGCTCATCATTATTAATAATTTTATGCGGCCCCCGAACGCTATTATAAAATTCCAAATGGCCCTCGGCAGAAAAGGTTCCCCACCCCTGCCATAGAGGATAATGGGTTGTGTCACATGGCAACTGCAGTCCACATCTTCTGAGCAAGACGGACTTGAACAGATTTTCACCAGTGGATTGTGAGTTCAGGAGAGATGTGGGAGGGGAAGAAGTGCCTGATAATTGGGTGATGGAGGCAGATTTCTCTAATAAGATATTTTGCAAAGTTCTTACAGTTGCCTGTGTTACTGATTTATGCAAAGTTTATTGGTAGTACAGATCAGTTTTAAACATTGTTGAAGAGCAAGTACACTACTTCATGGCAACAGTATTTTCTAATGACAATGGCCTATTTCAGTAGTAGAGGGCATCCAGATACACTACAAAAAATGTCCAGGAATGGTTTGAGGAACGTGACAAAGTTCAAGGTATTGATTTGGTCTTGAAATTCAAGATCTCATTCTGAGCATTTGCAGGAAATGCTAGATAAACCATCACAATCCATGAAGGTCTTCCAGGATCTGCTGCTAACTTCTTGCAGTCAGATACCACAGAACGCTGAGAGTGGTCTCGTGGAGTTCATGTCTTCTCACGTCACCTGTTAATTGGCATGAGGGGGACACAATATTGACAGGTGGTTTTAAGGTCATGGCCGATTAGTGTATAGATACAGTGTGTGAACTTCCACTATGGAGCCATTTCAGTAAGATCTACACACAGAACCCAAGGACAACCTCAGACTGCTCTTACACTTACATTACCGGGACAAGTCCCCAAAGTCTGCCATTTACTTGAGTAAATCTAAATTCAGTCACTTAAACAAAATGGTAGACATTTTTTATTTCATTTAGTATAATGTGACACATGAAACATATAAATTAGTTAGAAGGAGAAGTTCTATCTGCAGTACATGAGAAAGCATTTCACTAAAAGTGTAAGCGCTTCCCTAATTTGTTGTTCGCTCATTTACGGAAACCTGCCAAGATCACCTTGCGGACACGTCCACACACCTTGCTCCCATTCTACTTATCCATTATCAGGCACAGCACACATGCCAGACTGCTTTCTGCCGACCTAAATCAATGCTTTTAGTTATAGGATCTACACCGTCTGGCAGATAAACAGCATTCATCTTTCCAAGAGGCACACAGCCAAAGAAATGTAGATCTTAGAGAATGTGGATAGATACGAGAAAAAAAAAAAAAAAAAAAGGGGTATATATAGATGAATTCCAGGATTCAACAGGCAGGAGTAGCATGAAAACTACATTAAATTAGCTTTTGTTCCCAGTTAAACCTGAAGGCTGTTGACTACTGGACAACTGATTCCGAATATCCGCAGCACAAAAGAAAAAGACTGAACGATAACATCCTGGACCGGCGCTGTTGATCTAATCGTGTGACCGCTGGATCGGTGACATTGTTTAGGTTATGTAGTCCAGTCAATACGAAAAAAAAAAAATCCTTTACCCTGAACAAATTCCAAGAAAGCGTTTTATTGGTTTTTTTGGTAGTATTACATGTAGGGAAAAACATACTAAAAGTTTACCAAGATAGGGTTACCACAAAGGGTCCAAATGTGACGTCAAAGAATATGGCCGCCAAAGCTGTAAAATGTTAAATGCGACTCGCCTTTCAGTGTCTATCATATTTCTTTTACAATTACTATTATATTTATTATTTAACGATTTATTTATCTTCTTTTACAGAGCTGAGAATGATGTAAAGTCAAGAAACTTGCCCCTTATGCAGCCATGAAGTAGAAGATGACGGAGAAAGAGTGGTGATTGGTGCGAAAGGAGCTGAAAGGATCAATAAAGCCAGTAATGAGAGGGGTGTCAGCACTGTGGTAGCTGCTGGAGCAGTGGTGCACAAGAGAGGTCGTATGAAATACATACACAAGAAGCAAATAGACTTGCATAAGAAAGCTACTTCCGTTCATCATTCACCTGCCAAGAGAGGTACACGGGTGTCTACTGGATCCTATGAGAGCACGACGCAGTGTTTGTTCTGTGGACATGAAGCGGTGAAGACAAGATCTAGTAGTGATTTCGATGAATATAGCTTTGTTAAAGCGGATGGATTTGTAAGGTCCATCTTGTCACATTGCAAACAGCGTAATGATGACTGGGCAACCACCATTCAAGGGAGAATCGCGTACTTTGGGAAGGACTTACATGCTGCAGACTGTCTGTATCATCGTTCATGTGACATTAACTTTCGGACAAATTACGGAATTCCTATGCATCATGGTGGTGGATCTACTACAAAGAAACCGCGGAAGGTAGGGAGGCCGATGAACATGGACCAAGAGCAAGCGTTCTTGAGAATGTGTGCATTTCTCGAGGACAACGATGAAGAGCAACTGACAGTCACAGATCTTGCAAAGAAAATGACAGCGTATCTTTTAGAAGGAGACAGTGCTGCCTATAGTAATAAATGGCTGAGGTATAGGCTGGAGGAGAGGTATGGCGATTCGCTATTCATAGCAGAGTGTGAAGGGTTGCCTAACATTGTAACGTTCCGTGAAAAGACCAGAATAATCCTGAGGGACTATTTCCGTAGTCAGGAAACGGATGAAGAAGCCCAGGAGAGAGCCATCATAGAGACTGCGGCCAAACTAATCAAGAGCGATATCAAGTCTAAGATCCCATCTTCAACCGCTGAATATCCGAAGACTTCTTCGCTTGAATGTCAGTCTGCCTTAAGATTATCTCCCCCTGAGTTTGCTTTGCTTGCTTGAAACCCTCTTCGTTGGAAAGGACATTCACAGGAAGGTCGCAAGCATTGGACAATCAGTTGTTCAGGCTGTACGTCCCAGGGCTGTAGTACCTCCATTGCAGCTTGGGTTAGCAGTCCAGCTCCATCATCATTTCAGGTCTCGATTTCTTGTAGACAGTCTCTCAGCCATGGGATATTGTTCATCATATTAGGAAGTTCAGCTATTCGAGGAAAACGCTGCCGCTTTTGTTGGCCAGGATGTACTCGGTGGCACCATAGACAGACTGGATACGGCACTGCTGTTCGCTGCGGACAACGTCAATCATAATATCATCACGTTAGATGGGAAGGGGACTTTCCACGGCATGGGGATGGTAGCTACTGTGACTCTAGGAAGGAAGGTCAGTCGCACTGTTCTCAGACGGAAGACTGCGGACTTGGAGATAGTTGAACAAAGCAGAGTTGATGTAAGGGAACACCGTTTCGCAAAACACACTCGCCGAAACATAAAATTCAAGCCCTTGCCATTTCTCGACGCCATTGACCATCGTGTTGATGTATTGTGGGAGATGTCTTTACGCTTCAAACAGCCTGCACCGAGCTGGAATGGAATGATGCACATGCTACATAAAGACTGAGATCATCCGGGGTCGTCTTCGGTAATCTTCCTGCCCATCATTGACATGTATTCCGGAGACAAGTCATGCATCTTCTCTACTCTTGAGTATCTGTGCAACCTTGCTGATAAACACCGATCCGCTGCAGTTGTTACATTCGATCAGCCACTCTACTGGAAAGCGTCAGAAATCAAACACGAGGTGCCTGAAGACAGCCCGGTTCGAGATGTTGTCCTGATGCTCGGGAGCTTCCACACATTGATGAATCTCATGGGTGCCATAGGAACGTTGATGGATGGGAGTGGAATCAAAGATCTTGGGAACAATTTACGGTGACAATGCTGTGCAACACATCATGACTGGAAAGGCAGTTCAGCGTGCAGTTCGTGGCCATCTCCTCCTTGATCAGTGTCTTACTCAGCAAGTTGCAGACAAAGTACTTTGCGACCATCCCGGTTTTGCAGACCTGTTGCAAGAACTTGAGCAGTTGTATGCTCGGACACTGACAGGGGAGAGTGACTTGAATTCGGTCATCACTTCTACCTGCCTTAGTGAAATTGTCCACCTCTTGTCCACCAAAAGAAACGGATTATCTGCTCACTCTCGCACCAGTAAACTATGGTTGAATTACCAACAGATGGTTGGAATTGCAAGGGAGCTTATCGAGGCCGATCGTACAGGATCCTGGCTGATGCACCTTCATGCTGTAGCCGAATGTTTGCCCATTCTTGCAGCTGCTGGGCATGGGAACTATGTGAAGGCCGCCTACCTTTACCTCCAGTCTATGACCACTCTGGAAGATGATATGCCATCAGTCTTCCATAGATTTATGAATGGCTTGCATGTTGTAAGGCGGACTGATCAGTACTGGGCAGGCCTGGGTTGCGACCTAGTCACCGAGCAAGCTCTGATGCACTCCCTAAAAACTGCAGGAGGACTCACCAGAGGAAGAGGAATGTCCGAACATCAGAGGGCCTTGTGGACTGTCTGTGCCAGTGTCCTCTTCCTACAGTGATGCAATGCAGGGTTTCACTCGCCAGAGCTTTGTCACCAGTGAACAACACAAGGAGGCAAGAACGTCAAGGACGAGAAGAGATAGTGAAGACCTGGAGAAAATTGCAGATAAACTCGAGACCTTTTCACCTTTCTCTAATGAAGTGTCTCTTCGCAACATTATCACCGATGTCAATGCAAATAAGGATGTGAATATCCATAACCTGTTCACCATTGGCAACAATGGAGGGTCAATCAGCGTTTTCAGTTAAGTACAAGCGGTCAATGAAAGCCAAGACCCTGGCATCCAGTGAGGCTATTGACGTTGCTAAGGACAAAACAATAGACCCCGCTCTTTTGTTCCAAAGGTTTCTTGTGGTGTTTCAAACTGCTGATCTTTCCCTTGATGAGGTGATGGCCTATGAACTTTCACCATACCCACCATCCCTCTTTGAGGCAAAACATCTCTTACGCAAACCAAACAAAGCACAACTGATGGCTGCTATAGAAGAACAGTTCAGATGACGCAGTACTCAAGGATGTACCAGAAGTGGAACATTATGTTCTTGTTGGAGGTTCTCTTCTCCATCGACTGAAATGGTCAGAAGGAAAGACATATTGTTCAATCGCTGAAGACTACGCATCTTTCACACTAAAGCACTATGGTAAGGCTACGATAGTATTTGATGGTTACATTGGAGGACCAAACACTAAGGACATTACCCATCAGCGACAGCGCAAAAAACGAACAAGTAGCAAAGTGAACATTGCTGAAGGAACAAAATTTGTCAGGAAAAAGGAGGTCTTCCTTTCGAATGTGGAGAACAAACAGTCTCTTATCAATCTCGTTTCACAGCGCATGAATGACAGAGGTTGCCACGTAATACAATCAGAGGGAGATGCAGATGTGGAGATTGTTAAGGCAGCAATGTCAATGTCATCCAACAAAAGTACTAGTCTCATTGGCGAAGATACAGATCTTTTGGTGTTGTTACTTCATCACGCGTCAACCAGCGATGGCAACAAGCTTTATTTCTACTCGGATAAAGGGAGTCCTGCAACAGTATACGACATTAAGGTTATGAAGAAGTTCCTGGGAAACTATGTCAGCAGCAGTCTTCTGTTCCTTCATGCATTCACGGGTTTCGATACCATTTCCGCGGTTTTTGGAATCTGAAAAAAACTCGGTCTACACAAGGTTTTGAAGGGAGACTCTGTCTTAAATAGCTGTGCTAAAATCTTTTCCACACCTAACAAAAACAGAGCTGAGATTGAAGACGCTGGGTGTAAAGCGATGGTGGCATTGTTTGGGGGCAAACCTGGAGACAATCTGTCTGCAATGAGGTAGTCTACTCTATGCAAAAAAAGTTGGTTCAGCCAAAATCTGTGTTACACCTGAACGACTGCCACCGACCTCCTCTGCAACGAAGTATCATGCCCTTCGGAGTTACCTCCAAGTGATGCTTTGGATGGACAATGGTGAGGCCATGGACACTACTGAATGGGGATGGGAATTGCAGAATAATAGTCTAGTTCCAGTGATGATGGATACTTCACCCGCGCCAGAAACACTTCTGAAAATAATTCACTGCAATTGTTCTCGTGGTTGTAGTACACTTCGGTGCACTTGCAAAAGACACAGACTTACCTTTTCACGGGTATGCGGACCACGTCAAGAAGGGCATTGTGACAATATGAGTGAGGAAGCAGTGTCTGATGATGAAAATAGTGACTATTGACCTGACACGCTTATTCAGTGATGAAGTAGGTCTTAAAATGCACTGTGTATTAATTCTATAATTTCTAGAAATGTACATATATGTCATGACGTCATTGATGACATCATGACCTCGCCTGTCCATGTAGTTAGTATAAAACTTTGTATAAAAATTGTTACATGAAAATATATAGTATACAAAATGCAAACTCTTCTGTAACCTAAAGCTACAGATTTGAAATAGGGAAATATTCGTTATTTTTAGTGCGATGTCTTATGAAGTCATAGTTAGGACCTTTCTGGTGATCAATTTTTGGAAAACTTTTAATATGCTGTTCCCCACATATAATAGTAATAAAAAAAAACAAAAAACGCTTTCTTGGAATTTGTTCCGGGTCATACCGTATTTTGGCTGGACTAATGGAGATTGGAAGAACATCGCTGGTCCAGGAGGCAAGTATTCAGTTTATTTTGTGCCACTTTATTAAAAAGTGGTTAGCCAGCAGTGGATTATCTCATGTAATAAAATTTGTGTTTTTTAATTCTGTGCCCAGCATTTTTTCCTTCCTCTTTTGCTATACCATTTGTAAAATCTGGCAAAAAAAAAAAAAAAAAAAAAAAACGACATTTTTAAAAAGACAACCTAAGAAGCCATCAAAATCACATGTGCCTGGTGGGCATTACATGCCTTGTTCATTGGTAAAACTTAACGCATTAAAATTGGATGACTGACATTTCACTATAGAATGTATATATTGTGCTGTCAAAAACACAAAAAACTTTTCTCTGCAGCTGATCAGAGACTGGGGGGAGAAGGATCATTCAGTCAAAGTCATTGCAGCCTATTACCTTCATGGAGAGGGCAATTAGAGCCCCTTCGGTCGGCTTGCCCATTAAGGTGTTATTTCTTATCTCGGCATCATTACAAACACATCCCGCCTGTGAAAACAGAAATAAAATATAACAAAAATCACACATCTATAATATATACTGAAACTTTACAGAAATGGTCACAGACACTAAAGTGGGTCATAGATTTATCCCATGAATGCCTTCTAGAATCTCGGTGTATATATTACATATGTACACTAGAGTTGAGCGACTTTGGTCGGATCGGGATTCATGAAACAAAATTTATTTCAGATGAAACTGGTCCAACTAGGGCAAAAAAAGTCAGAGTTTTGTCCGAAACCCGACCCCAATGCAAGTCAATGGGGAATAAAAGTCGGCATTGAGCGGATGACATTCATCCACTCAATGCCGACTTTCATTTCCCATTGACTTGCATTGGGGTCGGGTTTCGGACAAAACTCCGACTTTTTTTTGCCCTAGTCGGACCAGTTTCACCTGAAACAAATTTTGTTTCATGAAACTCGATCTGACCAAAGTCGCTCAACTCTAATGTACAAAAGTGAATGGTAATTGGACATGAACGTTTATACATTACATCACTGTTTGATTACTTTAGCAATTCAGACCTGAGAAGAGTGCGGCCCGACAGCCTCAAATGGCCCTTGGGCTGCTCCTGTCGAGCCAGTGGACCGGAACAGCCAAAGGGCTGGAGAGTGGCGTACCTCGCCAAGCACCTTTCACCAGTATCATGCTTAGCTTTTTTTTTGCACAAGAAGTTATACAGTGTTTCTCTAAAATGGTTGTATATTTAAAAAAAAAAAAAAAAAAAAACACAAGCCCTAGTACTACTACATAGAAAACTGTTCTGACTCTTGAATTGTGACTAGGAAAATTGCTTGGTCTGAGACTATAAACATGTGCGGTAATAAGGGGTTAACCATTCTAGTTGAGATGGAACACCATCTTAATGCAGAATTAGATTTTCACAGCATTTGCTAACCTTGGCTGCATTGACCCAGAAGTAACAACTTGCTGAACAAATTCAGATATTGACCATAGTAAAAGTACATGGATGTAAAGTTCTTGCTCCCGGACTGCTCACACTATCAATAGGAAGGCTGCTCTCATGAGCCATGGATCACCCTTAATGAAAAGGTTTGCGAAAAAGGATGTGAGGACAGTCATTTTATGACAAACCGTTGAGTCGATGACATAACATACAGCCTCCATTTATCATTCCTCAATATTCTCCCATTACTTCTTAGCATGTTCCCATTTTATATTAAGCAATCCACCAAGTCTCCTGAGATTGCAGAATTCCCCCTCTGTGCGCACGCAGGCAGGGAACAGACAACCTCTAGCCATTCATAATGAATAATACATCAACTATACAGAAGGTCATTGTGATAAATGTTTTACAAGCTGCAGTGTAGTCTAAATTCATTTATGTAGTTGATGCTCTGTCTGCGGGTCAGGCCTGTGCCCGGTATTAATCATCCTGCCAACACAGCAGAGGCTGGCACTCACGGACAACACTTACTTCTACCACTCTGCTTATTGATGTGTTATAGAAGCCATGAATAATGTCCCCATCAACAGTCACTTCTCCAAATCTGTTATAGCCAACACCAGAAACCTACGAGAAAAAAAACAAAAATAAAAACCATCATGGTTTGGCAAATTTATTCCTTATTTTTTGAGCTGTACACATCCTAAACTGAACCTGAACAAAAATCAGTCACTGGAATTGCACAACTTTCCCGGCACCTAATGGTTCCCACTGGCCAACTTTAGGCCTCACACTGAGCAAGAGCGGTTAGAGGAGAAACCATCCAAAATGTCTTTTTAGTACAATTCACAAATTATTTTTGTAGAGCACACTGGTATTCTAAAGGGCCTGTCACACTAAGCAATATCGCTAGCAATATCGCTATAACGTCACTGATTTTTGTGACGCAGCAGCGATATCGCTATGTCTGATACTTACCTCCGAACGCTCCCCCGCTGGTTATCGCTGATCGCGCGAGAACGTCCTGGACTGTTTCTTGTCGTCAGCTTCCTGCTGGGCTTCCTGTGGAGAGACGAGCGTGGACGCGGGCGGGAGGACGTCAGGATCGCCTCGTCTGACAGGTAAGTAGTGACCCCTGCGATGTCACTGGTGAGAGCTGCCTGTGTGGCAGCTCACTAGCGACCACTTAGTGATGCACCAGCGATCCTGACCGCGTCATATCGCTGGACGGGATCGCTGGTCCATCGCTAAGTGTGACAGTACCTTTACTCTAGGAAAGAATTCAGGTAATTAAGCTATTTGACACTTATTATTCACAGGCTTTTCCTCTTTCTTAATATGGCAATTTATCCACGCAAATAAAATCGCATTCAATACCAAAGTGGAGAGCACAAATGATGAGCGCCACAGTCACCTCAATGAATGCAGCTGGCTTCATGGTTTCAGAATGTGTGTGTAGCCGGTACGCTCAAGGGAACCTGTCTGGAGATTCATGCAGCTTAGACATTATGTTTTATTCTTAAATGCTCCGATATTTAAGATAAGACAGTTTTAAAAGTGTTGTCCACTAATGGACAACTCATTATCTGCTTAAAGCACCACTCCAGCATTTTTTTTTATTTTATTTTTTTTATTGCAATGCTGGAGTGATGCTACTTATCGGAGCCCCAGTATTATACTTATAAGCCAGCGGCTTTTATAGGCGCCACTCCAGTCAGTCTTCTGAATGTTATGACCTGCCAAAATGCTCCAGTGTTTGCTGGGTAATCCGGTTTGCAAGTCTGAGATCCTCATTCTGGCTTTGACTTGCATTGAGAGCCTGTGACCATTAGCGCTGACTTGCATTCAGTTAGAAGTTGCAGTCACAAGATGACGGCGGGGGACCGGAGCAGCGCCAGGAACAGCTGAAATCGGCTGCTGGTAAGTATAAGACTAGCGTCAGAGAACTAGCTCTCCACACTGTACAAGGCGGCCCCCAGCCCCGTATTAGATGGGCCCCCCACTACAACCCCAGGGAGGGAGGACATGAAAACAGTGCCATTATTTTGACAACGGCCGATGGAACAGATTTTAGATGAGTTGTAGATTACAACACGGAAGTCCCAAATGGGAAGATAGGACACCATTACTTACATAAGACGAAGCAGTGTTGATAATGAGTAGGATGCCCCTTTTATCCCCCCCAATGATTGCTTATCCTTATTCCTTTATAGTGACATGTGCACATGTAAGGGAAGAGAAGGCGACACCGTATCTTATAAAATTCTGCTTGTCTAATGCAGCCATTAGGTGTAGAAAAAAGGAACCAAATAAGAGCAGTATAAAGGGGTATGAAGTACGTTCATTGTGGACAGAACTGTATTAATTAGCTCTATGGTGGAAATTGTACAGAAAACCGAATTCATCCCAGAATTACAGACCTTAGAAATGCATTATTAGGCAACAACTTTAATACATTGCTTTTTTATCATGTGAGTCAAAAAGAAATAAAAAAAGAAATAACATTGGTAGAGGGCACCGGCCGCCTGCCACATACCTCTGCATGAATGCCATCTGATGTAAATATGTGAGTTACAGTCATCTCGTTCTTCGTTAACGTTCCGGTTTTATCAGAGCAGATAACATTACAGCAGCCTGCAATCATCAATGTGCGATTAGTGAAGACAGAGGAAAAGATTTCAGCACCTTCTAGGACGCCTAGAATAGAATCTGGACCAAAACTGTGAAACGTCTGATATGTTGGAGGCAATCTGTCATTGCATTCAATGGTTCATACAGCATTCTAAATCAGAAAGTGATAGATTAATCCCTTAAGAGGAGTACTGCTTACTTTTAGTTTTAACTTTTTTGTGCGTGAAAGTAATAAGGATGGGGATTTTTTTAAAAAAACCATAATCCAATATTCTGTGCTGGATTATTGTGTAACATTTCGTGAAAGCACCACTATCCCATCATATAAACAGAGGTACCGCTAGGTATACCGCCATTAGATGAGCATAGCATGTATCTATTAAACTCTACACTAATCAGTATGCAGAAAACTAAAAAGCAATCTGTCACCACATGTGACCTAAGAAAGCAATTCAACAAAGGCATCAGTATCATTACCAGAATAGATAGATTTATAAGGCAAATATCAAACGAATTTGATACTTAAATCTTGGACAAAAATGAGGACTGATCGCATATGAACAATAAGACAACAAAACAAAAGAACGATCAACAAGTCCAAAATTTATGTGAAAAATTTGTAGAAAAAGGAGATTTTTGTGTACTCACCGTAAAATCTCTTTCTCTTAGCCTTTAATTGGGGGACACAGAACCTTGGGTGTTATGCTGCTGTCCACTAGGAGGCGACACTATGCATAATCTGAAAAAAGATTAACTTTGGCTCCTCCTCTGCAGTATACACCCCTGGACGGCGTCAGCCTTCTCCAGTTTTGTGCCAAAGCATAAGGAGGAACGTAACCAAATAACATAACCATGCCTGTAAGAAGGCTACTATGTACGAGCTCAAGAACAATATGAGAACTCAACAGGAAACAATGGCCCGTAAGGGCAACAGGGTGGGAGCTGTGTCCCCCAATTAAAGGCTAAGAGAAAGAGATTTTACGGTGAGTACACAAAAATCTCCTTTACTCTGTCGCCTAATTGGGGGACACAGAACCTTGGGACGTCCCAAAGCAGTCCCTGGGTGGGAAGCAGTGGACGAATATTGTGCCGACAGTCCCCTAGACTTGGGGTACTGCCGCCTGCAGAACCAGTCTACCCAGGCTCGCATCCGCTGAGGACTGGGTATGAACACTGTAGTGTTTCGTAAACGTGTGTAGGCTAGTCCAAGTGGCCGCCTTGCACACTTGTTGTGCCGAAGCCTGATGCCGAATGGCCCAGGAGGCCCCTACTGCCCGTCTAGAGTGTGCCGTGATACCGGCCGGAAGAGGGGAACTGTTAAGTCGGTAGGCCTCATGTATGGTGGACTTGATCCACCTGGCAAGGGTAGCCTTGGAAGCCGGCAACACCTTGCGACTACCTTCCGTAAGAATGAAGAGGGAATCGGATTTCCGGAAAGGTGCAGTCCTGGACACGTAAATCCGCAATGCCCTGACTAGGTCAAGCGTATGCAGAGCCTTCTCCACTCTATGTACCGGAACCGGGCAAAGGGAAGGCAGTGAAATCTCTTCGTTAAGGTGAAAGTTGGACACAACCTTCGGAAGGAAGGATGGTACCGTGCGGAGAACCACCTTGTCCTGGTGAAAGGCTAGGAAAGGTCGTCTGCAGGAAAGTGCTGACAATTCCGACACTCTGCGTAACGAGGTGATAGCCACTAGAAAAACCACTTTCTGAGACAGAATGGAGAGTGGAACTTCTCTAAGAGGTTCGAAGGGTGGAGCTTGCAATGCTGTCAGGACCAGATTGAGGTCCCACGTATCCATCGGACGTTTGTAGGGAGGAACCAATCGGGAAACTCCCTGGATGAAAGTCCTTACTTGCGGTTTAATAGCAATGCGCTTTTGAAAAAGGACTGAAAGCGCCGACACCTGACTCTTAAGCGAACTTAAGGATAGCTTGGCATCTAGGCCCGATTGAAGAAAACCTAGTACCTTCGGGAGGTAATAAGGGAGTGGGACTTGTCCATGAGATTCGCACCAAGAAAAGAAGGCTCTCCAGGTACGATAATAGAGCTTGGCAGAGGCAGGCTTCCTTGCCCTGATCATAGTTGAAATGACTGCCGGTGAAAAACCTGCCTGGGTTAGAATCCAGGTTTCAAGGGCCATGCCGTCAAATTGAGGGCCCCTGAATTCTGGTGGAAGAACGGACCTTGAGACAGAAGGTCGTGGCGGTCGGGTAGACGCCAGGGGGCGTCTGCCGTAAGTTGGACGATGTCGGCGTACCAAGTACGTCTGAGCCAGTCTGGCGCGATGAGGATGGTCGGAACTCCCTCTTGCTTGACCTTCCTCACGACCCTGGCTATAAGGGGGAGGGGTGGAAAAATGTACAGGAGTCGGAACTGGGACCAGTCCTGGACCAGGGCATCCGCTCCGAGCGACCGCGGGTCGTGTGTCCTGGCCATGAAATTGGGAACCTTGGCATTGAGATGGGATGCCATTAGGTCCACATCCGGGGTTCCCCATCGTTGACAGATCTGGTAAAAAATCTCGGGATGGAGAGACCACTCCCCCGAGTCCATTCCTTGCCTGCTGAGGAAGTCGGCTTCCCAGTTTTCTACACCCGGAATGTGTACCGCAGAAAGAACCGACCTTGTGTCTTCCGCCCAGCGGAGGATATGAGCCACTTCTCTCATTGCCTGGGCGCTGCGGGTCCCGCCTTGGTGATTCACGTATGCCACAGCCGTGGCATTGTCCGACTGTATCCGTATGTGCGAGGCTGCAAGCAAGTGATGAAAGGCTCTCAGTGCCAAGAGAATGGCCCTGATTTCCAGAACATTGATGGGCAATGTCACTTCCCTCGGTGACCACTTGCCCTGTGCCCTGTGATGTAGGTGTACCGCCCCCCAGCCTGTCAGGCTTGCATCGGTAGTCAGGATCTTCCATTGTCCTGAGAGGAATGGCTTCCCTCGTGTAAGCGAGGTTGGTTTGAGCCACCAGTGCAGGGACCTCCTGGTCGATGACGTCAACCTGAACTCCCTGTCGAGGGAGAAGGGGTTCCTGTCCCAAGATCTGAGTATGGCTAGCTGAAGGACCCTGAGGTGAAACTGGGCAAATGGCACTGCCTCTATTGCTGCTGCCATCCTGCCAAGGATTCTCATGGCAAACCGGAGAGATCGAGGAGGACTGCGAAGGAGTGTGCGAACTCCCAGACGGATGGCCAGTGTCTTGTCCTTGGGAAGGAGCACCAGGCCCCTGGTGGTGTCGAATAAAATTCCCAGGAATGTTAGAGTCCGAGTTGGGATGGTCGACGATTTCTGTAGGTTGACTAGCCATCCCAGGCGACTCAGAGTGTCTAGAGTGATTGAGACACTGACCTCGCAGTCTTTGAAAGTGGGAGACTTGACGAGGAGGTCGTCCAGGTACGGGACGACTAGAATGCCTCTTGAGTGCAGGACGTCCATGGTGGCCGCCATGACTTTGGTGAACGTTCTTGGAGCCGTGGCGAGTCCGAACGGAAGGGCGACAAACTGGTAGTGGTTTTGGTTGACCGCGAACCTGAGAAACCTTTGGTGGGCGGGAGCAATTGGTATGTGGAGATACGCATCCTGTATGTCTATGGAGGCGAGGAATTCTCCCTGCTCCATGAATGCAACGATGGACCGGAGGGACTCCATGCGGAAATGACGGACCCGTACGTAATTGTTGAGCTGTTTTAGGTCCAGTATGGGTCGGACGCCGCCTCCTTTCTTGGGGACTACAAACAAATTTGAGTAGAATCCTCGGAATCTCTCGTTCGCGGGAACCGGCACCACAACTCCTGATTGAAGGAGAGAGGAAACCGCTTGGTGGAAAACACGAGCCTTTTCTGGTGGTGTTGGAGGAACAGAAAGGAAGAACCGGTTCGGTGGAACGGAAGTGAACTCTATCTTGTATCCGGAAGACACTATTTCCCTGACCCACCTGTCTTCTGTAATAGTCAGCCAGACTTGCTGAAAGAGTAAAAGTCGGCCGCCTACTGGTGGGGTGTCTTCCAGAGGTCTCGAGTCATGATGAAGTGAAGTTCTGAGGTTTTCCTCCCTTGGGTTTCGCTTGGCCTGCTTTCGACTGCCAAGCCCTGTCCGGTCGCTGCTGCGTCCGTGGGTTGTCTCTGCGTGGAGAACGGTTGCGGTTTTGCACTGGGCGCGAAACGGACCAGCCCGAGGAATTCCGAAAGGATCGGAATCGCGTCTGGTTTCTTCGTTTGAACGTGCGTTTCGGTTTTAGTTGAGGGAGAGAGGTACTCTTACCCCCGGTGGCATTGGCTATCATGGTGTCCAACTTTTCGCCGAAAAGTCTACCAGTAGAATACGGAAGTCGCGTGAGGGACTTCTTTGAGGCCGCATCCGCTTTCCATTCTCGCAGCCAGAGGATGCGTCGGATCGTGATGGCGTTTGATGCTATTCCCGCTACACCTCTGGCGGAATCCAGGGCTGCATGAATCATGTAGTCTGCTACCACTGCCATCTGGACCGCTTGGTCCGAGAGTTCAGGATTTGAAGCCTGAAGACCCTCCTGTAGTCTTTTGGCCCAAGCTAGGATGGCCTTGGCTGCCCAAACTGAAGCAAACGCAGGGCCCAGAGAGGCGCCTGCCGCTTCGAAAATAGAACGAGCCATGCGTTCTACTTGCCGGTCTGCTGCGTCCCTGAGGGTTGAGCTATCCGGCAGAGAGAGTCTGCGCTGCTAGCCTAGAAACCAGAGGGTCCACTTCAGGTGGATCTGCCCATTGTTTGGTGTCTTCCTGTGGGAAAGGGTACTTCGCTTCCAGATATTTGCGATTAGCGAATTTTTTGTCAGGCTGCGCAAACTGTTTGGTAAGTATTTTCTCAAACTCATCGTGATTAGGGAAGACCTTAGGTGGTTTTTGAACACTTTCGAAGCAAATCCTATGTTTTGGGACTTCCGGGGGCGACTCTGGAATTTTTAGCACCCGATGAATAGAAGAAATTATGTCCTCAACTAGCGCTGTATTGCTAGGGGGAGAAGGTACCACGGACCTGACCGTTTCATTATCTGAGTCGGAGTCACAGATGCCCTCCGAATCCTGTGCCTCACTAAGGTGATCCCTGGAGGGCGACCTGGGGCGGGGGTCTTCTGTGGTGGGGGATCCCTGTGGTAAATTGCACTGTCTGTCTGTGGCAGGGGACTGCCCAGGAGACCTGGAATGACGCTGTCTCTCCCTAGAGGGGAACGACCTTGTGCTATAGTGCGACTCAGGTGATCGAGACCTGTGAGTCCGCTTACGTCTGTGAGAGTCAGAAGCAGCATGTTCCTGAGACAAGCTGTCCGTTTGCTGTGTACCGTCCATAGCCGGGGTCCGACTCTGCAGAGCTTGCAGCAATGTAGCAGTTAGGTTGTCTATGGACTGTGACATAGACTGAGACATCTGAGTTGCCCATTCCGGCGTGGCCTGTGACACTGAAGCGTCAGTAGGGACTCCCTGGGGTTCTGACCCAGAGTTCTGGATGCAGACCCGGCAGTGCGGATACGTGCTGCCACTAGGGAGCGTGGCTTTGCAGGCTGTGCAGAATGCATAGAAACATTCCTGCCTGGTTCTCTTCCTTGAGCCCGGCATAGTGCACAGAGGCTGGCTATAAGGGATCGTACAGGGGTGGCTACGCAGAGGGAACCCACAGAAAGCCTTATAGGAAGTATAGATTCACAGCTGAGTAATGAGAACCCAGCTGTGAGCTTACCCCACCGGTGTGCCCCTAGGTCCAGCGCCGACAGATCCAAGTTCTGTGCCCCCCGGAGACCGCTGTGATGCTTCTCTCCTGGATCTCATCCAGAAAAAATGGCCACCGGGGCTCTGAGGAGAGGGAGGAGGGGGCGGAGAGCTGAAAAGGGCGCGCTGGGCTGTGTAAAAACGCGCCCTTTCTGCCTCAATCCGCCCCTTCTATGACACTCCAGTGTGTCATTTTGGTCATCCGGGGGGCGGGGAAAAGGCGGCGGCTTCAGCTAGGCCGAAGCCGCGGTCTAAATTTGAAGCCTGATGCCCAGGAGGGCTCCAGAGCGGCGCGGTAGTCCGGGGGGGGGGGGGGGCGGATTTGTACCAGACCCCCCCAGAACGGTCGACTGGATAGCGGTGGGGGTAGCAGGGGTAGCGGTTTTTGTATGGGGGGCCCCTGAAGGGCTATGGAGCCGCTGCTGCTGCAGAGACAGGGACGCAGCAAAAGCCCTGTTTCTGCTGTGCCATCCAGTCCGCACCCTCCCCCGGCCCCCACAGGATCCCTCAGCCGGCCTGGGGTCCCTGGAAGCTGCGGAATGCTGCCTGATCTCCGACCCTACCTGAGGCGTCTCAACCTAATACCCCCTGCGGGGGATTAGGGAGGGTGCGTCTGTCACCGTCAGGGGGTCTTCATCCTCGCCTCGACCTCAACCCAGACCCCTTAAGGGTGTTGGGGAAGGAGGGGGGTCTCGACCTCGAACCAGGACCCGAGGGACTGGGGAGGGAGCGACATGGGGAAAAAAACCACCTCAACCTCAACCGGGTACCCCTAATAGGGGACCGAGGAGGGAGCCATGCCGGGAGTCTCGCTGGAGACCCACTTTTCTTCATCTGTATTTCCGTGAAAAAAGGAAAAAAAACGGAAGAAAAAAGGTGTGCCTCCTTGCGACACTAAGCAAAAACTGGAGAAGGCTGACGCCGTCCAGGGGTGTATACTGCAGAGGAGGAGCCAAAGTTAATCTTTTTTCAGATTATGCATAGTGTCGCCTCCTAGTGGACAGCAGCATAACACCCAAGGTTCTGTGTCCCCCAATTAGGCGACAGAGTAAATCCATTTATACATGAACATACAGGTGAAGCATAAAACACCATGTGAAGATAGCTCTAAAACATGGGACGCTCACACATTGCACAGTCATCTCATATATATAATAATGAATTATAGCCAATTAAAATTGCATAATCACCCCTGAGCCAATTTCAATATCATATGCCATAGTATTATATAGAATTAACACAGATCCGAGTCCACAAGGTGCAGATATATGTTTCAAAAAATAGATACTCATATCATGAATACCGGATGAATAGCTAATAAAGTAGACATACCTATAGATCATGTACTGCTTCACAAGGCGGCAGCAGGGGGAAAGAGATGAGAGCCGTCAGTGTACGAGCGTCTCCCCGACACGCGTTTCGGCAAAAGCCTTCGTCAGGGGGCGTAGTGCAAATCAAAGTGACAGGTATAAAAAAAAAAAAGAGGCCAGGACCAATCAGATACCGAACCGGAAATAATCATTAGCATATTGCCAGGGCAACCACTACAGCAGACACTCATGTCTCATCAAAACTGAAAGCCCCAGGAGTAAAAACTCACCGCGACATCAATCAAGTACGCAGCTCCATAGCAGACCAGAGAAGTGCCCTTAAAATTGTAATGAACGCTGTAAGTCAAACCGTGTTTGACACATGCGTAGTCAGGACATCTCCATGACAGGCGGCGTCCACGTCAGGGAAGGAGGAGCAGGATCACTCACGTAACCTGGCATGTTACCCGCCCAAATTGACGCCGAGAGCCGCCAGACACGGAGAGCATGACGCGCATGCATACTAGGTTGACTATATCGCAAGCAGATTATGTTGCGATTACATTGCGAATACATTATACAATTTTACGGCCATACCTATGAGAAACTGCTTAATATAACTGAATAGTAAACAATGAAATGGCATAAATCACATAATAGCAAACAAATAATTATAGACATCGATCATATCTACTATCAGTAGTCGGAGAGATGGCCATATCAGTTCAAACATTTCAAAAAGCCATATCAGTTCAAACATATAAGAATGTAAATTAATTTGTTCATTATGTCCATATAATTATACACACAAATAATTATACACACAAATTATACAATTTGTACACGTACCAAAATATATCCGAACAAATTATACACATCAGTACAAATATCACGACAGAGGATGTAAAATCTTCATAGGGTACATAATGAAAAGATATAGAGCCGAATAGAACTACGCTCCAAGATATGTCTGAAATATATAGAGCAGTACAGATGTCCAAACGAGGGATCTTGACTCTCCATAGGGTACATAATGAATGACAAGGAATAGGATGGAACTAGCACTCCTAAAAATAAGGATAAAAAAATTAAAAACAAAAGCTAATAATCACAGATGGAAATTGATTCATGAACAGCCGCACAGGGTCACAAAAAAAGGGACAACTATTCTGCTCGTTCAATCCATGAGGATGGAGGGTGTTACGGGTCCAAATCCAGCGGGAGTCAACATCCCTCGTTTGGACATCTGTACTGCCCTATATATTTCACACATATATTTCAGACATATCTTGGAGCGTAGTTCTATTCTGCTCTATATCTTTTCATTATGTACCCTATGAAGATTTTACATCCTCTGTCGTGATATTTGTACTGATGTGTATAATTTGTTCGGATATATTTTGGTACGAGTACAAATTGTATAATAATTTGTGTGTATAATTATTTGTGTGTATAATTATATGGACATAATGAACAAATTAATTTACATTCTTATATGTTTGAACTGATATGGCCATCTCTCCGACTACTGATAGTAGATATGATTGATGTTTATAATTATTTGTTTGTTATTATGTGATTTATGCCATTTCATTGTTTACTATTCAGTTATATTAAGCAGTTCCTCATAGGTATGGCCGTAAAATTGTATAATGTATTCGCAATGTAATCGCAACATAATCTGCTTGCAATATAGTCAACGTAGTACGCATGCTCTCCGTGTCTGGCGGCTCTCGGCGTCAATTTGGGCGGGTAACATGCCGGGGCACGTGGGTGATCCTGCTCCTCCTTCCCTGACGTGGACGCCGCCTGTCATGGAGATGTCCTGACTGCGCATGTGTCAAACACGGTTTGACTTGCAGCGTTCATTACAATTTTACGGGCACGTCTCTGGTCTGCTATGGCGCTGAGTCCTTGATTGATGTTGCGGTGAGTTTTTACTCCTGGGGCTTTCAGTTTTGAAGAGACACGAGCGTCCGCTGTAGTGGTTGCCCTGACAATATGCTAATGATTATTACGGTTCGGTATCTGATTGGTCCTGGCCTCTTTTTTATACCTGTCACTTTGATTTGCACTACGCCCCCTGACGAAGGCTTTTGCCGAAACGCGCGTCGGGGAGACGCTCGTACACTGACGGCTCTCATCTTTTCCCCCTGCTGCCGCCTTGTGAAGCAGTACATGATCCATAGGTATGTCTACTTTATTAGCTATTCATCCGGTATTCATGATATGAGTATCTATTTTTTGAGACATATATCTGCACCTTGTGGGCTCGGATCTGTATTAATTCTATATAATACTATGGCATATGATATTGAAATTGGCTCAGGGGTGATTATTTATGCAATTTTAATTGGCTATAATTCATTATTATATATATGAGATGACTGCGCAATGTGTGAGCATCCCATGTTTTAGAGCTATCTTCACAGTGGTGTTTTATGCTTCACCTGTATGTTCATGTATAAATAAAAGGATTTTTCTACGAATTTTTAACACAAATTTTGGACTAGTTGATCGTTCTTTTGTTTTGGTGTCTTATGTGACCTATCTAGACTATTAATATGGGCATACAGGCTATAAAATGCGGATAAACGTCCTACCTGCATGTCACATATAAGATGACTTGTTGGTGAGAAATTACCTTTTACCACCATATAAATGACCTCTTCCAGGCTCTGAGGAGGATGGTGCCTGGAAGATAACTCTGCCTCCATAGATTATTTTACATGCGAGAGTTACCAGTATGAGACAAGTAACTAACATAGAAGAGGAAAAATGAACTTTGATTCTTGCAAACATTTTTTGCTTCTCTCTGTTCTGCTGTACTGCAACAATATTGGAGCCCTGCCTGCCTGTGAGCTGGAGCTGAGAGGAACCTGCATATGTGTCAGGTATAATCACACACAGCTCTGCAGGGAGATCAGAAGAGCAGACAACGACCATTACACATCACACTGATAACTCCCTTTGATGTACAATAAGCTCTGGGAGCAGAGTTATCTCCTGGCACCATCCTCCCCAGAGTCTGGAAGAACATATTTACAAAAAGTAATAGATGATTTATCAAAAACAAGGCATCTGATTATGAATCACACAGGTAACACTATTTTAGCAGTCTATAACCTGTATGCCCATATTAATAGTTTAGATAGGACAAATATGGTGACATTCCAATTATCTACTGATGAAGTGGTGGAGCTGCAGCCAATCAGTGGATACTCTCACTGGCAGGAGCATGAACTTGACAAGTCAAGTCACTCTGCGGGAACAACTGCGCCAACACTGATGGAATGGCGCCACTACAGGAGGGGAATATACCCAGGTTTTATTTTAATTTGGGCCTAAAACACATTAGGCAGGGGCTGTCAAGTCTAGTGAACCCCAATAAGACAATATTATTTAGTTAAAACGAAATCATGCTGCAATATTAACGTTGGAGCTAGTGGTGTGTCCTTTCTGCATCATACAATGGGTAAGAATCGGGGGTGAATGGAAGGGGTGGGCTCTTGGAAGTTCTTGTAACTCCAAATACTGATTGACAATGAAGTGCTGATCATTTCCTTCCCCACACCATAATGCAATGGCTCAGAGGATTACATATGCACTTTTATACAATGATGAGGTAAATACCCTGTTGATGTAGCAAGGTTGTTCTTGCCATGCTCTACCTGATCCTATCTCTGTAAACTTATAAAACTGATCTATAATGTATTACGTATTTTGATGTATGTTTGTATGGATTTATTGGTCCTTTTGGAATCATTTTATAAATTTAAACCTTTCATATATTATACTCTGGACATATTGCTCCATTTTTTCTCTTGGCATTTTATATATATTGGAGTGTCCCCGTGTTCGGATCCTGCATTAGTCCTCTCCACAGTGATATTAGGCTTTTTTGGCAGACAACAGTTATGGTTTCTGTTTTTGCATTTATCGTTAATATTAACGTGGGGTATGAAATAAAGTTGGTATAAAGACTATTCAGCTGTTTGGGACGTCTTGGTGACAACCCAAGCAGGCTGTGATGAAGGGCTTTTTTTTGTTTTTATTTTTAAGAAATTAAACATTATAAGTGTGCGCGCACACGTTGCGGATTCTGCTGCTGAATTTTCTGCGCGGATTTTTCTAAATCCGCAGGTAAATCCACATGTCAAAAGAAATCGGACACACAACTTCACGTACTGTTCATTTTTCATGGATTGTTTGATATGAGAACCTTGAACTTCACCATTTTTTTTTTTTTTTTTCAGCCATGACAAACCGATGGCAAAAAATTGACCAAACTCCAAACACGCTCTGAAACTTGGACTGTTTTTGTGTAAAAGAAAAATCACTCAAGTCTGAGTGAGGCCTTGGAGTCGCCATTGATTCTGAGCTAGTGTGAGGAGACTAGTTGCTATGTCACATCCTTTAAAAAGGCGCAGCACAGAAGCATCGATTACTGACCTTCAATGCTAAGCACAGAGAAAAAGGAGAAGCAGCATGGAGGACATTAAATAGCAGAACTGAACTGTGTAGCTGTGAATCCAGCTTTGTTGTGTTGTAAAAGGCTTGTTAAGAGGCTCAGCAGAAATCTTTGCGTCTGCCACTTCCTGGTTTCTCACTCGTCTCTACCCCCTCAGAAATGATTAAGTGGTGTGCTAGCTTGACTTGAACAGAGTTGTGCAGCTTTTCCAAAGTGGACGATAAGTTCAGAAGGCAGGGGAAAGGGGAAGTAGTAACTCATAAGTGGAGAAAGAAGCAAATTTCACTAAATCATATATATTTTCAACTAGACCTTTTTACATGCATACAAACTTTCTTGTGGAATTACTTTTGTGCTTTATAAAGAGTAAATTAACTACAGTTTGGGCATGAAACTCGAAAATAAGCTCAGCAGCACAATAACATAATTACAGGGTTGTAGAGGACATAAGCCATTATAGAGGCCATTGACCATGTAAAACCAGTCTGGGTACAAATGACATCTGTTCTTATGTGTCATCAAGCCGCTACTTTCTAACGAGGGGCCAAAGTGCTCACATTTACAGCCCCCTGCAGGAAGCTCTTCCCTCCAAATACGCTCTACACTGTATACAATCCTAATGGCATTTGGCAGGTAGGATTCTCTGACACAATCCTATAGTTTTACTTGGGATTCCTGCTGCTAACACAGAAGTAACACTCCAGATACTGTAATAAAGCTCTGCAGGAGGAGTCTGAATCCTTACCATATAATTAAAGGACTAGTAAAAACGTACAACAATTCAAAGCTGAGAAACTTTTAGAAAAATAGTGTCTTCTTGTTAGTTGGATTCTACAACTTTGTTTTGAAATGTTTAGCTTTTTAACTAGCCGGCTAATGGTTGCCATATATATGCATTTTTTATATTAGCTACTTCCGTAAATATTGTATATACATGTTTAGTAGTGATGAGCGAGTGCACTTGAATAAGGTGTTATCGGAGCATGCTCGTGTCCTAAATAAGCATCTTCGGCGTGCTCGAAAAAAATGCTCGAGTCCCCACGGCTGCATGTCTCGTGGCTGTTTGACAGCTGCAACACATACATGGATTGCCCATTTGTTGGACAATCCCTGCATGTGTTGCAGTTAAGAAGTCGCAAGACATGCAGCCGAGGAGGCTCAAGCATTTTTCGAGAACACCAAAAATACTTGGTTAAGACACGAGCATGCTCAGATAACAGCTTATTCAAGCACCCTTGCTCATCACTAATGTCTAGCAATTAGAATATATCAGCCGCTATGAAAAAGAAAATTGCTTTTCAATGGCAATCATTGACTGTGAGCGCCTGAAGTAATAAGTCTACAGAGCATATCAAGATATCATCCATCTCCAGCTAGGAGAACCTATTTATCCTACATAAGATGATACTTGCTAACAGCTACAACATTAAAAAAAATAAGTAAATAAATAAATACACAACAACATTGAAGTCCATGGGAAATAAATATTAGCTGGTCATCTGGTGACGCACCAGCGATCCCGACAACGATATTACCTTATCAGGATCGCTGGTGTCGCTACATGATCGCTGGTGAGCTGTCAAACAGGCATCTTCACCAGCGATCAGCACCAGCGACACGCGGGTAACAAGCGACGGATGTCGCTTAGTTACCAGCGTGCTGGTGCAGGAAGCTGGTAACCAAGGTACACATCGGGTTTCTAAGCGGTGCGCTGCACTTAGAAACCCGATATCTACCTTGGTTACCAGCTCCCTGCATCAGCGCGCTGGTAACTAAGATACACTGCGGGTAACTAAGCGCTGCTTAGAAACCCGATGTTTACCTTAGTTACCAGCGGCAGCTCACTGATCGCTGGTCTCCCGCCTGTCACACGCAGCGATGCGTGCTGGCCAGCGGGAGACCAGCAATAAAAAAAATGTCCTGGCCATTCCAGGACGATCAGCGATAACCGGCGGGGGGGCCGGTTGCTGAGAAGTGTCACACACAGCGATCTCGGTGGTGAGATCGCTGTTGCGTCACAAAACTTGTGACTCAGCAGTGATCTCACTAGCGAGATCGCTGTGTGACACGGGGGCTTTAGGCGATCAGTTATCAGATTTGTTTGTTAGGCACTGTGGAGGCCAAGAAAACTAGAGGTTTTCAGCAGCACTTCTGGTGAAGACAGATCCATTTCATCCATAACAAAACAGAATGCAATATGGGAATCAAAGCGTGCATCAGTTTTTGCTTCGTTTGTAGCAGATCCAGATTTTTACTTTTTAATACAACTGAACATGTTGGCACAGTCTCAAAGGGTATTTCAGTTTTTAAAATTATCACCTGCTTCATTAAACTACTCCTAGCAGCAAATTCATGGCGAGGAAAGAAAACAAGACCATCTGTTCGGGTAATTAGTGAGAGTACTAACAGTAGATAAGTGATAATTTGTTAAGCGTGAAATACTCCTTTAATCCCTCAAATAGGATCTCCAAAGAGTTTCCCAGTCACAAAACTCAAAAATGGTCTGTCCTAGTCTCAACTGACAGAGGAGCTGTAGCACAAGCACACGTGCTGAAGCTGCCTGAAAACGAACAAAAACCAGCGTTTCACGAATTTCTTTTAGGGGGTGCTTTTACACCATTCCATGTGCGGTAAAATTGATAAAGTGGTTTTATTCTTCGGGTCAGTACGGTTACAGCAATACCTTATTTGTCATTTTTTGTGTTTTGTCATTTTTATGCAATGAAAACAATTTTATATAAAAAATAAGTATTTTTACATCGCTTTATTCTGCGAGCTATAACTTTATTTTTTCACTAATGACGCTGTATGGCGGCTCGTTTTTTTGCGGGACAAGATGACTTTTTCAGCGGTACCATGGTTATTTATATCCGTCTTTTTGATCGCGCATTATTGCACTTTTTGTTTGGTGGTATGATAATAAAGCGTTGTTTTTGCTTTGTTTTTTATTTTTTAAGGGGTTCACTAAAGGGGTTAACTAATGGGACAGTTTTATATAGCGGGTCGTTACGGACGCGGCGATACTAAATATGTGTACTTTTGTGTTTGTTTTTTTATTTCCAAAAAATGAATTAGGGAATATTTTTTTTTTTATTTCGCGATTTTTTATAAAATTATTTTTACTCTTTATTTTAAACTTTATTACATTGTCCCGGGGGGGGACATCACGGTCATGTGTCAGATCGCTGATCGGACACATCACACAGCGCTGTGACAGATCAGCGATCTGACAGGCGCTGCACAAAGCTTCCTCATGCCTGCGCTCTGCAGGCACTGAGGAAGCCGCCTCCCTGCAGGACCCCGGAGGCCCCCGCGGCCATATTGGATCCGGGGACCTGCAGGGAAGGAGGCCCCCAGAGCAGCGCAGCACCTCGCGCTGTGCTGGGGGTCGCAGGGAAGCACGGGGGGAGCCCCCTCCCTGCCGATGCTTCTCTAAACCCCCGGTACACTGCGACTGTGTTTGATCACAGTGTGCCAGGGGTTAACGTGCTGGGGCGGTCTGTGACTGCCCCTGACACATAGTGCTGGGTGTCAGTTGTGATAATCAGCTGACACCCGGCCGCGATCAGTGGCACTCCCCCCGTGAGCGCCGCTGACCGCTAAGACGTACTATCCCGTCCATTGGCATTAAGTCCCAGGGAACATGGATGGGATAGTACGTCCAATCTCAGAAAGGGGTAAACAGTCCGTCATAGTGCAGAACGTGGCTACAGCTGTCACTCATTATGTACTGAGCGGTGGCTGAAGCAGTGCCAGATTAACAGCACTTTTTTATTTTTACATGACATGCTCCCCTTAAGTGAATTTTTTTATGTGAATTTTCATCAGCTCTAAGGATTTACGGAGAACAATTTTAAACATCCATGCAAGAACGTCATCAATATTATATAAAAGAAAATAGAAAATTGGGCTAACAATGGTATGCTGGAAACACAAAACAAGAAAATCATTTAAAAACAGTACAACTGCGGAATGCGATTAACCATGTAAACTAAACCTAATCTATATATAGGACAGCGTCAAAGTGGCCATGGCTTCTGCTACTATACAATATATAATATAATATGTTAACGGACACTAAACTAATCTACGAGGTGTTACTGAAGAGTCGGCTCCATTACAATTAGTCTTCATTTTCATCGTCACTGAAGATTCTAGACATTGATTATACAAACTCATCATACTGAACATTTGATGGAATTTAAGTTGGGATTCATACCGAGGGTTTCCACGATGGGTAGTTTCTTTACAATGGCTCTTTTCTTCACCATTCGCATCACACCAAGTGCCAGCGTTACTGTTACAACTATAGGAAGGCCTTCAGGGATCGCGGCCACTGCCAGGCTGTAAACAAAAAAATGTAATGGGAAGATCCAATCCGTCCTGATGCATTGCTTCAGCATGCTACGGCTTAAAAGTAATGGAGCAGTGGAAAATAATAGCATTACACAGCAACTTAGGCAAAGACAATTTATATACAAAGCCTAAGCAGTCTGAAATTAAAAAATGCATATTTTAAAATAACGATATAGTATAATATTATATTTAAATCTATGAACTTTATTTCATGATAAATCGTTTTACCATCTATACCTACAGATGTAGGCCCAATGCATAATCACATCGAAACCACAGCACTAGACCTGGGTTCTCCCATGGTTAAAGTGAACATATGACTGTAGTCCAGCTACAATCAGTCTTTTAGTTGGATTAAAACTGTCTGGACAACTTTGTTTGCCCAAAAAAACTTGATAGCAACTAGAGTGAATATGAATGTATTATATATATATATATATATATATATATATATATATATATATATATATATATATATATATATATATATACACATACACACACACAAACCCTCAAAGAGTTCTCTTTATTTTCATGACTATGAAACATGGATTTTTGTGAGTACTCACCATAAAATCCTTTTCTCCGAGATGCTCATTGGGGGACACAGATACTGTGCTGTGTCCCCCAATGAGACGAAGGAGAAACATGGATTTTTGTGAGTACTCACCGTAAAATACTTTTCTCCGAGACGCTCATTGGGGGACACAGCACAGTATCTGTGTCCCCCAATGAGAAGGAGAAAAAGCCGGATTACTTACCGGTAATGCTCTTTTAATGAGTCCACGACAGCACCCACTGGAGGTATCGGATCCGCCCATTTGGAACAGGAAACCCTACAGGAAAGATAAAAGGGGCGGTCCGCCTTTCCTCCTCAGTTTTACGTTTCAGAGTACCAGAAGGACCGCCAAGGATTAGGCAATGTTCTCTTATTTTAACATCTTTCTTATCCATTATTTGGTTAATATACTTTAACTATTGATATCTTTAGGGGGGGAAGTGAGCGGGTGCTGTCGTGGACTCATTAAAAGAGCATTACCGGTAAGTAATCCGGCTTTTTACTCTTCGCCACGACAGCACCCACTGGAGAGATTCCAGAGACCATCACCTGGGTGGGACCACCGTGCCAAGGATAGTCCTGCCAAAGCTTAAGTCAGAGGTGGATGAAAGATCAAGTCTGTAGTGCTTATAGAAGGTAGAAGGGAATGACCAAACTGCCGCCTTACATATAGTTTCAATCGGAACATCTCCCTTTTCCGCCCAAGAGGTTGCCATTGCTCTGGTGGAATGCGCCCTGATGTTCCCTGGAGGATCTTCGTTTTTTGCGGAGTAGGCTAAACGAATGGCCTCTCTGATCCACCGGGAAATGGTGCTCTTCGTGACTCCATACCCCTTCTTACAGCCCTGAAATGAAACAAATAGGGCCCTGCTCTGCCTCCAACTGTTGGACCTCTCAATACATTTTAGGACAGTTCTTTTGACGTCCAGAGTATGGAACTTCTGCTCTTCCGGAGTAGAGGGATTTTTATAGAAGGTTGGGAGGAGTATCTCCTGAGATCTATGGTATTTTGTTGCCACTTTTGGCAGGTAGGCAGGGTCTGGTTTTAATACTAATCTGTCTTGGTATTCTTGGAAAAAAGGTGGATCTATTGACAAGGCCTGAATATCACCCACTCTTCTAGCTGAGGTTAGTGATACTAAGAGGGCCATTTTAAGTGCTAAGTATTTGAAGGGTATTGTGTCGATCGGCTCAAAGGGGTCTACCGTTAGGGCGTCTAAGACCAGATTTAGATCCCATGTAGGGACGGAGGGTATGTGGATTGGAGCTATTCGTTCACATGCTGTAATAAAACGAGTTATCCACTTGTTGCCTGCTATATTATGGCCATATAGTGCTCCTAATGCCGATATTTGTACTCTCAGTGTATTTACTGCTAAGCCTAAGTCTTTCCCCTTCTGCAGAAATTCCAAGATTGGGATTATCGGAACTTCCGTTGTATGAGGTACTGTATGGAATTGAAAAAATTTTTTCCATATTCTAGTGTAAATTTGGGTTGTGGACTGTTTTCTACTTTGTAGTAGTGTAGTAATTAAGGACTCCGAGAATCCTCTTGTCCTCAATAACTGCCTCTCAAATTCCACGCCGTCAAGTGCAAGCTGAGCACTTGAGGGTGGAAAAAGGGGCCTTGGGAGAGTAGATTGGCAGTCGGAAGGACCCAAGGATCTGTTATCGACATAATCTGCAGCCACGAAAACCATGGTCTTTTTGGCCAGAACGGTGCTATTAAGATTATTCTTGCTTTGTCGTCTCTGATCTTCCGAATTACTTGAGGTAGGAGGATCAATGGAGGGAACGCATACGCCAGGTTGAAATTCCATGGAGCTAGAAAGGCGTCCAGTATGTTTGGGTGATCTGACGGAGATAGGGAGGCAAAAGTTTTTATCTGCCTGTTCTCTCTTGTGGCGAAAAGATCCGCCTCGGGTTGTCCCCATGCGGCTACTATGTCCCTGAAGACCTTCCGATTGAGGCACCACTCTCCTTGTCGTAGAGTGTGACGGCTTAGGAAGTCTGCCTTTTGATTGCTCTCGCCTCTTATATGAAGGGCCGAGAGGGACAAAAAATAGTTTTCTGCTAAGTTTAAAATTCTTGCCGCTGAAGACATCAGAGTCTCTGATCGAGTTCCTCCTTGTCTGTTTATATATGCCACTGTGGTGGTATTGTCCGACAGGATCCTTACATGTTTCTGTTGGAGCTGCGGAAGGAAGTTGTATAGAGCATAGAACACTGCAGTCAGTTCTTTTAAATTAGATGAGTAATCACATTCCTCTTTACTCCACCTTCCCTGATAAAACCCATTCTCCATGTGGGCTCCCCAGCCCTGGGGACTGGCATCGGTGGTTACGATACAGGATGGAACTATAACCCATGGAACTCCTGAACATAAATGATCATCGTCCAACCACCACTCTAGGGAAGTCAAGACTTCTTGTGACAGGGTTATTTTGCTTTGTAAATGACCACTATGTCGCTTATCCTCCTGGAGGATCTGGTGTTGTAGCGTACGGACATGGTACTGGGCCCACCGGACAGCCGGGGTGCAAGAATTTAGTGATCCTAATAGTGACATTGCTCCTCTTAAGGATACACGTGGTTTATCTATAGCTGCTTGTATTTTTTGTTTTGTGAGGATGATTTTTACCTGGGGTAGTAGACATCTCTGGGTCAAGGAATCTAGTTGAAATCCTAGAAATGTCTGGAGAGATTTCGGATCGAGTCTGGACTTTTGGATATTGATGATCCAGCCAAGGCTCTGAAAAGAGGAGATTGCGTCAGTCACGCGTTCAGTACATTGTTTGACTGAATTCCCAATTACTAGGAAGTCGTCTAGATATGGCACAATTAGTGTGTCCTTTTGGCGAAGGTAGGCCATCACTTCTGCCATCACCTTGGTAAATATTCTTGGTGCCGTGGAAAGCCCGAAGGGCATGGCCGCGTATTGGAAATGATGAATCCTTCCCTCGACTTCCACTGCGACTCTTAGGTATTTCTGGAATCTGTTGTGTATAGGGAGATGATAATAAGCATCTTTTAAATCAATCCCTGCCATTACGGAATTTGGGAAAAGAAGCTTTATAGTGGATCTGATTGATTCCATTTTGTACTTATAATTTTTTATAAATGAATTTAGCTTCTTTAAATTAATAATGGTTCTAAATGTACCGTCTGGTTTAGACACCAAAAACAGGGGAGAGTAAAAGCCTCTACCCTGTTGTTCCTCAGGGACGTCAACTAAAACTTTTTTAGCTAGCAGGACTCGAATCTCGTCTTCGAGAGCCTTTTGCTGAAGTGAGGAATTAAGGCGAGTTATAACAAAGAACTCATAGGGGATCCGAAGGAATTCAATCTTTATTCCTTCCTTGATTATATTCAAAATCCATGGGTTTAACGTAATCTGTTCCCACTTGGTAAAAAAAAATTTTAATCTACCCCCAACTGGTGGGTCTAAACTTTTAATTTTTTTCTCTCCTATATGTTGGCCCTCTGAAGATGGTACCCTTCTGCTTTTCGTCTTTCGTGGCCCATCTGTTCGTTCTGTCCGATTGCCTTCTTCTCCCGAATGGCCGCCTTTTAAAGGTTTTCCTATAAAACGGAATGGGAGAATCACTGAAGGCCTTTTTCCTTTCTTTTGCCTTGGCGAGAATTTCGTCTAAGGCTTTTCCGAAGAGGAACTCACCCTCGCATGGGGTTGCACTAATTTTGGATTTTGACTGTGCATCCCCTTTCCAGCTCTTTATCCACAGCGCGCGTCTGGCGTTATTCACCAGGGCTGCCGACCTTGCTGCCAGTCTTAGGGTGTCCGCTGAAGCGTCTGCCATAAAGGCAGCTGCCCCTCTTATCAACGGGATGGCTGCACGCAGTTTCTCCCTTGACACTCTTTGCTCAATCTGCTGGTCTAATTGATCTAGCCATACCAGCATTGACCTAGCAGTACATGTGCTGGCTATTGCGGGTTTGAATACCCCGGTGGTGGATTCCCAGGACCTTTTGAGCGAAGATTCAGCCTTTCGGTCCAATGGGTCTGCTAACAATCCTGCGTCCTCGACCGGGATCGAGGTTTGTTTGGAAGTGGAGGATATGACAGCGTCCACCTTTGGTATTTTAGTCCATTTTAATAGATCTTCATCAGTGAACGGATACTTCCGTTTTGAAGCGGATGGGAGAAAACCCCTCTGGTCGTGTTTTTCCCACTCTCTTTTGATGAGATCTTTAATTGCCGGTATCACTGGAAATGATCTCCTCTTTTTCTCTGCCAATCCCGCAAACAATGTCCTGCGCGGTCTGGGCTCCCCTTTCCTCTTCACACCCCATAGTATTTCTAACCGCTTTTACCAGGTTATCTACGCTGTCCAGTGGAAAACATGCGCGTCCTTCCACCTCCGAGGATGATGATGAGGACGTGGATGCGGAGCCTGAGATTAACTCCTGTTCTTCCTCTGACTCTGAACTAACAATGACCTGTTTTCTATGACTGGACTCTGCGGGAGTGCTGGCGCGGTTGATGGCTTGTATTTCCTCCCTAATTATGGCTCGGATATCCTTAGAAGATATCGTCGACCCCTGCCTGGTCTCTTTAATGCATTGTTTGCAGAGTTTTTTGGGGTAGGAGTCAGGGAGAGGCTCTGAACATAATGCGCATTCTTTATGTTTTGTTTTTCCTTTTTTCTTTGACTGAAGTGGGAGGTCAAAGGTAAAGAGAGGGGGGAGAGGGGGGGGGGGGGGGAGGAGAGGAGGTTAGCTTAATAGGTAGAGCATATGCTTTGCACACTCACCCAGTGAAGCTTAATACCGGTTCGGATGGCTGAGACGGTTTGGATCGGGTTTCTGCTGCCTCGCTCCTGCGGGCAGTCTCTGTCCTGGCGCTGCGGTCCCTGGTGGAGTTGCCCCCAGCTGAATCCCCTGCTGGGGTCTGCGACTCTGCGGGGGACGACATGTTCCAACATTGCAGCGCTGCAGCGCTGTTTTATCTGTACACTTATCGTACCCCCGGAAGTCGCCCTGTCACAGGGCGCATGCGCCGCGTCATCGCCATCTTACCCCGGAAGTTCAACCATTACTTCCGGGGTATAGGAGCGTCGGGCGCCGGCCTGCTCCCGCGCCACCGCTATTGACACGCGCGGCTCGCGCGCACATGGCCTCACCATCCACGTTATACCCCCACCGATGGGGATGGGGGGGGGGGGGAATCTCCCGGATGCCAGACCGGCCTCGCTCCCTGGTAAGACCGGGCGGCCCTCCCCGGACCCGGCCATTACCACTATGCCACCAGACGAGGGGGGAGCCGTCAAACGGAGTCTCCCCCGACGCTGCTTCCGGACCGCAGCCCCTGCCGTTCCCGAAGAGACCGCACAGGCGGATGCATGGCCCAGGTAAGATCCAGCAGGATCCTGCTCCATTTGGAACAGGAAACCAAAACTGAGGAGGAAAGGCGGACCGCCCCATTTATCTTTCCTGTAGGGTTTCCTGTTCCAAATGGGCGGATCCGATACCTCCAGTGGGTGCTGTCGTGGCGAAGAGTAAAATAGTAGATTCATTCTGAAGGCATCAAAACTATGAATTAACACATATGCAATTATATCATTAACAAAAAAGTGTGAAACAACTGAAAATATGTCTTATACAGATAGGTTCTTCACAGTAGCCACCTTTTGCTTTGATTACTGCTTTGCACACTGTTGGCATTCTCTTGATGAGCTTCAAGAGGTAGTCACTGGAAATGGTTTTCACTTCACAGGTGTGCCCTGTCAGGTTTAATAAGTGGGATTTCTTGCCTTATAAATGGGGTTGGGACCATCAGTTGTGTTGTGCAGAAGTCTGGTGGATACACAGCTGATAGTCCTACTGAATAGACTGTTAGAATTTGTATTATGGCAAGAAAAAAGCAGCTAAGAGAAACGAGTGGCCATCATTACTTTAAGAAATGAAGGTCAGTCAGTCCGAAAAATTGGGAAAACTTTGCAAGTGTCCCCAAGTGCAGTGGCAAAAACCATCAAGCTCTACAAAGAAACTGGCTCACATGAGGACCGCCCCAGGAAAGGAAGACCAAGAGTCACCTCTGCTGCGGAGGATAAGTTCATCCGAGTCACCAGCCTCAGAAATCGCAGGTTAACAGCAGCTCATATTAGAGACCAGGTCAATGCCACACAGAGTTCTAGCAGCAGACACATCTCTACAACAACTGTTAAGAGGAGACTTTGTGCAGCAGGCCTTCATGGTAAAATAGCTGCTAGGAAACCACTGCTAAGGACAGGCAGCAAGCAGAAGAGACTTGCTTGGGCTAAAGAACACAAGGAATGGACATTAGACCAGTGGAAATCTGTGCTTTGGTCTGATGAGTATAAATTTGAGATCTTTGGTTCCAACGACCGTGTCTTTGTGGGACGCAGAAAAGGTGAACGGATGGACTCTACATGCCTGGTTCCCACCGTGAAGCATGGAGGAGGAGATGTGATGGTGTGGGGGTGCTTTGCTGGTGACACTTTTGGGGATCTATTCAAAATTGAAGGCATAATAAACCAGCATGGCTACCACAGCATCTTGCAGCGGCATGCTATTCCGTCCGGTTTGCGTTTAGTTGGACCATCATTTATTTTTAACAGGACAATGAACCCAAACACACCTCCAGGCTGTGTAAGGGCTATTTGACCAAGAAGGAGAGTGATGGGGTGCTACACCAGATGACCTGGCCTCCACAGGCACCAGACCTGAACCCAATTGAGATGGTTTGGGGTGAGCTGGACCGCAGAGTGAAGGCAAAAGGGTCAACAAGTGCTAAGCATCTCTGGGAACTCCTTCAAGACTGTTGGAAGACCATTTCCGGTGACCATCTCTTGAAGCTCATCAAGAGAATGCCAAGAGTGTGCAAAGCAGTAATCAAAGCAAAAGGTGGCTACTTTGAAGAACCTAGAATATAAGACAATTTCAATTGTTTCACACTTTTTTGTTAATTATATAATTCCACATGTGTTAATTCATAGTTTTGATGCCTTCAGAGTGAATCTACAATTTTCATAGTCATGAAAATAAAGAAAACTCTTTGAATGTGTGTCCAAGCTGGTGGTCTGAAACATTATTTATATATATATATATATATATATATATATATATATATATATATATATATATATATATATATATATATATATATATATATATATATAGACACACACACATACACATACACACACACACAGTGCCTACAAGTAGTATTCACAGTGCCTACGAGTAGTATTCAACCCCCTGCAGATTTAGCAGATTTGATAAGATGCAAATAAGTTAGAGCCTTCAAACTTCACACAAGAGCAGGATTTATTAACAGATGCATAAATCTTACAAACCAAAAAGTTATGTTGCTCAGTTAAATTTTAATAAATTTTAAACATACAAGTGTGGGTCAATTATTATTCAACCCCTAGGTTTAATATTTTGTGGAATAACCCTTGTTTGCAATTACAGCTAATAATCGTCTTTTATAAGACCTGATCAGGCCAGCACAGGTCTCTGGAGTTATCTTGGCCCACTCCTCCATGCAGATCTTCTCCAAGTTATCTAGGTTCTTTGGGTGTCTCATGTGGACTTTAATCTTGAGCTCCTTCCACAAGTTTTCAATTGGGTTAAGGTCAGGAAACTGACTAGGCCACTCCAACACCTTGATTTTTTGCCTCTTGAACCAGGCCTTGGTTTTCTTGGCTGTGTGCTTTGGGTCGTTGTCTTGTTGGAAGATGAAATGACGACCCATCTTAAGATCCTTGATGGAGGAGCGGAGGTTCTTGGCCCAAATCTCCAGGTAGGCCGTGCTATCCATCTTCCCATGGATGCGGACCAGATGGCCAGGCCCCTTGGCTGAGAAACAGCCCCACAGCATGATGCTGCCACCACCATGCTTGACTGTAGGGATGGTATTCTTGGGGTTGTATGCAGTGCCATCCAGTCTCCAAACGTCACGTGTGTGGTTGGCACCAAAGATCTCGATCTTGGTCTCTTCAGACCAGAGAACCTTGAACCAGTCTGTCTCAGAGTCCTCTAAGTGATCATGAGCAAACTGTAGACGAGCCTTGACATGACGCTTTGAAAGTAAAAGGTACCTTATGGGCTCGTCTGGAACGGAGACCATTGCGGTGGAGTACGTTACTTATGGTATTGACTGAAACCAATGTCCCCACTGCCATGAGATCTTCCCGGAGCTCCTTCCTTGTTGTCCTTGGATTAGCCTTGACTCTTCGGACAAGCCTGGCCTCGGCACGGGAGGAAACTTTCAAAGGCAGTCCAGGCCGTGGAAGGCTAACAGTAGTTCCATAAGCCTTCCACTTCCAGATGATGCTCCCAACAGTGGAGACAGGTAGGCCCAACTCCTTGGAAAGGGTTTTGTACCCCTTGCCAGCCTTGTGACCCTCCACGATCTTGTCTCTGATGGCCTTGGAATGCTCCTTTGTCTTTCCCATGTTGACCATGTATGAGTGCTGTTCACAAGTTTGGGGAGGGTCTTAAATAGTCAGAAAAGGCTGGAAAAAGAGATAATTAATCCAAACATGTGAAGCTCATTGTTCTTTGTGCCTGAAATACTTCTTAATACTTTAGGGGAACCAAACAAAATTCTGGTGGTTTCAGGGGTTGAATAATATGTGACCCTCTGAATAAACTTTTCACAATTTAAATAAAAATTAAACAAAGAAATAACATTCTTTTTTGCTGCAGTGCATTTCACACTTCCAGGCTGATCTACAGTCCAAACGTCACAATGCCAAGTTAATTCCGAATGTGTAAACCTGCTAAATCTGCAGGGGGTTGAATACTACTTGTAGGCACTATAATATATATATATATATATACACACACACACACATATATACACATACATACACACACCTCTCTATATATATATATATATATATATATATATATATATATATATATATATATATATATATATAATGTATCCATATTCGGTTCAGACGAACCATGGAGGGTTTAGGTCTTGTGGCGATAACAACCATATTTAGCGCACTTCTGCAATACGGATCTCACCTTACACCAATAGTAAACATATCAAGTATATGCTTCCCTTGTAACCAGCCGACCAGCATGATGATACCTACAAAAATTTTAATGCAAAAACAGCAAAATCGTTCATTAGCTCCATAGAGACGCCAGTAAATTTAGAAAGCAACAGATTTTAAAGCAGAGTATAATCCAGGAGAACCCGGCGTTACATTAATATGCTCATTTCCTAGGCAGGTTTGAGAAAGATTATTTTTTAATTCAATATTCAGCGATGTCTGAGCGTTCTGTACATGTACATGAATCGCAGCCAAGAACGCAGACCCAAAAATACCTCCCAATACCTGCAAACAAGAGATCAATTACTGCCGTGATAGCTGCCGATAACTGGGAATTGCAGGCAAACACTCCGAGCTGGGAGATTTGCTCACCTATGATACCGAAGGAGTACAAGGAGAGCTGCTTTCCAAATATATCCATGCTTTTCTGCAGCGGTGTTTTAGGTGCCTAGAAAGCAAATAAAAAGACTTACAAATCAGTTTATCACAACAGATAAAAACAGAAAATCCTTCATGACCTGTGGGTACAGATGGCATTTGTACACTTCCTTCTGGTTGAAGAGCATACAACTTGTGGGACATCCTGATATCCCATCTATAAGGATAAATAAAGCAAGTAGAAAGGCATTAATACAATTACAGAGGGGGCATACTGGAGTTAGAAGGCTCCCGATACGCTCCTTGTATTCGGGTTCCCTCTGCAGCTTATTCGGTAAGCGCTATCGCTTGCCGAATAAGCAGGGACCCGAACAAATTCGCTCAACTCTAGAATACACCTCTGTATGCCACTCCAGAAATCCTACTCCAGTCATTTACAGGAGTGAGGTTTCTAGAGTTGAGAATGCAACAACCTGCCATGAGCAGGACGCCAGGAGCGGGTGGAAGGTGCTGCAACGCTCCAGGACCGCCGTCATTCACCACTCAGCACCAGCACTGCGCCTGGCATGGACAACTACCAGAGGCGAGTTGAACATCTCTCCCCTCAACACGTGTGTTGTGAAATTCATCACATGGAGCACCCTCTCTTGGATTATTTTCACAGCTTGCCATGATTTAGACGAGCAGTGCAGTCGCGCCCCACCATGGTCCTGGCACACCCATTTCGGCAGAGGTGGAAGAAACATGTGAATATGCCAAAAGTCACAAAATATAGGTGCAATGCCAAGTTTCACCTAATCGCAGTGACTTTTCAAAGCTTTTACTCCAGAATTCTAGGGTGGAAGGTTTGCTGAGTAGGGAAAAAGCGTTTGATAATGGAGTGGGCAGGAGTTATTGCTACTATGGAGAATCCGTCAGCAAAATAAGAAACGTATGGGAAATCAGTGAGCAGCTTCCTACCTACTCGTTTGCCATTCATCTCTGCCTCCTATGAAGCTAGAGCTGTCAATCAAAGAAAAAGGGGTAGAGATAGATGGCTAATGAGAAGGTGGTAAGGTGCACTAAACAGTTTGATGCACAAAACTGATAGAGACATACCCCAAGTGACTTGCCGCTGTAATCGCAGCAAAAGGTGGCAAAACAAAGTATTACGTTAAAGGGGCCGAATAATATTGCACGCCCCAATTTTCAGTTTTTGAATTTTGACAAAAATGTAAAATAACCAATACATTTCATTCAACTTCACAATTGTGTTCCACTTGTTGCTGATTCTTCACCAAAAATTTACATTTGGCATCTTTATGTTTGAAGCATGATATGTGGGAAAAGGTTGAAAATTTCCAGGGAGCCGAATACTTACGCAAGCAACTGTATATATATATATTAAAAAAAAAAAAAAAAAAAAAAAAAAAAAAAATTTATATATATATATATATATATATATATATATATATATATATATATATATTTTTTTTTTTTTAATATATATATATATATATATATATATATATATATATATATAGTTGCTTGCGTAAGTATATATATATATATATATATATATAGTCCATGTACAGCTAAGAGGAAAAAAATTAAAAAAAAAAGCAGTGTGCTTGTAATCTGGACAGTTGCCAATAACCACCTTCACCCCAGCAGCTCATCACAGCTCACCTCCTCCGCCTGCATCATCTTGAACACCTCCCCAAATTCGGAGTTTTCTCCAGTTCCAATGACGATTCCCTGTAACAATATCACATAAGCTTTTCACTACAGAAATGGCTATTCCAGTAATCTATTAAGGCCATTGAGCTAAAAACTACACTGATGACTATGTATAGGATAGCGGGATATTGTACAACGCTCAGTCTTAGGCTAGTTTCACATTAGCGCTAACGGCCGCCACTAAGCCCCGCCCCTGCCGCGCCTCCGCCGGTAGCTCTGCCTACGGACGCATGACGCTGCATGCGTCCTGCGTCCCCTATCTTTAGCACCAGGGACGCAGGCCGTGCGCAGTATGCTTTTGGCGGCGCATGCGTCCTTTTGATGCTGCGCTGAGCGCACCAAATTGCAACCTGTTGTGTCTGGCGCTGGTCGGCGAAGCGTCAAAAGGACGCATGCGCCGCCAAACGCAAGGCCTGCATCCCCAGTGCTAAAGATAGGGGACGCATGACGCATGCAGCGTCATGCATCCGTAGGCGGAGCTACCGATGGAGGCGCGACAGGGGGCGGAGCTTAGCGGCGGCCGTGCACAGCCCGACGCTGCGGCCGTAAACGCTAATGTGAAACTAGCCTTAGACAGTGGTTGGAGCTAATGAATATGTGGATAGTAGGGGCCACAATGTTCATGCCGGAGCTGCGGCATCTTCGTTACTTACATTGCCCTGTATACCTGATTGTTAATTACTTAGTAGCGTTTTACAATCAGCCATGCTTGCTTCATGGGTCGAGCAGTCATCATGTGACCAGAAAAGAAGCGCATGTATTACATGTGTGATCACTGCCCGGACAGGGTATAGAACACACTGCTGCCTGCCGAAAAGTAGCCCTGGCGCAGAGAACACCTATAAGCAAGTTTGTCATTTCCTATTAATACAATTCTATGTCGACAGGAAAAGGGAGGAGCTGTAGTCAGGGCTCCTCCCATCTACATTGAACCATATCGGCACTACCTGCCATCTCCTAGCTCAGTAATGGGAAAGTCTTCACTGAATACAGATTTTACCCAGAAATTGAGAATTTTGATTAAGATTAATTTTGGCAGAAAAAGAAGTAGATTTCTCTGAACAGATATATTACACAGTTTCTTATTTTCACGTGTACTATTGATTTAGGAAGTAAGAATTCAAACAACGGTTATGCGTCTGTAAGTAAAGAGCAGGTGTTGGAATGAAGAAAAAAAAGTTATGGAATCTTTTCCTACAGCACTATATATTAATCTGCTTAACTTCTGTTTCTGACACCCTGCCTTAACAGCCGACTGTATGTTTAATATGGCGCGGTCCTCTTAAAGGGAATGTGCAATCAGGAAATGATCAATTGCTTAAATTAGGTTTTTAGATCATGATGTAAATGAATTTATAAAAAAAAAAAAAAAAAAAACAACTAGTTTCAATCACTTAAAAAAAAAAATAAATCAGAACTTTCAGCAACTTAGGATTACAATGAAAGGTTATACACAGTAGATAGATCAGGTTGCGCCAATCATTAGGTGATGTTACAGCCGACCTCTTCCACCTCCCCCTGACAATTACCGTACCCCGGATTACAGCATGCTCAGATAACACTTGCATACAAATAGGATCTGAGTTTACATATTGCTGCCAATGTCCATGTGGCTGTTGGAAACGACAGGTAGTGGAGGTAGAATATTACACCTGATGGCCAGCTTTAATATTTAGTGATGTGTTAATCAGGGTAATTTAGGTTTTTCTCATTCTACAAAAGGTTATTTTCTGAAAACGCATTCCCTTTAAGTATCTGATTATTCCTCTTGAGTTCACACACAGCAGCTATAACCATTCTGTTAGTTGCCATATGACACACACAGCGGTGTTCTTCACTTTGCTCTCAGACTTGTGACCCAACAGCTGAGCTCCAACTGTGCGACCATGGAGGCAGTGTTAGCATTACATCAGTTTTAAAAGAAAATGGAGGGAGGAAAACAATGAAATTGGAAGAATATGGAAAATATAAAGCAAAACGTAATATAAAGATAAACATTCTGGCAGGAGAAATGGGAAATATTTCACAGAGGATTGTTTTTGCCGGCAGTTACATTCGGTATATAGAACATACAATGCAAAAACTACAGCACTAACTAAGGCTGGTTTCACATTAGCGCTTTTTAAGCGCACGCACGGCCGGGGGTAGCTCCGCCCCCGAGCCGGCTCTCTGCCCGGCGTGCCCGCCCCTTGCTTGTAGCGCCGCCTCCTAGCGGACAGCGGCGCCTGCGATCGGCGCACCCTATCTTTAGCATAGGGTGCGCAGATCGTGCGCAGGCCGTGCGCTAGTTGCGCTTTGACCTGCGCTGCGCACTTTTGACGGTGCGCCGTGCGCGCCAAAATCCGAAAAGTTCGATTTTGGCGCACACGGCGCACCGTCAAAAGTGCGCAGCGCAGGTCAAAGCGCAACTAGCGCACGGCCTGCGCACGATCTGCGCACCCTATGCTAAAGATAGGGTGCGCCGATCGCAGGCGCCGCTGTCCGCTAGGAGGCGGCGCTACAAGCAAGGGGCGGGCACGCCGGGCAGAGAGCCGGCTCGGGGGCGGAGCTACCCCCGGCCGTGCGTGCGCTTAAAAAGCGCTAATGTGAAACCAGCCTTATCAAGAAACTTTACATGTAAAATGCATGCTAATCTGGCTACTGACACAAAGGAGATAAAGGGAATATAAAGGGGTGTTCCCATCTCCAAGATCCTATCCCAATATATAGTAGGTGTAATAATGATAATTAGCAAATACCTCCTATTAGAAATGTAGTATAGTTTTTCTGATTTGCTATGTCTCTTTTCTCATGTGCAGGCATTGCAGGACCTTGGGTATCCATGGTTACAACCACTAGCAACTAACTGTCACATCAGTGGACGTAACCATGGATACATAAAGTCCTGCAATGCCTGGAAATGAGGAAAGACATAGGGAATCAGAAAAAATATACTACATTTTTATTTGGAGGAAATAATTATTACACCTACTACACATTAGGATAGGATCTTGGAGATGAGAATACCCTTTTAATATTTCACTCTCAGAATCCAAAGCGCTGAATTATTAAAAGTTCAACTTTGTTAATGACACATCACACTACAGAATGGAACAGTCAGTGTTGGACTCTGTATAATCCAGAAGGTTACAGAGGTTAAAATGCTCATTTTCTTTTAAGAAACTCATTTTAACAAGACAAGTTCTAGGAAAATAAAAGACTGCAATGTCTAACCCCATAAACATTTGGGTGGTTGACTTTTTATAGATGTTGACGGATATATCAGTGCTGAAGGTGGTCTCTTCTTTTTGGAATAATATTAAATGTTTAAAAGGGGCTGTCTGGTGAAAAAAAGTTATCACATATCCTCACGCTAGGCGATAACTTTCTGATCAATGGATGTCAGACTCTTGAGACCCGCCCTGATCGGCAGCCCGTGGCACCTTTATCCCTGTCAGTATGGCGAGGCAGTGTGCATGCTCGACCGCCATTCAATTAATTCACTAGTGGGGTTCTCTTAGCACTGCACTCTGCTTTTTCATGCAATCCCATAAAGAATGAATGTAAAGGCAAATACAGGTTGGTAAATCATCCAACCTGCGGCTACATTTTGTACAAGGGATGAAACCTTGTGGAGGATAAAAAAAACCTCTAATTCTGCCGCTTGGCACAGTTTCCGATGGCAAGACACCCAACGATCTGCAAGCTACCGCTTATCCTGCTGGTAGGCGATATGTTTACAACCCCTTAAGGACCTTGTCGACGTTATCTGGTGGTCTGGTAAAGCTAGTATTTGACTGGCTAAAAACACAGTATTTGCATGCAGCACACACCCACAGCAAAGTCAATGAGATGTCACAAATCTCATCCACACAGCGGATAGTTTGGAAACTGTCCTGCGCTGCAGATTTTTAAAGCTGCAACAAGTGAATGGATTGTGCAGATTTTCACTGGATTTCAACTTTTGCAGCGTACAGGTTGAATTCTGCACCAAATCTGCATTAGAATCCACATGTGATATTTACAATGTGTCGGCACCCTTGAAATTGTTCCAGAAAATGAATTATTTCTCCCAGACCATTTATAATTTAATACAAAAGTGCTACTTCTTTCCTGCTAGGAGAATCGGCTGCATAAAAAAATCTCACTAACTGCATAAACATGCATGAAATAGCGAACAGCAAAAGAAAGTAAATGTGCTTATCTATCCTTCGGATATTTGGACATAAGTGAATGCGCTAGAAATTCTCCCTATTTCTGTTTCTCCCAGAAAATTATTGCAATTATACACGTTTTGCTATAGACTTATTTCCTTAGTGTGTATCAGAACATAAATGAGAAAAATAAATAAATAAAATAGCAAATCAGACAATTTCACACAAAACCCCATAAATTGGACGGACAAAATTGTTGACACCTTTCCAAAATTGTGGGCAAAGAATCTTTGCTTCAAGCATGTGATGCTCATTCAATCTCACTAGTGGCAAGTAACAGGTGTGGGCAATATGAAAATCACACCTGAAACTAGATAAAAAGGGAAGAAGTTGACTCAGTCTTTGGATTATGCGTCTGTGTGTGTCACACTAAGGCTATGTGCACACGCTGCAGTTTTTGCTGCAGATCTGCTGCAGTTCTGCAGACCGTGTACAGTACAATGTAAGTATGTGATTTACATTCTGCTGTGCACATGCTGTGGATTTTCTACAGCGGAAAAGCTGCAGTTTTTGAATCCGCAGAAAGAATTGACATGTCAATTCTTTCTGCGGATTCCGCTGCGGTTTGCCACCTATTTCATTGTCAAGGTGGCAAACCGCAGGCCAATCCACAGGTAAAACCGCAGGTCATTTTACCTGCGGTTTTACCTGCGGATCCGCAGATACAAGTCCGCAGACCAATCCGCAGCGTGTGCACATAGCCTAAGCATGGATAACAAAGAGAAGAGAACTGTCTGTGGACTTGAGAACCAAAATTGTTTAACAATGTCAGCCCTCTCAAGGTTACAACTTCATCTCCAGAGATCTTTATGTTCCTTTTGTCCACGGTGCGCAACTCATGGCACTGTAGCGAATCTTCCTGGACAGAGAAAAATTCATGAACGGTTGCAATGCAGGATAATCCAGGCTATGGATACGCAGCCCCAATCAATTTCCAAAGAAATTCAAGCAGTCCTGCAGGCTCAGGGAGCATCAGTGTCAGCGCAAACTATCAGTCGGCATTTGAATGAAACGCTATGGCAGGAGACCGAAGAGGACCCCACTACTACCAGACATGAGAAAGATAGACTGCAATTTTCCAAAAAGTACATTTGTAAACCAAAATCCTTCTGGGAAAGCGTCTTGGGGATAGATGAGACCAAGATGGAGCTTTTTGGTAAAGCACAAATTGAATGAGGCCTACAACATATAAAACAGTACCAACAGTCAAATATGGGGGAGGTACAAAGATGTTATGGGGATGTTTTGCTGCTTCTGGCACTGGGTACATTAACTATGTGAAACGCATCATGAAATTCGAATAACGCCAAAGGATTGGGTGGCAATGTAGTGCCCAGTGTCAGAAAGCTGGGTTTGTGTTCTAGGCCATGGGTCTCCCAGCAGGACAATGGCCCCAAATATACTTCAAGAAGCACCTAGAAATGGATTGAAACAAGGTTCTGCAGAGTTCTGAGATGGCCAGAAATGGGTCCAGATCTAAATCCCATTGAACACCTGTGGAGAGATCTTAAAAGAGCTGCTGAGAGAAGGCACCCTTCAAATATGAGAGACACGGAGCAGTTAACAAAAGAAGAGTGGTCAAAATTCCAGTTGAAAAGTGTAAGAAGCTTGTTGATGGTTATAGGAAGCGATTTATTCCAGTTATTTATTCCAAAGGGTGTGCAACCAAATATTAATTAAGCTTAGCCCATTTTTGTTGTTTTTTTGAAATGATATCCAATTTGCCTTTTTTCCCCTCAGTTTTTTTTGCTGTTCCAATGCACACAAGGGTCACAAGTGTGTTTAACAAAACATGTGTAATTGCAATAATATTCAGGAAGAATTTCAAGGGTACCAATACTTTTGGCCATGACTGTATATACAAAGACATTTATTTATAATGCACACATAAAATGAAAGCAATGACAACAACTCTGTCAAGCCCACAGACTTTTTTTTTTTTAACGAAACTGAAACTAAGACTTGCCCTGAATGCCCAGTTCCCAGACATTGGGAATGCTCTCACAGAATCCTAATCAGGGGGTATGAGGCTAAGAAATCAGGGACCCAAGGAGTTGATTTTTATATTTTTTTATTTTCTTTTTTTATAGATCCAGTTACTAAGCAGGAGATTCACCTCATCATTGAAGCCAAATAGAGGACCATAAAACCCTCTTTATCAGAGGAGGATTGGGGTGAGGCCTTGACCTCCCCACAATATGTTTCAACACCAATTAAACTAATCCAAATGTATTAAGGTTACCTGACACCTAGCAGGTTCTATAAAATGGGTAGATCTACCATCGTAGATTGCCATAGGTGTGGGGAAGAGTCGGCAGATTTTATACACCTTTTGGAGAATTTTGCAAGAAGGTCACAGCTATCATCATCAAGATCATACAATCACTTGTACTATTATGGCCTATGGTGTGTTTATAGGGAATCCTTGATGAAGAGCACTGACATCAATACATTTGCGAAACTTTGCTTTTTGCCCGTAATGATGGATGGATTGAAGACCCCCGCAGATTCAACACTGCGTCGATATGGTAAATACTGCAGCTTCCAATGAGAGGATGCTTTATAAAATAGACATGGTCCTAAAAAAATGTGATGAGTTATGGAAGCCTTGATGTATTTCCCCCTGGACCCACATTAACCCCTAGGCAATAGCAGTATTCTGTCAAGATTAGAACATGTGATATTTGGTGTCTGACAGCGGTGTGCTAGGCTTTTGGTTAGGCCAGGATCACACATGCGAGAAACTCAGACGAGTCTCGCATGTTAATACCCGGATCGGAGCGTGAGGCCGCATAGCCATATATGGAGCCGCACGCTCCGCTCCTGTGCGCCGGCGGCAGTGCCGGGTATTAACATGTGACACTTGTCCGAGTTACTTGCATGTGCGATCCCGGCTTCAAGATCAGAGTTGAGCGAATTTGTTCGGAACCCAGCTTCCTGGATCGTGCCCGGCCAATCAGCTGATCGGCGCCGCAGCTGCATGTGTCGCGGCTGTGTCAGTCACAGCACATGCATGGAGAGCCTGTGTGTTGGGCTCTCCATGCATGTGCTGACACAGTGACAGCCGCGACACATGCAGCTGCGGCGCCAATCTGATCGGCCGGGCACAATCCAGGAAGCCGGGTTCCGTCTGCAGCTTATTCGGTAAGCGCTATAGCTTGCCGAATAAGAGGGAACCCAAACAAATTCACTCAACTCTAGTTACGATGTCCAAGATATTAGACCCTTGGTATGTTAAGGGCAACTTTAACTTTGCCAGACAGTATTTATGCACACTGAGACCTGTCGATGTTCTTCTCTTCTATAATGTAACCTAGTTATTTTGTATAATCTTCAATAAAAATAAGTTTATAAAAAAAAAATAATTCTGATCTGTGTATCTGGCAATGACCTTTACACAAGAAGATAATGGTAAGTAATAAATCAAAAGGGTTTCCTGTGGTTTTTACCTTTGCTTTGCCACATCTGACTAGCGTCCCCATAAAGGCGATGTTGCTTCTCGATGTGAGGTCTCCATTAGTCGCAGCTGGTTGGGGGGTTGTGGATTTGGAGCATGGAGCAGTCTCTCCTGTTAAACTGGATTCATCCACAGACAGATCCATAGCCTTACAGAGGAGGAGAGAAATGCTTACAGTGATTCATGGGCAAAGAGCTACCTTTTCTCAGAATTCTCAAATGACATTTTCTTGATGATCAGCCGCACTGGTATAAGATACGGGCGGTGTACACAGATCCGGACCCTCATCTGTAGGCACCACATGGATGAGAACATGTCACTGCTTATATAGGTCGCAGGCACCGCTTATGAGAAGCAGAAAACTGATTACTCAGCAATGCGCCAGTTAATAAAAGCAATCTCCCTTCTTTAGCAGACAGGAAAGTGTATTTTCTTACAGCATCCCCCTTGGGCTTACTGCACTTGACAACTTGATAGATCTGCAAGTATCTGGCTGGATGCATGTCCTCCAAGAGCATTCTGATCAGAGATGAAGGGTTGCACTAGATGGGATTTTTCAACACGCGGCATTGCAACACTACTCGCTGCCAATTTATTAACTGCAGACATCTCCAAATCTCAAGTGAAACCACCCAAAGATGAAAGAACATAATGCTTAAAGCAGATCAGTCACCAGGTTTCATGATACAAACTGCACACATTAAATAGATCTGTTAGACCTGATGAGTCCAGCTAGGGAGCAGGTGCTCAGGAATCAAGTATATCTGTTCTCCGGCTGGCCTGTGTCAGCATCCGCCCATAAAAAACAATCTTCGCCCAACTGGCCATACATTCTGCATTCACCCACCCAGGCTGACAGCTCCTCCTCCCTCCTGCTGCACAGTACAAGCTGCAGCTGTCAGTCAGGATGGGCGGGCTAACACCGAACACATCTGGACTCAGGAGCAAGGTTGCCAACCGCCCAGAAAATCCAGGATAGTCTGAAAAATTAGGCACGACTTTGCCCTAGCCATAAAAAAAAGTCCTTAATTTAATTTTTTTTTTTTTCTTTTAATAGCTGAAGTTACGCAGATTATTTTGACTAATTATCATATTACAGTTTACAATGAATGCAGCTGATGTCTACAGCCAATAATTCGGAGATGAAGACATGCATCACTTAGAATCCAAATTATTGCATCCGGATTGTACAGCTATTTTGACAAATAATTTCGCAATAACTGTAGAAAAAAAAAAAAAAGGTGACAGAACTAGAGCATTAATCTTTACATGGGGATAATCAGGATCCCTATGATGGCAGCTGTGTATTGACTCATATTTTAAGGGGTTTTCCCACAAAGTGAATCTTATTATTTATTTTATTCAATAGATCTTGGAATAATATTAACTTCCATAATTTGATGTGTTTAAAAAAAAAAAAAAAAATGTTCCTGTGCTGAGATAATCTTATAATTGTGTCCCTGCTGTGTACTGTGTAATGGCCATGTCTGACCATACAGAGACATGGTCTGATCACACCACAGCTCCTGGGCAGGGGAGGAAACAAGTGTTGAGAAATTACAGCACAGGATCACATCTGAAAAGCATTTCCCTGCCTGTTTTTTTTTTATACCACGTGCCCATTCCAGGAAGCGCCTGTCTTCATCCTGTTCATTTAGACACTGTTCACATGTTCAGGTTTTAAACACATTAGATAGGGACTGCTTCAATAGGGGTTACCTTGACGCGGTGGAGCAGCTTGGTATACATTTTTTTGCAAAAAAACGTATCGACTAAATATCCTGTATTTGTTATCTTTTTATCAGCACTTGCTGACTACTGGTATATGTTTTACTGCAGGATATTTCAGCACAATTGTCATTCTGTGCTCTCTGTTTGTGTCTGCTTTTTTTTTTTATAAATGTTTTACCTCAAAAGAAAAAATTTTCTGCGGTCCCATGTAGTCTGTATACTCTTGCGTCCGCCCCTGCCCAGGAGCTGTGGTATGCTCAGACCATGTCTCTGTATGGGCAGACACGGCCAGTACACAGCAGGGGCACATTTTGTAAGATTACCTCACCACAGGAACATTTAAAAAAAAAATAAAAAATTAAAAAATGAAATTATAGAACTTATTCCTAAATCTATTGATTAAAATCAATTTTGTGAGAAAAACCCACTTTAAATGCGATTTGCAATTCTGATCACAACTGCATCTCCAGTTATAAGAGGGTGTTCACAATTACGTGACATTTCGTTTTATTTCTCCCTCAAAGTGATTTCAGGTTGTTTCTCAATGGATCTGTACAGATAAGATACAAAAGGTGGTAAAAGTTATGAAAATATTCTTTTTTGGTATGACAAAGCCTAGTGTTATAATAGGGGTGTGTAGACTTTCAATATGTTCTGTGTCTTAGGAGTTGGCAATTAAAATTCCTCCAATTTCCAATCTTTTCAATGCTCACATTACTTAGGTTGTTATACAGGAAAACCTAACCTGTGCAAAACTACTGTGCTCCCTACATCTAACACACGGTCACACAAAGTACCGTAAGCGAAAAACAGCGGCCTTTTCTACTAACTCGGGTAACGGTGGCTAAAGAAAATAAAGGATATATAGAAACGAACAGTCTTACAGAGGACAAAGTTAGAGTTTCCAAAAGTCAGGTTTATATGAAACAATTATAAATCATTTTTACTAAGAACATTGTGCTGTCGCTCTATCAATATTTTTCTGGGAATTTATACATTGACAACTGGGTGTTGCCATAGACGGTCGGACGCCATCTGCTGTGTGATTGACTGCAAGTAAGAAAGTACACCATTAACCCATACCTAACATGGTAAACCGGCAGATCACTACTGGCCAACCAATACAAAGGGAACTAAGGTGCGGAATTCAAAAATAAAAATGCCAGTGCCGCACCTCCATTCTGAGCACCAGGAGGTAAGTATACATTTCTATACATGAGGATTGGTGCTGGAGCCCAATGAAAAAAGTAAAACATAACTTTCTGTGCAATTAAATACACGGGTGAGAACCCCCCCGCAAAAAAAAAAATAAGACTAGATCCATAAGCTTACGTGTTTCGAATTAGTAACCCTCCTTCACAGCGGTTATAAAGAGATGTGCGGTTAATAAGGGTTTGCCAACCGAAACAGTAAGCTTAAGGATCCTTAATTTTGTCTTTGGTTTTTTTTTTCCCTCACCGTGTTCATAATTGCACAGAAAAAGTTATGTTTCAACATTTTTTATTATTAGTGCGGGAGCCCAGCCCTCATGGTTCTTCTCTCCCCCATTTCTGACTTGGATACCCCCCCCCCCGCCTGGTGTGTTTCTACACCCTGACCAAACAAGGTCTACCATGTCTCCCATGTGAATACAAGTGGTTCTCACACAGACTTGTCATCAGTGGAAGGCGAGCTGATCACCATTTTTTTCTGCTTCCTGCAGCATTCTCTGGGCCCATTCATAAGGGGTTGCCCAATAGTGGATGTCAAGCCTATATACCCAAGAAACAACCAGTCACACAAAGGTTCCTTGACTGCCACAGGACAGAGCATTCGCACACTGACACAGCCATATGCTGGGCGGCTGGGTTAATGCTCATGCCGTGAGTGAATACCCCGCCCACTGCTCATCGCTCCCCGTATCGTGGCTCGGAGATTTAGATCGTTACACGGTATTAACCTCATTCCATGTAAATCAGCCATCTTCAATTCAGCCTTCATAAAATCTGGCCTGAAACAGCAGCCACGCAGGCAGATGGTCGACCAGGAAGGCTTTTACATTTCTTTGAAGCTTTTTTTTGGCAGATGTAAAGGTTATCCAAGAGCATCCTGCCGCCGCCTGCCCTCATTGTCTCTCATTTCAGCAAATGCAAAACTATAGCATTGCTAGAATCAAAGTGGGACGATAACGGCGCGGCATGTTACCGCATCCCTGCACAAGATCATCGGTTCCCGGCATAACCTGCTAAGTGACGATCCATTACGGGAAGAAATGATTGGGGACATTACGGCAGTGACGGTCAACACCTTCAATATGGACACTGCAAACAGAATGCCAAGAACATGAAAAGCGCTGCGCTCCGACTGTGCGTGCAGAGCACTTTCTACTCCATTTGCCAGCAGCTCATCTATGTAAAGGACACGACACTCCAGGACGAGAGAGTAAATGTGGAGCGTCTCTTTTATAATTTACGTCATGGTAAAATTCCCCACCATTCACTGTGCTGTAATTTAGGGTTCTCTTTATGTTACCCACTTCCTATGACTATTCGTTAGAGAATCCCAGTACATGATGGGATATTCAAAAGAATAGTCATCTGCTGGCTGAAACTGAAATGAAGAGTCATTGATGGTTCTGAGACATTCCGACACTCCCCGCGCTGAAACAATCATTAAGGTCTGTAACGCATTTCTTCTCTTGGCCCATGAAACGAGACGTAATCATTGGCATCCTTTTCATTGGGTGGGCTGTGTCTTTTCTACTGCGAATGTGTTGGTTGGAAACCCTGAAGCATGCTCTGTACGCGCTCCCTTCATCACAGACATTCAGGACTCTCCTTCGCCACTGCTGCCGCCTTTAGTGTAGATGTGGTTGTAGTTGCACTCCCAGCCCATGAAACGAGACATCATCACCGACATCAGTGTCATTAGCTGGGCAGTATATTTTTTTCTTCACACTCCTTTGCTGCGTGCTAGTAACCTGTGAGGCTGCTACTGATTCCCTTGAACGTGTACCCATTGTGGTCCCGCAAATGTATTTATCAGAGGGACTGATAGTTCAGCGTTACTGGGCATGGGGTCATGTAATTTTCACCTCCATATCCAGTAACGCTAAACAATAAGTCCCTCTGATAAATGCATTTGCGGGACAACAATGGGTGACCGTTCAAAGGAATCAGTAGCAGCCTCACAGGTTACTGGCACGCGGCGAACGAGCGTGCTGAAGAAAACATACTGCCCAGCTAATGAAACGGACGTGAGTGACGACGGAAGCGCGTACTGAGTATGCAGAGGCTGTACAACTAACACTACACAGTAGAAAATACACAGCCCACCCTATGAAACGGACATTAGCTATTACATCTCAATTCATTGGCCAAGAGAACAAGCGCGTTACGCCTCCTGATGAAGCTTCAGTTCAGGGCAGCAAGCAAAGCGAGGGAAGCATCTGGATGTCCCAGTCCCCTGCCCTTCAATGTTCCAGGGCAGAAAGGGAAGTGACAGCAATTATTGCTGGCAGATGATGATTTCAGTATCCCATCACGCACTGGGGAAGTGGGTACTACAAACAGAACCCCAAGTTGCAGTACGGAGTGATAGGAGGGGAATTTTATCATTACTTAAATTACGAAAGTTATTAGTTTTTAAAGATTTATTAATTGAAATGTACTATTGGGTTTCAGACCAAGAGTTCGCTCTCAATTGCTTTTAAAAATTGGATGAATGCAATCCAAATAAAAAGCGGCCTGTATTCGTACTAGATTAATCCTAGGTTTGTGTTCTCAGTGGCATTTTTTTCCTGCTCCGAAAGGACAGAAAAAAAAATGCAGAAAGCTGCGACTGCGTGCAAGATTATGATTGTGTGCTCTCATAAGTCAAAGGGGGCGTGTGAAACATCGACTGCACTCGGATATCATCAGAGTGCAGTGCGATTCCCGCCGGCAATGGAAGAGATGGAGAAAATAATTTCTCCGTCTCGTCCGCACCTGTGCTGCAATCAGCTCATGCGAGGGGATCGGAGCACAGAGTACTGACACTCGGATCACGCTCGCAGCAGAGCAGGAGCCGAATGTCATCAGTATATCGCATTGAATGGGATACGCTAATGTGACTCCGGACTGACCCCTTTAAGTTATCTAAAACTGATAAGGTGGCTCTCATTTTTTCCCTTTAAACACAGCGAAATTCTTTAAAAGGCCATCTACACTTTTCTATAAAAATAACTAGAGATCAAGCATATGTTAGAGTGATAAAAGTTCATTTTCTTATTTATAGAAGATAACGGCCATGTTTTGCCAATAGTGGTAATTAAAAAGGACCTGTCTCTTTTCTAAAGTATATCATTATTTGACCCGGTGAATCTTGCATTTTGTTACTGCACCTCTCCGCTCCACAGATATAGACCCCACTTCACTAAATATTAATCCAGTTTTAAAGCTACATGGGCGTGATCCTCAACTCCACTGTGGGCATCTTCTTGAGGACCATGCCCAGTTGGCTAAAAGACTTCAGGAGAACAGAAGCATTTACACAATGCAAAAAATACCATACATATTTATGGAAAGCGGGGGGCTGCAAAAGTGGAATAATACATTTTTCGGATGGACACGGTCCACGATGCCCGGACTGAAGAAGAGTCTCCCGACATGAACTTAGAGTGCATTTCCAAAACAGGAAAGTGGATTCAATTTAGGCCCTGACCCAAAAGGTGTATACGGAAACTGACACTGAAATCAAAGCATAAAAAACCTAGCAAAATCTTTTTCCAAAACCAGAACTCTTATGATCATGCAGATTTGCTATATGAGGCGAGCAATAGTCACCGTACTTTATTCACATGAAAATCTGGAAGTGTTCAGCTTTGGTTACTTCCAGCAAGAACGGTAAACTACAAACACGCACCTCAAACAACCGCAAATCTGCAGGAACTCTGTCTCCAACCGATAGGCAAACTGTGTCTCCAGGAACCAACTCCCTTGCAAGTGTATGCTCCAATCTTCCTTCCCGAATACTAAAAAAATAATAAAAAAAAAGACAATTTCATATTGTTATAAGAGTGCCATTTATCTTAGTTACCATCTACAGATCTTCCTCTTGCCTTACAATTTTTTCCTTAACAATTACAGATATTCGACATATCAAATATATTCAAACCAAAAAAAAAAAAAGTTTGGAAAAATGAAAAGTTGTGCAGTTAAAAATCAAATCAGTAAGGCTAGTTTCACACTAGCGTTAGGAGGCGCAGCGCAGGGCCGCCGCTAAGCTCCGCCCCTGGCCGCGCCTCCTCCGGTCAGCTCCTCCTCTGGGCGCATGACGCTGTATGCGACCAGCGTACCCTATATTTAGCGTTGGGTATGCTGGCATGTTTTTGCCGGCACATACACCCTTTTTGCGCTGCGCCGGCGTGTGCCAAACGCACTGTGTTGCATTTTTGTGCACTAGGCAAAAACATACCAGCGCATGGCCAGCGTACCCAAAGGGTTATCCAGCACTTTTATATTAATGGCCTATTCTTAGGATAGGTCATCAATGTCAGATCGATGGGGTGCGAAACTTGGCACCCCCACCAATCAGCTGTTTCTGATGCCACATGTGAACAGTTGCAGAGCTGCACAGCTCCATCAGCTGTATGTCGTCAGTAGTTGGGTACTGCAGCTTGAGGGGTCCGAAGTCAGAGAGACTTGACAATAAAATGTTCAAAAAGGCGTGGATCTGCAGTAACAGGCTGCAGTGACTATACAGTTGATAGACCTGCGCTGTTCTGCAACTGATCACATCCGGCCATTGAAGGCATTGGACATAGCTGATCCATGGGGAATAAGCCATTAATAGAAAATATTTTTTTTTACAACCCCTTAAGTGAGCTGCAATCCAAAGAAAAACAATGATTGGGTTGAAGTCATCACTTAAAAAAAAAAAAGAAGAAATTTTGGACAGTGCCATGGGCACCATGCGCTAAACATTGCCATGTCTTAACCTAGGTCAGATCAGAACCTTCTCCACAAAGAATACACAAGTTCATTGGCTTTAGGTTTGTAAAGCGTAGGTTTATGACTAGAGTTGGTGCGAATCAATTCGCACGTCCCATTCCATCGGCCAAGACAGTGGTCTGCGGCCGCTGCACGGACGACTGAGTATTGACTTGTATGTACGGAGATCAACACCTCTTGAATAGCCGACCTGCCGCGACATCACGTGTATGGCACGCCGTAATGACGATGCCGCACAATGCGGCTAATCAAGAGAAGAGCCGCGGACATCAGCAGGTAAGAGGCGGTACTCCATGTCCAGTGTGGCAGCCACAGACCGCTGCTGTGGCCGGTAGAAATGGTGAAAATGTATTCACATGCCTCATTCCATCTATGACCTATACATGATGGCTGGAATAAAAAAAAAAAAAAAAAAAAAAATCCAGAAGGATCCCAAAATATGAAAAAGCCAAGACAAACTATCCATATACCTAACATTCATAACACAGCGGTACTTGTACTGTTTTTTTTTTACACTGGAAAAGAAAGCAAAAAACTCAAGAATCATGAATTCAGTCCTACCAGTGACATTCTGGTGGTACGAGCTTGCTTAGCTCTTCCAGAGATTTCTCAGACCGATACTCCTAAAAATGAAAAAATAAATATATTTTCATACTAGTCCAACAGCAATATTAATAGCACAGGTTAAAACAGCAGCATACGGTTGAAGTAAAAGGATCTAAACCTATACATTGTACATTTCTCTCACACCCCAGTGGACCTCGATGCACAATTTCCCACAGCAGGAACATGAAACAATTACAATATTTGCAACCACTAAGCGCAAATGACGTTTGGCAAGAAATCAACGGTGGAAGATCTGCGCTAATATCATGCTGGGAGATTTCAGCTCTGAAGCCTATTTTACAGAGTGGATCTGGGATCACTTTCAAATGGGGGCAATTCATTAAGAATGACGCAGCGCAAGCTAACCTTAATGAAGCGCTTGCTAGAGTGATCTGACCTGATTAATTAAAACAGCTGACCACTACTGCGGCCTCTTGATTACTTATACGTCTGAAGGAGAGGACAGTGACGCCGGTGCTGATTGAGCGCGGGGGAGGCTCAGGTGACACAACAGCCTCACATGACGCAACAGCCCAACGCGTGCCCAGGACAGGAAACGCACATGTCAAGAGAGTATAGGCGTTTTTATCTTAATGGGGCAAAACTGAGAGCGGAATGGGGTGTCTTGGTAATGGACAACCCCTTTAAGCAGCGTTTGCCGGTTAATAAATCAGGCAAGTCTCTTTAGATCAGTGCGCGTCCAGGTCCCAAGACCCCCACTCATTGTTCAAAGGTCAACATAGATCAGGAACCAAGAGCACATTAGTGTACCTCCAGGTAGGAAGCTGTGCCTTTCTGCCTCCAGAGCAGCACACTTTTCAGTAGTCTTCTGAGCAATATATGAGGGTCTCAGGACCTGGTTCCTCACCCATTTTCAGAGCATTAGCTACTATACGCATAAATGTATTAAAACAGCCGCTTACCTGAACAAAGGCGACAGTCACAACTATAAGTATTGCCTAAAAAATACAAAGACAAGAATGTAAAGCTAGAATAACCAGCAATTACTCCATAAAAGTAAGTGATTACTTCCACCACAAGATTTGGGAACACAAGGGAAACCGCCTTTACGCGTGTGAATGAAATTTGAGCTTTAAGGGCCCAAACCAGCACATGAAAATCAGACTTAAAAGCCGACACAGATAACGGCTATTAATGCAGATTCAGCCATGTACAGGGCTCTCATTAATAGGCCTTAATTATGCCATTACCATGGCACAGTTCCTTCCATCCTACAGGTACAGGAGCTTCCCTGCGGAGTCACAATAGCACAGGCAGGTCTCAGGAGCACCGCATTCTGCCTAATATGGAGTATTGTGCCCTCGAACTGACAGAAGTACAAAAGGCTGATATAAAAGAAAGTAAAAATCTAAAATGTATCAGGAACACATCAGAAATAAATACATTTCTGCTATTTTACTTGTGCCTTTGTCAGTAAAGCGCTTTCCTGCTAACCGCACATTAACATGCACAATGGCAACACTTTATGAAATTACAAACTTTAGGGAAATGTGGCTTTTCTGAATATTCAGATGTGAACACTCATGGAGTGAAGTGATAAACGGCAGAGGAGGCCACATCTGCTCGCCTTCATGAGTAGTGTTAAACGGTGCCGTGTGCGAACCTTGGAAAGGATCACCGGCACTAGGCAAGTGTTCAGACTGCAAACTCAAGCTTCAAAAAGGGGACACCATATCTGATCTTTGGGGGAATGCTTGTTGCTCTTTAACCCCCAACCAGTGTGTATGCCGTGCCCGGGGGGAAACTAGATGTTATAGGTGCCAGGGCCTGCCACTAATAAAGAAATTAGGAATGTCACCGGCGGCGTTGTGGCGTGCTAGCCCTGTGTCCCTTACAGCCTCTTAGTGTGTGTGCGCAGTCTCAAGGATGAATGCTGACAAGGGTATTAATGTAATCAAAAGGAAGTCTTTACTGTATTCACTTCACAATACACAGTCCATAGTGATTGTATCACAGTCCTTCATACAAGCTGGAAATTTTAGGTAGCAAGAGCGATGGTCACTGACGTTTAACCCCTTAATGACAGTCAATACGTCCTCACTGACCTGAGATATAAGAGAATAGCATCCCAGTACAGGTGACAATCCAGCAGCTGTCGGCTGTACACTATAGCTGACAACTTTCTGCATCGGCCTCGATCAGTGATGTCACCGTCCATATCTGTTAAACCCCTTAGATGCTGCTGTCAATAATGACTATCATAAATGTTTAACCCCTTACTGCCATTGGACGGAATAGTACGTCCAATGGCAGCACCCCCGCTATGATCTGGGCTCCGGTGGGGAGTCAGCATCAAAGCCGGGACATGTCAGCTGTTCAAAACAGCCGACATGTGCCCTCAATAGGTGCGGGTGGAATTGCAATCCGTCCGCGCCTATTAACTAGTTAAATGCCGCTGTCTTTAACCCCATCGGCACCCTGAGATCATGATCATGTAGTCCTGATGTTTGCCATGGCAATTCACAAGCAAATAGCGGCCTTAGAGTTTGCCGGCTACACTGACCTGTTCAGAAGTTGGCGACATTTAGGTGGTAAAAATACACATTTTCATTCCCATCATGTCACTTTGTATTAATTCCTGAAAATCACCTGAAGGGTTAATAAACTACTAGACAGCAGTTCAGCATGTCAGGAGGAGCAGTTTTTAGAATGGTGTAACTTTTGGGGGGTTTCCCAATAAATGGGACCCCCAAACGCACTTCAAGCCTGGATAGGTCCCTAAAAAAAAAATAAATTTTGTATATATCCATGAAAAAAAGAAAAAAGTTACTGCTACATTTTTAAACCTCCTAAAATGCTAACAAAATAAAAGAACATTTTACAAATGGAGCTGATGTAAAGCAGACATGTGGGAAATATTACTTAAGGTTTTCTATGGTACGACTTTCTGAATTAAAGGGATACCATTTATAGTTTGAAAATTGCTAATTTTTTACATTTGTCAAATTTCTGATTTTTTTTATAAATGAACACATAACATATTGACCTAAATTTACCATTATCATAAAGTATGATGTGTCACGAAAAAACGATCTTAAAATCACTGGGGATGGTGTTGCTTTACCTCGGTAGCCAAAAAGTTAAATTTTAGTCTTATCTGACCACAGCCCCTTCCTCCATACATTTGGGGAGTCCCACATGTCTTTTGGAAAACTCAAAAAGAGGCTTACAATTTGTGTGTGTAAGTAAAGGCTTTTATTTCTGGCCACTCTTCCATAAAGGCCACCTCTATGGAGTGTACGGCTTACTGTGGTCATATGGACAGATACTACAGTCTCTGCTTAGGAACTCTGCAGCTCCTTCAGGGTTATTTTTGGTGCTGCCTCACTGATTAATGCCCTCCTCCTTACCCGGTTTGTTGTGGTACCATGTTATCTACATTTGAGGATAGAGGATTTGATTGTTGGTCCGGGGGCATCATCAGAGATCGGGACATTATATATTGTATACAATAATTATTATATTACATTACATTATATATTATAACATAACATACCGCATTACAAATATGCACACACATTTGCATCATGCCACTGCTCTGCCTTGCAATCCAGATGTAGCAGAGCTGGACTTCATGGGTCAAATGGATTGCTGTTGTACAGGTGAAGCTGGTACGAGTCATACTGATGACACGTATGTCATCCATGTGTCAGTGTGACACGTACAGAGCTACTTGGAAAAAGGGATAGGTGTTTTTCCCATGGACACACGGACTGTGGAAACGCACAGAAATGTTTGCAGACCCATTGATTTGAATGGGTCTACTTGTGTCTCCGATACCTGTGAAAACTGTCACCACATGTACCGAAGTAACGGATTTGTGAAGGAGGTCTTATGGGGATTTTTTTTTACAATACATCTGCACTTAATGCCGTCATACTATACATGATTTTATGGCAGCAAAAGTTTATATAACATTTTAACATTCCTACACTGTCTGGTATGTGTGGCGCATTTTATACTTTGGGACATACAACATGGGGTCTGTTCTTACTCATCACTGCCATTATAAGGCTTTCATAATTTTTCTTTATATTTATAAGGGTCTTGTTCCCTTGTTTGTATCCAGTGGTGTAGGTATTTACACCAGGTCACACGGTAGACGTGTATCATACTAAATTTGATGTGAATTTCTATTGTGTCAGTGCCCATTACATATATAATATATTGGTTTATATTACCTTTGAATGTGGTTATTGGTACTCTGGTTTTAATTGTTGTATAACAATGATGTGGAGTAGAGTCTCAGTTGGTGCCCATTTTGGTGGAGTCAGTATAAAATATATAATAACTTGGGTATAGTAGTACAATGCAGGATGTGCTGTAAATGTTTCCTTAAGAATTTGGGAAAGTTATGAAGTATCCTATAAATGTCTGTTCTGTTCCTGATCTGAGGATCTCAGCGTTTAGTTGAGATGAATCTGTGCTGCACTTTATGTACATGCTCAGTAGTGAGGAAGTGCTGTGGAGATGAATCTGTGCTGCACTTTATGTACATGCTCAGTAGTGAGGCAGTGCTGTGGAGATGAATCTGTGCTGCACTATATGTACATGCTAAGTAGTGAGGTAGTGCTGTGGAGATGAATCTGTGCTGCGCTTTATGTACAGGCTCAGTAGTGAGGCAGTGCTGTGGGGATAAATCTGTGCTGCACTTTATGTACATGCTCAGTAGTGAGGCAGTGCTGTGGAGATGAATCTGTGCTGCACTTTATGTACATGCTCAGTAGTGAGGCGGTGCTGTGGAGATGAATCTGTGCTGCACTTTATGTACATGCTCAGTAGTGAGGCAGTGCTGTGGAGATGAATCTGTGCTGCACTTTATGTACATGCTCAGTAGTGAGGCAGTGCTGTGGAGATGAATCTGTGCTGCACTTTATGTACATGCTCAGTAGTGAGGCAGTGCTGTGGGGATGAATCTGTGGTGCACTTTATGTACATGCTCAGTAGTGAGGCAGTGCTGTGGAGATGAATCTGTGCTGCACTTTATGTACAGGCTCAGTAGTGAGGCAGTGCTGTGGAGATGAATCTGTGCTGCACTTTATGTACATGCTCAGTAGTGAGGCAGTGCTGTGGAGATGAATCTGTGCTGCACTTTATGTACATGCTCAGTAGTGAGGCAGTGCTGTGGAGATGAATCTGTGCTGCACTTTATGTACATGCTCAGTAGTGAGGCAGTGCTGTGGAGATGAATCTGTGCTGCACTTTATGTACATGCTCAGTAGTGAGGCAGTGCTGTGGGGATGAATCTGTGGTGCACTTTATGTACATGCTCAGTAGTGAGGCAGTGCTGTGGAGATGAATCTGTGCTGCACTTTATGTACAGGCTCAGTAGTGAGGCAGTGCTGTGGAGATGAATCTGTGCTGCACTTTATGTACATGCTCAGTAGTGAGGCAGTGCTGTGGAGATGAATCTGTGCTGCGCTTTATGTACATGCTCAGTAGTGAGGCAGTGCTGTGGAGATGAATCTGTGCTGCACTTTATGTACAGGCTCAGTAGTGAGGCAGTGCTGTGGAGATGAATCTGTGCTGCACTTTATGTACATGCTCAGTAGTGAGGCAGTGCTGTGGAGATGAATCTGTGGTGCACTTTATGTACATGCTCAGTAGTGAGGCAGTGCTGTGGAGATGAATCTGTGCTGCACTTTATGCACAGGCTCAGTAGTGAGGCAGTGCTGTGGGGATGAATCTGTGCTGCACTTTATGTACATGCTCAGTAGTGAGGCAGTGCTGTGGAGATGAATCTGTGCTGCACTTTATGCACAGGCTCAGTAGTGACCAGTGCTGTGGAGATGAATCTGTGCTGCACTTTATGCACAGGCTCAGTGGTGACCAGTGCTGTGGAGTCGGAGTCAGGGAAATTGAGGAGTCGGAGGTTTGGCTTACCCACTCCACAGCACTGGTTTATGATCGTGGAATATTGCTAGATCAATAAATCCATTGAAATTTTGGGTCCATGGCCAGGAAACTCCACAAATCTCAATCCCATAGAGAACCAATGGTCAACCCTCAAAAAAAAAAAAAAAAATTAAAAAATTACAACACAGAAATTGTGCTGAACTCCAAGCACAGATTAGGCAAGAAAGCACATAGCTGGCCTGTGACCTGTTTCATGACCAGGCTGTTACTTTATGGCTGGTATTTAGATATCAGACTAGAAACTTACTATTGTTATACTGACGGCAGCATCAAATTGATGCCAACCATTATGAAACGTGAGAAAATATCTATATCTGGAAGTGAAAAGCTCTGGGGGGAGGGGAACAATATGTTCGGTTTTCAAAACTGATGCAGACATGACCCTTTTCTAAACTGGAAAACGCTGCAGAAGACTCCTGTGGCATAATCATAATTTATAAGCTTTCGCCGCTTTATAATTTGGTTTTTTTTTTGGGGTTTCGTGTAAGGAAACTGAGACTGTATAACATTTTATGACATGTTTGGCATGTACATCATGGACTAGTGACTTACCACTGTGATACTGACGGCATCATCAAATTGATGCATTAAGATACTGATGACAGCGGAGGCCAGCAGGAGCATAAGGAGCGGGTTTTTAAACTAAAAAGAAAACGGATTCATATTAGGTGGCTGATGGAGACATTACAAAGAAATGATCTAGTAAGCGCACGCTGGAGATCCCAGCTTCTAGCACTGTGCAGAAGGGGCGTTATCCCACCAAATACGGTCATCATCCATTCAGCGGTTTATGGACGCCACCCGTACAAGCGATCATGTGATTAGGATACGGCATAGGCCCACGGTATCCACATTACCATTTCATTATGTTAAGGATTTGCAGCCTATGGATCAATATTTTATTAGCGTTGTAAATTGAAGGGACCGTAAGTTGATTTGACATTTGTCGAGAACAAGAAGTAAGATCTTCACAATGTGTCTCTCACCTGTGCAATATATTTTTTCCATAATGGTTCATCTTCACTGATATCAAACTCGTTCCATCCATGGGAGGCGCGCCGGTGACAGACCTCAGAATTTCCTAAACCGCTCTGGAGATCAGCCTGGGGTAAATTCAAAGCTGCTATGAATCATGAGAAAATATAGGTACAGAAGTGAAAAGCACTGGGGGGGAGGGGATCAATATGTTCCGCTTTCAAAACTGATGCAGAAATGACCCTTTTCTAAATTGCAAAATGTCACTGACGCCTCTTGTAACATAACTAGAATTTATACGCTATCGCGGCATTAAACTTCCAATTTCTTCGTTTCTTGAAAGGAAGCAAAGACAATTTCATAACTTTTTACATGTTTGATAATGATTATTTAGTTGAATCTGTCATCAGGTTTCTTGCCACCCAATCTGAGTATAACAGAGAGTCACCGATTCCAGCGATGAGCCACTCACTGGACTGGGTGCTGTAGTTTTGTTAAAAATCACTTATTAGTACTAGATTACCACAAGAGGACTAGTAAATCTTCTGGTTGTGCTAAAAGCTGCAAGTTTTTATCCACAGTGCAGGACAATTACCTCTCTCAGCTGGCAGATGAACCAACCAGGGGAGGTGATCTCCTCCTGATCTGGGAAGCAGTGACCATAATAGGGTAAGTTTCAATGTAATATTCAATAAAAGAATTCCAAAGGAAAATGCAAAAGCCTGGATCTTTAGGAAAGAGGATTTCAACAAATGAAGGGAAGAGCTTAATTGTGCAGACTGGGACCATGTCATGGTAACTCGGGATAAGGATATACTACTAGAATCCTGTAGAAAACTTATACCCGCAGGTAATAAAACGTCCAGGAATAAAAAGAAACCACCAAGGATAAATAAGACAGTACAAAGTTTAATAAGACACAAAGGCCATTCAAAAACGAGAATACAGAAATAGCATTTCAGGAGTATAAAGATCTAAATAAGAAATCTAAAAATGAAATCAACCTAGCAAAGTTATCCACAGAGAAACAAATCGCCAACGACATTAAGATAAATACACAAAAATTTTGTTCTGATCATAACCTGTATGTAGTAGAGGCGATCAAAGTACTGAAGTTTCTAGAATCTCAAGGAGACTACTGAAGCACGCAAAAAAAAAAAAAAGTTTTTAAAAATAATTAAAATATTAAAAAATTAAAATTCCCCATTCAAAATAAAATACAGAGCATTTAGTATCGCCGCATTCAGAATCGCACGTCCAACCTAAAAAAAAAAATTAAGCCAATCGTTAAATGGCGGAATGAGAAGAAAATAAAAAACGTCAAAATTACCACATATACTCGTGTATAAGCCGAGTTTTTCAGCACATTTTTTTGTGCTGAAAACGCCCCCCTCGGTTTATACACGAGTCAATTGTCCCAGAAAGCCGGCAGAGGGGGAGCGGCGGAGCAGAGGGTCACAGAGGCAGAAGCCGGCGTCTGTGCCTAAAGTCTGTGTCGCTGCTAAAGAGAAATGAATATTCATTTCTCTGTAATAGCGCACAATGACAGCTGCAGCCTCCGGCTTCCAGAAGACATCATACTCACCCTCCAGCGTGGCCTGCATCTCTTTGGTGCCAGCTTCCAGCAGCACTTCCTGTGCTGAGCGATCACTCATTAAGGTAATGAATATGCACGCCTCTTCACTCCCATAGGCGTGGAGGGAATATTCATTACCTTAATGAGTGGTGCCACGTGATCGCTCAGCACAGGAAGTGCTGCTGGAAGCCGCAGCAAGGTGCTGCAAGGGTAAGTTGGAGGGAGAGTAGGATGTTTTTTTGTTTTTTTTTTATTTTGTGTGTAATAGGAAGCGTGAATACCAGGACAGGAAGGGGGATACCACGCATACCAGGACAGCAGTGGGGGGGAAGCTACGCATACCAGGACAGCAGCGGGGGGGAAGCTAAGCATACCAGGACAGCTACGGGGGGGGGGGGGAAGCCACGCATACCAGGACAGCTACGGGGGGGGGGAAGCCACGCATACCAGGACAGCTACGGGGGGGGGGAAGCCACGCATACCAGGACAGCTACGGGGGGGGGGAAGCCACGCATACCAGGACAGCTACGGGGGGGGGAAGCCACGCATACCAGGACAGCTACGGGGGGAAGCCACGCATACCAGGACAGCTACAGGGGGGAAGCCACGCATACCAGGACAGCTACAGGGGGGAAGCCACGCATACCAGGACAGCTACAGGGGGGAAGCCACGCATACCAGGACAGCTACAGGGGGGAAGCCACGCATACCAGGACAGCTACAGGGGGGAAGCCACGCATACCAGGACAGCTACAGGGGGGAAGCCACGCATACCAGGACAGCTACGGGGGGAAGCCACGCATACCAGGACAGCTACGGGGGGGGGAAGCCACACATGCCAGGACAGCTACGGGGGGGGAAGCCACACATACCAGGACAGCTACGGGGAGGGAGCCACACATACCAGGACAGCTACGGGGGGAAGCCACGCGTACCAAGACAGCAACGGAGGGGACAATGCATACCCAGCTTATACCCGAGTCAATAAGCTTACCAAGTTTTCCGTGGCAAAATTAGGTGCCTCTGCTTATACTCGAGTATATACAGTGTTTTTTTGGTTGCCTCTACATTGCAATAAAATGGAATAATGGGAGATTAAAATACTGCATCTACGCCAAAATTGTATCAATAAAAAAAACATAAGCTCGGTGCGCCAAAAAATAAGTCATCACCCAGCCCCAGATCACGAAAAATGGAGACGCTACAGCAGGTCTCGGAAAATGGCACTTTTTTAAATGTTGGAATTTTTTTTCACCAGTTAAACAAAAAAAAGCCTATAAATGTTTGTCTGTGAACTTGTAATGACCTGGAGAATCATAATGGCAGGTCAGTCTTAGCATTTAGTGAACATGGCAAAAAAAACCTCCAAAAATAAAAAAACACAACTGTGGAATTGCACTTATTTTTGCATTTTCACCGCACTTAGAATTTTAGCCCCGTTTTCCAGTAGAAGATATGTTAAAACCAATGGTGTTGTTTAAAAGTACAACTTGTCCCACAATAAACAAGCCCTTGCATGGCCCTATTGACCGAAAAAAAAAAAAGTTATGGCTCTGGGATGAAAAGGAGCAAAAAACGAAAAGGCAAAAACGGAAAATGGCCTTGGGGATAAGGGTTTAATGACCTTGTGGATGGGATTTATAGTAAAGTGTCAGTCTTTGCTGACATCGAACTATGTAAGATATTAAAATCTCACCTTGATATTACAACACAATCGGGATAAGATGACTGAATGGGCATTTGGCAAATGAGGTTTAATGTAGAGTAATACAACTAGGATGGAAAAATCCCATTGTTGAATATACATTAAATTGGAGTATACTTGAAACTAAAGAACAGGAAAAGGACTCGGGTATTCTAGTTACAAGAAAGCTGAGCAGCAGTACTCAATGTCAAGCAGCAGACGCAAAAGGCATACAGGATTTTAGATAGAATGTTAAAAATAATTAAAAATAAAAAATATGGATATACTGACGTTCTGTCAGCCCCCGATCTCCTCAGCGGCGCTGCCGGCAAGTTCTGTTCCCAGGCGTGCTTTGTGAGCTACATCATCAGAGGTCATTCTTGCAAAGCACGCCTGGGAACGGAACTTGCCGGCAGCGCTGCGGAGGACTCCGGGGGCCGACAGAGGGCAAGTATATCCCTATTTTTTATTTTAATTCTATTTTTTACAGGAATATGGTACCCAGGGCCTGGAGGAGAATCTCCTCTCCTCCAGACCCTGGGTACCGTCCGCACATGAAGCGCTCACTTTATGCATGGTGGGCATAGCCACATGCGTAAAGTGAGCGTTTCAATGCAATCCTATGGCGGCAGAATCACCGCGATTCCGCAAAATTAATGGACATGCTGAGGATTTTCCCGCTATGCGATTCTGCAGCGGAAAAATCCGCAGCATTGGCACAGCAACTGCGGAATCACATAGGATTGCATGGGATGCATTTTAACTAGAATTTAAGAGTTTCCGCAGCGGCAAAAACGCGGCGGAAAAACTTAAAACGCAACGTGGGCACACAGCCTAATGGTTAGTTTTTTTTAATGTTTTCTGATGGGGCCAATCATACCAGGGTCGGGATGAGAAGGGGCCATACATACCAGGATAGGGGATTTTAAGTACAAAATTGACCATTTTTTGCTTCAATTTTTCTTTTCCTAATTTCCTCCTCTAAAACCTAGGTGCAACTTATAGTCCGAAAAATATGGTAATTGGTGGAGAAAGGTTGAACTTGATGGACCTAGGTTTTTTTCAACCTATGTAAAATGCTGCCATGTAGTTCTTCGTATTCATATATTACCCCACCTCACCAATGACTGGCAGTTTTCGGTGTACACTGTAAATGGTTAGAAAGCTGCCAATCAGTGATGTGGGTGAGGTTACACAGAGCTCAGCATTCAGAGAACTGCTAGATCTGCAGCAGTCACCTAATAAGTGACACGTGGTTGGAGTCAGTCTCTCTCTACATTATTATGCTCTAAGATGGTGTAGTAAAAACCTGGCTCAGATTCCCTTTAATGCTCCATCATTTCCATGGTTCTGTACTTGTGAAGAAGCTTAAAAGGTATGGGTGGGAAGCTGTATGGAAGTGCGGAGTTTCTAGGTTGTGTATGAAGACTTCAATCATGGAGGACAATCTGACAAGTTGCTGATTATGGGCAATGTAGAGGTAAAAAGTAAAACAAATGTAGATGTGTGGGGAGCAATGAAGAGAGGGGGAAAAAAAAAGGAGGTCTTGGAAGATTAGGCTAGCAAAGCATGATGGGGAAAAGAGTAGCAACTGGAAAGCAGAGTAAAGGATTGATTGAACGGGCACAACTGTTCTATAGGAGGGCTCAGAGAAGGATAATAAGGTTGTGCACTAAATATGTACTCAAGATTGAGTAAAGGGCAGAATTGCTAAAGGTTTTTAACTTTGAGAGGGCAGGAGGTGGTTTGAAGTACAGGGCAGAGTAAAAAAAAATCAGCAAGTTTGGAGACAATAGTGAGAGCCACTAACTGTTGAATGGGATACATGAAAGATAGGTTTTGTCCATGTTGAGTTTTATAAAGAGGGAGGAGGATAAAGCTGATACACAGTGGGTTTCTAGACAGCAAAGGGGGAGGATTTGAGGATCATTTGAATGGATTCATTATTGGAAGCTGTAGAACATCATGGACTGTCTCAAGCACCATGAGGGAAGACAAGAAAGTTGTGTGTAAGGAGTGAGGCTAAATGATCAATTGGTGAAGTATCATGAGAGCCATGAAGAGGCCAAGCCTGTGATGCCAAGGGATGAAAGGAGTGAGCATTGAACAGTGTAAAATACAGACGACAGATCTAGGAGGAAGAGTAACTAGTAACTGAGCGTTTGGCAGACTGGCAACTTTCGATATTAAGGTTTCATTAGTGGTGGAATTGGAAGTCAAATTGTAGAAGGTTGAAAAGGGTGTTTGCCAAGAGTTAAGAAATTGGTTTAAAAGTGTAGATGCTGTTCACAAAGTGATATGAAAAGCTGGAAAACAGATAAGGGGAGATAGCTGGATCTAGAGGACGGCTCAAGGGATGGTATAATGACCACATGTTTAAAAGCAGAAAGAAAAGACAAAAAGTTAATTAAAAAGATTTGTTAGGGCTGGGATGAACAACAGAAAGACTGAGGTCAAAACGCAGATGGTGAGGAGTGATATAGGGAGAAAGTGGGGAGAGACAGTGGGACAGCAAGCCATGAGGTGAGCAGAGATGTTTTACTGAGGGGTTGTAAGATAACGTTCTATCTTATTTGGTTCATTTCAGGTGATTGTCTAGAGATGAACAGAGTCTTCAAGGACGTAACTACCTGTTGGACTGTAGGTCTTTTGAAAAAGAATACATTTATTTCATCTTCATTTAGGCCACATCAAAAAGGCACCGTGAAGTTACATAAGGAACTTAATATCATCAAGCTCTGAAAGTAGCTGCTCTCTCTTACCTTAAGAATCCAGGAAACTTCACTGACCGGCAATTCACTTGCTCTTTTTGAACTTAGTACAGGAATCATTGTAACATCTTCAGTAGTCGAGGTATCATGAAATGTTGAGGTCTGAAACAGAACAATGGGTTCAAATGGATTGTCAACAAAAAAAAAAAAAAAAATAATAAAAATAATAATGAAACAAATTACTTAGCTGAAAATTTGTAGATTTTACAGGCCAGATCAACCACACAAGGAGACAAGGAGCCAGGTGGCTTTAGTAGCCAGACAGTAAGAATTAACTGCAGTTAAAAAAAAAAAATAAAAAAATCCAAACATTTCGGCACCACAAACTAAATGTCTAATTTATTGGCTACCTGGCTCCTAGAATGTGGTTTATCTGTGTATTCATTTCAAGATTTTTATCAACCCACTTTAGAGCTTAAAATCACCATGAATGGATGCCCACACAACAAAAATATATGACAAGCTAACTTTCTGCATGACTAGCAGAGATTTAGAAAATCATTTTAGAGCCGAAATCATCCAGTTATTTAACATTAGTAAGAAGGGGGGGGTGGCGGTATATTTATCAAGATGTTCTCTCCTTTGATTCATACCTATATATTTAGATTTTTTTTAATCAAATATATATATATATATATATATATATATATATATATATATATATATATATATATATATATATATATATATATATATATATATATATATACATACATACATACACACACACACACACACACAGTATATCAGCCTAATTTTAATTTCTAAAAGCTTTCAAAATCAGCAGGTAAAGATATAATCTCTGCAATTTCCGCTCTTACATCTCGGCGGCTGTGGAGCTCAGTCCACACGCCATCTTAAAATTGAAATAACAGATAAGATGATAAGATGAATCAGAGGGATACGAATTAAATAAAAGCTCCAAAATATTCAAGGTATAGCAGTAATTCATCATCACTTCTAGACAATGGTGCCAATTAGTGATCAGCGAGTATGCTCGATACTCGAGTTTTCCGAGCATGCTCGGGTGTTCACCGAGTATCTTGGGTGTGCTCGTAAATTACGGTATGTCTAAGTCCCCCGCAGCTGCTAGACAGCCTGAATACATGTCTGGATTCCCTAACAAGGCAGGCAATCCCTGCATGTATTCAGGCTGTCTAGCAGCTGCAAATCATGCAGCTACAGCAGGACTCAGGAATAATTTACGAGAACGCCCAAGATACTTGGAGAACACCCGGGAATGCTCGGAAAACTCGAGTAACGAGCACACTCGCTCATCACTAGTGCCTTCACTTGTTGAAGTTATAGAGGACTAGAATGAACCATGAAAGTGCACTTTAGGGTTATTCTCAGCTCTGAGCTATGAGGACCTGGCAAGTGTCATAAATGTGTGTTAAGGCCCCGTCTCACTAAGCGACATACCAGCGATCCCGACACCGATATGAAGGTGTCAGGATCGCTAGTAAGTCGCTATGTGATCGCTGGTGAGCTGTCACACAGACAGCTTCACCAGCGATCAGCACCCGGCATCGCTGGCCATCCTGTAAAAAATAGAATCAAAATAAAAAATATAGTTATTCTCACCTTCCGACGTCGCGTTCAGCCATCCTGCCTCTCTCCACGCTCCGGTCCCAGTGATCCTTTGCACGAATGACCGCGAGATGTCACGGTCTCGCGGGATAACAAAGTCTCGCGGTCATTCGTGCAAAGGAGCACTGGGACCGGAGCGTGGAGAGAGGCAGGATGCCTGCGTGGGACTTCGGAAGGTGAGAATAACTATATTTTTTAATTTTTTTATTATTTTTTTACACCTGATCGCTGGTCTCCCGCTGTCACACACAGCGATGCGTGCTGGCCAGCGGGAGACCAGCGACCAAAGAAATGTCCAGAGATTTCTTGCAGCGATCCCGGCAGGGGGGCCGCTCGCTGATCGCTGTCACACACAGCGATCTCGCTGGTGAGATCGCTGTTACGTCACAAAAGTTGTGACTCAGCAGCGATCTCGCTACCGAGATTGCTTAGTGAGACGGGGCCTTTAGAAACTCCACTATTTTTTCTGTGTGTTTTCCTTTTGTTCCTATGCCTTTCCGTTCCAGATATACAGTATGTCCCTGTATACAAATCTAGTCTTTTTAGCCAACTAGCCGTGGTCCTCAAAAAAACGAACATGAAGTGTTGAAGAAAACAACCACTTGGTCTAGACTAAATATACTTAAAATGAAGAGGGGGAACAGTGAGGTACATGAACAAAAAAAAAAATGCCAGATTCAGGGGAATAGAATAGTGGTGGGTAATAAAATTTGCATTCATGTCTAATTACGAGTCTCCTTTATTGGTGTGGGGTTTGTATTTTAATCCCAGCCTCTCATTTGCTTCCTCTGGCTCTCTTTCACTACATGCCCTTGGTATACTGCTGGATCTAAAATTATAGTAATCCTCTTTTTTCTTCTTCTTTCTTTTTTCAAATTTTTATTAGTTTTATAATTTTTTTTCTCCAGGCATAAGAAAAATAGAGCAACCAGAGCAGAGAAGCAATCTCCATATATTATAAATACCCAGATTCCAGAAAGCAGCATACTAAAATGATGGAATTTAAAATCACTTATGATCACAGACAACCCATGAACCGCTAATTGCATGCAGAGATATTTTGACAGGTTGCAAATTTTTAACATTATCATTTTTTTTTTTTTTTTTTTTTTTTTTTTTAAATTTCATAGTGATTTTTTTTTACAGATATGGTTAAAACTAAATCGGCTCACACTAAATTGTAGTGCTACACATACCCTTGGGGAAATCAGATTATGAGCTCCGCTTGCCACAGGAACAGATGTGAGAACTATCATCAAGTGCTAAGGAATATGCTGGTGCTATGTAAAACAGGAAATAAAAAGTCAAGTAGAAGGAACGATGTGCGTCGCCCATTTGGCGCATTGTATCACTTAATATACTATATCATACAGTTTTGCCTTCCTTGATCATTTAGACCGCTACAATCTCTCTCCTTGCGGAACTTTTAAAACAAATGTGTCAGAAAGATAGTGATGATGAAAAGCCGAGAACAAGGGTTCAGATTAGAAAAGATGAAATGAAACCTAACGCAAAGGACTTGTCCTAGAATGTGGTGCTCGTCTGTGTTCTACTAATGTTACCTCTGCCTCAAAAGTGGCTGTTCCATCCTCGCGGGGGTCTCAAAAAAGGCTTGTCCGATAAAGGGGTATCTGTTGAAAACAAATCAACTTATCCATTGGTGGAGGACCGAACTCTGGGACCCACACCGATTGGCAAGTCAGGGAACTTTTATTCCTCTACTACACACGCTCAACCGCGGCTCCATTCATTCCCTTGGGGACTGCAGCCTGCCACATGTCCAATAATCAGTTCGAACAGATCCAGCAGCAATGCGATGACAAAAAAAAAAAAAAGAAAAAAAGAAAAGTTATGCAATACTTTGCCTGCTTGAGAAAAAAACTTTTTTTTTTTTTTTTTTTTTTTTTAACTCAATAGCCATCACTTTTTCTCCCATTTGAACAGGATCCGGTTTTTGCTTCCTGGATCAGTTTCTAATAGATGTATTGACAGTTCACATGTTAAGTAGAATATGGAAAATATTTAGTAAGCATAGAACGGATCATTGGCAAGTGGTGTCTGCACAACTTTTTGGTTCACGGATTGCTTGTAGATCAGTTCTAATGGCTTTTAAGTTAACATGTGAACGGAGCCTTATTTTGCAATAGGGATAAAAATCCCCCTTTCTGCGACTCAGTGCAGGTCCCAGTGGTCACCCGTCACCAATTGGAAAGTGATCGCCTATTCTGCAGATAAGAGATAAAGGGGTTGTCCAGTGAAAACAAGTTATGCTCCACAATAAAAATGGGGGTGCAGGCTAGAAGGCTCAACCTCTCTCGACTCAAGAAACTGAAGTACACAGGAGAGTTGCTCTCCTTCATTCTGATCGGGATTTTGGCTTCTAGCCATAGTGGAGTATAGATGAACACTGTAGGCAATGCTCAACATTTACATTTTATGCATCTACCAACAATATATCTATCTACACACACAGCAGATGGAATATGTATTGACTGCGCCACCAATTTTCGAAGTAAATATATTTCTAAAGGTGCAAGTGACACGAAATTCTCACCATATACATACACACACACACACACAAGCTGGATCCCATTCTTCCTCAGATTATTTATTGCCTACGTAAAAAAAAAATAAAAAAAAAAAATAAAAGACAGACTACCAGATGGAGGCAAACACTTTAAATCAAAATGTGCTCCACGCTGCATGGTGAACGTTTGCTTCTTTTTTTTTTTCTTCATTTTGCTGTAACTGCAAAAACAGTTTTGCCACAACATGACCATAACACCACATCATGGTGCCATACAATCTTTATTCGTGGCACTGGCAATGCCCAGATATTTGTCGGCTCTTTAATTTTATGTTAAAGTTTGGATTCTCCTGGAACTCTTGATGGAATAGAAGTTCTAACTAGGGATGAGCGAGCATTGGAATGATCGAACAGAGAAACTGCTAGTGCTCGGGACAGACAGAAAGGGGCACTTCTCAGATGTTTCGCTTGTAACTGCTACAGGTTTCACAGCATCAGTTTCTCACCTCCTGATGAGCCTATTGTGAGACGAGACCTACCCCTTTCTGTCCGTCTTCATTTAACCCCTTCATGACCTGGCCATTTTTTGCAATTCTGACTAGTGTCCCTTTGTGAAATAACTCTAGAACGCTTCAACGCATCCCAGCGATTCTGAGAATGCTTTTTCGTGACATATTAGGCTTCATGTTAGTGGTAAATTTAGGTCGATAATTTTTGCGTTCATTTGTGAAAAAAAAAAAAAAAACAAAAACAGAAATTTGGCGAAAATGTCGCAATTTTCACATTTTTAATTTTTATTCCGTTAAACCAGAGCGTTATGTGACACAAAATAGTTAACTAACATTTCCCACATGTCTACTTTACATCAACACAATTTTGGAAACAATTTTTTTTTTTGTTAGGGAGTTATAAGGGTTAAAAGTTGACCAGCGATTTCTCATTTTTACAACAAAATTTACAAAAACTTTTTTTTTTTTTTTTAGGGACCACCTCACATTTGAAGTCACTTTGAGGGGTCTATATGGCAGAAAATACCCAAAAGTGACACCATTCTGAAAACTGCACCCCTCAAGGTGCTCAAAACTACATTCAAGAAGATTATTAACCCTTCAGGTGCTTCACAGGGACTAAAGTAACGTGGAAGGAAAAAATGGACATTTTAATTTTTCCAACAAAAATTTTCTTTTATCATCAATTTTTTCATTTTCACATGGGCAACAGGATAATATGGATCCTAAAATTTGTTGGGCAATTTCTCCTGAGTACACCGATACCTCATATGTGGTCATAAACCACTGTTTGGGCGTACGGCAGGGTCCGGAAGGGAAGGAGCGCCATTTGACTTTTTGAATGGAAAATTAGCTCCAATCGTTATCGGACACCATGTCGCGTTTGGAGACCCCCTGTGTGCCTAAACATTGGCGCTCCCCCACAAGTGACACCATTTTGGAAACTAGACCCCCTAAGGAACTTATCTAGATGTGTAGTGAGCACTTTGAACCCCAAGTGCTTAACAAAAGTTTATAACACAGAGCAGTGAAAATAAATAATTTTTTTCCTCAAAAATGATTTTTTTAACCCGCTATTTTTAAAATTTTCACAAATTTTAAAAGTTCTTGTCCAGTTTGTCCTGAGTATGCTGGTACCCCATATGTGGGGGGGAACCACTGTTTGGGCACAAGTCAGGGCTCACGTCAAGGCTCGGAAGGGAAGGAGCGCCATTTGACTTTTTGAATGGAAAATATGCTGGAATATTTAGTAAAAAAATGTTTACTAAATATTATATTATTATTATTATTATTATTATTACTACTACTACCACCTTTATGCATTATTTGCAGTTTATTTTTTACTTTATTTTAGGATATTTGTGTTTTGCTTTTTGTTTTCTCTGGTTAATGGTCATGTGTTAATATGCACTTACATTGTGCATACACATTAATTTACTTTCTCAGATCAGACTCCAGTTTTTTATTCATTTCATTGTGCATTCAGTGCATATATGGGTGTGACCGCCCTCTTTCTGAGCTGGGAAAGCCATCCAGTCTGGCCCAGCGTCGGACTGGAACACCTTGGGCCCACCAGAGAAAATCATTCTTGGGGCCCACTATGTAGCTGCATAGAGTTAAATACCAGACCACCAATTATGCGGTAAAACACGCTAATATCCGGGTATAATATAAGGTTGTACATGTCTTAATTATGTAGCAGGAGTTGGGGTAGCCCCCTCATAGAATATAAAGCAGCCCCCTCACATAGTATAATGCAGCCATCTCATAGAATATAATGCAGCCATCTCATAGAATATAATGCAGCCATCTCATAGAATATAATACTGCCCCCCTCATAGGGTATAATACTGCCCCCCTCATAGGGTATAATACTGCCCCCCTCATAGGGTATAATACTGCCCCCCTCATAGGGTATAATACTGCCCCCCTCATAGGGTATAATACTGCCCCCCTCATAGGGTATAATACTGCCCCCCTCATAGGGTATAATGCTGCCTCCTCATAGGGTATAATACTGCCCCCCTCATAGGGAATAATGCATCCCCTCATAGGGAATAATGCTGCCCCCTCATAGGGTATAATACTGCCCCCCTCATAGGGTATAATGCACCCCCTCATAGGGTATAATACTGCCCCCCTCATAGGGTATAATACTGCCCCCCTCATAGGGAATAATACTGCCCCCCTCATAGGGAATAATGCACCCCCTCATAGGGAATAATGCACCCCCTCATAGGGTATAATGCTGCCCCCTCATAGGGTATAATGCTGCCCCCTCATAGGGTATAATGCTGCCCCCTCATAGGGTATAATACTGCCCCCCTCATAGGGTATAATACTGCCCCCCTCATAGGGAATAATGCACCCCCTCATAGGGTATAATGCTGCCTCCTCATAGGGTATAATACTGCCCCCCTCATAGGGTATAACGCTGCCCCCTCATAGGGTATAATGCTGCCCCCTCATAGGGTATAATACTGCCCCCCTCATAGGGAATAATGCTGCCCCCCTCATAGGGAATAATGCTGCCTCCTCATAGGGTATAATACTGCCCCCCTCATAGGGAATAATGCATCCCCTCATAGGGTATAATGCACCCCCTCATAGGGTATAATACTGCCCCCCTCATAGGGTATAATACTGCCCCCCTCATAGGGTATAATACTGCCCCCCTCATAGGGTATAATACTGCCCCCCTCATAGGGTATAATGCTGCCTCCTCATAGGGTATAATGCTGCCCCCTCATAGGGACTAATGCTGCCCCCTCATAGGGACTAATGCTGCCCCCTCATAGGGACTAATGCTGCCCCCCTCATAGGGTATAATACTGCCCCCCCTCATAGGGTATAATACTGCCCCCCCTCATAGGGTATAATACTGCCCCCCCTCATAGGGTATAATACTGCCCCCCCTCATAGGGTATAATACTGCCCCCCCTCATAGGGTATAATACTGCCCCCCCTCATAGGGTATAATACTGCCCCCCCTCATAGGGTATAATACTGCCCCCCCTCATAGGGTATAATACTGCCCCCCCTCATAGGGTATAATACTGCCCCCCTCATAGGGTATAATGCTGCCTCCTCATAGGGTATAATGCTGCCTCCTCATAGGGTATAATGCTGCCCCCTCATAGGGAATAATGCACCCCCTCATAGGGTATAATGCTATATAGATATATAGTTAGATAGAAATAGATAGAAAGATAGATGTAGAAATAGATAGATATAGAGATAGATAGTAGATAATGGATAGATATAGATAGAAAGATTCATAGAGATAGATAGAGATAGATATAAAGATAGATATAGAAAGAAATATAGATAGATCGATAGGTAGATAGATATAGAGATAGATAGAAAATAGATAATGGATAGATAGATAGATATAGAGATAGATAGCTATAGATAGAAAGATATAGAGATAGATAGATATATAGATAGAGAAAGATAATAGATAGAGATATACAGATACAATAATAATAATAATAATAATAATATAGACATATATAGATAGATATAGAGATATATATAGATAGATGGCTATAAATAAAAATAGATATAGAGATATATAGAGATAGATATAGAGATAGATATAGAGACAGATAGATATAGAAAGATAGATATAGAGATAGATATAGAGAATAGCTAGATATAGAGATAGATAGATATAGAGTTAGAAAGATAGATATAGAGAGATATAGAGATAGCTAGATAGATGATAGATAGATATAGATAATAGAGATAATAGATAGATATAGAGATAGATGGATAGATCAATAGATAGATAGATAAAGAGAGAGAGATAGAGATTGATAGATAATGAGATATAGAGATAGATATAGAGATATAGTGTTAGATAGAAAGATAGATATAGAGATAGATATGGATATAGAGATAGATATAGAGATAGATAGATATATAGATAGATATAGAGAGAGAGAGATATAGAGATAGATATAGAGAGAAACAGATATATATATAGAGATAGATATAGAGATAGATAGGTAGATAGATATAGAGATAATAGATATAGAGATAGATAGAGATAGAGCGGTAGATAGAGAGATAGATACAGAGATCGATAAATAGAGAGATAGAGATAAATAGATAAAGATAGATAATAAATATAGAGATAACAGATAGATATAGAGATAGAGTAAGATAGAAAGATATAGAGATAGGTAGATATAGATAATAGAGATAGCTAGATAGACATAATAGATAGATATAGATAGAAAGATAGATATAGAGATAGATGTAGAGATAGAAAGATAGATATAGAGATAGAGCGATAGATAGAGATAGATATAGATAATAGAGATAAATAGATAGATAGAGATAGAAAGATAGCTAGATATACAGAGAGATCGATATAGAGATAGATATAGAGATAGATAGATAGAGAGAAATAGATATAGATATAGAGATAATAGATATATATAGAGATAGATAGATAAAGATATAGAGAGACAGATACAGAGAAAAGATATAGAGATAAATAGATAAAGATAGATAGATATAGAGATAGAAAGATAGATATAGAGATAGAGAGATAGATATAGAGATAGATAGAGATATATAGATAGATAGCTATAGAGATATAGAGATAGATATAGAGAGAAATAGATAGATATAGAGATAGATAGAGATAGATATATAGATATAGATATAGAGATAGAGCGATAGATAGCGAGAGATATAGATATAGAGATAGATACAGAGAAAAGATATAGAGATAGATAACGGATAGATAAATAGATAGGTATAGAGATAGATATAGATATTAGATAGAGATATATATAGATAAAGATAGATATAGATGGTAGCTAGATAGATAATAAATATAGAGATAATAGATATAGAGATAGATAGACATAATAGATAGATATAGAGATATATATAGAAAGATATAGAGATAGATAGATAGATAGATATAGAGATAGATGTAGAGATAGAAAGATAGATATAAAGATAGAGCGATAGAGATAGATATAGATAATAGATAGAGATAGATATAGATAATAGATAGAGATAGAAAGATAGATAGATAGATAGATAGATATAAGAGAGATAGAGAGAGAGATATATTGAGAAATAGAGATAGATAGATAGATAGATAGATAGAGAGAGACAGATAGAGAGAGCGAGATATAAAAAAAAAAAAAAAAAAAACAATACTCACCTCTCCTCCTCGCTCCCACGCTGATCCCGGCTTCAGTGTCAGGAGCTGCCCCCTCTGCCAGACACACAGCGGGTGCGCGATGTAGTGACGTCATCGCGCACTGGCTGTGAGTCAGGAGCAGAGGGGCCTGAGGGCGGCGCCGGCCCCGATTTACAGATGCAGAGCGGCTTACTGGGCTGGGGGCGGGGCCTCTGGGGGCGGGGCCTCTGGGGGTGGAGACCTGAAATGATATTCACTGCTTCGCAGTGAATATTCATTTCTCTTTAGCAGCGGGGACAAGGGCTCCTGCTTCCTGACACCCGCTGCTGCTCCGCTGGCAGGAGCCCCCATAGCAGCTGCATGGTGTGCGACACACCACTGGCTGGGGGCCCCTGGAGCAGCGGGGGCCCTAGGCAACTGCTGGCCCTGTATGCCTGCAGGTGCCAGGGCCCACCAGATGCCAGGGCCCACCGGAGAATCCTCCGGTTCCCCGGTGGGCCAGTCCGACGCTGGTCTGGCCTATGCTTTTACTAGTGGTTCAGTCCCTCGACCCTTGTTCACATTCACGTCACTAGACAAGTGAAAAGGTTTTAAATACTGGAGTAGGACTGTCCCATAGGGGTTGCCTTGACGTGGCGGGATGGCTTGTACATGATTTTGATCAAAATTATGTTTACTAAATACTATTATTACCTTTATGCATCATTTGCAGTTTATTTTTTACTTTATTTTAGGATATTTGTGTTTTTTGCTTTTTGTTTTCCTCCAAGGAACTTATCTAGATGCATAGTGATCACTTTGAACCCCCAGGTGCTTCACAAATTGATCCGTAAAAAAAAAAAAAAAAAAAAAAAAAAAAGACTATTTTCACAAAAATTTTCTTTTAGCCTCAGTTTTTTCATTTTCACATGGGCAACAGGATAAAATGGATCCTAAAATTTGTGGGGCAAATACCTCATATGTGGTCATAAACCACTGTTTGGGCACACGGCAGGGTCCGGAAGGGAAGGAGCGCCATTTGACTTTTTGAATGGAAAATTAGCTCCAATCGTTATCCTGCACCATGTCGCGTTTGGAGAACCCATGTGTGCCTAAACCTTGGAGCTTCCCCCAAAAGTGACCCCATTTTGGAAACTAGACCCCTTAAGGAACTTATCTAGATGTGTAGTGAGCACTTTGAACCTCCAAGTGCTTCACAAAAGTTTATAACGCAGAGCAGTGAAAATAAAAAAATCATTTTATTTCCTCAAAAATGATTTTTGAGCCCGCTATTTTTTATTTTCCCAAGGCTAACATGAGAAATTGGACCACAAAAGTTGTTGTCCAGTTTGTCCTGAGTACGCTGGTACCCCATATGTGGGGAGGAACCACTGTTTGGGCACACGGCAGGGCTAAGGCTAGTTTCACATTTGCGCTTTACGTAGGCACAGAAGCAGGATCGCTGCGCCGATGGAGTCATCGCCGTTCACCATCTTTTTGGAGTCCTCAAAGCCTTAGGAACAGCACAAATATCAGACATCCATGCCCATTCTTCAGTTATGTGAAGAAGCTGATCAGAATAACGACAGGCATGTTGGAGCTGGTATTTCACAGCTCAACTCTGCAGCTCACAAAACCTTTTCAGCATGTGCAGTGTGGAGTTCCAGAGCATGTGGAAATTGCACACCAGTTGGGGAGCTGGCGTTGCATACGCCGCTGCAGCGCTGCCAGAGCGGCGGCAGCTGTAGCCGACTTGTGGAAATGCCAAGCTTCACAACCACCGCCAGGTTACGGCCATTCTCACACAACTACGCCTGGCTGAAGGTTCAGCGGCGAGAGCCACAGATTTGTCTGGTCCGTTATTCCTTTCAATAACTCTGCTGCGGTTTGTCTCCTAGCCAAATTCGCTTCAGCAGAGCCTGTTGCCGCTTTGCTGAGGCAGTGCTGCAGAGCATAAGGCTGATGTGAACGATGTGCTCTGAGATAGCACACTGGAGATGTAGAAAATGGAGAAGGAGGGGTGCAGGAGCTGGTGAAGGAGGTGGATGAAACCCCGAAAAAAGTAGGGCCAGAAATCTTCGGCAGCACATGTGCCATGAAAAGTGGCACTCTGCCCGGCTCCACTGGTTCACCCAGTGAGCAGTCAGGGAAATGTAGCATCCCTGAACACAAGCGCTTGTCCACGTGTTGGTTGTTAAGCGGACGACCCCAGTAACAGTGTTGGTAAGGGCACAGGTGATGTTCCTGGACACATGCTGGTACAAGGTGGGAACACCACACTGGAAAAAATAGTGGTGGCTGGGGACAGAGTACTGAGGGACCAAAATCTGCATACCCGTAGCAGACCAATTTTGTTTCTTATTTCAAACCAATTAAATTTCACACAAAGTTCTACACTATATATGACAATAGTCAATTTTTGAACAACCAAATACTGTATATACTTGAGTATAAGCCGCCCCGAGTATAAGCCAGCTCCTGCCTCCTGTGTCCCGCTGCTCCGCCGCAGCCCCTCCCCTTCCATGTTATGGACACCTCACTCGAGTATAAGACGAGGGGGCATTTTCAGCACACAAAAAAAAAAGTGCAGAAAAGTACACCTGCAGCAAGTCAATTTTTATTTTTACATTTCAAAACAAAGTTATTTGGTAATGGTAACTGGTAATTTCCAACCAACAAAAAAGCTGGTAATACAGTATGTATGACAATAGTCAATTTTTGGAACAAAAATATTTTGTGAACCGTACCAAGCCAAGCAGTTTTTAAAAATGTAAACTACCGTAATTTTACACAAAGCACTTTTAACTGTGTGGATGATTAACTGAATCAGGAAAAAAAAAAAAATTCTGTTTTAGATACCATAATGTAACGCAATACTCTATGGATCACAAATTCAATCCAGAAAATTTTTTGAACGTAAATATTTTGAAAGTGTCGATGTACTCCTACAACTCAAAGGCAGAAATTATAAAAAGAGGTAATACAGTACTCCTATTCAGGTGTCTGGTTCTCCTGTCTAGGGAGGCTGGGGGGACTGCCTCCAACTGTTACCTAGAGCCAGATTCCCAGGTTCCTGGGCTGTAAATGACCTGGATTCGGGTAGTGCCGGAGCCCCCGACATGTAGAAATGGCCGACATGCTCCTATGCATAGGAGGTGGGGGGAACCCCAAGGACAGTCTGATCTCTCAGGGGTGGTAGCACTGTCATGTTGCCTAGAGAAACCTCTTCCCAGGCCCGTTCATTTCGCGAGAAGGGTTCATCCTGTTCCCTTCCTTCTTGGATTACACCTGCCGATTACCAGCCATGTTGCCATTCCATTTTGAGGAAAGTGACCCTGGTTGCAGCTGTCAGCAGTGTTCGAGGCAGTGTTCTGTCTCTACTACCTGCTGATTGATATGACAGATCCCAAACTCTATGGACCCCATCTCCGCTGCTGGTCGTATGCATAGCCCCCCTTCCCCAAGAATTCTCAATACCTTGCAGCCAGTGGGCCCACTAGCATGTCTCCATCCATGACACTGGCTCATATCCTCTCTTCTAGCCAGCCTAAGCTCCACAGTCCGCTCACTAGTTGATGAATCCTGGCTCTCCCATCCACAAGAACCCCAGCAGTGAAAGCAGCAGCCTGGTTTTGGGCCTTGGTGATTCCAGGAAAGTGGACGGTTCCGGACCACTGGCTCCCACCACTTCTGCTGTCGCGCCAGCTTGCTCTGGCTCAGATATTCCTCTGGTTGCTCTCTCTGGAGTCTCGTAGGATTCTGCCATCTTTGTTGCCTTGCCACCCATTAAAGCACATAACACTGTACAGATTACTAATTCAATCCAGAACCCATTGTGAATGCTTTTTTGGAGTGTAAGGGTGTGTGCACACATTGCGGATTCTGCTGCGGATCCGCAGCGGATTTGGCCCTGCGGATCCGCAGCAGTTTCTGCTGCATTGTACAGTACCATTTTAGTCAATGTATAACGCAGTGCAGACACTGCAGATTTTTCCGCGAGGATTTAATTGCGCAGCATGTCAATTCTTTCTGCAGATTCTGCAGCGGTTTGGCACCTGCTCCATGACAGGTGTCAAACCGCAGGGGAAAACCGCAGGCTAATCCACAGTAAATCCGTAGATAAACCGCAGGTCATTGGAACTGCGGATTTACCTGCGAATTTTGACAAATCTGCGCGGAAAAATATGCAGCAGAATCCGCAATGTGTGCACACACCCTTATATGCCAAAATGTAAAACAAAGCAGGTAATACACTATGGATGACAATAGTCAATTTAAAAAAAAAAAAAAAAAAAAAAAAAAAAAAACACACATTGTCACATGCAAAAGCTATATATTTAGCAACGGATTGCAAAGCCTTAAGCCCTGACTAGATGCTGTATTCTGCCACTCTCCCTGGTCCTGCAACAGTGCCTAGGCTACATGCAGAATGTATCTGATACAAGCAGCAAAGCACAAGATTAGTCCTTAGGCTATGTGCCCACGTTGCGTGTTAAAACGCACACAGAAAACCGGACTCCTTCCCAGAAATCGCGCGTTTTTTTTCCGCGCGATTTCACCGCGATTTTCGTGTGCGATATTCAAGCACTTTCCAAGCGATTTGAAGCATCGCTTGGAAAGTGATTGACAGGTTGGTCACACTCGTCAAACAGTGTTTGACAAGTGTGACCAGATTTTTACTATTGAGGCCGCCTATGCGGCCTCAATAGTAAAAGATAGAATGTTAAAATGCAAAAAAAAAAAAAAGATCGGGGTATATTTACCTTCCGGCGTCCTGCGCTGCCATCCCGGGCCTCAGCGTTCCCAGCGATGCCTTGCGAGACCTGTGATGACGTAGTCTCGCGTTGCTATAGCGATCTCGCGAGATCGCTAGAGTCACGCGAGACTACGTCATCACAAGGCCTTGCCGCAAGGCATTACTGGGAACGCTAGGCCGGGAATGCAGTGCGGGACGCCAGAAGGTAAATATACCCAGATTTTTTATTTTTTATTTTTTTTACAGGGGTATGGTACCCAGGGCCTGGAGGACAGTCTCCTCTCCTCCACACCGTGGGTACCAACCACACATGAGACGCTTAACTTCCCGTATGGTGGGCATAGCCACATGCGGGAAGTAAGCGATTCTCATGCATTCCTATGGGTGCGGAATCGCGGCAATTCTTTGCGATTCCGCACAAAAGAATTAGCATGCTGCGATTTTTTCCGCGATGCGATTCCGCCGCGGAAAAAAGCGCAGCATTAGCACAGCATGTGCGGAATGCCATAGGAATGCATGGGGGGCGTTCTGTACATGATTTTTAAACTTTTTCACAGCGTTTTCGCGCCGAAAATCGCGGCAAAAACGCTTAAAAATCGCTAAGTGGGCACACAGCCTTAGAAGGACTGATGGTTCAGCATCAGCATCAACACTAGAGGACTGATTAGTATAATTGTGAACACACAGGTCTGGATAACTTCTCTCTCCCTACAATCAAGACTGTTCCAGAGCTGTAGAACGGCGTCAGTGAGCCGAGCTCGGCAGCATGTGTCCTTTCATAACCTCTGAAGAGGCAATGCAGCCAGCCAATCACAGTAAAATGCCATCACCAAGATGGCTACGGCATTAACGTGACTAGCAGGCAATCCACGCATGCTTATTTGATGTATTTCATGCAGGGGTGGCATTTATGCACATGTAATCGAAGTACATGTATCAAAGTACTACTGGCAGTTATAACATGGCAGTAAGACAGGGCAGGAGACAGGTAAGACATTTATATACATCTACTCCCTGTACATTAGGAGTACAACAAATATATACCATATGCATTTGTGTAATTTTTATTCTGGCCGCTGCATTCACACACATCCACCACCCTGGCATTAACTCTCTACACTCCATCCATATCGGCCCCTCGCTCCTTTCCTCTACTATGTATAGCACTCACGCTCTTTTCACATTGTTAAATTGCACAGATCCAGTCAGTCCCACCATTCAACATCAGAGACGCTCTCACAAATCACTTAACCATCTGCTGACTCTTTCTATCCTCCTTCTCCTAGTCGCAGGAGACACTGCTCCCAACCCTGGTCCCCCATGTTCTAGAAAGTCAAACCCCCCGACTGCTACACTTAGAAACCCCTCTAATCTTATTAATATTCCCTGCATGCCATCTGTCTCTCTTAATTGTGCACTTTGGAATTCTCACTCAGTGTGTAACAAACTCTCCTTCATCCATGACTTCTTCCTTTTTAATTCTCTTAACCTCCTGGCTCTTACTGAAACCTGGATCCAGCAGTCAGACACTACCACTGCTGCTGCTCTTTCATACGGGGGGTTACACTTCTCTCATACCTCAAGATCAGACAATAGAGCAGGTGGAGGCGTTGGTCTGCTCCTATCACCAAAATGTACCTTTCAGGTTATCCCTCAAGTACCCTCACTTGTCTTCCCTTCTTTTGAGGTCCATGCCGTCAGACTATACACCCCCTTCTCCATGCGAGTGGCGGTGGTGTATCGTCCCCCCGGCCCCTCCCATCAGTTCCTGGATCATTTTGCCACTTGGCTTCCACATTTTCTCTCCTGTGACATCCCTACCCTCATCATGGGAGATTTCAACATCCCCATTGCTCTTCCCCTCTCACCATCTGCTACTCACCTTTTATCTCTAACCTCCTCGTTTGGCCTTTCGCAGCTTACTAATTCTCCAACGCATGAAGACGGAAACTCCCTCGACTTGGTCTTCTCTCGGCTTTGTGCAGCGGATGATTTTGCAAACTCCCCTCTCCCGCTCTGACCACAATCTTCTTTCATTCTCTATCAAGAACTGCCAGGCTGCTCAGGTCACCCCCACTGTCCAGACTTCTAGAAACATACAGGCCATTAACACCCAGAAACTATGAAGAACTTTCAGTCTTCATTGGCCCCTGTCTCCTCCCTCTCATGTCCGGATTCTGCATTGAAGCATTACAATGAAACACTTCTAAGTGCCCTGGATGAATTTGCAACCCCTATAAATAGACCACCACAACCCTGGCACACGGTGCAAACACGTTTCCTGCAGCGGTGCTCCAGGTGCGCCGAACGTCTGTGGAGAAAATCCAATCTACACGAAGATTTCATCCATTTTAAGTTTATGCTTAGAACATACAACACTGCCCTTCACCTCTCCAAACAAGCCTATTTCAACACCCTCATCACCTCACTGTCCAATAACCCGAAACGTCTCTTTGACACTTTTCATTCTCTACTCAATCCAAGAGTACAGGCCCCAACCACAAAGCTCCGAGCTGACGATCTGGCCAATTACTTCAAAGAAAAAATTGACCAGATCCGACAGGAAATTATCTCCAAATCCCCTCATACCATGCACCGTCCTCCCTCCCCCACTGCATCTAGCTCACGCTCTGATTTTGAACCAGTCACAGAAGTAGTAAGCAGGCTCCTTGCATCTTCGCGCCCAACTACTTGCACCAGTGATCCATTTCCGTCACATCTCCTCCAGTCCCTTTCCCCTGCTGTCACCCCTCACCTAACTAAAATATTTAACCTCTCTCTCTCTTCTGGTATTTTTCTCTCCTCATTTAAACATGCCATCATACATCCACTACTTAAAAAACCATCCCTCGACCAAAACTGTACCGCTAACTATAGACCTGTCTCTAATCTTCCCTTCATCTCTACACTCCTGGAACGCCTGGTCCACTCCCGTCTTATCCGCTATCTCTCAGAAAACTCTCTTCTCGACCCTCTCCAATCCGGTTTCCGATCTTTACACTCCACTGAAACTGCCCTCACTAAAGTCTCTAATGATCTGCTAACAGCTAAATCAAATGGTCATTACTCCATGCTAATTCTCTTGGATCTCTCTGCAGCATTCGACACTGGATCATCAGCTCCTCCTCACTATGCTCCGTTCCATTGGCCTCAAGGACACCGTTCTCTCCTGGTTCTCCTCCTATCTCTCCGACCGCTCCTTTACTGTATCTTTTGCCGGTTCCTCCTCCTCTCACCTTCCCCTTACTGTTGGGGTCCCCCAATGATCGGTTCTAGGCCCCCTCCTCTTCTCCTTGTACACTGCCCCTACCAATCAGTAGATTTGATTTCCAGTACCATCTCTATGCTGATGACACCCAATTATACGCTTCTTCTCCTGACATCACGCCAGCCTTTCTAGAACACACCGGCGATTGTCTAAACGCTGTGTATAATATCATGTCCTCACTATATCTGAAACTGAACCTGTCAAAGACTGAACTCCTGGTGTTTCCTCCCTCTACTAATGTACCTATACCCAACATTGCTATTTCTGTGTGTGGTTCCACTATTACTCCCCAGCAACAGGCCCGCTGTCTTGGGGGTCATACTTGATTCCGAGTTTTCCTTTGCCCCCCACATTCGATCACTGGCTCACTCTTGTCATCTGCACCTCAAAAACATTTCTAGAATTCGACCTTTTCTTACTTTTGACTCTGCAAAAGCTCTTACTGTTTCTCTTATTCATTCTCGTCTCGACTATTGTAACTCTCTTCTAATCGGTTTCCCTCTTACCAAACTCTCCCCTCTCCAATCTGTCTTGAATGCTGCAGCCAGGATCATATTCCTCACCAATCGTTACACCGATGCCTCTACCTTGTGCCAGTCATTACACTGGCTACCCATCCACTCCAGAATTCAGTATAAACTTATTACCCTCACCCACAAAGCTCTTCATGGCTCAGCACCACCCTACATCTCCTCCCTTGTTTCAGTATACCACCCTACCCGCGCCCTCCGTTCTGCTGATAACCTGAGGTTAGCATCCTCAATAGTCAGAACCTCCCACTCCCGTCTCCAAGACTTTACACGTGCCGCGCCAATTCTTTGGAATGCACTTCCCAGGTCAATACGATTAGTCCCCAATCCCCACAATTTTAAGCGTGCCCTGAAAACGCATTTATTCAGACTGGCCTATCGCCTCAACACATTAACCTAATCTATCCCTGTGTGGCACAGCAAAAGTTTTACCATAACCAGATTTCCCGCATCATGTTCCCACATGCTTTATGCATCCATTAGCCCTCTGTGTCTGTACTGTTACACACTTAACATTATGGCTGGTCCATACAATCAGGGCAACTGTTACCACCCACCTTTCGTGTCTACCTCTTTCCTCATAGACTGTAAGCTTGCGAGCAGGGCCCTCATTCCTCTTGGTATTTGTTATAATCTACTGTATGTGATTGTTATGCTGTAATGTCTATTGTCTGTACAAATCCCCTCTGAAATGTAAAGTGCTGCGGAATATGTCGGCGCTATAAAAAATAAAAATTTATTATTATGTATAACAGGCACGAAACATGCGGGGCTGGGATTCGAGCTTCAAATCCAAGCACTAGTCAATGCTCAGCAAGTGCAGAGCACATCCGAGCACCCAGATACTTCGAGGGATGTCCAAGTATCATGGAGCGCATTCACTCATCCTTAGTTCTGACTAATCAGGAAGCTGCCACAGGGCATGGCAATATGGGAGCACTGAGAATCAGCAATGCAATCATTGATTTTATTCCTTAAGGGGGTTTTACACTAAGCAATATCGCTAGCAATATCGCTAAAACGTCACTGGTTTTGTGACGTTATAGCGATATTGCTAGCGATATCGCTATGTGTGATACTTACCAGCGACCGGCTCCCCCGCTGTCCATCGCTGATCGCGCGAGAATGTCCGGCTCCATTTCTCGTCGGGCGCTTCCTGCTGAGACTTCCTGCTGTGACGTCCAGCGACACGTGGACGCGGGCGGGAGGACGCCAGGATCGCTGTGTGTGAATGGTAAGTATCGTGCGCTGCGTCGCTGCTGCATCGCTGTGAGATCTTTCTGTATGAAAGCTCACTAGCGATCATTTATCGATGCACCAGCGATCCTGACCGGGTCGGATCGCTGGTTGGATCGCTAAATGTAAAAGGGCCTTTACTTTAAAACTATTTACAGCACTTAAGGGGGTTTTACACTAAGCAATATCGCTAGCAATATCGCTAAAACGTCACTGGTTTTGTGACGTTATAGCGATATTGCTAGCGATATCGCTATGTGTGATACTTACCAGCGACCGGCTCCCCCGCTGTCCATCGCTGATCGCGCGAGAATGTCCGGCTCCATTTCTCGTCGGGCGCTTCCTGCTGAGACTTCCTGCTGTGACGTCCAGCGACGCGTGGAGGCGGGCGGGAGGACGTCTGGATCGCTGTGTGTGAAAGGTAAGTATCGTGCGCTGCGTCGCTGCTGCATCGCTGTGAGATCTTTCTGGATGAAAGCTCACTAGCGATCATTTAGCGATGCACCAGCGATCCTGACCGGGTCGGATCGCTGGTTGGATCGCTGGTGCATCGCTAAATGTAAAATGGCCTTTAGAAGGACTATCCAAACAGATGACAGGCAGTGAAGATATATATCCCTGCAAGCCAAGTAGAAGAAACAATAGCACATATCGGGAACATCAAGAGCAAACACACAATCCAAACACAGCCTGCACCATCAGAATGCCTACAGGTACATTGCCCTTGGCTACAAACAAATCTACATTCAGCTCAATAACCTGAGCGCATAGAGCCCCTTGCTGCATGGCAAATGCAGATACTGGAGGAGGTCACCAGGTTCATCAAGCAAAGCAGCACGTTCTACCGAGCATCAAGAGCTGCATAATTCATCCCGCTCCTCCAGACGCTCTGCTGAGCTCGCACATCTACTGCTACTTGTTACAGCCTCTGGTGCCATGTCCTGTACATTAAAGGTGACGACAGTCCAAGCTTTTAGGCCTGGTTTGATTCCCGGCCAAGTATAAGCAAAGCATTAGTTTTGAATCTTTAAAGATTTCTGACGATGTGAGCGGTTTGTTTCAATGGCTAAGAATTCTGGGTGAGCAGCAATTACAGTTTATTAGCGCTATTTATTGAAGTTTCTGCAGAACCCATGAAGTGCCACCAATAGCATCTTACAGATAATCCCTTTAGAAAGTTCAGTAATCTGGTTTGGCTTATCCCATCAAGGAAACCCCTGTGCCTGTCAAAGTCATGGGTGGGATCTCCAAAGCACAGGAGGATTACTATTGCAGTGGGCTGTGGCGTCTGACTGGCAGGTGGTCCCACAATACGGATATTAAAAGGAGACAATCCAATGAAATTATATTCTTTAAAGGAACTCAACACACACTGACTGTTGAACTCAAGTACAGGAGCTCGGTGCGTCATGGAGCGGCCAAACCAAACTACAAAGTCCTTTAGTCTGAGCACATCCCCTAGTCTTTGCTGACGGAAGGAATTTCGGGAAAATGACGGCAGAGTTTTACCTGAAGCATGTTGACGTCTTCCACAGCAGCATTGTCCAGTGTTTTGTTTTTTTTATATACACACTATGTATAAAATATTGGCGGCTCCCAAGTAGAAGCCGCCAGAAGAATGGGCAGGTCACTTCATGGCTTTCGGAGCTGTTAAAACAAGTGACAAGACATAACATGTATAGCAAGTCATTCTGACACTGCATTGCATATAGTCCTTCTTGATGTTTTGTAAAAGCCTTCACAAGTGGGTTCCAGAAAAAATCCTCCCGAAAGACGTAAAGTGCACATACCCTCAGCCATTTAAATTTCGACTGCCTAGTCAGCCTCTCCTGGCATCAGTTGTGGGGAGAGTCGAATGGTCCTAGTACTTATCAGTCATGAGGTTCTGCGGACTTTCATTTAATGTGCGAGAGTGGGAACACACAGGAACATGAAATGAGAAAGCGACTGTACCTACAGAGTACAATCAACACCACTATGAATTCAGACGTCTATGTGGTGCGGTCAGAGTATGGATCGTAGGGCCCAGACCAAGGTCGTGAAGGTCAGGTCAGGCGACCTGTAGCCAGCCGGTGCATGGTGTTTCACAGACTCACCCCAGGGCCGGGGTCTCAGTACAACAGAATCAGGAGCTTTTGCTAATGTCACTTGGATCACGCTATCAGTTTTATTTTAGTGCTCTGGTCCCTAATTCACCCTCCTGTTGGAATGACGGGTCACTGCCTCTCCTGGGGCAGAGGACCAGGATTGCACCTTAGAAAAGTCATATCGCAGCTGCTCAAAACATCTTGCTAGTGAATGCAGTGGGCAACTCAAGCGCAGATTACAAGCAAGGAGGGCTAACCCTCTGCCAGCGGCATTTTGTTGGAAACAATTTTTGAGACCACAGCAATTGTGCCGGCACAATATTTCAGATAGGAGGCATCAGTGACCCGTCATTGAAACAGGAGAGTGAATAAGGGCCCAGAGCACCAAGATCAGACCCTGTGCACAGGCCAACCCCCATCAACAGAGATCAATAAATGAAAACGTCACACACATGGCTGTCTTCACTGCAGGGATCACTTTAATCAGTATCACAGCACCAATATGGCTTTGTAAAATCCTGCTGACAGGTTCTCTTTAAGTTCAGGATGGATCCAGTTTTCTATGCCACATTGTCAACAAAAACTGCATTTAGTCTTGCAGACGGACCAAAGTGTGTTCAGAATAAAGGGAAAAAAAAAAAAGGAACAAGAAAACTTGTGATAAGAGCCAGGTAACGTGCTGCCTTTCTTGCCCTCTGATTGGCAGCCAGCACTGCGCTTTGCGCATTGTCCTCAGACACTGTTGCTCAGGAAACATTAACCTATGGTCACCATTGTTCCAAGCAATAATCTATCATTGTCTGCCTGCAGATAACACAGCAATAAGGCCAGGCTGGAGTTTTACAAGGAGACTCAACCCATTTGCTTTTTTTCTTTCCCGATGATAGATTTAAAAAGGGATCTCATCTTTTTCAGGCTGCACCCCTTCCCCTGCCACTGGGCTTGCTGGGAGGCTGCATACGCCTGATTGATAATGGAGTCCAATAGAGCTACTGCCCGACTTGTGCGCTCTCCGATCCTGCAAGCACGGGCCCCTTTGTGTCTGTACTGAAGCTGGATGGATTTGGATCCAACAATGCACTCCAACAAGCTTCAAAGTGGCACTTACCAGCTCTATTGTTGAGAGCTTGCAAGCACTGCAGTGGTGGCTGGTAACCTAGGCAACAAACCGTAACCAATGACAGTAAAAATCACTGCTCTGGATTTTGCAAGCACTATACAATTTCACCCATTTAATGTAGCAAAGGTAACCTTTTCAAATTATCACTTTACTTTCAGACTTTCATAGTGAGTTAAGTCGGTAATCTGCAAATCACCCAAATAGGACGACGCCGAACCCTCAAAATATTACTGTCCGCCTGTAACTAGTAATCCATCTCTAGAGCCAGAGAAACGGAGACTAGTTACAGGTCCTTTCTGGAGAAGAAGGATTTTTAGCTTGGGGCATGCAACCTACTGAATAAAGGCAGGTGCAATGTATGCTGGGAAGAGAGGGATGAAGAGGAACGGTCTACTCTGCAAAAGTCAATGGCAAGTTACAGAGCCCGAGACCCTGGTCACATAGGGCTGGGATGTGCACTAAAAGGAGATTTAAATGGAGGGGAATTTCAGCAACAATTGACTCACAGACTGAGTGAAAGGTCAGGTACCCTTTATCTATGGGCTTAAGCCCCCGTCACACATAGCGATCTCGCTGCTGAGTCACAAGTTATGTGACGCAACGGCGATCTCACCAGCGAGATCGCTGTGTGTGACACCTATCAGCGACAGCCCCCCTGCCGGTATCGCTGATCGTTGTGGAAAGCCCTGGACATTTTTTTGATCGCTGGTCTCCCGCTGGCCCTCACGCATCACTGCGTGTGACAGGCGGGAGACCAGCGATCAAGCGCTGGTAACTAAGGTAAACGCAGGGTTTCTAAGCAGCACGCTGTGCTTAGAAACCCGATGTGTACCTTAGTTACCAGCACGCTGGTGCAGGGAGCTGGTAACTAACGTACACAGCGACGCTGCGCGCTCGGCGTCGCTGGTGCTGATCGCTGGTGAAGCTGCCTGTTTGGCAGCTCACCAGCGATCATGTAGCGACTCACCAGCGATCCTGACATGTTGATATCGTTGTCGGGATCGCTGGTGAGTCGCTATGTGTGACGGGGCCCTTAGTCACACATCAGTATTTCTATGCCAAAACCAGGAATGGAAAGTAAAAGAAAAGAGAAAAACTAAGTTAAAAGATTGATACCTGTTCTGTGTTTTGGAGACACTCCTGGTTTTCACACATACATTTCTACTGATAAAATACTGATGTGTGAATGAAGCCAAAGGGTGGGTTTACATTAAGTTACAAAAGTTTAGCTTTTAAAGATTTTTTTTAAATTTACTTTGGGTTTCAGACTAACCCTTAAATTAATGGTTATTTAATAGCCTGTTTAGGCACAACGAGCACATTTCCCATAAGCACAGAACAACTGGCAATAGATCATGCCATGAGAATAGACTGTCATGGTTCTCAGCAGGGCAGTGGAGTGGTAACACAAACCGCCGACGCCTCAATTTCCATGACTCCACAGCCCTGCCTCACTACTGAGCCTGTGCATAAAGTGCAGCACAGATTCATCTCCACAGCCCTGCCTCACTACTGAGCCTGTGCATAAAGTGCAGCACAGATTCATCTCCACAGCACTGCCTCACTACTGAGCATGTACATAAAGAGCAGCACAGATTCATCTCCACAGCACTGCCTCACTACTGAGCCTGTGCATAAAGTGCAGCACAGATTCATCTCCACAGCACTGCCTCACTACTGAGCATGTGCATAAAGTGCAGCACAGATTCATCTCCACAGCACTGCCTCACTACTGAGCATGTACATAAAGAGCAGCACAGATTCATCTCCACAGCACTGCCTCACTACTGAGCATGTACATAAAGAGCAGCACAGATTCATCTCCACAGCCCTGCCTCACTACTGAGCCTGTGCATAAAGTGCAGCACAGATTCATCTCCACAGCACTGCCTCACTACTGAGCATGTACATAAAGAGCAGCACAGATTCATCTCCACAGCACTGCCTCACTACTGAGCATGTACATAAAGTGCAGCACAGATTCATCTCCACAGCACTGCCTCACTACTGAGCCTGTGCATAAAGTGCAGCACAGATTCATCTCCACAGCACTGCCTCACTACTGAGCATGTGCATAAAGAGCAGCACAGATTCATCTCCACAGCACTGCCTCACTACTGAGCCTGTGCATAAAGTGCAGCACAGATTCATCTCCACAGCACTGCCTCACTACTGAGCCTGTGCATAAAGTGCAGCACAGATTCATCTCCACAGCACTGCCTCACTACTGAGCCTGTGCATAAAGTGCAGCACAGATTCATCTCCACAGCACTGCCTCACTACTGAGCATGTACATAAAGAGCAGCACAGATTCATCTCCACAGCACTGCCTCACTACTGAGCCTGTGCATAAAGTGCAGCACAGATTCATCTCCACAGCACTGCCTCACTACTGAGCCTGTGCATAAAGTGCAGCACAGATTCATCTCCACAGCACTGCCTCACTACTGAGCATGTATATAAAGTGCAGCACAGATTCATCCCCACAGCACTGCCTCACTACTGAGCGTGTACATAAAGAGCAGCACAGATTCATCTCCACAGCACTGCCTCACTACTGAGCATGTACATAAAGAGCAGCACAGATTCATCTCCACAGCCCTGCCTCACTACTGAGCATGTACATATAGTGCAGCACAGATTCATCCCCACAGCACTGCCTCACTACTGAGCATGTACATAAAGAGCAGCACAGATTCATCTCCACAGCACTACCTCACTACTGAGCATGTATATAAAGTGCAGCACAGATTCATCCCCACAGCACTGCCTCACTACTGAGCATGTACATAAAGCGCAGCACAGATTCATCTCAGCTAAAGTCAGAGATCCTAAGATCACGAACAGAACAGACATTTATAGGACATTTCATAACTTTCCCAAATTATGAGAACATTTACAGCACATCCTGCACATAACTACTGAACCCAATTTATTATATATCTTAGGAGTCATAGTCTGTCCATTTCATACCAACTCCACCAAAATGAACATAGTGTCAGGCTCCACAGCCCTGGTTCTCAGTAGAACGTGCTGCATTTACACAAGACGATGTATTGTTGAGAATGGTGAATCTTAATCAAGTTTAAAAATCTTTTCACCAGACGAACAACGGCGATTGTCAGCCTATTTACACTACTTATCGAGAAATGAGATTTCCTAGGAACAGTCACTATAATGGCCAATGTAAATGAATTTTAACATCCCAACACAAAATAGCATAACTGGATTTCTTTTTTGGGTTTCTGCTCCCATTTGGTCAAAAAAAAAAAAAAGAAAAAAAAAAAAAAAAAACCTTTGTAAAACTTTTTTTTTTTTTTTTTTACACTACATTTCCTTTGTGTTCTCTTGGTACAAAACAATGCTTCCTAAAGGCCTTTGAATGTTTTTTTTTTTTCTTTCATTTTCGGCTTATTGGCAAGGACCATTATTCAAAAAGCTGAATATTTAATAAAGAAAAAAAAAAAGAAAAAAAATTAAGAAAAAGGTTGAATCATAGGGGGTGACGGTTAGATAAGCGTTACAATATATGAATGTTAAACAGAAAATAAATCAGAATAATCACATCAAAGCAGACTCCAGCAGAGAGATAAAACAATGCTTTAGCACTAGGGAGTTAACTAACTTGGCAAATTGCCATCTAGTATAGGTGATTAATAACAGTCAGTGAGCTCAGAATGCATAATGAGGCTGCGGGGTGACTGCACAGGAGTCGTCAGACCAGTAATGAGAGCTTTGTTTTATACACATTTACCTTCCTTCGTTTAGTCTGTAGCTTTGACATTTTGCAGTAAAGATCTTTGAAAGGACGCTTTGACATTTTAAAGCTGGCGAGAATACAGTGCTGAAAAGGAGATTTCAACACCAAAGTTAAAAAAAAAAAATAAAAAAAAAAAAAATTGCTGGTCGTTAGAGGGCGATACAGAATTGTTGGTTAATGCACGATTGCTAAGAGCCTGATCTACAGACCCCCAAAATCCCTCCATTAGGGACCAGAGTGGTAGAATGCAAAAAAAAACTATGTGAATTCGCCAACACCCATGCACATTAGCACTCCATTTACACAGCCTGTTTTTTGTTTTTTTTTCCCAGTCGCTGAGGGCCCTAGTGGATAGTTGATAAATGATACATACATAAAATCCCCATTTATGGGGTTGTACCTGTTCTACAGTGGACTTGCTCTCTCTCTGGATCCAATAACTGCTGTATGCCGCTGCTCCGATCTCAGCACGTCGGCTGTGGTGATGGGTCATGTCGACAGCACGCATCACTGCTGTAGCCTGTAGAGAGAGCAGGAGCCTTTGAACTCAGTGATCGGTGCGCGTACCACTGTAGCCATCGACTAACACATCACTGCAGCCAAACTGGACTCAAATAGTAGCAGGAATTTGCACTGGACCTACGATGGGCGAGTAACTGAAGTGTTTGGGGTTAACTTTCCTGAAAGTGGACAACCCCTTTAAAAGACAGACAATCTGTCAGCATGTTTTTGCTGTGTAATCTGAGAAGCATGAGTGTTGTGAATTCCCTGGCTCAGAAATCTGAGCCGAAGCTCCCCCTGCTCCCTACAGTGGTTAGTGGAGCTGGCCAGATTGACAGAGGTCTGCCACCTGATGATGACGATTGGAGATCTGGGGTTACTGATTGGAGTACTTAAGTTTGCAGACTTCCTTCAATCCCTGCTGGTGATTGCTTTCCTGTGCATTCTGAGGTCTGATGTCTCCTGCCCTGATCCTGCATTTTTCAGCTAAGTGGTTCATTTGCTAATCCTTTGCATCTGATCTGGTTTGTTTCTCTCTGCTTGTTGTGCGGGTTCAGCTTGCTCCTCTGGGGGCTGTGCTGGACCACCGCTCCATATGTTACAGCCTGTGTCAGTTTGTTCAGTCCCCTGTTATATTGGTCTCTTTTGCTTTGCTTCCAGTTCATACCGGAGTGCTGATATAGTGGGGGGCGAAGTCGTGTGACTTCAGTGTTTTTTTGTACATCAGACGTGTCGGATTTTTCAGGGTTTTTGCGTGATTGCAGACAGTGTCTTTCCTATCTAGTCAGTTTGGGCCCCATCATTTGCTCAGTCTATTTTTCTGCCTGTGTTTGTGTTTCATCTTGTCTCATCGACAATATATGTTTTGGGGCTATCTATTCCTTTTGGGGTCTGCTCCGGGGCAGTTTAGATTTCATCTTTCTTGCTTTAGGCTTATTTAGCTCTCCGGCTGTGCCGAGGTGTCTAGGTCATCGTAGGTACGCTCCACGGCTACTTCTAGTTGTGTGGATAGGATCAGGGGTCTGCACGCCGCTTAGTTATTAACCTCCCTGGTTTTCTGGTGGCTTAGCCTGTTCCTGCCATCCTCCTCAGTGACCCATTCATAACACGAGGTAGTGGATAAAAAACAGGTTTCAGCGAAGTGTCACTTTTTTGGCTGTAAGCAGTTTCAATAAAACATTCATTGTATCACCAGGACATTATCACCGCCTGGACTACAGCTCAAGTTACTGCTAGACCAACCACACCCACTCTGATATAGAGCTCACAGTCTATAGACAATGTACATAGAAAGCGGTGGTGTGGGCAAGGTTAGCTTTCTGAGCTCTTCTGCCACATGCATCTGATTAGTTTACTGGATACAGCCGTTGTGACACAAAGTGATACATTGCTGGAATCAGGGTCTCTTTCCTACATTATGCTCTCTCAGATGAATACCAAGAACCTTTAAAAATCATTAATAAAAAATAGTACCCTGCAGTAAGAAAAAAGGGGTTTTCCTGAACACATTTTATAGCATATATCAATTGAATGTATCATCAAGCCAAGCACAGATCCAGAGAATGGGCATCTCACCCGCTACAAGAAATAAGAGCCAATACCACAGATTAAGGCCATTGTCCAAATACACACATAGCTGGTGCCATCCCAACAGCCGCTGATAAATGGGTATGTACTGCCAGGCTCCTGATGAATGTGTATGTACATAAACATTTCTCACATGATCGGCATTGACAGATGCATGCCAGGACACATTAACAGCTAGCGGGTGTCAGCAGGTATTGTACGTGTGTATAACTAGGATAGATGCCTGCTGGCAGTGCGTGGGTCTTGGTAGGCACCTGACGCCATTTCGTCAGGACCTCTCAGCTCCTGATGCAGAAGTTACAGTCACTTTAGAAATCCTTTTATAATTTTTCATTCGCACTGCAAATCACTGTGGATCAAAAATTGTAAAGGTCTGACATTCCTCAAAACCACACGGTCCAAAAAAAATTAAAAAAGGGGGGGGGGGGGGGGGACATGTGCACAGCCCCACCAAATATCATTGGCACAAGTGCCATTTGTGAAGAATGCTAATAGCGCTCGTACGGGAAAGTCAGTTGTGTGCATGAGCCTTAACATTTCCAGTGCAAGGCATGTAGAGAAATTGTATAAATGATTGAAGTGGGTCACTCACCCCCAAAATGCATTTTCAATGGGCTATACAGTGTTGTAGGGGATTTAGGCCCTATAACAACCATACTAGCACTGTGTTAGGGTGCCTTCACACTGCATTGCTCAGTGGCCCCATCAGGCTTACATCTGACACCCCCCCCCCGGCAAAACGGGATTCGAATGTATGAGCCAAAGGGGCCATAGGCTATAATGGTGCCGACAGAGCGAATGTGCGCTTCATCATGCATCATGGCGCAGTCTACGCACCATTCGCTGCACTTCCGGATGTATTCGTGTTTCCAAAGGGCACTGAAGCCTCATTTGTATATGAATTAAAAGTTATTTTCTGAGGCACAGTACCAGTAAAAGGTACAATGCTAGTATGGTTCCTATAGGGGCCCAAGTACCCTACAACACTGTGCAATATCCATTTTAGGGGATGATGGCCTCGCTTTAATAAAAGCACCTTAGGACTTCCTGCTGTCAATCGTGTTACAGCAAAAGATTATCTAGTGGAGCCCAGGCTTACACTACTTCTCATTCCGATCGAATTCGACAATTACATTTTCTACAAAGACATTTTAAGGATGATACAATCGGCTACATGCCTCGGTAATCACATAATTGACTTGTTACCATTAGTGACAGACAATAGGAAGAACAGTTCTTTGTTGCTTCAGAAGACAGCAGTGGCAGCACCAGGCCTTGGCAGAGCATTCTGTAACAGCCAGAGACTGGTCTTGCATAGTAAGACATTTGTTAGAGGCCAGCTCCTTCTCATCTGTGGTCCTTAAATCAATGAATTGATATTCTCAATGTGAACTTCTTATGGCTTACCTGTCCTCGGTTCATTGCCACTGAATTTCCCTACCCAGGCAAACTGTTTAGATTTTATCAGCTACATTCCAGGCGTATTGAACTGTGGGAAACTTTTGCCTTAAAAACTGCAGTTTAGAAAAGCTACCAGTAGAGCGGACCAAAAGGATTTGCTTGACACTGCTTCAGCGGCCACCACGTCGATAGTCCACAGTCACTGAATCTCCACGCTGGTAAATCTTCTAACTAGTAGGCCCCAGGAGATCATCAAGTTGCGGCACGACGTACGCACGTTGTGTAGGCCACATATCAGGCGCCAGAGGGCACAGCTAGAAGATTTATGGATCAGAGAATCTACGGATGTGTGTTGTCCATCCCTTTATGTACATATAAACACACAAGTTATTTTGGTTTTGTGTACAGAGTAAAGCTTCCTCCTCCATCTGACATGTAGACCATCAACCGAACCTGGCCACAGCCAAGCGGAGTTCAATGGAGCCAACTGTCACAGAAAAACATAGCTGAGCACAACACTTCTGACCTATCCAGTGGACAGCAGATATCATACTTAAACTGGAATACCGTTTAAGACTTTTCTCTCAGGTAACAGCCATGTTGCTTTATTTACTGCAATTTTGTCTATCCTCAGTGAAGTGGTGTGGTAATGGGAACCATGTTTATTGCATCGAATGATGGACTTGGAGACCTCATTGCTAGCCACAACACATTGGGTGGTTTCACCAACAGAGGAGGCCACAGGGACCCAAAGTCATAAATTACAAAATTAGATTAACAGGTGACGTACCCTTTGATGGGGTATGATTTACCTGTCCTACCCAATTTTCTCAACACTAGGACAGTCCCCTTCCTTTGCCTTAATTGCACAGCCTGTTCGAACATTATTGAAGGCAATGAAGTCACACACGCCAGGTAAACCATATCATTGTTTTTCTTTTTCCTTAGCGACATTGTGAACAAGACCCCTTAAATGTTGAAAAATGTTTATGGTCTCCTTTCTTCCTGCACTTTGATACCGATTGACGTATTTACTACACGATTGTAATAAAGTAGTATTTGCATTTTGAATCGAAAAATGTGCTGCAAATTTCTCTACATATACATCTTGGTGTAACACAGCCCACGGCACCTTTACACGTCTTGTGGGGGTCTTTTCCTGATGAGTCACAGCTGTTTCAGCAGGACAGGTACCCATACAATATCAGGCAGGTGGGTTTAATGTAACTGTTCATCAGTTATCTAGTACACATCATACACTGTAAAATCTCCTGAATGCCAAAAGGCCATTACACTTTACATGCACCCAGTGAAAAACATTGCCGGAAGTTCATGAAGTTGCTGCCGACTTAGCACCAGAGAGCATTAGCTTGCTACATAGACACCAATATACCCTGAAGGATGGTGAAGACCACCTTCTCCTACAAATAAAACCATTGCTGCAAGATAGAAACCCTACCCCAGATGACACTACATCGTAATGCTTGTGCTCCACTGTGAGATCAGACGTTCCGATACTGGAAAACCACCAAGGAGAAATTGTTACAGCACCCACAGAGGGGTAGAAACACTGGGATGGAGGGAAAACAATATTGCACACGTCAGAGAATAAAACAGTTTGATACATGCCGTCGCAGCAAAATCTATGTAACCATTCCCTTACATTCTGATTTAAGATGGTTATTTTAAAGAGGCTGTCCAGGACATCAAGCCACAAATGACTAGACAATGGTGGGCCCCTTCACATAGACAATCAATATAAAAGTCTTGGACAACTGCTTTCATATGGCTTCTTATCTACTATGTAATTACTCAATCCCCAAATTGCCCAACACATTTTACCAGCCATGAATGACATGAGAGGTCCACACACCTTTAATATATTACCCAGTAACTATAATGTAAAAGTACCCATAAAGGCCAAATAACCAAAAATGTTAGATTATAACATTTTGCGGTCGTATGAATGAAGTGTTAGGCTGTCCATGAACAGGTTTCCATCTGGTCCGTCCAGTTCTTGAAGTAGCTTTTCCGGGTCTATTCTGTTTCTTGTTCAGTCATCAATTGCTGGTCGCACCCTGTCAGAGCTTGTACACGTAAAGAAGCACACCTGTTTTGTTCTGTAAGGCTAGGTTCACATTTGCACATCTGCAGCTGTACAAGTCGGACATATATGGAAAAATGATAATTGCTTACTGGTAATTTGATTTTCCGGAACCCACGACAGCACCATACGAGAAAGAGAATTTGTCCCCAAAGAAGGGAAACCTACAGATTCAAAAGTTGGAGCCTCTCTCCCCATTTCACTGGTTTAGGGCCCCGTCACACATAGCGATCTCGCTAGCGAGATCGCTGCTGAGTCACAAGTTTTGTGACACAACAGCGATCTCACCAGCGAGATCGCTATGTGTGACAGCGATGAGCGACCGGCCCACCTGCCAGGTATTGCTGATCGCTGTAGGAAGCAGCTGGACATTTCTTTTGTCGCTGGTCTCTCGCTTGCCAGCACACATTGCTGCGTGTGACAGGCAGGAGACCAGCGATCTGCTGGTAACTAACGTACACATCGGGTATCCAAGGGACGTGCGTCCCTTAGATACCTGATGTGTACGTTAGTTACCAGCTCCCTGCATCAGCGGACAGGTAACTAACGAACGCAGCGACGCCGGGCGCTCGGCATCGCTGGTGAAGCTGTGTGACAGCTCACCAGCGATCACATAGCGACTTCACCAGCGATCCTGACACGTTGATATCATTGTCGGGATCGCTGGTGAGTCGCTATGTGCGACCCCAGCTTTACAGAGCAAAAGAGGACCTCTGTTTACTTAGTTCAGTAAAGAACATACACACAGTGACTTGCGAAAGTATTTAGCCTCCTTGGCTTTTTACTTATTTTGTTATATTATAACGCGTGTAAATATTTTTGCAATCAGATTTGTGTGTGATACATCAACACTAAATAGTCTACGTTAGGACAGGGGAAATGGTCCAAATCCAGGAGAAGATGGATGGTACAAAATACAGGGATATTCTTGAGCAAAATATGCTTCAGTTTGTTAGTGATTTGAGACTGGGACGGAGGTTCACCTTCCAACAATACAATGACAGCGCATACTGATAAAACACGAGTGATTTAAGGGGAAACGTGTAAATATTCTGGAGTGGCATGGTCAAAGCTCAGACTTTAATCCAATTGAGAGTCTGTGGTCAGAGTAAGATTTCTGTTCACCAGAGAAAAACATCTAACTTGAAGGAGCTGGAGCAGTTTTGCCTTGAGGAATGGGCAAAAATCCCTGTGGCAAGATGTGGAAAGCTCAGAGTCTTAAGGCCCCGTCACACACAGCGATTTTGTGACACATCAGCGATCTCGCCAGCAAGATCGCTGTGTGTGACGGGGGATCAGCGACCGGCCCCTCTGCCGGTTATCGCTGATCGTGCAGCATCGGCCAGGGCCGCTTTTTGATCGCTGGTCTCTCGCTGGCCAGCACGCATCGTGTGGCAGCGAGAGACCAGCGATCAGCGACACTGGACGCTGGTTTCTAATGTAAACATCGTGTATCCAGGAGCCGCGGCTCCTGGATACCCGCTGTTTACCTTGGAAACAGTCATACACGCTGGTTTCCAAGGTAAACAGCAGGTATCCAGGAGTCTCACGGCTCCTATTTACCCGATGTTTACCTTGGAAACCAGCGTGTACGCCGGTTTCCAAGATAAACAGCGGGTATCCAGGAGCAGCAGCTCCTGGATACCCGACGTTTACATTAGAAACCAGCGTCGCTGGTCCTGATCGCTGGGGCTGTCTAACAGCTCACCAGCGATCAGTCTAACGATGTCCCAGCGATCCCATGTCGTATCGTTGGTGGGATCGCTGAGACATCGTTATGTGTAACGGGGGCTTTATCCAAAGCAACTTGCAGCTGTAAATGCCATAAAACGAGGCTCTACAAAGTACTTACTTTAGGGGGGGTGAGTAGTTATGCACACTGAACTATTCAGTTATTTTGTTTTCTTTACAAAAAAAAAAAAAAAGTTCACAGCTGTAGGCATGTTCTTTACATGAACTGATGCAGACCTTTAAAAAAACTAAAACACTCCAAGTTGTGGGGTAGCAAAACACAAAAAATTACAAAGGGGAGAGGTGGAGGGGGTAAATACTTTTGCCTACACATTCGATAGGAAAATTAGGAGGAAAGGATTTTCTTACCAACAATTTTTTCCCCTTCTTCACCCAATGAAAAAGTGCAAAAGGCAAGAAGAGAAGCCCAAAAAAGCCCATAGAAGGAAAAGAATAAAGAGGGTTGCTTCAAGGATTTATTTTTGCGATCCCCAAAACAGCACCATACAAGAGAAGTTAAAGTAATCCTTAGGAAGGGACCACCGCTTGAAGAACCTTTCTCCCAAAGGAAAGATCAGAAGCACCCAAATCCAACCAGCAGTGTTTAAAAGAACGTGGATGGCAAAGACCAAGTTGCTGCTCTATAAATCTGTTCAAGAGACGCAATGGCCATTTCTGTTCACGAGGTAGATCTCTTTCTTGCAGAGTGATCTTTCAAATTTTCAGGAGCAGGGTTGTCTGTCTGAAGAATAGGCTAGAGAAATTGCCGAGCTAAACCAACTAGCAAGGGTCCCTTTAGATGCCACCTGGCCTTTCTTTGGCCCCTGAAAGAGAATGAAGAGAAGTAGCTTTCCACCACCCAGATACTGCCACCTTCTCCAGTATCTCATCTAGGACTGGTCTAAAAAGGATTTCTACATGGCATACCACAATTTTTGACTGAAGATCTCCTGCCCAGTTCTTCAACCAATGAGCCTGGCAGCAGAGTTGGATGAAGCGCACAAGGCTGTGAGTCTTACTGTGTCCACTAGAAAATCAGCAGCCGCATTTGTTCTTTGAGAGGAGAGTGCAGCTGATCTAACCATACAATAAGTGATCTTGCTATGCACGTTGCAGTGATAGTTGGCTTAAATGCAGCAGTCCCAGACTCCCAGGCCCTTTTTAGGAAACTTTCTGCCTTTTTAGCTAAGGGGTATTTTAAGAGCCAGGAGTTATCTAACGACACGGCCGATTTCTGAGATACACGTCAAGAGCCACTTCAATTTTTGGGTCTTTTCCCAACCCAGAAATATCTGTTTCAAAGGGGAATACTTTTAAGCTCCTTTTGGAATGAAAGCTCTTATCAGGCTTCTTCCATTCCGTGTTTATCATGTAGGATACGTTCTTATGTACTGGGAAACATTTGTTTCTTCACCTCCAGCCCCCCAAACATCACATCCTGTATGGTTCTGGGCACTTTAATGTCCTCAGTTTTCAGGGTGGCCATAGCCACCTTGACTAATTTGTATGTGTCCTCTTTGGGAAACAAGGATGGCTTATCATCTGAGAATAACGATGAGACATCTGAACAATACCCTTCTAATTCCCCATCTTCCAAGTCCTCGTCCAAGCTTGTATCCAACTTCTTAGCAGGAACATAAGGGGTCCAATTCTCAAGTCCCTTACAATAGCCTTCAAGTTATTCATAAAGGACAAGGATTCTTTTGCCACCGTTTTCTCTATGCAAGGTGGGCACAACTTTTTGTTATAGGATGGCAACAATTTGGCTCTAAAAAGTGCACAGTCCTTTTTTTTATGTATTCAGTGCTTTTCTAGGCTTGTCCTGAGGGAAAATATATTCAAGAGGCACAGCATTAGTCTAAAAGTAAAAGGGGTATTTAACTCGCCCACCCCAAGGGCAGGAAACTACTGCGCACAAAGGGGCTGCTTCTTCCGCAGGATTTCTGGCCACCTTAAATCTGTCGACCCACTGATGCAGCCAAGAATGGTAGGAGAAGAGCACCTTTTAAATATGCCATCCCCCCAGAAGCTACAGTAGACGCTGGCAACTTTCCCCTGTATGCATGTGAGCACAACATCCTGCGGCCCTCAGGAAAAAAGTAAGGGTATGCATCCTCCTAAGCCGCTCTACTTGCACTGCAATCGGCTGCCCTGTACCCCCAGATGATCCACTGGGAACTCCAGCGACTGCTTCAGCCTCCTTCGCAGAACAGGAGAGAGGGAAGTTTAAAGGTCACCCTCTATCCTGCCACACTCCCCCACTAGGAGGGGGCGGGGGTAGAATTACTGTCCAAAATCCCAGGAAACCACAGAAAGAACGCTCGTTTAGTGTAAAGGCCCCGTCTCACATAGCGAGATTGCTAGCGAGAACTACCAAGAACGCTGCAGGGATAAACATTGACTACTCCCCCCGGCAGTGATCTGGTCCCAGCGATGGGGCAACGCCAGCATGGTTTCAGCTACCGCTCCAAGACTACAAAGCGGCTGGCTGGTGTAACTGCACCCCCCCTGGACCTGACCAACAGTGGTTCTTCTTTGGGGCCAGCTGTCAGTCAGAACCGGGGGCGCAGTTACAGCGGCTGCTCTATACTCAAAGCAATGACTGAACCTGAGCCAGCACCACTATGACGGAAACCAAATGCTACCGCGGACAATAAAGTTCATTTTCTCCACACAGCGTTCGGCTAAATCCAGGCTTGTAACGCTATTAATCTATGGATTAAGCACATATCTGCAGGATAATAGCATTTTTGCTGGTCCCTTTACGCCCCTTAGGCCAATAATAGCTAAACCCGCCAATACTGATGAGTTCAGCCAATAGTCTAATAATGTATATGGGGGCAACAGATAATTCTGTGTCAGGGATGTTAAGACATGTTTGATTTTCGCCTGCTAGCATTTTTTTTTCTCCCGGAGATAAGCCACTGCCAGACATGTTCCATAGAAATCACAGGATGGTTCAGCCAACAGCCATCAAATGTGTATGGAGGCTTAAAGGGAATCGGTCAGCAGTTTTGGCCGATATAAGATGCGGCCATTGCCTTTCAGGGCTTATCTACAGCAATCTATAATCCTGTAGATAAGCCCCCGGTCTGACCCAAAAAAGAAAAATAACTCATACTCAGCCGGGGTCAGTCCGGTCATATAGATGTCTCAGATCCTAGTCCGGCACCTCCCATCTTCTTGCGACGACGCCCTCCTGCTTGCTTCATGGCTCCCCGGCATCGCGCTCCTGCGCAGGCGTACGTCTCTGCTCTGTTGAGGGCAGAGCATAGTACTGCAGTGCGCAGGCGCTGGAATTCTCTGACCTTTCCCGCTGCCTGCGCACTGCAGTACTTTGCTCTGCCCTCAACAGGACACATAAGTACGCCTGCGCAGGAGCGTGATGCCGGGGAGCCATGACTCAAGCAGGAGGGCGGTGTTGCAAGAAGATGGGAGGCGCCGGACCCGCTACACCCATCAGACCGGACCGACCCCGCTTGAGTATAATAAAACTTATTTTTCTTATCTTTCAGGTCGGATCGGGGGCTTGTCTACCGCATTATAGAATGCTGGAGATGAGCCCTGAAAAGCAGCAGCCGCCACATTTTATATCGGCCAAAACTGCTGAAAGGTTCCCTTTAACCATTTAATCTAAGTGATTGAGACGACTAGGTCAGAACATCCCCAGCATGCTCTGGTTAACACTTTCCTATGATTGTAATGTGTCAGAAAACAGTCCATCATATTGCTCTGAACAAAGAACTGCTGGGAAACCATGGGCCCCAGGTCTAATCTATAATGGAAATGGGCTCTCAACTGGATAACGCAAGTTTAAAAGTATGTGCACACGTTGCGGATTCATCTGCGGATATTCCACGTGGAATCTGCAGAATCCGCAGGTCAAAATGCCTGTGTTTTACCTGCGGATTTCCAGTGGATTTAGCCTGCGTTTTAACACCTGTGGATTCCTAGAATGGAATAGGTGTAAGGGTCTGTGCACACGCTGCGGATTTTACTGCGGCTTTTTCAGCGCGGATTTGCAGGCGGTTTTCCCCTGCGGATTGACACCTGGACAATGGAACAGGTGGCAAACCGTTGTGGAATCCGAAGAATTGACATGCTGCGGATTTAAAACCGCAGCAAATCCGCATGAAAAAAATCTGCAGCATGTGCACTGCGGATTTGAAATCCCATTGGCTAACATTGTACTGTACAATGTTTGCGGAACTGCTGCGGATCCGCACGGCCAAATCCACAGCGTGTGCACACACACCCTAAAAACGCTGCGGAATCAGCACAAAGAATTGACATGCTGTGGAAAATAAACCGATGCGTTTCCGCGCGGATTTTTCCTGCATCATGTGCACAGCGGTTTTTGTTTTCCATAGGATAACATGGCAATGTACATACCTTGGAAAACTGGGCCAAATCTGCAACGTGTGCACATACCTTAAGGTTTTGACTTGGCCTCCAAATTCCCTAGATCTGAATAGGATTGAATATCTGTGGGAGGCACTAAGAATAATGCAAGTAATATCACAAATCTACACCTGCTGAAGTCAGAGACTCTGCCCTGCTATACACTCGTGTTATCAGATGCCTTTGAAAGTCAAAACAAAGGAAAAGTGTGAGTGTGTGCCATGGGGTGCCCACTGCGTGCCACATGCACAATAAGGGATGCTGCAGACTTTACTCAGTCGACATCAGCGAGAAATGGTTTTCCTTACATCTCCTGATGCAATTCTGGAAATATATAAAAAAAAAAAAAAAAAAAAAAAAAAAAAACACAGTGGGAACAACTTTATGCAATCACTAATATAAACAGGAAGGTTCAAAGATAAACCTGTGCATTCCTGAATGTAAAAAGTCCAAAAAAATAAAATTGCTGCAAACAGGCTAAAAGCACAAAACTACAAGACAAGAAAACATCAAAGCCTCCCTCCCGTGAGCTGACACTCCACATCACATGCCCAATGCAATTACGCTCCAGAAGCGCCCCTCTGTACTGGCGAAGGGGAAGTGACTCAGCGACAAGGAAAGCCACGATTATGTCTGCTTACATGACGCTTCGAGGATTATTAACAGGGTATGATCCTTGCACTCCAACACAATAGGTAATAACGAGCAACCACCACAATCACAAAGCAAGCAACAAGCGTCGCACAGTAATACACCGACTGTGGCCAGCGAGGATCAGGGGGTTCACTCACTAACAACATTTGGGCAGGACGAATAGTCGGGAAAATACACGACATCCACTGCCATTGAAAGGCACGTGATACTGAAGAAAGCTGGAATCTCATTGTATGCAGACCATTCACCCATGATTTATAGCGAGGCAGCAGATCAATGTGATTATTTATTCACTACAACAGCCAGAGCTGACATCAGACGCGGCCAAGGTCAACTTCACCCATTTTGGCAGAAGGACGGTGTGTTTGCAATCCACACATTTGGGAATCCAACAGGGAAAGGAAGTACTGGTATGCAGGAGAGACTATACTCTTTACTTGATAAATGTCAACTCTAGCCTTAACCCCCTCTAGTCCCCACATTAGCTGACAACTCTCTCCTGCCCCCCCTCCCCTAAAAAACATAGGCGCCAAACATTTACATCTTTTCAACGACGAGAGAGGGAAAAGTCGCAGATAGTCACATCGCAGCAAATCTGTCAGATCACGGTCCAGTCTCGCCAAAATTAGTACATTCGGCTGACTTTCATGAAGTGTGAATGGAAACTTAAGGCATAGTAATGGCCCAACCTCCTGCATTAAAAAAAAACAAAAACAAAAAAAAAAACACACAACTTGATAATTTGGCGACACATGGATCTGAACCCCAGAAGCCAGCGCTTTTTTAAGCATTGCTGAAAAGTGTGACCACTTATTGCTTGCCTTACATAGTCACTGTACGTGTCCATGTGTGGTGGACCAAGTAGGAACCATGATGCACTGACGGACCCGCAGGGCTCCTGGCCAGAACTTGCCAGCCTCATATATGCCGTTGAGTTTGGGTTGGGAGACTTATAACCGGTCCATGAATCTCAGACCATGCAGAGAAGGACATTAAACTTAATTGTTCACAAAAAGACATGTACCGCAGCTACTAAGGACACCTCTGTAGCTCGCAGGAAGAGAACTAAGGTAGTGGTAACTTTCTGTTGAGTGTGGGGGTTTAGAAACCTTCTGATTGGTTCTCTTAAGGAAGTTTTTCATTGAGACACATTTGTAGGGGAAATACTAAATGGCTGCAATGTACTGTAAATCATCACAACAGTCAGATGGCCTGGATTTCTCAGAACAAAGGCATTTCTGCACTCCAGGATATAGAGCCCCTTCTATATGACAAGGGGTTGTCTTTATAGGATTAGCTTCATATGACCAAACACGAGAATTACAAGGGCTCTATTACAAGTGACTAGGAACATGATCACACACTGTTCTAGAACAAATAGATTTGTTTTCATGCCGGATGTCAGAGATGTGACACTTAGATATGTAACAGGGGAGAGGTTCTATGTGCTGTTAACAGAAAAAAAATATTAAAGGGACAGGTTCATTAGAGAGAATCTTTCACCAAATCTATCATGTTGAAATGGACAGTGCTCTGGCTGCAGAGAAAATAAAACTTTGTATTTTTTTTTATTTTCGCCTCTCCGTTACAGAGATATCAAAGTATTTGCACAAAATTCGTTAACTTTCATTAACCAAGTCCGAGTGTGGTGTTATTAGTTTTCACTGGTGGCACGCACTTCTTCCTGTATGATGCTGACCAATCATAAGAATCGTAAGCAGGCAGCAACGCAGCAGAAAAAGAACATAACCCCACCACAGCTTAAGTTTCTCAAAGGATGAACTCCTGGTCTTTCCTCCTGCATGATTAGAAAATGCAGCTGAGTTTAACTGTGTCACATTACAAACTATCAGCTCTGCTCCTGTCGTAGCACTGTAAGCTCTGATGTACTGTCCATCTCCATACACTGCCTGTCCAAGGGCGAATCAGAATTATGTATGTTGTGCTCACAGCATCTTGTAATCCCTCTGTGAGAGCAGAATGTCACAGAGCACAGAGTAGTTGCTTCTACTCCCACTGTAGAATGATTACAAGAAGTCTTTAGCACAACACACAAGTGTTATTACTGATTCATCTACAAACAGTGTGGGGGAAGGGCAGTATAACAGAGCCAACAGTGGTATGGAGGGGAGGAGAGGTGTTTGTAATGTGACAACTAAACTCAGCTGGGTTGCTCATTCCCCCACAGGGACCTTATCTGAAACATTTGAGTAACAGGTACTCTAATCTCCCAGCACTATTCATGCAGGAGGTTAGACCAAGAGATCAGAGCTTTGTCCTTACATCTCACACACTATATGCACTATTGTAGGTAGGTGTTACTCACCTCCAGTGAGAACTTTCTAATAACACCTCCTCACAATAGCTTACTTTCTTGGTGTGTGAAATGAAATATACATGAAACGTGTATTGGGGCCCAGGGAAGCATAGCCAGACCCCAACGCAACACACCAGGTATTCACTGTCCCATGCATCTATAGTTAAAATGTTTCATACTTGGTTATTTGTGTGAATTTAGATACCTGCATACAGATCTAATAATGGACACCTGGGTTATACTTGAGATATATACAAACCCTCTTTTCTTATACACTTGCACATGGTTTTGCAGCGTGCAAATAGGTATTCTAATATATAATCCTTGCGCTGCCTGTTGAATCTGTAACTTTTATTTAACAAAAAACTCTTAAGATCAAAGAATCCAATTACTCAATATATACACTGCTCAAAAAATAAAGGGAACACTTAAACAACAGAATAAAACTCCAAGTCAATCAAACTGTCCACTTAGGAAGCAACACTTATTGACAATCAATTTCACATGCTGTTGTGCAAAAGGAATAGACAACAGATGGAAATTATTAGCAATTATCAAGACACCCTCAATAAAGGAGTGGTTCTGTAGGTGGGGACCACAGACCACATCTCAGTACCAATGCTTTCTGGCTGATGTTTTGGTCTCTTTTGAATGTTGGTTGTGCTTTCACACTCGTGGTAGCATGAGACGGACTCTACAACCCACACAAGTGGCTCAGGTAGTGCAGCTCATCCAGGATGGCACATCAATGCGATCTGTGGCAAGCAGGTTTGCTGTGTCTGTCAGCGTAGTGTCCAGAGGCGCTACCAGGAGACAGGCCAGTACACCAGGAGACGTGAAGGGGGGCCGTAGGAGGGCAACAACCCAGTAGCAGGACCGCTACCTCCGCCTCTGGGCAAGGAGGAACAGGAGGAGCACTGCCAGAGCCCTGCAAAATGACCTCCAGCAGGCCACAAATGTGCATGTGTGTGCACAAACGGTTAGAAATCGACTCCATCAGGATGGCCTGAGGGTCCGATGTCCACAGATGGGGGTTGTGCTCACAGCCCAACACCGTGCAGGATGCTTTGCATTTGCCACAGAACACCAGGATTGCCAAATTCACCACTGTGACGCCCTGTGCTCTTCACAGATGAAAGCAGGTTCACACAGAGTATGTGACAGACGTGACAGTCTGGAGACGACGTGGAGAGTGATCAGCTGCCTGCAACATCCTTCAGCATGACCGGTTTGCAGTGTGTCAGTAATCGTGTGGGGTGGCATTTCTTTGGAGAGCCACACAGCCCTCCATGTGCTCACCAGAGGTAGCCTGACTGTGATTAGGTACCGAGATGAGATCTTCAGACCACTTGTGAGACCATATGCTGGTGCGGTTGGCCATGGGTTCCTCCTAATGCAGGACAATGCCAGACCTCAAGTGGCTGGAGTGTGTCAGCAGTTCCTGCATGATGAAGGCATTGAAGCTATGAACTGGCCCACCCGTTCCCCAGACCTGAATCCGAATGAGCACATCTGGGACATCATGTCTCGCTCCATCCACCAACATCACGTTGCACCACAGACTGTCCAGGAGTTGGCGGATGCTTTAGGCTGTGTGCACACGCTGCGGATTATGTGCGGATTCATCCGCGCGGATTTTGTAAAATCCGCAGGTGAAACCGCAGGTCAAAAGACCTGCGGTTTTACCTGCGGATTGCTCTGCGGTTTTGCCCTGCGGTTTTTCATCTCCTCAATGGAGGAGATGGCAAACCGCAGGAGAATCCGCAGAAAGAATTGACATGCAATTCTTTCTGCGGATTGAAAACCGCAGATAATCCGCGCGGAAAATTCCGCACCGTCTGCACTGCGGTTTTTGATTCCCATAGGGAATCATGGTACTGTACACCGCAGCAGAAACTGCTGCGGGTCCGCAGCGGCCAAACCGCTGCGGAACCGCAGCAAAATCCGCAGCGTGTGCACACAGCCTAAGTCCAGGTGTGGGAGGAGATCCCTCAGAACATCAGCAACCTCATCAGGAGCATGCCCAGGCATTGTACAGTAGAGAGGTCATACAGGCACGTGGAGGCCACACGCAATACTGAGCCTCATTTTGACTTGTTTTAAGGACATTACATTCCACTTTAATTTTGTGTGCGACTCCAAATCCAGGCCTCCATTGGATAATAATTTGATTTCCATTGATGATTTTTGTGTGATTTTGTTGTCAGCACATTCACCTTTGTACAGAACAAAGTATTCAATGAGAATATTTCATTCATTGAGATCTAGGATGTGTTGAGTGTTCCCTTTTTTTTTTTTGAGCTTTGTATTTAAAGGCTGTTTGCTGTGTGGTCCATCAAACAAGAGGCACCTGTTCACCATTATTACTAATTTTTGTAATGTCAATTTAACTAAATTTTGTTTAATAAAATATATAGTTATATACGTAACATTATTGAGGTGGTACTTATGTAGGCCCTTTCCATATGGGCCAAAATAGAGGCCACATTATCAGGCTTGTTCTTATTTCTACTCTGGTCCGTTTTGCAGACAAAATTTACAATTTACGTGAAGGTGTCAGTGAAAAAAAAAAAAAAAAAAAAAAAAAACACTGATGGCATCCGAGCCCTGTGCTTTCTCACCAAAACACTGGCTGGTTGTGATAAGGACTTTGGAAAAACGCCATCAACGACCACTAATCTCTAGAGGAGGAAGGGGGGGGGGGGGGGTGATGTGGGGACCTCGGCAGCTGATTTCTAGGGAGGAAGGATGGGGGGTAGGGGACCTCAGTCGCTGTTCTCTAGGGCGGACGGATGAGGGGAGGGGGGACCCCGGACGCTGATCTCTAGGGCGGACGGATGAGGGGAGGGGGGACCCCGGACGCTGATCTCTAGGGCGGACGGATGAGGGGAGGGGGGACCCCGGACGCTGATCTCTAGGGCGGACGGATGAGGGGAGGGGGGACCCCGGACGCTGATCTCTAGGGCGGACGGATGAGGGGAGGGGGGACCCCGGACGCTGATCTCTAGGGCGGACGGATGAGGGGAGGGGGGACGCCGGACGCTGATCTCTAGGGCGGACGGATGAGGGGAGGGGGGACCCCGGACGCTGATCTCTAGGGCGGACGGATGAGGGGAGGGGGGACCCCGGACGCTGATCTCTAGGGCGGACGGATGAGGGGAGGGGGGACCCCGGACGCTGATCTCTAGGGCGGACGGATGAGGGGAGGGGGGACCCCGGACGCTGATCTCTAGGGCGGACGGATGAGGGGAGGGGGGACCCCGGACGCTGATCTCTAGGGCGGACGGATGAGGGGAGGGGGGACCCCGGACGCTGATCTCTAGGGCGGACGGATGAGGGGAGGGGGGACCCCGGACGCTGATCTCTAGGGCGGACGGATGAGGGGAGGGGGGACCCCGGACGCTGATCTCTAGGGCGGACGGATGAGGGGAGGGGGGACCCCGGACGCTGATCTCTAGGGCGGACGGATGAGGGGAGGGGGGACCCCGGACGCTGATCTCTAGGGCGGACGGATGAGGGGAGGGGGGACCCCGGACGCTGATCTCTAGGGCGGACGGATGAGGGGAGGGGGGACCCCGGACGCTGATCTCTAGGGCGGACGGATGAGGGGAGGGGGGACCCCGGACGCTGATCTCTAGGGCGGACGGATGAGGGGAGGGGGGACCCCGGACGCTGATCTCTAGGGCGGACGGATGAGGGGAGGGGGGACCCCGGACGCTGATCTCTAGGGCGGACGGATGAGGGGAGGGGGGACCCCGGACGCTGATCTCTAGGGCGGACGGATGAGGGGAGGGGGGACCCCGGACGCTGATCTCTAGGGCGGACGGATGAGGGGAGGGGGGACCCCGGACGCTGATCTCTAGGGCGGACGGATGAGGGGAGGGGGGACCCCGGACGCTGATCTCTAGGGCGGACGGATGAGGGGAGGGGGGACCCCGGACGCTGATCTCTAGGGCGGACGGATGAGGGGAGGGGGGACCCCGGACGCTGATCTCTAGGGCGGACGGATGAGGGGAGGGGGGACCCCGGACGCTGATCTCTAGGGCGGACGGATGAGGGGAGGGGGGACCCCGGACGCTGATCTCTAGGGCGGACGGATGAGGGGAGGGGGGACCCCGGACGCTGATCTCTAGGGCGGACGGATGAGGGGAGGGGGGACCCCGGACGCTGATCTCTAGGGCGGACGGATGAGGGGAGGGGGGACCCCGGACGCTGATCTCTAGGGCGGACGGATGAGGGGAGGGGGGACCCCGGACGCTGATCTCTAGGGCGGACGGATGAGGGGAGGGGGGACCCCGGACGCTGATCTCTAGGGCGGACGGATGAGGGGAGGGGGGACCCCGGACGCTGATCTCTAGGGCGGACGGATGAGGGGAGGGGGGACCCCGGACGCTGATCTCTAGGGCGGACGGATGAGGGGAGGGGGGACCCCGGACGCTGATCTCTAGGGCGGACGGATGAGGGGAGGGGGGACCCCGGACGCTGATCTCTAGGGCGGACGGATGAGGGGAGGGGGGACCCCGGACGCTGATCTCTAGGGCGGACGGATGAGGGGAGGGGGGACCCCGGACGCTGATCTCTAGGGCGGACGGATGAGGGGAGGGGGGACCCCGGACGCTGATCTCTAGGGCGGACGGATGAGGGGAGGGGGGACCCCGGACGCTGATCTCTAGGGCGGACGGATGAGGGGAGGGGGGACCCCGGACGCTGATCTCTAGGGCGGACGGATGAGGGGAGGGGGGACCCCGGACGCTGATCTCTAGGGCGGACGGATGAGGGGAGGGGGGACCCCGGACGCTGATCTCTAGGGCGGACGGATGAGGGGAGGGGGGACCCCGGACGCTGATCTCTAGGGCGGACGGATGAGGGGAGGGGGGACCCCGGACGCTGATCTCTAGGGCGGACGGATGAGGGGAGGGGGGACCCCGGACGCTGATCTCTAGGGAGGATGGATGGGGGGGACCCCGGACGCTGACCTCTAGGGAGGACGGATGAGGGGGGGGGGGACCCCAGACACTGAGGATGCGGGGGGACCCTAATCTCTAGGAAAGACGAATGGTCGGGGTGGGGGGACCTTGTACGCTGAGGATGAGGGGGGACCCCAGACGCTGGTCTCTGAGAACAGATGAGGGGGGACCCCAGACGCTGATCTTTAGTGATGAAAGATAAGGGAGGACCCCAAACACTGATCTGTAGGGAGGAAAGATAAGGGAGACCCCAGTCACTTATCTCTAGGGAGGAAGGATGGGGGGGAGAAACCCCGATCACTGAACCCATAGTCACTCCCCAGAGAGGAGCAGCCGGGTTGTGGGACCTCGTACACAAGTTTGCACAGTTTGCAGGCGCTGATGTCACACATAGCCTGTACTATGACACAGTGTGTCGCGAGTATGTCGGGACAGCTCTCACCGTGACAGCAGAGCCGCCGTCGGGCAGCACACTTCCTCCTCCCCGGGCAGGAGATCCGTCACTTCTCTTCCAGCCCGATGTCACACACCTGTCCGCCGCTACCACCGCTCCAGCCTCTGCAGCAGACATAGCCCCGTCACCTAGCACAGTCCGGGGGTCTCCCCCTCTGCTGAGCGAACTCCGCACCACATTCAGGACCGGAATTCTTCTCTACTACGAGGAGTCACCTGGGCGGTCACAGCACACGTTACTCCATGAGCAGGTGAAGGACCAACATGTGTCACCCGCTACAGCCGCGTATCCAGGAGACAGGGCGGTGGTAACGTGCCCGGCTTACCGGCTGACTACCGACCGCACCGGAAGCTGTTAGGCAATACACAGCAGCTGTGCAATACACTTCCCTGCCTAAGAATACCCCGCCCACATCACCATTAATAACCAATTGGCAGGCGCAGCGAATCAGACCAATCCTGGCGTGTTTCTGTAATTCGGGTTGCTGGATGAGACGCGGTCGGTGATTGGTGCAGATCTGGCATGTGTAGTCACACTCAGTGTTGTGCTGCCGAGCGGTGGTCTCTTGTGCTGCTTCCGCCTATCGCTTGTGGATCACCATTTCTTATATCCATCACGCTCGGACTGGGGAACAGAGGAATCCCCCTGTGCAGCTCTGATACACTCATTCCATTTTATGAGCAGTTCTTGGTATAATTCACTTTCTCGTTCGCCTCATTGGGGGACACAGAGACCATGGGTGTATGCTGCTGCCACTAGGAGGCTGACACTATGCACAAAAAAAGGTTAGCTCCTCCTCCGCAGTGTACACCCCATCGACCGGCACCAATTTCCTCAGTTTAGCTTAGTGTCAGTAGGAGGTGGACACGGGTCTTTCATTAGACCCATATCTACCTCGTCGTGCGTCGTTCCTTTACAGGTTCTACGGAGGGATACAGAGTGAACAGTCACATCTGTACTCCCATATGGAGTCTGCGAGTACGGCGTGTACTGCCACCCCGTATCCTTGCAGTTCTCCGCGGCAGGACCAGCCAGACGGACGCCGACACCGGGACGTGCCAGCGACTCCAGGGGTTCTTGTCGCCAGTCTCCCTCCCACTCGCCTACCAGAGCCTGTCGGTTGGATGAGACGCAGGACTTCTTCAGACCCAGGTAACGGATCGGGGATGGGTGAGTATAGATCTTCTCCCCCCCCCCCCCTTTCTGGGGACAGGGAGCACAGGGCCTTTTTCCTTTCCTCCCCTTGAGAGCGGCTTGCGGCTGCGGCGTCCCCTTCTTCCGACCTCCGCGCCGACCCCCTGCTGACAGGCAGCCGCCGCAACTAATTTAGGCCCCGGCTTCAGTTCGGGCCTACCGCTGCGTCGCGGCCACGCCCCCTGCCCCTTTCTTCTAAGCGGGCTTCTCTCCCGCTCTTCCCAGGCCCTCCCACCGCCTGTCCTTCACCTGCCCAGCCTGCTATTGGCTAGAGGGCGGTGAATTTTAACCCTGCGATGTGCTCCGCCCTCCCTCCTCTCCTGGACGCGCACTTTTTCTCAGGCAGGCGCCATTTTACCAGCCTGTTAGCCGGACACCAGCTCGTCACCGGATCAACTGCCAGCTGTTTTTTTCGTTCAGGAGGTCTATCGGCCGGATTTCGCTCTGACCTGCATCCACTGACAGGTCGCAGAGCATCACTTCTGGGGACACCGGACCATGAGTAGCTCTGCACTGCAGACTGACCCTTCTCCGCCCTCTGTCCCCCAACCTTCCGGCATTACCTCAGCTTTTCACTATGTCTACCTCTAAGTCTGATCGTACCCGCTCTACTGCCCCCCCCTGCACTTTAGTCAAGTTCTTTGCATGTTCTTCGTGCAATCGCAAACTTCCCTCAGGCCAGTCCACTCCCCTCTGCCTGGATTGTAGCAACCCAATTCAGCCTGACGCCGTCCAGGAGCCATCTACGGCTCCAGGTGAGAGTGAACCCCCCCATGCCTGGCTGGGCCTCGTCTCTATCACAATCAGTGGCAGACCTCACCAAGGTGTCTCAGTCCCTGGTGGCCGTTCTTGATAAGTTGCCCCTGGACTCTTCAGCAGGGCCAAGCAGGTCCCAAATTGTTCCATCTGAGTCAGCCAGCGTTAGTCGCAAAAGACCCAGGCAAGATGCCCAGCCGGATTCCTCTCCTAGTCCCATCTCACCGCATAGCCCTTCTCAGCAGCCTCCCTCTCGGGCCTCCTCTCCCGAGTCAGGTGAAGCGCTTTCGGACAGGTCATCTGAGGGGATTTTAGAGCTGAATTCAGACCAGGATGCAAACATGAAGGTCACAGTGCAGAACCTCATTGCAGCGATCCATCGTACTTTCGATATTGCTGACTCCCCTGCGAAATCCTCAGATCAGGAGGTTTCGTTCAGACGGGCAGAAGCTCCCTCCAGGGTTTTTCCTTTCCATTCCGAGTTTGGGAAGATTTTTACCAAGGAAAGAGAGGATCCGACCAGACGCTTTCAAAGAGGAAAACGTCTAGGCGTACTCTACCCATTTGCTAAGGAGCTCACGGACAACTGGTCGGCCTCTCCCTCGGTGGATCCGCCCGTGTCCAGGCTTTCCAATAACACGGTTCTCCCGCTTTCAGGCGTGGCATCCCTAAAGGATTCTAATGACAGGATTATAGAATCCCTGGCGAAGTCTGCCTTTGAAGCGGCTTCAGCGGCTGTGTGCCCAATCTTTGCTTCATCCTGGGCAGCAAAGGCCATAGCCACTTGGGCAGACGACCTTCGTCAAGGTGTCTTAGATAAGGCGCAACCGGAGCGTTTGGCCGATCTCGCCAATCAGATCTCCCATGCTGGGGACTATCTTCTTTCCGCTTCCTTGGATGCCGCATCCTGTGCAGTTCAGGCGTCAAGCAACGTAGTTGCAATTCGACGTACAGTTTGGCTAAAGGCCTGGCAAGCGGACTTGTCTTCTAAAAAGTCCCTCACTAACCTGCCTTTTCAGGGGGTGCGCCTCTTTGAATCCCAATTGGACCAGATTATTAAGGACGCCACCGGAGGCACGAGTTCACTCCTCCCTCAGCCCAATCCTCGCAGACCTCCACTAAGGCGTCAGTTTCGACCCTTTCGGACTTTCCGCCGTTTCAATACTGCGGACAACTCCTCCAGCCAACAGAGACCGCAGGCTCGCCAAGAGTGAAAGAAAGTTTCCTTCAGACCCACTCCTTCCTGGCGATCCCACTCTTCCCAGGGCAGACCGTCCAGATCTGGACGGTCTACTTCAGCATGACTATCGTCGGACACGTGAGGGGCCTTTCCAATTGGGAGGCCGACTTCCTTCCTTCAGGGACGTTTGGCTGGCCTCCGTAGAGGACGCTTGGGTCAGGGAGGTCGTATCCTCAGGATACAAGATACAGTTCGTCTCTCTCCCACGGGATCGTTTCTTCGAATCCCGGCCTCCAAAGGATCCAGCCTTGATCCCGGGGTTCTCTACGGCTATCGCCTCTCTCCTCAGACAGCACCACTACCAGCTCGTCGCACTGCCCTTCGGTCTTGCCACCGCTCCCAGACTCTTCACAAAGATCGTGGCTGCGTTGATGGCTTTGTTGAGAGTCAGAGGTCTCGTTCTTTTCCCGTACCTAGACGATATTCTGATCAGGGATCCCTCATTTCAACAGGCTCACCAAAGTTTGTCAATCATCCTGGACACTCTTTCCGATTTCGGTGGATCTTCAACAGGAAAAAGTCCTGTCTGGTTCCTACCCAACGCCTGGCCTTTCTAGGCCTTCTGTTCGACACTCGTCGGTCAAGGGTCTTTCTCCCACAAGAGAAGATTCTCTCTCTGCAGCAGGAAGTACGATCGCTGCAGATCTCACGATTCCCGTCCCTCCGTACAGCCAGGAGGGTCCTGGGAAAGATGGTGGCGGCGATAGAGGCAGTTCCCTTTGCCCAATTTCACGCCAGACCTCTCCAGCAGGCCATTCTGTCGAAGTGGAACAGGTCGCCTCGGTCCCTGGATCGCCCTGTTCCTCCTTCTTACCGGATCAAGCGGTCCCTCAACTGGTGGTTGTCGTCACCTCTCATTCTATCGGGTCGATTCTTCCTTCCCATTCGCTGGCAGATAGTAACCACAGATGCCAGTCTCCTCGGTTGGGGTGCAGTGTTCCGCAACCACACTGTTCAGGGTCGATGGTCGGATCGGGAATCAGTACCGATCAACATTCGGGAGATTCGAGCTATCCATCTTGCTCTCGTTCACTGGGAAAGGCTCCTCAAGGAACTGCCGGTACGGATTCAGTCAGACATCGCCACAGCGGTGGCATATGTCTACCGCCAAGGGGGAACACGGAGTGTCTCAGCCCTGGCGGAGGGGTCCAAGATTCTTCGTTGGGCGGAGATTTCCGTTCCGACAATTTCCGCGGTGCACATTCCCGGCGTAGACAACTGGGCCGACGATTTTCTCAGCTGCAAGGGTCTCGCGGCGGGAGAGTGGTTCCTCCATCCGGAGGTGTTTCATCTGCTCTGCCTTCGGTGGAGAACCCCGGATGTAGACCTCATGGCGTCTCGCCTCAACTGGAAAGTCCCACAATTCGTGTCCAGGTCTCGGGACCCTCTGGCAGTGGGCGCCGACGCCCTGGCCGTTCCTTGGTCCCAGTTCGGCCTTCCCTACCTGTTCCCTCCTCTGCCTCTTCTTCCCAACCTGTTGAAAAAGATCAAGGCAGAAGGAATTCCAGTCATTCTCATCGCCCCGAATTGGCCCAGAAGGTCTTGGTTCGCGGACATTGTCAACCTTCTCGCGGACGCCCCCTGGAAGCTTCCAGACAGAACAGATCTGCTGTCTCAGGGACCGATTTGCCACCCCAATTCTCGGCCACTCAATTTAACGGCGTGGCTGTTGAGACCGAGGTTCTGAAACGGGCAGGATTTTCCGACCAGGTAGTTCAGACCATGATCCGAGCCAGAAAGCCATCATCTTCCAAGATCTACTACCGTACTTGGAAGGCCTATTTCACTTGGTGTGAGACCAATGACATCGCGCCCATGTCCTTTTCGCTCCCTTCAGTCCTAGCGTTTCTTCAGGCAGGATTGGATGCGGGCCTTGCCCTCAGTTCCCTGAAGGGTCAAGTTTCGGCGCTGTCCATTCTATTTCAGAAAACATTGACTTCCCGTCCTCAGGTTAAGACCTTTCTTCAGGGCGTGGCTCACACGGTTCCGCCGTACCGGTCGCCCGTGGATCCATGGGATCTTAATCTGGTTCTTGAGGTTCTGCAAGGTCCTCCCTTTGAACCCCTCAGGGATATTTCCCTTTCTCTCCTTTCTTGGAAGGTAGCCTTTCTGGTGGCCATCACCTCCGTCCGGCGCGTGTCGGAATTGGCAGCTCTTTCGTGCCGCTCCCCTTTTCTGGTGCTCCACCAGGATAAGGTAGTTCTGCGGCCTCCGCACTCTTTCCTGCCGAAGGTGGTGTCCTCGTTTCACCTCAACGAGGATATCGTGCTATCATCCTTTTGTCCGTATCCAACTCATCCCCGAGAGCGGTCCTTGAACAAGCTGGACCTGGTTAGGGCAATAAGAGTCTATCTGTCTAGGACGACTTCCTTGCGAAAGACAGAGTCTCTTTTCATTATCCCTGATGGGGCGCGGAAAGGTCACTCGGCGTCAAAGGCCACTATTGCTCGCTGGATCAGAAAGTTAATTCTGGAAGCCTACCGAGTTAAGCGTCGCGGAGCCCCTCCGGGGATCAGGGCCCACTCTACTCGGGCAGTGGGTGCCTCCTAGGCGGTGCACCACAGAGCTTCCACGCTGCAGCTTTGCAAAGCTGCAACATGGTCATCGGTTCACACGTTTGTGAAATTCTACAGAGTCCACACCTACGCTTCGGCGGACGCCAGCCTAGGTAGACGGATTCTGCAGGCCGCGGTGGTGAGTCCGCTGGCCTGATGGAAGTTTGTTTCCCACCCCAGGGACTGCTTTGGGACGTCCCATGGTCTCTGTGTCCCCCAATAAGGCGAACGAGAAAACAGGATTTTTTGGGTTGCTTACCGTAAAATCTGTTTCTCGGAGCCTTCATTGGGGGACACAGCACCCTCCCATGTTTTTTAACTCCTGTTCTTATGTTTGTCGGTTGGTTACAGTTGAGTTGTCTGTTCTGTTTTCATTCTGTTTGTTACTTCTCCTACTGCTTTCTCACTAACTGAGGAAATTGGTGCCGGTCGGTGGGGTGTATACTGCGGAGGAGAACGAAGCTAACATTTTTTTGTGCATAGTGTCAGCCTCCTAGTGGCAGCAAAGCATACACCCGTGGTCTCTGTGTCCCCCAATGAAGGCTCCGAGAAACAGATTTTACGGTAAGCAACCCAAAAAATCCTGTTTTATTCACTCTGTACAGAAAAAGCAGCATCTCATCACTCATTAACTGAACTACCCAGTTTATTATTATATAGAAACTAGCCGTTGCCGAACTTGCCCGGGCATAGTAACTACTCTCCATTAACAGCTCCGCTCTCCACGCGCCATCACGGACTCTACTTCTGCAGCCCCGCTCTCCATGCGCCGTCCCGCTCTATCCCTCCACAGCCCCACTCTCCATCCGTGTCCCGCTCTCCCTCCACATCCCTGCTCTCTCCTCCACAGACCTGCACTCTCCCTCCACAACCCCTCTCTCCACGCGCCATCCCGCTCTATCCCTCCACAGCCCCGCTCTCCATCCATGTCCCTCTCTCCCTCCACAGACCTGCACTCTCCCTCCACAACCCCTCTCTCCACGTGCCATCCCGCTCTATCCCTCCACAGCCCCGCTCTCCATCCGTGTCCCACTCTCCCTCCACAGCCCTGCTCTCTCCCTCCATAGACCCGCACTCTCCCTCCACAACCCCTCTCTCCACGCGCCATCCCGCTCTATCCTTCCACAGCCCCGCTCTCTCCCTCGCAGCTTCTCTCTCCACCCGAGTCCCGCACTTTCCCTCTGCAACCCCGCTCTCCATCTGCCAGTGGGCTGGGCTATGTGGAGTGGGCTTGATACATACACACATACTGTTAGCGTGGCTGGTCTGGAGCCGGAATCTACAGGAGTGGACCCTCTGGGCCGTGGCACTGAGGGGCCCCGGGCGAGCTGCCAGGTGGAACTGACCCCTATATAGGGACCGTTAGGAGCAGGCCCAGGGGTTCAAGTACCACGGTAGCCGGTACCGAGAGGGGCGACTCAGGATGGACTGGAGTAGGAGTGTGGGACTGAAGTGTAGATGGCAGAACCGAGCTGAAACACAGGAGACAGGAGTGGAGTAAGACTGTAGACTGGAACATGGAGGGACTGAAGTGTAGATGACAGGACAGAGCTGGAACACAGGAGACAGGAATGGAGTAAGACAGTAGACTGGAACGTGGAGGGATGGCTGGAGCAGGAACACAGGAGACAGGATTAGAGGAGGACGGCAGGACTGGAGCAGGATGGAACAGGAACACCAGAGACAGGACTGGAGTAGGACGGAACAGGAACACCGGAGGCAGGACTGGAGTAGGACGGCAGGACTGGAGCAGGATGGAACAGGAACACCGGAGGCAGGACTGGAGTAGGATGGAACAGGAACACTGGAGGCAGAACGAGAGTAGGACGGCAGGACTGGAGCACAGCAGGGGACACGGATAGCAGGACTGCGAGGCGGCTGCAGGGAGCACACGAGAACGGGATTGTGAGACTGCAGAGAGCACACGAAGAAGCGAGGCCCAGTGTGCTAGGAAACAACGATCAGGCGCCTCCCTCAGGGGGAAGCGGCCTGATATGCCCCTGTCTGGTCTGCCATTGGTCAGGGGGTGCTTCCAGGTCAGGGCATAGCCGGAGCACAAGAAGCAGAAGGGAGGCGCGGCCTATGGCGCATGCGCATTTCATGCAAAGACGCCGTCGGCCGCGCGCCTGTCAGAGGTGACCGCCGTGGCTGTCGGGCGGCGAGGGGCTGCGGCGTGGGAGCGATGGCCGGGTGAGTATGCAGAGACGGCGTGGGAGTATGTCGGAACAGCGTGACACATACATACACTCAGCTTTATATATATAGATAAAGGCAAATTTGAATGAGGGTAGTGTAATATTTGTATGCAGGTGAAAAGTGGGCCCCCCAAGGTCAATGTTACTGGTGGGCCCTTGGCACCCCAGTCCAACACTGATATCCATACAGACATAAGGAAAGAAAGAATTCTTTTAATATTCATGCACTGTATTTTTACTTAATAATCTATTTTTGTATTAATAAATATTGTATTTCATAATATCTGGTGACTCAGGTCCTCCTTTTCAATGCATTGGGTATTTTGCTGTCTAGCAATGATCAGAACATTGCCAGTTGTAGCCTTACTCTATAGTGTGTTCTTATATTCGGATCTTTGTTGCCGGACCTTGGAATTGCCTTTTGATTATTCGTTTTTATTACCCGTTTTGCCTCTGACTTCACTTACCTGACCCAGGACTTTGACTCTGACTATCCGTTTGTCTCATCCCTTTGTCTTTGATGTACATTCCTGGTCTTTGACCTCGGACTCTTTGTATTCCCCGCCTCATGGCTTGTCCGTGAGAAGTGACTTACTGTCGCAGTCAGACTTGTGGTCCTTGATGACTTTAATATGTATGAGGACCTTTAGAGTGAACTCACGTGCAGCAGATTAGTTGCTGATTTTTTTGTGAATTTCCTATCCTAAAGCAATTAATGAAAAGTTATTTCTTTGTGAGCTTCTGTCACTCATGGCATAGGAGAGTCACCAGCAGCTGTCCTCTGTGCAAGAAAAGTATGTGGACTCGCCCGTCGACTCCAAATGCTAATGACATCACAGCAGCACACCTAAGAAGGTTGTGATGTGACAGCTGATCACCTGATATAAGCCAAGAGAAGCAGCATCTGGACTGTTTTCATCGGCAACCAATCCCACTTTTGCAGAAAACATACCTATTCCATGCCTTCTCCATGCCTTCTACAAGTTTCCTTTCTAGTTACTTAGACTACATTCCCACATTGACCTTTTGGTGCTTTTTTTATGTAGAATTTCTGCACCTATTATTCAGGTTACTTATGTTTTTTCATTGTATGTTTGCGTGCTTTTTTTAATATGAGTTTTTATCGTGTTTTGACGCTGCAGTTTTTGTCTCTGTTTGGTGTGTCATTCGTTAAATAAAGCTGCTTGTTTTTTAAACATTATGGTATTTGGATTTCACTGAACTTTATTGATATACGTAGGTGCGGATTACTTGTGATTTTGATGAGTTTCCACCACAGAAATGCATTAAAAACGCATGTGCGATCTGCATCTAATGTAAGTCTATGGGGAAAATCTGTACAGAAATCTCAGTGTACCCAGAAATTGACATGCTGCGGATCTGAAACATGCACCACAGGTCGGTTTACGCTGAGTGACTAAGACGCACAGTGGGCATGAGATTTCTAGAAATCCCATCTACTTTGCTAGAACAGTAAGATGCTGCTTTTATGACGCAGGGAAAACAAGCAGCGGCAAAAACACTCTTAGATGTTATAGGAGAGTTGTCAAGTGTGCAGTGTCTTACCTAAGGGTACCGTTACACTTAGCGATGCACCAGCGATCCCGACAGCGATATGGATCGCTGGTACATCGCTAAGTGGTCGATAGTGAGCTGCCACACAGGCAGATCTCATCAGCGACATCGCTGGGGTCGGGGGTCGCTACTTACCTGTCAGAGGCGGCGATCCTGACGTCCACGCGTCGCTCGTCGGCGCCACAGGAAGCGCCCGACGAGAAATGGTCCTGGACCTTCTCGCGCGACCAGCGATAATCAGCGGGGGAGCCGGTCGGAGGTATCACATGTAGCGATATCGCTAGCAATATCGCTGCTACGTCACAAAATCGGTGACTTAACAGCGATATTGCTAGCGATATCGCAGTGTGTAACGGTAGCTTAAGGGAAAACACTAAAGACCCCCCATGCACAGTGGATGGTTGTCAACCGAACAATCATTCGTCTAATATCTGTTCCAACTCCTCCATACACAGAACCGTGCAGTTCTGCCAAACTTTCTTGTGTTTTAAAGGGGAGAGAGGAGAAAGCCTCTGCCAGCCAACTCCGAAAGTTGCTTGTCTCCTGAGTAACAAAGGGTTTGGATGCTGAAATTCATCAAAAGCATATGTCAGAGTACAGTTGGGGGACTGCCATAAACATTAGACCATTGGCTGATCCCGCTGAGATTGACTGACTTTACAATGTAGGGATCCCTTAACAGCAGAGGGCCCTGTACTAAATACAGTATTTGGGCTCCTTGACTTCCAGGAGCTAATTTGGTGACAGAAGAATGTCGGCTATATACCACTGCTTTCTAGAAAATCCCTCACTACTGTACCATTCTATCAGTATTTGAGACATTTGAGAAGAATGTAGCTAGCTATATATACTGTTATGAATCTGTGTCCTGCCACACTTATGCAGAGATCCAGATCCTCACATTTGTCTCCAGAGGCTAAGTCCTTTCAGCCAGCTTCTGAGCATGCTCCTGGAATGAGCTCCCATTGGAGTTCAGGAGTCAGGTGCTCAGGTCCTGCTCCTGATTCCATTGGTTCAGCTCAGGGCTCTGGAGATTTCCGGAAGGTCCCGGTCACTATAAAAAAAATGCGCATGGCTGTTCCGCCATGCGCTAGTATTTTTCATACTTGCTGCTGTGTGTTTGGTATTGGATGCTTGGACTGGTGAATGACTTATTATGAAACCCCTTCCCTCTGATATTACGATTGTGTGAGTGATTGGGCAGCCGCCAGTAGCAGCCCTAGCGCCAGAGCGCTCCAGCAATACCTTTTGCAGCAGCTAAGCGTCCTGCATTGCGGCAGCGTCTTCGCAGCGCCTTGCTTGTGGCTCTGTTCACGCCGCGCTGCGGTTGCAGCGTCCCGGGTGTTCGCAGTTGCAACACCTCGTACCTTATTTTTTACGGTAGGTCTGTAGGGGATAGTCCTGGTGTTTAAGACTATTTCTGTGACCTTTAATACCATGTCCACATCGCTGAAGTCTGTGACCCTATACAAGCGGTATTTGTGTTTTTGTTTGGCAGCTCTGTGCATATAACAGAGTCTGCTTTGGTGCACGGAGTGCAGCTAAAACCCTGTGCACATTACCGCCTGAGTGCCCTGCCTCTTTGAGCAGCGGCTACCCCATCTGCCGCACGGTGGACCCCGAGCAGTGAACACACTTTATTTTAATTTTATTTAGTGCGTTCCACCGCTCATAACATAATACTAGCGCTAGGGTCTGGCTAGGGATGGCAGATCAGCAGCAGCTGTTACAGCTTGTGCGTCAGCTTGAGGCTCGTCTTGCTACTCTTGAGAGGTCTCTCGCAGCTGCGCAGGCTACAGATGCTGCCATCCAGGCACTCACAGATGCGGTAGGACCTATGTCCATGTCCGCCCTTGCACCGACAGTTACCCGCCTCCCGTTGCCCAATAAATATGCTGGGGATGGCGCCTCCTGTAGGGGTTTTATCAGCCAGTGCTCGAAACACCTGGAGCTGCTGGCTGCGCAATTCCCTACGGAGCGGGCCAAGGTGGCTTTTGTTATCTCCCTGAGGTCAGGCAAGGCGCTGGAATGGGCTACGCCTCTGTGGGAGCTTGGTGACCCCGAGATTCGGTCCGCGGCTAACTTGCTAACTGCCATCAGGCAAGTTTTTCTCGGTCCCCAGGTCACGCATGATACGTCCCTGTAATTACTCCCCCTTACTCAGGGGTCACTCTCGGTTAGCCAGTATGCCGTCCGTTTTCAGACACTGGCGTCCGAGTTGGAATGGTCCGACAAGGCCCTAATCCCTGTTTTTTGGCAAGGTCTAGCGGAGCATGTGAAGGATGCTCTCTCTACTAGAGAGATTCCCACTAGCTTGGAAGAGCTAATCTCAGTCTCCTCACGCATCGATCTCCATTTTTCGGAGCGCGGTATGGAGTGAGCTCACTCCAAGCACAAATCCGTTTCTGCTCCCAAATTTTTTGTACCCCTTGAGCTAGACAAGCCGGAGGTTCTACCTCCTGAGCCCATGGAGGTGTCTCGCACCAACTTTAATACAGACTCTGACGAGGAATCCATCTGCGGCTGTCACCATGTCTGTGCGGTTTCTCCGGAAGCCGGCTCCCCGCAAAGGTCGGAGTCTGAACCGGCTATCGAGACCTTTGTCCCTCCTCATCTCAGGGCTCAGGTGCTCGCCTGGGCGCATGCGCCTAACACGCACCACCATCGGGGCTATATGCAGGTCTCAAAAATGTTGGCTGATGCGTATTGGTGGCCCCATAGAGCTCGGGACATAAAAAAAATTTATTCAGGCTTGCACTTTATGTGCTCAGTCTAACCCTCCTAGGCAGAGGGTGGCGACATCTGCCGACATGCGGCAGCGTGCCTCTGTCACTCCCGCTCCTACTATCTCCCAAGTGTCCCTCTTGAAACCTGGTGACCTTGGTTCCTCTGATGCCTTCCAGGTGTCTCGGGTTGCGGTAACCCCTACCTGGACACCAAGCTCGCCCTCGAACGGGTTTGAGCCCTATGCCACCGTAGGGCACAGGGTATGCGCCTGGAGGGCTCGGGGAGGAGGGGGCCTTAGGAGGGGGGGTAATGTTAGGAATCTGTGTCCTGCCATACTTATGCAGAGATCCAGATCCTCACATTTGTCTCCAGAGGCTAAGTCCTTTCATCCAGCTTCTGAGCATGTTCCTGGAATGAGCTCCCATTGGAGTTCAGGAGTCAGGTGCTCAGGTCCTGCTCCTGATTCCATTGGTTCAGCTCAGGGCTCTGGAGATTTCCGGAAGGTCCCGGTCACTATAAAAAATGCGCATGGCTGTTCCGCCATGCTCTAGTATTTTTCATACTTGCTGCTGTGTGTTTGGTATTGGATGCTTGGACTGGTGAATGACTTATTATGAAACCCCTTCCCTCTGATATTACGATTGTGTGAGTGATTGGGCAGCCGCCAGTAGCAGTGCTAGCGCCAGCGCGCTTCAGCAATGCCTTTTGCAGCAGCTAAGCGCCCTGCATTGCGCCAGCGTCTTTGCAGCGCCTTGCTTGCGGCTCTGTTCACGCCGCGCTGCGGTTGCAGCCTCCCGGGTGTTCGCAGTTGCGACTCCTCGTACCTTATTTTTTACGGTAGGTCTGTAGAGGATAGTCCTGGTATTTAAGGCTATTTCTGTGACCTTTAATACCGTGTCCACATCGCTGAAGTCTGTGACCTGTGATAAAACACTCCGGGATCACCTTTGCTGGGGTCAAAGGTCACGTGCGTTCAGCATGAAACTCAGGCGCAGAGCTGGGATACGGGTAGCTGTCATGTCCACCAACTCCTTCAGCTGGGCCATCATCACCCGATTAGCTTCTTGCTGGACGGCGGTGGACTGTACCAGCGCTTTCACCACGTCCTCCATGCTCATGCTTGCAACGTGATGCCCGCCTTCTCCACCACAATGTGATAAAACACTCCGGGATCGCCTTTGCTGGGGTCAAAGGTCACGTGCATTCAGCATGAAACTCAGGCGCAGAGCTGGGATTCGGGTATAACTGACACTGTGTCAAGTTTATTAATGGTGAAAGCAATGCATAAAGAAATAAAACATAAAACAAATCCTTGCCTGTCCGGCACTAACTAAACAAAGTACAACCTAACTACCAACTGGCGGGCTTCTCCCGTCCAGCCAAACCACATTTGCAGTGGGCACTGCTTTCACTCACGTGTGTCTCTCACACAGACAGGCTCTCTGTGTTCCCAGGCTGAGACACTCACACAACCACCTGGCATCCTTTTATATCCACCTCCCATTATTCATTAGTAAGCAGGTGCGATACTGACCAGACTAGGCCACATAGGAAAAGAATCTGGGCGAGATATACCTGCCCTCATCCACTATTCCAACATGATTCTCACATATCCCCCCCCCCTCTGCTCAGACCACTCCGGTCGAGCAATGACACCCGCCAAACAGTGCACTTGGGACAGGGCATCTGCATTCCCCATCTGTACCCCTGGGCGGTGCTCCACCGTAAAAGTGTAGGCCTGCAGGGCAAGGAACCACCGGGTCACCCGGCTATTCCGTTCCTTGTTCAAGTGCATCCACTTGAGAGGGGCATGGTCAGTGATCAGCCTGAACTTTCGGCCCACCAGGTAATATTTGAGGGCCTCTAGAGCCCACTTAATGGCGAGGCACTCTTTTTCTATGACTGCATACCTTTGCTCGTGTTTATTCAGCTTCCTGCTGAGATAGAGGACTGGGTGTTCCACTCCGTCCCTCACTTGTGAGAGTACGGCCCCGATACCGGTATCAGAGGCATCCGTTTGTACCACAAACTCGCTGCGGAAGTCCGGAGTCACCAGTACGGGCTGAGAGCAAAGTGCCCGTTTTAGGCTATGGAAGGCTTCTTCAGCCGCTAAACTCCATTTAATCATGACAGAGTCTTTCCCTTTTGTAAGATCCGTCAGGGGGGTAGCGATGGCTGCAAAATTGGGTATGAACCGGCGATAATAGCCGGCGATCCCCAGAAAGGCTTGCACCTGCTTCTTGTTGACAGGTTGCGGCCAGTCCTGAACCGCCTGAATCTTATCGAGCTGGGGTTTAACAACACCCCTCCCAATTACATACCCCAAATACCGGGCTTCTTCCAGCCCGATATGACATTTCTTGGGGTTCGCGGTTAGACCTGCCTCCCACAGGTCGTCAATCACAGCTTGTACTTTCTGGAGATGAGTCTCCCAGTCCAAGCTGTAAATGACAATGTCATCCAAATAGGCCGAAGCGTACTGCCTATGTGGCCTCAGGACTCGATCCATCAGTCTCTGGAAGGTCGCCGGTGCTCCGTGCAGTCCAAACGGCATATACACATACTGAAATAGACCTTCCGGCGTAGCAAATGCCGTCTTTTCTCTGGCAGCCTCCGCCAGAGGGATCTGCCAATACCCATTTGTTAGGTCTAGGGTCGTAATATATCGGGCTTTACCTAACCGATCTATTAACTCGTCGACCCGGGGCATAGGGTAGGCATCAAATTTTGAGACCGCATTCAGTTTCCTGAAGTCATTGCAGAACCGGATTGTGCCGTCCGGTTTAGGAATTAACACAATCGGGCTGGACCAAGCATTGTGCGATTCCTCAATGACGCCTAACTCTAACATTGCCTTCACTTCTCGGGAAACGGCTTCACGGCGCGCTTCCGGAATTCTGTAGGGTTTCACGTGAACAGTGACACCAGGTTCCGTTACGATGTCATGTTTCATTAGCGTAGTCTGCCCTGGTTTTTCTGAGAAAAACTTTTGGTTGTGAAGTAGAAACTGCCTGACCTCAGTCTTTTGCCGCTCCGAGAGAGTCTCTGCAACCCGTACCTCCGGTATGGTATGCGAGCAGACGGGACGGGCCAGCTCCGCTGACAAGGCAGACCGATCTTTCCAGGGTTTTATCAGATTTACATGATAAACCTGTTCAGGTTTCCGTTTACCTGCCTGGTATACTTTGTAGTTTACTTCACCAACTCTTTCCTTAATCTCAAAGGGGCCCTGCCACTTTGCCAGGAACTTACTGTCCACCGTGGGAACCAGGATCAACACCCTATCTCCGGGTGCAAACGTACGGATCTTGGCGCCCCTATCATAGATTCTTTTTTGGGCTCCTTGAGCCTGCATCATGTGTTCTTTGACTATAGGCATAACAGCCGCAATACGGTCCTGCATTTGTGTGACGTGATCTTACCGTTTTAAATGGAGTGACCTGACCCTCCCAGGATTCTTTGGCGATGTCTAACAGTCCACGAGGACGTCGGGCGTACAACAACTCGAAAGGCGAGAACCCTGTGGAAGACTGGGGCACTTCCCTGATGGCAAAAAGCAAATACGGAAGTAAATAGTCCCAGTTCTTCCCATCCTTGTCTATCGCCTTTCTCAGCATCTGCTTCAGAGTTTTATTGAACCGTTCGACCAACCCATCTGTTTGAGGGTGATACACGGATGTGCGTAACGGTTCGATTTGTAACAACCGGCAGAGCTCCTTCATTACCCTGGACATAAAGGGGGTCCCCTGGTCGGTAAGTATCTGTTTTGGTATACCGACCCGACTAAACACATGCACCAGTTCCTTGGCAATCGTCTTGGTGGCCGTGTTACGCAAAGGGATGGCCTCCGGGTAACGAGTGGCATAATCCAAGATGACCAGGATATGTTGGTGTCCACGTGCAGACCGTGGAAGGGGCCCAACTAAATCCATCCCAGTCCTCTCAAACGGGACCTCAATAATAGGTAGGGGTACCAAAGGGCTACAGAACCGGGGCTTAGGCGCAGAGGCTTGGCAGTCAGGACAAGACTCACAATATACACAAATATCGTGATGCATGCCTGGCCAAACAAAACAGTGTAATATCCTTTCGGTGGTTTTCTGGACTCCCAGGTGACCTCCCATCACATGTCCGTGGGCCAGGTCCAGCACCTTCCGCCGGTAGGGTTTTGGCACGACTAATAGTTGCACCGTGTCTTCCCCCTTTTTCTCTATCTGATAGAGTAAATCATTCTCCAGAACCATGTAAGGATATGCCAGCCTAGAGCCAGGTTCTACGGGTACCCCATTTATTACTTTTACATTTGTCCTAGCGTGAGAAAGGGTAGGATCCTTTATTTGCTCGCTTTGGAAGTCACCTTTCTGAACTTCTAAATCCGGCAAACGGGGAGGTGGACGGCTGTCGGCCTCCTCCTCTACCCTGGTCTCCTCCGTATCATCCACCATGACCGAAAACGGGAACTGCAGGTCATTTCCAGCAGACTCTTCCCCCGAGTCTTCCGGGGAGACCTCTTCCAGGGGTTCGGGACCCACACGCACCCTGGGAGAAGAATCATGTACACTATTACCCTGGGGTATCAACTGATTCTCCCACAATTGCCAGAAGTGGGGAAAATCCCGGCCCAGGATAACATCATGCAATAACGCCGGGACGAGTCCCACTTTATGTTGCACAGACCCATAGGAAGTAGTAATGCATATGACCGTGGTGAGGTACGAACAGGTGTCTCCATGCACACACGTTACAGAAAATTTGTCTGCTGGTCCAGTCGGGGCTGACACCAGACTGGCCTTCACCAGAGTCACCACACTTCCCGAGTCTAACAATGCCACCACATTTTTTCCATCAACAGTTAAATCACACAAGTGTTTTTCCACCTCCTTTTGACCAGCATTCACACTCACTACCCGTGCAACCATAGACATGCGGTTTTTAGAGTCTGTGACATCGCACTGCATGGGTTCAGTAGTGAGCGGACAGTTCGCAACAATGTGTCCCATCTCTTGGCAGCGGAAACACCTAACGGGCCCCTTGCTTAGACCATAGTTCGTTACTCTTAGCCTCGCAGTGCGGGCAGTCCCGTTTTCATCCCCCAATGTCTTAGGGATTTTTCCATCTCCCCTACTCCCTGGAACAGTCTTACCGGTTCCACGTGGAGATGATGAAGAACGAGGTGGGGTAGCGTCGTCTCGGAGTCCTTCCGCCACGGAGTAACGTTCAACCAGATCCACTAGTTGATCTGCCGTCACAGGATTTCCATGGCTTACCCACTTCCTCATGGCTGGCGGTAGAGCTCTCAGGTACTTGTCCATGACAACTCTCTGGATTATCTCTGGCGCTGTCAGCACCTCGGGTTGTAGCCACTTCTTCGTCACATGGATCAGGTCGAACATCTGTGACCGCGGTGGTTTATCCGGCTGATAAGTCCATTGATGCACTCTCTGTGCACGAACAGCGGTCGTCACTCCCAGCCGGGCCAAGATCTCGGCTTTCAGTTTGTCAAAGTCCTGCGCAGCTTCAGGCTCTAAGTCATAATAAGCCTTTTGGGCCTCACCGGAAAGAAACGGGGCAATCAGGCCGGCCCATCATGCCTTCGGCCATTTTTCTCGCACCGCCGTCCGTTCAAACGTGGTCAGGTATGCCTCGACGTCATCTTCGGTCGTCATCTTCTGCCAGTACCGACTCACGTGAATCACTCTCGACTCGGCTTCCAGGTTAACCTCATGTAGGCTTGCCAGGCGCTGCGCCACCTGCTGGAGAAGCGAACGATCGGTAGCTGTCATGTCCACCAACTCCTTCAGCTGGGCCATCATCACCCGATTAGCTTCTTGCTGGACGGCGGTGGACTGTACCAGCGCTTTCACCACGTCCTCCATGCTCATGCTTGCAACGTGATGCCCGCATTCTCCACCACAATGTGATAAAACACTCCAGGATCGCCTTTGCTGGGGTCAAAGGTCACGTGCGTTCAGCATGAAACTCAGGCGCAGAGCTGGGATTCGGGTATAACTGACACTGGGTCAGGTTTATTAATGGTGAAAGCAATGCATAAAGAAATAAAACATAAAACAAATCCTTGCCTGTCCAGCACTAACTAAACAAAGTACAACCTAACTACCAACTGGCGGGCTTCTCCCGTCCAGCCAAACCACAGTTGCAGTGGGCACTGCTTTCACTCACGTGTGTCTCTCACACAGACAGGCTCTCTGTGTTCCCAGGCTGAGACACTCACACAACCACCTGGCATCCTTTTATATCCACCTCCCATTATTCATTAGTAAGCAGGTGCGATACTGACCAGACTAGGCCACATAGGAAAGGAATCTTGGCGAGATATACCTGCCCTCATCCACTATTCCCACATGATTCTCACAGACCCTATACAGACTCAGCGGTATTTGTGTTTATGTTTGGCAGCTCTGTGCATATAACAGAGTCTGCTTTGGTGCACGGAGTGCAGCTAAAACCCTGTGCACATTACCGCCTGAGTGCCCTGCCTCTTTTAGCAGCGGCTACCCCATCTGCCGCACGGTGGACCCCGAGCGGTTAACGCACTTTATTTTAATTTTATTTAGTGCGTTCCACCGCTCATAACATATACTGTACATATTCATATGTAGTAATTGAGGTGCAACTAGAAAACAACATATTTGATGGGCCCCAAACTAGTGCTAGAAAACAGAGGAACAAGTCCAGATGGAACTAATGAATATTCCGCAGTGATAAATCAGTCTCATCAATTTTCTCAGTTTTTTGCGTTCAGGTTCATCTGTCCACTCGACATCGGAGAGAATAATCCTTCAGTTCCAGTTTGGAGTGTTGTCATCACTCCACACCTCAGACACTAACAGATCTTTCCTTATTTCCTGGTCCAAATCTGTTCTGCAAGGCAACACACACACTGTGATCCCATAGAGCCTTCTTAGTCATAAAGATGAATTTACATGTTTGTGGCTTTAGGGGTTCTTCATCTTACGCCATTTCAAATTCACTCCGAATTCATGTAGTGTGACATCTGTGTCGGTATTTGTCCCCTCTATTCCTGCTTCGATCGTCAGTTGACTCACAGTGACTTTTTTGTAGCCCTGTTTTACTCCTAGGACTGGTTGCTCTGGCTAGTCTAAAAGCTTTGGGGTTAAATCATTCTTAGTTTGCCTTGCTTCCTGCTTTCAGCCCTGGGTGGGGCAGCACATTATCTAAACCCCTGAAAATCAGGTCTCACTGCCAGTTACAGTATAATGTTATACCTAGCTCTGGTGTTGTGTGTACCACAGATCATTTTTCTTAGTGGATATTCCTGTTTACTGACTCTTCTCCTGCCTGATGACCTTAAACCTTCCCGTACCTCATGGTTCTAACTATTCTTTTTGCCAGTTCGCACCACCAAACAGCAGTTGATTCCATGGCCCCAGCCTTGGCGTAATTCCAGATCTCGGTATACAGGTTAAAGGATGAAGTCCAGTGCAACTGCTGAGAAATGGAGTAGCTAGTGCCAAGCCTGTTCGTGGTAGCCATCCTTAGAGCTGCCAGGTGACCATGAATGGTGCCCATATGCAGGGCCGGCTCCAGGTTTTTGTGGGCCCCGGGTGAAAGTGTCTCAGTGGGCCCCTTTAACACATACCACAATTCATGATGCACAGATACAGCAGAGAAATATAGGTATAGTACAATGCCAAAGATATCACTTACTTCTTACATTACATGAGTGATCTCTATTCTAAATTCTACAATAGCTCAGAAACCAGCAAATCCTCGCAGAGCACAGTGCGTGCCTTAGTGGGGATTCAAAAGTTTTCATTTAAGACCGGACAGTATAGAACTCCATACAGTATTCTGGGCATCACATAGTCTTCCATACAGTTTATTGGGCACCACATATTGCTTCGTACAGAATAATGAGCCTCATATATTGCTCCATACAGAATAATGAGCCCCAAATGTTGCTTCATACAGAATAATGGGCCACATATAATGCTCCATACAATATAATGAGCCCCAAATATTGCTTCATACAGAATAATGGGCCACATATAATTATTATTATTTATTTATTTATATAGCACAATTGATTCCATGGTGGTGTACATGAGAAGGGGTAACATACAAAGTACAGATATCACTTACAGTAAACAAACTAACAATCACAGACTGATATAGAGGGGAGAGAGGACCCTGCCCTTTCGGGCTTACATTCTACAGGATGGTGGGGAAGGAGACAGTAGGTTGGGGGGTTGCGGCAGCTCCAGTGATGGTGAGGCGGCAGCTCCAGTAGTGGTGAGGAGGAAGTGGGGATCATTGCAGGCTATAAGCTTTCCTGAAGAGATGGGTTTTCAGGTTCCGTCTGAAGGATCCGATTGTGGTTGATAGTCGGACGTGTTAGGGCAAAGAATTCCAAAGGATGGGGGCTATTCAGGAGAAGTCTTGGAGGCGGTTGGGTGAGGAGCGAATAAGTGTGGAGGAGAAAAGGAGGTCTTGGGATGACCGGAGATTACTTGAGGGAAGGTATTGGGAGATTAGTTTAGAGACATATGGGGGAGACAGGTTATAGATGGCCTTGTAGGTCAGTATTAGTAATTTGAATTGGATACGCTGAGGAAATGGGAGCCAGTGAAGAGATTTGCAGAGGGGAGAAGCGGAGGAGTAGCAAGGAGAGAGATGAATTAGTTGGGCAGCAGAGTTAAAGATGGAATGGAGAGGTGCGATGGTGTTAGCAATGAGGCCACAGAAAAGGATGTTGCAATAGTCGAGGCGGGAGATGATGAGGGCATGTACAAGCATTTTAGTAGAATGAGGGTTGAGGAAGGGACGGATTCTGGAAATATTTTTGAGCTGGAGGCGACAGGAGGTGGAGAGAGCTTGGATGTGCGGTTTGAAGGACAGGGCAGAGTTAAGGGTTACTACGAAGCAGCTGACATCTGGTATGGGGGAAAACGTGATGTCGTCAATTGTTATAGATAAGTCGGGTAAGGAAGATCTGTGAGATGGGGAAAAGATGATGATGGTGAAATATAATGCTCCATACAATAAAATGAGCCCTAAATATTGCTTCATACAGTATAATGATCCCAATATAATGCTCCATAGAGAATAATGGGCCCCATATATTGTTTCATACAGAATAATGGGCCCCATATATTGCTTCATACAGAAAAAGGGTTCTCATATAATGCTCCTTACATAATAATGGGCCTCATGTAATGCTCCATACAGAATAATGGGCCCAATATAATGCTCCATACAGAATAACAGGCCCAATATAATGCTCCATACAGAATAACAGGCCCAATATAATGCTCCATACAGAATAATGGGCCCAATATAATGATCCATACAGAATAATGAGCCCCCATATAATGATCCATACAAAATAATGGGCCCCATATAATGCTCCATACAGGATAATGGACAACATATAATACTTCATACAGAATGGGCCCCATATAATGCTCCATACAGAATAGGCCCCATACATTGCTCCATACAGAATTGGCCCCATATAATACTCCATACAGAATAATGGACATCATATAATGCATCATACAGAATAATGGGCCCCATATAATGCTCCATACAGAATAATTTACACCATGCAATGCTCCAAACATGACAATGGGCCCAATATAATGCTCCATACTGGATAATGGGCCACATATAATGCTCCATACAGGATAATGGGCCCCATATAATGCTCCAAACAGGATAATGGGCCCCTTATAATGCTCCAAACAGGATAATGGGCCCCATATAATGCTCCATACAGGATAATGGGCCCTATATAATACTCCATACTGGATAGTGGGCCCCATATAATGCTCCATACAGAATAATGGACACCATGTAATGCTCCAAACAGGATAATGGGCCTCATATAATGCTCCATACTGGATAATGGGCCCCATAAAATGCTCCATACAGGACAGTGGGCCCCATATAATTCTCCAAACAGGATAATGGGCCCCATATAATGCTCCGTACTGGATAATGGGCCCCATATAATGCTTCATACAGGATAATGGGCCCCATACAGTGCTCCATATTGGATAATGGGCACCATATAATGCTCCAAACAGGATAATGGGCCCCATATAATGCTCCATACTGGATAATGGGCCCCATATAATGCGCCATAGAGAATGGGCTCATCTCCCCCGCTGGGCTCATTCTCATCTCCCCCACTGGGCTCATTCCCCCCTCACTCTCATCTCACCCGTTGGGCTCATTTCCCTCCCCAGCTCACTCTCATCTCCCCCGGGCTCATTTCCCCCCACGGCTCACTCATCTCCCCCGGGGACTGGGCTCATTCCCCCCCCCCCAGGCTCACTCTCCTCTCCCCCGGGGGCTGGGCTCCTTCTCACCCCCGGGCGCACCGCCGCTCATTCTCAACGCCGGTCACCTGAGTCCAGGCGCCGGTAACTTTTTCCTGTGAGAGCGTGCGGTCACGTGATACCGCTCATTAAGGTCATGAATATGAGCGCCACGCTTATGGGAGAGGAGTGGCGTCCATATTCATGACCTTAATGAGCGGTAACATGTGGACCGCGCGCTCTCACAGGAAAAAAACATAGTGGTCAGTATGATGTTTTGCGGAGGGCGGAGAGCGGGGGAATCGACCCCAGACATATAAATAAAAAAAAATAATAAACTTCAGTGCCGAGTGGGCCCCCCCCATCTCGCCAGGGCCCCGGCACTTGCCCGAGTACGCCGAGTGCTCACGCCGGCCCTGCCCATATGACTTGTAGGCCTTGTGAAGACTATGCTGTTCAAAAAAGAAAAAATACTTCATCGATTCTGATTAAAGTGTTCTACAGCTAAATTGGTTCAAAGATTCAAAGATGAAAACAGTTGAACTAATTTTGTGGTGCTGAAAACGAATATGATGCTTTAATTTGCTGTTTGGCTCTAATTTTCAAGATCCAGAGAAGGTTGTATTTACTTATAACACCTTTCATGCAGGCTTATAGAAAAATTGTGTCTTTATTATTTCATTGTTAGTCTTATGCAATATCTATTGAATCCATTGAGACTTCAGTATTCTGTCTTCTTAGGGTGACGAATCAAAAAACTCCAGCTCTGCGCCGATGACATAATCCTATTTACAGTTGCATCACCTACTTTTATAAATGCTCTCTGTAAGGTATTAGGATTTCTTAGTTTGGTATTTTTAGTTTAAAATTTTAAAATATTGACATATTTCTTTATGTTTTTTCAGATATACCTTGTTCTTGTATTAAAAAAGAGGATAGTTTTTGCCAGGGGCGGACACAGACTGTAGTGGGCCCCTGTGCAAGCAATTTTTCGGGCCCCCCAAACCCTTCATAGGGCCACAAAGTTATTTGTTATTTGTTGCTATCTAATATTGAGGCTATGCAGGGCTGGATATAATATCTGTATAGAACATAATGTAACCCCCCCATAGAGTATAATGCAGCCCCTCCATAGAATATATGGCAACCCCCTCATAGGATATATTGCAGCCCCTTAAATAGTATAATGTAGCCCTCATATAGTATAATGCAGCCCCCATAGAATATAATAAATATAATACAGCCCCCCTATAGTATATAATGTAGCCCCAAATAGAATATAATACAGCCCACCTCCCCATGGAATATAATGTAGCCCCCCATATTATATAACACAGCCTCCCCTTATAGAATATAATGTAAAATGTACCCCCATGGTATATAACAGCCGCATAGTATATAGCCCAGCACCACATGGTATACAGCCCACCATGGTATATGGCCCACCATGGTATAATACAGCCCAGCATGGTATATAGCCCCCCAGAATGGTATAATACAGCCCAGCATGGTATAATACAGCCCAGCATGGTATATAGCCCCCAGCATGGTACAATACAGGCCAGCATGGTACAATACAGGCCAGCATGGTATATTGCCCCTCCAGCATGGTATATAGCCCCCCCAGCATGGTATATAGCCCCCCCCAGCATGGCATGATACAGCTCAGCATGGTATATAGCCCCCCCAGCATGGTATAATACAGCCCAGCATGGTATAATACAACCCAGCATGGTATATAGCCCCCCCAGCATGGTGTAATACAGCCCAGCATGGTATATAGCCCCCCCAGCATGGTATAATACAGCCCAGCATGGTATATAGCCCCTCCAGCATGGTATATAGCCCCCCAGCATAGTATACAGCCCCCCCAGCATGGCCCCATAGTCCAGCATGGTATATAGCCCCCCAGAATAATATGATACAGCCCAGCATGGTATATAGCTACCCCCCAGCATGGTATAATACAGCCCAGCATGGTATATAGCACCCCCCAGTATGGTATAATACAGCCCAGCATGGTATATAGCCCCCTCAGCATGGTATGATACAGCCCAGCATGGTATATAGCCCCCCCAGCATGGTATAATACAGCCCCTCCCAGCATGGTATGATACAGCCCAGCATGGTATACAGTCCCCCCAGCATGGTATAATACAGCCCAGCATGGTATATAACCCCCACAGCATGGTATAATACAGCCCAGCATGGTATACAGCTCCCCCAGCATGGTATAATACAGCCCAGCATGGTATATAGCCCTCCCAGCATGGTATATAGCCCCCCCAGCATGGTATGATACAGCCCAGCATGGTATATAGCCCCCCAGCATGGTATATAGCCCCCCAGCATGGTATGATACAGCCCAGCATGGTATATAGCCCCCCCAGCATGGTATATAGCCCCCCCAGCATGGAATGATACAGCCCAGCATGGTGTGATACAGCCTAACATGGTATATAGCCCCCCCAGCATGGTATGATACAGCCCAGCATGGTATATAGCCCCTCCCAGCATGGTATAATACAGCCCAGCATGGTATATAGCCCCCCCAGCATGGTGTAATACAGCCCGGCATGGTATAATAGAGCCCAGCATGGTATATAGCCCCCAGCATGGTACAATACAGGCCAGCATGGTATATTGCCCCCCCAGCATGGTATATAGCCCCCCCAGCATGGTATGATACAGCCCAGCATGGTATATAGCCCCCCCAGCATGGTATAATACAGCCCAGCATGGTATAATACAACCCAGCATGGTATATAGCCCCCCCAGCATGGTGTAATACAGCCCAGCATGGTATATAGCCCCCCCAGCATGGTATAATACAGCCCAGCATGGTATATAGCCCCTCCCAGCATGGTATAATACAGCCCAGCATGGTGTATAGCCCCCCGAGCATGGTATAATACAGCCCAGCATGGTATATAGCCCCCCAGCATGGTATGATACAGCCCAGCATGGTATATAGCCCCCCCAGCATGGTATAATACAGCCCGGCATGGTATAATACAGCCCAGCATGGTATATAGCCCCCAGCATGGTACAATACAGGCCAGCATGGTATATTGCCCCCCCAGCATGGTATATAGCCCCCCAGCATGGTATATAGCCCCCCCAGCATGGTATGATACAGCCCAGCATGGTATATAGCCCCCCCAGCATGGTATAATACAGCCCAGCATGGTATAATACAACCCAGCATGGTATATAGCCCCCCCAGCATGGTGTAATACAGCCCAGCATGGTATATAGCCCCCCCAGAATGGTATAATACAGCCCAGCATGGTATATAGCCCCCCCAGCATGGTATAATACAGCCCAGCATGGTATATAGCCCCTCCAGCATGGTATATAGCCACCCCAGAATGGCATGATACAGCCCAGCATGGTATATAGCCCCCCCAGCATGGTATATAGCCCCCCAGCATAGTATACAGCCCCCCCAGCATGGCCCCACAGTCCAGCATGGTGTATAGGCCCCCCAGAATGGTATGATACAGCCCAGCATGGTATATAGCACCCCCCTGTATGGTATAATATAGCCCAGCATGGTATATAGCCCCCCCAGCATGGTATATAGCCCCCCCAGCATGGTATGATACAGCCCAGCATGGTATATAGCCCCCCCAGCATGGTATATAGCCCCTCCCAGCATGGTATGATACAGCCCAGCATGGTATATAGCACCCCCCAGTATGGTATAATATAGCCCAGCATGGTATATAGCCCCCCCAGCATGGTATATAGCTCCCCCCCAGCATGGCATAATACAGCCCAGCATGGTATATAGCCCCCCCAGCATGGTATGATACAGCCCAGCATGGTATATAGCCCCCCCAGCATGGTATAATACAGCCTAGCATGGTATATAGCCCCCAGCATGGTATATAGCCCCCCAGCATGGTATGATACAGCCCAGCATGGTATGATATAGCCCAGCATGGTATATAGCCCCCCCAGCATGGTATAATACAGCCCAGCATGGTATATAGCCCCCCAGCATGGTATAATATAGCCCAGCATGGTATATAGCCCCCCCAGCATGGTATATAGCTCCCCCCCAGCATGGCATAATACAGCCCAGCATGGTATATAGCCCCCCCAGCATGGTATGATACAGCCCAGCATGGTATATAGCCCCCCCAGCATGGTATAATACAGCCTAGCATGGTATATAGCCCCCAGCATGGTATATAGCCCCCCAGCATGGTATGATACAGCCCAGCATGGTATGATATAGCCCAGCATGGTATATAGCCCCCCAGCATGGTATAATACAGCCCAGCATGGTATATAGCCCCCCAGCATGGTATAATACAGTCCAGCATGGTATATAGCCCCCCCAGCATGGTATATAGCCCCCCAGCATGGTATGATACAGCCCAGCATGGTATATAGCCCCCCAGCATGGTATATAGCCCCCCAGCATGGTATGATACAGCCCAGCATGGTGTGATACAGCCTAGCATGGTATATAGCCCCCCCAGCATGGTATGATACAGCCCAGCATGGTATATAGCCCCTCCCAGCATGGTATAATACAGCCCAGCATGGTATATAACCCCCCCCAGCATGGTATGATACAGCCCAGCATGGTATATAGCCCCCCCAGCATGGTGTAATACAGCCCAGCATGGTATATAGCCCCCCCAGCATGGTATATAGCCCCCCATCATGATATGATAAAGCCTAGCATGGTATGATACAGCCGAGCATGGTATATAGCCCCCCCAGCATGGCATAATACAGCCCAGCATGATATATAGCCCCCCGCATGGTATATAGCCCCCCAGCATGGTATGATACAGCCCAGCATGATATATAGCCCCCCCCAGCATGGTATGATACAGCCCAGCATGGTATGATATAGCCCAGCATGGTATATAGCCCCCCCCAGCATGGTATGATACAGTCCAGCATGGTATATAGCCCCTCCCAGCATGGTATAATACAGTCCAGCATGGTATATAGCCCCCCCCAGCATGGTATAATACAGCCCAGCATGGTATATAGCCCCCCCAGTATGGTATATAGTCCCCCCAGCATGGTATGATACAGCCCAGCATGGTATGATATAGCCCAGCATGGTATATAGCCCCCCCCAGCATGGTATGATACAGCCTAACATGGTATATAGCCCCCCCCAGCATGGTATGATACAGCCCAGCATGGTATATAGCCCCTCCCAGCATGGTATAATACAGCCCAGCATGGTATATAGCCCCCCAAGCATGGTATAATACAGCCCAGCATGGTATATAGCCCCCCCAGCATGGTATGATACAGCCCAGCATGGTATATAGCCCCCCCAGCATGGTGTAATACAGCCCGGCATGGTATAATACAGCCCAGCATGGTATATAGCCCCCAGCATGGTACAATACAGGCCAGCATGGTATATTGCCCCCCCAGCATGGTATATAGCCCCCCCAGCATGGTATGATACAGCCCAGCATGGTATATAGCCCCCCCAGCATGGTATAATACAGCCCAGCATGGTATAATACAACCCAGCATGGTATATAGCCCCCCCAGCATGGTGTAATACAGCCCAGCATGGTATATAGCCCCCCCAGCATGGTATAATACAGCCCAGCATGGTATATAGCCCCTCCCAGCATGGTATAATACAGCCCAGCATGGTGTATAGCCCCCCGAGCATGGTATAATACAGCCCAGCATGGTATATAGCCCCCCCAGCATGGTATGATACAGCCCAGCATGGTATATAGCCCCCCCAGCATGGTGTAATACAGCCCGGCATGGTATAATACAGCCCAGCATGGTATATAGCCCCCAGCATGGTACAATACAGGCCAGCATGGTATATTGCCCCCCCAGCATGGTATATAGCCCCCCAGCATGGTATATAGCCCCCCCAGCATGGTATGATACAGCCCAGCATGGTATATAGCCCCCCCAGCATGGTATAATACAGCCCAGCATGGTATAATACAACCCAGCATGGTATATAGCCCCCCCAGCATGGTGTAATACAGCCCAGCATGGTATATAGCCCCCCCAGAATGGTATAATACAGCCCAGCATGGTATATAGCCCCCCCAGCATGGTATAATACAGCCCAGCATGGTATATAGCCCCTCCAGCATGGTATATAGCCACCCCAGAATGGCATGATACAGCCCAGCATGGTATATAGCCCCCCCAGCATGGTATATAGCCCCCCAGCATAGTATACAGCCCCCCCAGCATGGCCCCACAGTCCAGCATGGTGTATAGGCCCCCCAGAATGGTATGATACAGCCTAGCATGGTATATAGCTCCCCCCCAGCATGGTATAACACAGCCCAGCATGGTATATAGCACCCCCCTGTATGGTATAATATAGCCCAGCATGGTATATAGCCCCCCCAGCATGGTATATAGCCCCCCCAGCATGGTATGATACAGCCCAGCATGGTATATAGCCCCCCCAGCATGGTATATAGCCCCTCCCAGCATGGTATGATACAGCCCAGCATGGTATATAGCACCCCCCAGTATGGTATAATATAGCCCAGCATGGTATATAGCCCCCCCAGCATGGTATATAGCTCCCCCCCAGCATGGCATAATACAGCCCAGCATGGTATATAGCCCCCCCAGCATGGTATGATACAGCCCAGCATGGTATATAGCCCCCCCAGCATGGTATGATACAGCCTAGCATGGTATATAGCCCCCAGCATGGTATATAGCCCCCCAGCATGGTATGATACAGCCCAGCATGGTATGATATAGCCCAGCATGGTATATAGCCCCCCCCAGCATGGTATAATACAGCCCAGCATGGTATATAGCCCCCCAGCATGGTATAATACAGTCCAGCATGGTATATAGCCCCCCCAGCATGGTATATAGCCCCCCAGCATGGTATGATACAGCCCAGCATGGTATATAGCCCCCCAGCATGGTATATAGCCCCCCAGCATGGTATGATACAGCCCAGCATGGTGTGATACAGCCTAGCATGGTATATAGCCCCCCCCAGCATGGTATGATACAGCCCAGCATGGTATATAGCCCCTCCCAGCATGGTATAATACAGCCCAGCATGGTATATAGCCCCCCCCAGCATGGTATGATACAGCCCAGCATGGTATATAGCCCCCCCAGCATGGTGTAATACAGCCCAGCATGGTATATAGCCCCCCCAGCATGGTATATAGCCCCCCATCATGATATGATAAAGCCTAGCAAGGTATGATACAGCCCAGCATGGTATATAGCCCCCCCAGTATGGCATAATACAGCCCAGCATGATATATAGCCCCCCGCATGGTAAATAGCCCCCCAGCATGGTATGATACAGCCCAGCATGGTATATAGCCCCCCCCAGCATGGTATGATACAGCCCAGCATGGTATGATATAGCCCAGCATGGTATATAGCCCCCCCCAGCATGGTATGATACAGTCCAGCATGGTATATAGCCCCTCCCAGCATGGTATAATACAGTCCAGCATGGTATATAGCCCCCCCCAGCATGGTATAATACAGCCCAGCATGGTATATAGCCCCCCCAGCATGGTATATAGTCCCCCCAGCATGGTATGATACAGCCCAGCATGGTATGATATAGCCCAGCATGGTATATAGCCCCCCCAGCATGGTATGATACAGCCCAGCATGGTATATAGCCCCTCCCAGCATGGTATAATACAGTCCAGCATGGTATATAGCCCCCCCAGCATGGTATGATACAGCCCAGCATGGTATATAGCCCCCCCAGCATGGTATGATGCAGCCCAGCATGGCATATAGCCCCCCAGTATGGTATAATACAACCCAGCATGGTATATAGCCCCCCCAGCATGGTATATAGCCCCCCAGCATGGTATGATACAGCCCAGCATGGTATATAGCCCCCCCAGCATGGTATGATACAGCCCAGCATGGTATATAGCCCCCCAGCATGGTATAATACAGCCCAGCATGGTATATAGCCCCCAGCATGGTATAATACAGCCCAGCATGGTATATAGCCCCCCCAGCATGGTATGATACAGCCCAGCATGGTATATAGCCCCCCAGCATGGTGTAATACACCCCAGCATGGTATATATCCCCCCGAGCATGGTATGATACAGCCCAGCATGGTATGATACAGCCCAGCATGGTATGATACAGCCCAGCATGGTATATTGCCCCCCCCAGCATGGTATGATACAGCCCAGCATGGTATATTATAGCCCCTCCCAGCATGGTATAATACAGCCCAGCATGGTATATAGCCCCCATCAGCATGGTATAATACAGCCCAGCATGGTATATAGCCCCCCCAGCAAGGTATATAGCCCCCCAGCATGGTATGATACAGCCCAGCATGGTATATAGCCCCCCCAGCATGGTGTAATACAGCCCAGCATGGTATATAGCCCCCCCAGCATGGTATATAGCCCCCCCAGCATGGTATGACACAGCCCAGCATGGTATATAGCCCCCAGCATGGTATAATACAGCCCAGCATGGTATATAGCTCCCCCAGCATGGTATGATACAGCCCAGCATGGTATATAGCTCCCCCAGCATGGTATAATACAACCCAGCATGGTATGATACAGCCCAGCATGGTATGATACAGCCCAGCATGGTATATAGCCCCTCCCAGCATGGTATAATACAGCCCAGCATGGTATATAGCCACCCCAGCATGGTATAATACAGCCCAGCATGGTATATAGCCCCCCCAGCATGGTATGATACAGCCCAGCATGGTATATAGCCCCCCAGCATGGTATATAGCCCCCCCAGCATGGTATGATACAGCCCAGCATTTTATATAGCCCCCCAGCATGGTATAATACAGCCCAGCATGGTATATAGCCCCCCCACAGTCACACTGACCTGCGGCTGAATTGCAGCCACAGTCTGGCCGGCGCCGCAGTCAGGGCCAGCAGTGTGAATGACAGTCTGACAGTCTGTCTTCCCTCTTCTCCTCCCCCCCATGGCACTGACGCTGCTGGCTGGTCGCTGATGATCTCGGTCCACTCTCACCACAGTCTTCCTTCCTCTCCTCCCCCACGGCACTGACGCTGGGCTGCTGGCTGATCGCTGATGATCTCTCACCTCAGCCCGGCTCAGCCCTCAGGGCTGGCTCCTCTGCACTGGGCCGCGCTAGCACGCAGCCTCAGGAGGAGTCAGACCCCTCCCGTTGCCTCCTGCAGGGGGGCTGCTCTCCTCTCCTCCTTGCTGGCTCTGCAGCGCTTGCTCCACAAGTCCACATGGCTAATTTGCATGCATAATTAGCCATGCAGTGCTGGAGACTGGAGGGGCCCCCTCTCCCCTTGGGCCCCCTTGCAATGAACCGGCTGCATGGGCGGTAGGTGCGCCCCTGGTTTTTGCTACATATGTGGAGAAGTCACTTGTGCTTCACAACGTCAAAACTTGACTACCATTATAAGGAAAGCATACAACCTGTATTTTGCCTGTGGACTAGGAGATCAGGACAAGAGTTGGACTCCACACATATGCTGCAATAGATGTGCATCACATCTTACCCAGTGGTTACATGGGAAGAGGAAATCTATTCCTATTGTAGTCCCAATGATCTGGAGAGAGACAACCGATCATGTAGTACTGTAGCATGTAGCACGTCCCTGAATGCTGGCTCCTCTCCCCCAGTAGGGCCAACTTACTCACATCCGCAGCCCCGAACTCCTTCTCCTGCTGCTGCCCGAAGTCTGCACACAGGCACTTAAAGAGACAGCGTGCACCATCCTAATGTGTCCCCAGCCAGTGGCTGGTAGACACTTATTATTTATGGCACCTTCACCTGATGGGAGGTGCATGTGCAATGTTGTTAGTCTGTTTTTAAACAAGCTCGCTAGTTCTCAGGGCCCAGTGCTTGTATCCTAGTATAACTGTCCTATGCATTAGCCGCACCCGTCTGCCTATCAGCCCGGCCTGCCTGTCTATCAACTGTGCCCAGCTGCCTGCCTGCATACCAGTCTGCCTGTGTGCCTGTCATGTCAGTCAGTAAACCAGCTGTGCCAGCCAGTACTTGCTAAGTCTACCATTCCTGCCTCCTGTCCCTTGAGGGTCAGCTGCCATGCACCAGAGGTCAGTCCAGGTGTAAAACCTGGTCTCGCCTCCCTTGACCCTCCTAGAATCGTGGTAACGTCAACCGCCGTGCATCAGAGGTCGGACTTGGTGAGGCACCTCCAGGCTCTCCTCAGATCTCGGCATAGTGGATCCGCCATCCAGTCCATTACAGATCACACTACCAATTGCTATTTCTGCATGGTGCCCCCCATTAGGAAAGGAGTTTCAAGGAAGAAGCAGTGGACTTTACAGTATTCAAAGATTTTTTTTCTGCAATACACCCAGTACCACAAAAAAACTGCCAGTTCCAAAAGCATCAGAAACATTTTCAATTGAGGAAAAAGAGGGTGCTTGGTGTCATGAAGCATCTTCCTCTCGCAAAACAGACTTTCTGTCAGCAACCTCAACTGAACCACACCTTATAACACAAAGTCAACTGAACAATCATGGTAGAGATTTGGATCTGCCCAAGAGTAAAGGCCCCGTCACACATAGCAATCTCGCTAGCGAGATCGCTGCTGAGTCACAATTTTTGTGACACAACAGCGCTCTCACCAGCGAGATCGCTGTGTGTGACAGCGATCAGTGACCGACCCCCCTGCCGGTATCGCTGATTGCTGCAGGAAAGACCAGGACTTTTTTTTGGTCGCTGGTCTCCCGCTGGCCACCACGCATCGCTGCGTGTGACAGGCGGGAGACCAGCGATCTGCTGGTAACTAATGTACACATCGGGTATCCTACCCGATGTGTACGTTAGTTACCAGCGCGCTGATGTAGGTAGCTGGTAACTAACGTACACATCGGGTATCTAGGGACGCACATCCCTTGGATATCCGATGTGTACGTTAGTTACCAGCTTCCTGCATCAGCGCGCTGGTTACTAACGTGCACAGTGATGCCGGGCGCTGGGCGTCGCTGTGCTGATCGCTGGTGAAGCTGTCTGTTTGATAGCTCACCAGCGATCACATAGCGATTCACTAGCGATCCTGACACATTGATATCGTTGTCAGGATCGCTGGTGAGTCGCTATGTGTGACTCCAGCCTAAGGGTCCCAATTCACTTAGCGACGCACCAGCGATCACGACCTGGTAAGGATCGCTGGTGCATCGCTAAATGGTCGCTAGTAAGCTGCCAAACAGGCAGATCTCTTCAGCGAAGCAGCAACCATCCAGCGATCCATGGCGGTCTTTGGTACCTTATCACACAGCAGCTTTTCTGAACGATTCCAGCCTGCGTCCCTGAGTTCTGTGTCGCCAATGAGGTCGCTCGTCGGGTCAAACAAAGCGATGCGTGTATATCAGTGAAAATATAAAGCATTACGTTTATTTACAATGTGGTGAAAACTCGACTTTGGTTAGAATATCAAAATATTTTTTGGAATGAGATATTAAAAGGAACCTGGGATCTAAGGGGTAACATTTCTCCTTGTGCAAAGTGACAAGCCTGGCCTGACATGTCAGAGTGAGGAGACTTATACTCTGTGCATGCTCCTCTGGGAAAATAAATATGCAAATTGCCTCGTCAGCGAATTGTTGTTCCTTGACAGGTTGGTGGTATTGGTGGGATATTTGTGTGATCTCTCGGCTGTTATCCATGACAGATTTGTGGCAGCGGTGGGATCTGTGGGATCTTCTGGCTGTTGTCCCTGACAACTTGGCACATAGACCCCCGCTGCTGGGAGGAAATTACCTTTATTCCTCTCGGTAGCGTTCAGGTTTCAGTCACGGGCGTGGCACTGGCACGGGTCCAGTCACCACTCTGTATACATAGAGTGGCTGCTGTAAATGCATTAGGGCCAGCTGTCAATGCCGGGGGCGCGGATACAGCCGTTGATCACAATACGTAGCGCGGTGACTGAACCTGCACCACCCACGTGACTGAAACCCAAATGCTACTGGGTGGAAAAAAGTTATTTTCCTACCGGCAATGGGGATCTAAGTGTCGGCGCCAGGCAGGTTCAGAACACTATTAACCTGCAGGTTAACCCCATATCTTTTCAAGTGACGTTCCCTTTAAATCACCACTCCAGTGTCTGCCAGGCGATGCGAAAGGCATTGTAAGTTGAGATGCAGAACGAGAATTTGTAATTGTTACGTCTGACTTCCACTCAGTGAGGAGCTACAGTCACGAGATGGGACCTGTCGTCATCTGGAAGAGCAGAAGACTGCAGCTGGTACGTAATCTACCACAGGCAGTGAACAGCTGGCTGTCAGGGTCGGGACGTGGGTACAGCTGCCGCTTACTGTCTACTGAGCAGTGACTGAAGCCGCCCCGGCCACACCTCTATGACTGAAAGCTGGAAGCTGCCAGAGGAATAAAGTTCAGCAGAGCTTTCAGTGTACTGGCGACATGGCTTCAAAACACTATTGTCTTGCAGATTAACCCCATATCTGCAGGTTAATAGCATTTCGGGACATGAAAGGTTCCCTTTAATTGAAGGATTTTAGAGAAACATTAACGCTTTAGGATTTACAACCATCACATCTTGATGACTTTGTACACATTCTTGCTACTAATTTGCAAAGGTAAAAATGATACAAATATTGACACTGTCCGTATATTTCTAATGTATATAGCACAAAGTAAGGGACACAATGAAGTGCTATAAACCTTTTCCTTTTTACTCTTGTTTTCCATAATGTAAATGAATACTGACAGGTTTAAGAACTAATTTGTTGGTATTTATAGCAGAAAAATAACTACCGCTGATTATAATTTTACATTTCAGTGATTTGGGTAATAAGAAATTAAGGTGGCATCTGCTTGGTGGTAATGTTAAACCATAGTTAGCAGATAACCGCTGAGAGAAGTTACATTGTAAGTCTCTATGAGAATCATAAAATGATTCCCAGAATTATGGAGAATGTAGATAAGTGGTCTTTTGCATTTTAGCTAAAGAACCACATTATAGGAAATCTGTCAGAAACTTTTTGCTATGTTATCTGACTGAATCATGATCTAGGAGCAGAGACCCTGATTACTGTGATTACAGTGATGTATCACTTAGTTTACTGGGTGCAGCAGCTGTGATAAAATCTCAATTTTCTCTGTTGCAGATAATGCAGTGCTCAGAATGCTGAGCCCTGTATAATCCCGCCCACACCCCTGATTGGCCACTTTCCGTGTACACTGTATATTGACAGAAAGCTGCTAATCAGTGGTTGGGAGCAAGGCTGCAGTTGACTAGGAGGGATAAGACACCTAGTACTCTAGTGATAATCTCCTACTGATAAAACACTGATTTTATTGACACAAAAGCACACAGCCCAGAAAGTAACACATCACTGAAATCAGGATCTGTTTCCCTACATTATGCTGTTCTCAGATTACATAGCAAAAATCTGCTGCTGTATTCCCTGTAAAATGTATTGAGTAATTCACTGAGGCTACTGTCTATGGAGTTTAATTATAAGTTTTCAAAGTGCTCATGATCCTGTAAATGCATATACATGGTCCCTAGAAGGTCATTCCCAACCTAAAGATGCTCCTCACTATTAAAAGGAGTCTTCCATCTGGACAATCCCAACTTTTTATAAGTGTTATTATTTCAGTAAACTGAACACATAGTGTTCCCTGTTATGATGAGTCACCGAAGGAGGAAAAAACAAAATACCAGCTAAGTCCTGAAAAACCAGAGAGGTTGGCAGCTATCAGATTGCAGACCCCTGAACCTATCCACAACAACTAGCAGTAGCCGTGGGGGGTTCCTACGGTGCCCTAGACCCCTCGATCACAGCCGGAGAACTAAATAGCCTAAAGACAGAAAGGGGAAAAACTAAACTGCCCCAGAGCAGACCCCAAAGCAATAGGCAGCCCCCAACATATAATGACAGTGAAGCAAGATGAAAACACTAACACAGATAGAAAGATAGGTTGAGCAAATGATGGGGCCCAAGCGAACTACATAGGACAGGATAGGAAAGCTGCTGTCTGCCATCAGCAAAAACCCTATCAAAATGAGCCAACCGACTGATAGGAAAAACAGGCCCTGAAGTCGCTAGGCTTCAAAAGACTATATCAGCACTCAGGTATATTCTGAAGACAGAGCAAAAGATCAACAGATCAGAGACAAAAATGGAATTCAGCTCACCCCCGGCCGGGGATGGCAGAACTCCCAAAAAACAAGGCAAAACAAAAACAAAACTGAAGAGTACAAAGCAGAGCAGAAAAACTTAGCTTTGAGATGCAGGAATCAGACTGGTCTCCAAGAATCCAGCAGGAAAATCACCAGCCAGGAATAAGGGCGTCGGCAGCTTTATATCCAGTCCTCAATTCCAGCCTCCCAGTCATCATCTAGCTGCCCAGGTGTTTGGTAATCAGCCTCACTACCTTCCTTCACCAGAGGAGGGAGTTCATCAGACCTCAATGGTGAAGGGAAAAATGAACTCACAACAGTACCTCCCCCTTGAGGAGGGGTCACCGAACCCTCATCCATGCCACCAGGGTGATCCCAGAGACCCAGGAATTATCCTCCTGACCATAACCCTTCCACTTAACCAAATACTGGAGTCTCCGTCTAGCGAGACGGGAATCCAGTATCTTCTCTACCTCATATTCCATGTTACCTTCAACCAATATAGGGTCAGGAGGTGCCACCACAGGAACTACTGGTTCAACAAACCTCTTCAACAAGGACTTATGAAACACATTATGAATTTTAAATGTGACAGGAAGAGCCAACCGAAAAGAGACCGGATTAATAATCTCCAAAATCTTGTAAGGTCCAATAAATCTAGGCTTAAACTTAGGAGAAGCCACCTTCATAGCGATATTTTTTGATGACAACCAAACCATATCACCCACCTTAAACTGGGGACCAACGGTCCTACACCGGTTGGAAAATCGCTGGGCCTTTTCCTGGGAGAGAGACAACTTATCCACTACTTGGTCCCAGATCTGGTGCATTCTCTCCACCACAGTGTCAACACCTGGGCAGGCAGAAGGCTCCACCTGCCCTGAAGAAAATCGAGGGTGAAAACCAAAGTTACAAAAAAAAGGTGACATCAAAGTGACAGAACTAGCTCTATTATTTAAAGCAAATTCGGCCAAGGGCAAAAATGAAACCCAATCATCCTGATCGGCAGAAATAAAACATCTCAAATACGACTCCAAAGTCTGGTTTGTTCTCTCCGTCTGCCCATTGGTCTGAGGGTGAAACGCAGAGGAGAAGGACAACTGAATTCCCAGCTTGGAACAGAAAGTCCTCCAAAATCTAGACACAAACTGAACTCCTCTGTCAGATACAATGTTCTCAGGAATCCCGTGCAAGCGAACCACCTGTTGCAAAAACAAGGGCACCAACTCAGAGGAAGATGGCAACTTAGGGAGTGGTACAAGATGGACCATCTTAGAGAATCTATCACAAATCACCCAAATAACAGTCATTCTCTGAGAGACAGGCATATCAGAGATAAAATCCATTGAAATATGGGTCTATGGCCTCCTGGGCACCGGCAAAGGCATCAACAAGCCACTAGAGCGAGAACAAGGTTTAGACCGGGAGCAAGTCCCACAGGACTGCACAAAATTCCTGACATCATGAGACAAGGCGGGCCACCAAAAAGACCGACTCACCAGATCTCTAGTACCAAAAATACCTGGATGACCAGCCAATGCAGAGCAATGAACTTCAGACATCACTCTCTTCCTCCACTGGTCAGGAACATACAACTTTCCACTGGGACAACGCTCAGGTTTGTCCTCCTGAAACTCTTCCAGAGCACGTCTCAAATCGGGCGAGATGGCAGAAAGAACTACCCCCTCGCCTAAGATGGTAGCAGGCTTAGTCACAACAGGAGAATCAGCAAGGAAACTCCTAGAGAGGGCGTCTGCCTTGACATTCTTAGTGCCCGGAAGAAAAGAGACCACAAAATCAAAACGTGTGAAAAACAAGGCCCACCTAGCCTGTCTAGGATTCAAGCGCTTGGCCGACTCCAGGTAAATCAAATTCTTGTGGTCAGTAAGGACCACGACTTGTGTTTGGCTCCCTCCAACCAATGTCTCCACTCCTCAAATGCCCATTTCATGGCCAACAGTTCCCGATTCCCCACATCATAGTTACGTTCGGATGGGGAGACCTTTCGGGAAAAGAAAGCACAAGGATTCATTTTAGATGTCACAGGATCCTTTTGGGACAACACCGCTCCTGCACCAATCTCAGAAGCGTCCACCTCCACCTGAAACGAGAGTGAGACATCAGGTTGCCGCAAAACCGGAGCAGAAGTGAATCTTCGCTTCAGCTCCTGAAAGGAAGAAACAGCCTCCGGAGACCAATTCAGCACATCAGCACCCTTCCTAGTCAAATCCGTCAATGGCTTGGCAATACCAGAAAAATTAGCTATAAATTTCCGATAAAAATTAGCAAAACCCAAAAACTTCTGGAGGGCCTTCAAAGAAATGGGCTGAACCCAATCATAAATGGCCTGTACCTTGGCCGGGTCCATTTCAATAGTTGACGGAGACAAAATAAATCCCAAAAATGAAATCCTCTGTACCCCAAAAAGGCATTTCGATCCCTTGACATACAGGGAATTCTCCCTCAAAATCCGGAACACAGTCCGAACATGTTCCACATGAGAGTCCCAATTCTTGGAGAAGATCAAAATATCATCCAGATAGATAATCAAAAATGTATCCACAAAGTCTCGGAATATATCGTTCATGAAGCACTGGAAGACAGAAGGGGCATTAGTGAGCCCAAAAGGCATCACCAGGTACTCAAAATGTCCCTCCGGAGTATTAAACGCCGTCTTCCATTCATCCCCATGCTTAATGCGAATAAGATTATACGCCCCCCTGAGGTCAAGCTTGGTAAACCAGCAAGCACCTTTAACTCTGGAGAATAGATCAGAAATCAGCGGTAACGGATACTGATATTTAACAGTAATTTTGTTGAGGGCACGATAGTCAATACAAGGCCTTAATGAACCATCCTTTTTAGCCACGAAAAAAAAACCCAGCACCTAAGGGTGAAGAGGATGGTCTAATATGACCCTTCTCCAATGCCTCCTTAATATAGGATCGCATAGCCTCGTACTCGGGTACAGATAAATTGAAAAGCCGACCCTTGGGGAATTTACACCCCGGGTTCAGCTCAATTGCACAGTCATAACTCCTATGAGGAGGCAAAGACGCAGACTCATTCTCACTAAATACATCATAAAAGTCAGCCAAATAGTCAGGAACATCATGCGACTGGGGAGAGGTGGAGAAAACAGGAGCATCACTAAGGGCACACCGACAACCCCAACTCACCACAGACAAAGATTTCCAATCCAGAACTGGATTATGGATTTGCAACCAGGGAAACCCAAGAACAATGGTATCATGCAAATTATGCAACACCAAAAATCTGAAATTTTCTTGATGGTCTGGGGCGACCCGCATTACCACCTGGGTCCAAAACTGAGGTTTATTCTTCGCCAAAGGAGTAGCATCAATACCCCTCAAGGGGATAGGCGTCCGCAGAGGTGTCATAGGAAATCCACAACGTTTAGCAAAATCCAAGTCCATCAGGTTCAGAGCTGCTCCTGAATCCACAAAAGCCTTGGCGGAAAATGTGGACAGGGAGCAGATCAGAGTAATTGCCAGAAGAAACTTAGGTTGAACACCACCCACAGAAAACGTGTGTGCACAACGTTTCTCTCGTTTAGGGCAGACAGAAATAATATGCGAGGCATCTCCACAAAAAAACACAGCTTATTACACCTTCTGAACTCCTGATGTTGCGCCCTAGAAAAAACTCTATTACATTGCATAGGTTCAGACATTTGTTCAACAGGTGGCAACATCTCTCGTGTAGTTTTGCGTTCACGTAAATGCCGATCCACCTGAATGGCTAATGACATAGAATCGTCAAGACCAGAGGGAACAGGAAATCCCACCATAGTATCTTTTACAGTTTCTGACAAACCCTTCCGAAAGAGGGCTGCCAAGGCACCATCATTCCAGGTAGTAAGGACCGCCCACTTTCGGAATTTTTGACAGTACAACTCTGCCGAATCCCGACCCTGGCTTAATGCCAACAGGGTCTTTTCAGCCTGATCAATAGCATTAGGTTCATCATACAACAACCCCAAGGCTTGAAAAAATGCATTCACATTATTCAGAATAGGATCATCAGGTTTCAAAGAAAACGCCCAATCCTGGGGATCGCCGCGCAGCAAAGAGATGACAATTTTAACCTGCTGCGTGGAGTTCCCCGACAAGTTAGGCTTCAAGGCAAAAAATAATTTACAATTATTCTTGAAATTCAAGAATTTAGACCGATCCCCAAAAAACACATCAGGAGTGGGAATCTTTGGTTCAGCAGCATGTGAATGAGCAAGATAGGCGGAAATTCCCTGCACTTCAGCAGCGAGCTGCTCCACACGATCAGACAATTGCTTCATCTCCATTGAGAGAAAAATTCCCCCTACGGCCTCAGAGATATAGAGGAAAAAATATGCACACAAAAAAAAAAAAATCTGACACTTTTTTTTTTTTTTTTTACAATTCTCTCCTGCTATTGAGTACCCTAGGATCTGCGGTATGGCTGGTGATTCTGTTATGATGAGTCACCGAAGGAGGAAAAAGCAAAATACCAGCTAAGTCCAGAAAAACCAGAGAGGTTGGCAGCTATCGGATTGCAGACCCCTGAACCTATCCACAACAACTAGCAGTAGCCGTGGGGGGTTCCTACGGTGCCCTAGACCCCTCGATCACAGCCGGAGAACTAAATAGCCTAAAGACAGAAAGGGGAAAAACTAAACTGCCCCAGAGCAGACCCCAAAGCAATAGGCAGCCCCCAACATATAATGACGGTGAAGCAAGATGAAAACACTAACACAGATAGAAAGATAGGTTGAGCAAATGATGGGGCCCAAGCTAACTACATAGGACAGGATAGGAAAGCTGCTGTCTGCCATCCGCAAAAACCCTATCAAAATGAGCCAACTGACTGATAGGAAAAATAGGCCCTGAAGTCGCTAGACTTCAAAAGACTATATCAGCACTCAGGTATATTCTGAAGACAGAGTAAAAGATCAACAGATCAGAGACAAAAATGGAATTCAGCTCACCCCCGGCCGGGGATGGCAGAACTCCCAAAAAACAAGGCAAAACAAAAACAAAACTGAAGAGTACAAAGCAGAGCAGAAAAACTTAGCTTTGAGATGCAGGAATCAGACTGGTCTCCAAGAATCCAGCAGGAAAATCACCAGCCAGGAAGAAGGGCGTCGGCAGCCTTATATCCAGTCCTCAATTCCAGCCACCCAGTCATCATCTAGCTACCCAGGTGTTTGGTAATCAGCCTCACTACCTTCCTTCACCAGAGGAGGGAGTTCATCAGACCTCAATGGTGAAGGGAAAAATGAACTCACAACAGTTCCCCTGCTTAGCGCCCTAGTGATCATCTGTAATCTGTGTGAATACCTAGCAATAAGTGTTCTCTTTCACCTGCGGTGCAACAACAGTAGAAATTAAATATTACATACTGTCAATTCAAATCAGTTGTCAGTGTAATAGAGGACAGGTCCTCCAGGGCAAGAGACGCTCTTTGTAACTACTCTTCACTTTGGCCAATACATGAGGATCCCAAATAAAAGTCACTACCTTATTAAATCTTAGTTTTTGTGTATTTTTATTTCAAATAAAGAACTTTATTCTGGGTGTTTTTTTTTTTACATTATGACTATGGGGTTAGTAATGGATAGGCATCTTATATACACCTATCCATTACTAACCTGTGGGCTTGATAATATAAAGGTGACATTGACCCCACAAATATGAACCCCATTTGCCACAGGGCAAGTGGGAAGAGCAGAGCAAAGCACCTTTTCTGTGGCGTCTGCGAGCTGCTATTTTTAGGCTGGGAAGAGCCACTATCCATGGCCCCTTACCAGCCTGAGAATACCAGCCCCCAGCTCTCTACTTTAGCTTGGCTGGTTATCAAAAAAAGGGGGACCCCATGCCATTTTATTTAATTATTTATTTAAATATAAAAAAAAAACCAGCGTAGGAGCCTCCTATTTTTGATAACCAGCCATGAAAAAGCTGACAACCAGCCATGATAAAGCTCACATCTGAGGGTTGCAGTCTGCAGCTGTCAGTTTTGTCATGCTGGTTATAAAAAATAGAAAGACCCAACATAATTTTTTTTATTATTTACAGTTGTGCTCAAAAGTTTACATACCCCGGCAGAATTTTTGCTTTCTTGGCCTTTTTTTCAGAGAATAGGAATGATAACACCAAAACTTTTTCTCCACTCATGGTTAGTGGTTGGGTGATGTCATTTATTGTAAAACTACTGTGTTTTCTCTTTTTAAATCATAATGACAACCTAAAACATCCAAATGACGCTGATCAAAAGTTTACATACCCCGATGATCTTGGCCTGACAACATGCAAAGAAGTTGACACAAATGGGTTTGAATGGCTACTAAAGGTAACATCCTCACCTGTGACCTGTGACAAACGCCATGAAAATTGTTCGGGATGCAAAGAAATACCCACAAATAACATCAGCTGAAATACTATACTGGACTCTGTGAAAACTAGCGGTGTGGCTGTTTCAAGATAAGGAGGCACTTGAAGAAAAATGGGCTGCATGGTCTGGTCGAGTCGCCAGAAGAAAGCCATTACTGTGCAAATGCCACAAAGCATCGTACCTACAATACGCAAAACAGCAGAGAGATAAGCCTTAAAACTTCTGGAACAAGGTTATTTGGAGTGATGAGACCAAAATTGAACTTTTTGGCTACAACCATAAACGTTACTTTTGGAGAGAGGTCAGCAAGGCCTATGATGAAAGGAACTTCATTCCTACTGTAAAGCACAGAGGTGGATCGCTGATGTTTTGGGGATGTGTGAGCTACAAGGCACAGGAAACTTGTAGGAGCTTCCACGAGATCCAAATTGAAACCACATAGGTTTGAGCCAAATCAGCAGCACAGATGGGTGCACACAAAAGCTGGAAAGCACAGCATTGCATAGAACCAAAGGAGAATGTGGCACACTAAAATAAAATTAAAAAAGCACATTATTTGGCACTTAAGCCATAGTAAAAGCCATACACAGCCTGATGCGTTTCAGGTGCAAAAAACGCACCCTTAGTCATAGGATACACAATGGCCACAATAAATAGAAACAAGCAACCAATCACAATCAATTGACAATTTCTAGAATATGCATGAACATGTGAAGAACACAACACTTAGAGAACAGCTTCAATAAATGCAGAACAAATCGTTTTTTGAATTCATTTCCTTTGGAAAACGTGTGTCCAATTTCAGAATCCAATATGCCTCTCTTGTGATTAACATTTTCTATTTATTACCTCCCCGTAGAGGATTGCGGATCTTCTCCAAAGCATAAAAAGAAAAATTAGTGAGATCTCCATGGTGCACATTGACAAAATGTTTTGATGTGCCAGAATAAGACGCATTTTTATTATGAATATTATCAATGTGCTCAGCAATGCGTTTTTTTAACTTTCTTGTAGTGCATGCCACATGAATTGGGTTCGGGTACTGTTCTGGTACTCAAACCAAACTTTTTTTTAAATGTTTGGCTGGACCCAAACATCCAGGAGTTTGCCCATCACTACTTCTGTTAAGACCTTCAAAGTTATGACCCTTTATACTAAAACTATGCCCCCTTGTGAGACAAAGTGCAGAAGATATGTATTGCACATATCAACTTTTGTATAAGTCATTAAAAAGTAACCGTTTTAATTTTTATTTCATAAATTAAAAGTACACATGAAAATAAGCAACTTTGTAATATATTTTAGCACAAAAATATGTTTCTTTCTCCTCCTAGACTGATCATTCATTCTACAAATTCGCAATTCCTGTGTAAAATCTATATTCTGCAAAGATAGATTTTTACATTATTGAGAGAGGATATTTTGCCTGCATCCCCTGATACTTCATTGATTTCTGTTTCATATGTTACACTATACGAGACTTTATATCACAGCAGGTGATTTTCTGTAATGGGGACATGTACCTGGCCTTAGTTGTGCTTGGATATACTGTAGAGTCAATTCCGCAAATAAGACATCAGCACATTATACCTCTGCAAGTAGGCAAAATACTCATTTGTGGCTTTTTTTCTTATCAAATGGTTCTCCAAATATTTCTTACAGAAAGCTTGATGTCGAAAGGAATCCATTACTTCCACTGCTATAGCAACCTGGCATCACTGGGAGAATGGACTACACCTACATACATCATCTCCAGAGTTCTCATACAAAGCTCCCTGGAAACAGAACAGTCCTTAAGTAACTTTACAGAATAAGTTGTCATGTCATTCCCTTTGTACTAGAAGCCTTAGGCTATGTGCGCACGTTGAGTATTTGCTTGCACAAATTTCTGCAAGGTTTCTGCATTTCTTGGCAGGAAAAATGCTGCAGCAAAAATGCACGTTTTTGGTGCATTTTTGCTACGTTTTTGCATGTGTTTTTTGTACAGCAATGAAGTTTTTTTATTTTAGCTAAATAAAGATATTTTTAACAAAGTTTTGTGATGTAATTTAGTTGGTTCAACACCTTTTTCATGCTGATGCAGTGGCATCAGGGTAATGGGATTAGGGCTTGGTGTCAGCAGCTGTCATTGACACCTAGCCCTAGGCTTAAGGGCCTGTCACACTAAGCGATATCACTTGCAATATCGCTATAATGTCACTGGTTTTTGTGACACAGCAGCGATATTGCTAGCGATATCGCTATGTCTGATACTTACATCCGACAGGCTCCCCCGCTGATTATCGCTGAACGCGGGAGACCGTCCTGGACCGTTTCTTGTCGTCAGCTTCCTGCTGGGCTTCCTGTGGCGCCGACGAGCGACGCGTGGACGCGGGCGGGAGGACGTCAGGATCGCAGCGTCTGACAGGTAAGTAGAGACCCCTGACCGCTGCTATGTCGCTGGTGAGATCTGCCTGTGTGGCAGCTCACTAGCGACCACTTAGCGATGCACCAGCCATCCTGACCGCGTCATATCGCTGGTCGGGATCGCTGGGGCATCGCTAAGTGTGACAGTACCTTTAGTAATGAAAAGGTGTCAGCCCGACACCCTCATTACTAAGCTGGTATTGTAAGGTAGCGCCTATTGTTAATGTTGGGAGACACTCACTCGGCAGCGGATTAATCACGTCAGGCACGTGTTGTTCACATAAATCAGTACATCTGCTTTATTGTGCAGCATAAACCATATAGCAGCAACAGTCTTACATCAGACCAAATGAAGATTCATAGTGGAGCACTGCTCCCTTAGCCCTGTGGCCACACAGGCTGTGCTTTGTCCAGCAACCAGGGTTTATAGTCTCAGTTAATTCCCCCTGACCAGGTTACCTCTTAGCTGCTTCTCAGTCCTGACGTCCCTTTCCTCCTGGGGACTGTCCAGTACTCACAGGCTATTACACACACGGTCAGCGGCGTCCACATATGAGCTTCAAGAAGGTATCCCACTTTCCAGCATGACAGCCTTCCGGGACCTTTCCACACGGACTAATCAGATCCAGGCACTCACTCATGTGACCTACCCTGGTCACCTTATGTGGTCCGTAGCCAGTCCCACCAGATCACATGGCTATGACCTCATTGCAGGTCCTATATCAGACACCCATGCATACACACATATACAGGCTGTCACGTCGGCGTTGACCGCCGCCATTCCAGCAGTGGCGGGGCCCGCCGCCTCCATTTACCCGTCCATGGCTCGTCACGCTGTGCCCGCCTCCTCCTCCTTGCTCCCATCCTCCCAGCGCGTGGCTGTCCGGCGCAGGTGCCCTAGGCCGCGGGCGTGCGCTCTGCAGGTTTCTTAACCCTGCAGTGCCCGTCCAGAGGCCCTGGCCGCCCAATCATCCAGCGGCGTATGGTATATGAGGTGTCTCCAAGATGGTGGAGACGCCTGATTTTCATGTGCTACCCCTTGCGGTATTCTGGCCGAGTTGTAGGGGTCTTCCCTACAACTTCTTTCTGTACTCAGTCCTGTACTCCGTCCTGTACGCTGTACTCCTCACTCAGTCCTGTACTCCGTCCTGTACTCCGTACTCCATCCTGTACTCCGTACCCCGTCCTGTACTCTGTACTCAGTCCTGTACTCCGTCCTGTACCCCGTACTCCGTCCTGTACTCCGTACTCTGTACTCCATCCTGTACTCCGTACTCAGCCCTGTGTTCCTGATCCATCCTGTATCTCCGGTTCATCCTGTGCTCTGGTTCCCCCAGTTGTTCTCTGGTCCCTTGAGCCGCACCTCTTGGTTCTAGCTGTCGCGGTATCTGTCTTCCGAGGGTCTGCCCCTAACGGTCCCTGTATAGGGGTTGGCTCCACCTGGCGCGCTCGCCCCCGGGAGCTCCAGTTCTGTGATCCAGAGGGTCCACTCTCAGACGCTGCCTTCCTTGGTCGCCACACAGGCTTACTATGGGCATTTCTAGACACACGCCCCAGGGTGACTTTGTAGGGGACTGGTCCCACCCGTCTCACCAGCCACCTGAAAGCTCTCCCTGATACATTGTAACAAAAACCTCAGCAGTACCTCTGCTGATCAACACTCGTTCAAGCTTCCATCCCAGGGCCACCCCCCAGGATGCATAAAGGTCATTTAGCATCATGCCGTTCATCGTATCTCCATTACCACAATGGATATGCGTGTGTGCATGACCCATACAGCGCCCCCTAGCTGTCACAGTGGTCACTGCACCACAGTATGTAAACACACACAAACCTACACACACAATGTCACATCCTATGTTGGAGCGTTAACAGAAGGAAGGTATGTAGGCTGCAACCAAACAGCAGCTGTTAATTTTAAAGAAAAACATGCTAAAAAAACAAAATTGCGTGGCCTCCTGCATAATTTTAATAACCAGCAGAGGGAAAGCCAACAGCTGAGGGCTGATGTTAAGACAATAGCCATAAAGGTTCCCAGGCTATTAATATCAGCTCATAGTTGTTTGCTTAGCCTTTAATGGCTAGTTTACAGGGGGACCCCCCAAAAAATTGACATAGGGTTCCCCTATAAAATCTAACCAGCAAAGGCAAGGCAGACAGCTGCGGGCTTGTCAGGTGACATCAAGCTCATGGTTAGTAATGGAGAGGCATCTATAAGACACCTATCCATTAGTAACCTTATAATGATATTGTATAAAAAAAACACAGACACCCAGAATAAAGTCTTTTTATTTTTTTTTAAATGACACAGAATCCTTTAATGAATCTTAATTAAACTATACTGCCCGAACGCCTAATCCACCGAAGCCAACGTCTATTGCAATAAAAATAAAATAATAAACCACAATATTCCTCACCTGCACGCAGAGAAGATAATAATCCATTATGTCCCACGAAGATACTGATCACTTTAAGAGCAGTCGCTCTCAGCAGAGTTTGCTGCCGATAATAACCACCGCACCGGAGTTTCACATGCTGTCACACAGATGACAGCGTGGGAAACACTGTAGGAAGCTGGTAAAATGCAAACAAAAGCTCAGCAAATCCGCAAACATTTTTATACCTGCACATTTTTGCTGCAGATTTGACTAACTCAATTGATGTCAATGGGTGAAAAACGCTGCAGAAATGCACAAAGAATTTACATGCTGCAGAAAAAAAACGCACTGCAAATATTCAAAGGAAATTTACTGATCATGTGCACAACACGTCAGGATTGTCATTGAATTAGCTTGCATAAGGATTCCATAGCGTTTCTGACCAATTTCCATGCGGAACAAAGGCCACGAATTCAGATGTTTGTGAACAAGGTCCAAGTGTGCACTGTGATTTATGGACTGATCACAGATCTCATGATCTAAAATCAGCAGCACCACAGGCATATATAAGTTTGGCTCCAGAGACCTGCAGTCTGTTCTTAAGCCAAGATAAACAGATGTCTGAATTTAGCCTAAGCTATGGGATATTTCTGCTGTTGATTCCCTCCCTCCCCCCCATAGAGTTTATAGGCAGTCCGTGTAATTTAAATGGCTTGTGCGATGAAAACAATTTATCAATCCATAAGATAGGAGGTAACTTAATTTGTAGCAATCCAACCACTGGAACCCACACCAATCTGTAGATTGGTCGCATGCTCAAAATTTGCTCCTTTCTTCCTCTATGGGGCTGCCGAGTGCAACACTGCGCACGGCCAGTCCATTCTTACATAGATAGAAGTGCCCCATTCTGCCGATCAATGTACATCCCAGGAGTTGGACCCACACCAATCAGGTTAGCTGATAATTTGTTTTCACCAGACACCCCCTTTAATCCATCACTGACTGGTGATGGTAGTGGAGGATTCAATTATTGCGGGAACAGATACGGCAATATGTCACAAAGGCCAGGCTTGTTGAATGGTGTGTTGTGTTCCTGATGCTCCAATTTCATACTTTGCAGGTCGGGTTGATAGATTACTCGAAGGAGCTGGTAAGGATTCATTGGTCATGGAACACATTGTTACCATTAGTAAAGTTTGAGGTAGGTGGAATGTCCTTAAAATTATTGCGGGATTAGGACAAAAGCTTAACAAAGCATTCCCATCAAGCTTTTTATTGTCTTAATATATTGCAATTATCATATTATATATCACTGTGTGCTTACAATTGCTCATTATTCCTTTCTACCCAGCTAATTGTTCTCTTTCCATTAGGTCTTTGACATCTCATGGTTAAATACTGACTAGCTGAATCCTTCTAAGCTCTAGATAGCAACAAGAGGTCAATTTTCCCTGTGAGTCAAAAGTCACTGCAAAACTCAATGGAGGAGGTAACAGTTAGGTTAGAAGTTAAAGAGTAGAATGACAACAGAGAAAAGAGAAGTATTAGCTGGGTAGAAGGGCAAAATGAGCAATTGTAAGTACACAAATGCTATATAATATGATGATTGCAATATATTAAGAGGATAAAATTTTTGATGTGAGTGCTTCCTTAAGCCTACATTCCCACGATGAACTTTTGGTGAGTTTTTGATACCTCATAATTCTGCATATTTGCAGATTGAATAAGTAACATATAATACAATAAAGTGCAAATGCGGCTAGATCCAATGTGGTGAAAATATTAGAAGTCAATATAAAGCCATAAACCATAAAGTCTAAAAAAGAATGTGCCTGGTACGGTGTAAAGAAGAATATGTACCCGGATTACTGTGAACAGCAGTATCTTTCATAAGGGAGTTACATAATGGATCTGCATATTCGGATTGCTTTACAACCATACTTTGTTGCTCCATGATATGATCCATATTTCCACTGGTATTGGATTAACTATGCTATAACATGTACCCATTGGCATTTGCACTTTATTACATTGGCATTTCTTAATCCTATCTAAATCCTATAGAACAGTATATGCAAATGTACCTGCATTTTGCACTTTTCTTACCAAAATCAAAATATTCCATGTTTTGATCCATATCAGTGATTCAATTTATCATATCAATATGCACTGCATAATTGTATTAGCCTCATGTGTCATACCTATATACAGTGGGGAAAAAAAGTATTTAGTCAGTCAGCAATAGTGCAAGTTCCACCACTTAAAAAGATGAGAGGTGTCTGTAATTTACATCATAGGTAGACCTCAACTATGGGAGACAAACTGAGAAAAAAAAATCCAGAAAATCACATTGTCTGTTTTTTTTTCATTTTATTTGCATATCATGGTGGAAAATAAGTATTTGGTCAGAAACAAAATTTCATCTCAATACTTTGTGATATATCCTTTGTTGGCAATGACAGAGGTCAAACGTTTTCTGTAAGTCTTCACAAGGTTGCCACACACTGTTGTTGGTATGTTGGCCCATTCCTCCATGCAGATCTCCTCTAGAGCAGTGATGTTTTTGGCTTTTCGCTTGGCAACACGGACTTTCAACTCCCTCCAAAGGTTTTCTAAAGGGTTGAGATCTGGAGACTGGCTAGGCCACTCCAGGACCTTGAAATGCTTCTTACGAAGCCACTCCTTCGTTGCCCTGGCGGTGTGCTTTGGATCATTGTCATGTTGAAAGACCCAGCCACGTTTCATCTTCAATGCCCTTGCTGATGGAAGGAGGTTTGCACTCAAAATCTCACGATACATGGCCCCATTCATTCTTTCATGTACCCGGATCAGTCGTCCTGGCCCCTTTGCAGAGAAACAGCCCCAAAGCATGATGTTTCCACCACCATGCTTTACAGTAGGTATGGTGTTTGATGGATGCAACTCAGTATTCTTTTTCCTCCAAACACGACAAGTTGTGTTTCTACCAAACAGTTCCAGTTTGGTTTCATCAGACCATAGGATATTCTCCCAAAACTCCTCTGGATCATCCAAATGCTCTCTAGCAAACTTCAGACGGGCCCGGACATGTACAGGCTTAAGCAGTGGGACACGTCTGGCACTGCAGGATCTGAGTCCATGGTGGCGTAGTGTGTTACTTATGGTAGGCCTTGTTACATTGGTCCCAGCTCTCTGCAGTTCATTCACTAGGTCCCCCCGCGTGGTTCTGGGATTTTTGCTCACCGTTCTTGTGATCATTCTGACCCCACGGGGTGGGATTTTGCGTGGAGCACCAGATCGACGGAGATTATCAGTGGTCTTGTATGTCTTCCATTTTCTAATTATTGCTCCCACAGTTGATTTCTTCACTCCAAGCTGGTTGGCTATTGCAGATTCAGTCTTCCCAGCCTGATGCAGGGCTACAATTTTGTTTCTGGTGTCCTTTGACAGCTCTTTGGTCTTCACCATAGTGGAGTTTGGAGTCAGACTGTTTGAGGGTGTGCACAGGTGTCTTTTTATACTGATAACAAGTTTAAACAGGTGCCATTACTACAGGTAATGAGTGGAGGAAAGAGGAGACTCTTAAAGAAGAAGTTACAGGTCTGTGAGAGCCAGAAATCTTGATTGCTTGTTTCTGACCAAATACTTATTTTCCACCATAATATGCAAATAAAATGAAAAAAAAACAGACAATGTGATTTTCTGGATTTTTTTGTCTCAGTTTGTCTCCCATAGTTGAGGTCTACCTATGATGTAAATTACAGACGCCTCTCATCTTTTTAAGTGGTGGAACTTGCACTATTGCTGACTGACTAAATACTTTTTTTCCCCACTGTACATTGCATATTTGTGTTCCATATCTACAATAATTTAATAGGCATCCACAATGTACTACAACAGTGATGCAATGTACAGTGGAGAAAATAAGTATTTAATACTCTGTCGATTTTGCAAGTTTTCCTACCTACAAAGAATAGAGAGGTCTGTAATCTTTATTATAGGTACACTTCAGCTGTGAGAGACAGAATGTAAAAATAAAAACCAGTAAATTACATTGTATGATTTTTACATAATTAAATTGCATTTACTGTAAGTATTTGATCACTTACCAACCAGTAAGAATTCTGGATCTCACAGACTTGTTAGTTTTTATTTAAGAAGCCGGCCTACTCTACACTCATTACCTGTATTAATTGCACCTATTTGAACTCGTTACCTATATGTACACTTAATCAATCACACTCCAACCTTTCCACCATGGCCAAGACCAAAGAGCTGTCTAAGGACAAAATTGTAGACCTGCACAAGGCCATGATTAAATCAGCCATCATCTGCCGGGAATGGCATGCGAGGATGCATCAAAGGCAGAGACATGGCTTTTGATGTATATGTATGTCAGAGGTTGTGAATGGGTTAAGATGTTTAGGACAGGAGCTACAAACTGGGAATGTAAACTGGAGCTATAAACTGTGACAATGTTCTGAGAAATAATAGCACTCAAAGCAAGTAGGACACTTTTATAATCATCCTGAATAGCACCTGTGCACAATATATACTCTATGGGAATAAACAAGAGAGAAGTAGGAGGAATAAATTGCTTTGAAAAGTAGCAACATTTTTGCACAATTTGGAGTGGGTGGAGCTAGGGCAGGGGTGTAACGCTACAGTTCATCTAACTCATGTCAAGCTGTGGTGTTCCTTATGCCAGACATCTAAAGGGGGTTTTACACTAAGCAATATCGCTAGCAATATCGCTAAAACGTCACCGGTTTTGTGACGTTATAGCGATATTGCTAGCGATATCGCTATGTGTGATACTTACCAGCGACCGGCTCCCCCGCTGTCCATCGCTGATCGCGCGAGAATGTCCGGCTCCATTTCTCGTCGGGCGCTTCCTGCTGAGACTTCCTGCTGTGACGACGAGCGACGCTGGAGGCGGGCGGGAGGACGTCAGGATCGCTGTGTGTGAAAGGTGAGTATCGTGCGCTGCGTCGCTGCTGCATCGCTGTGAGATCTTTCTGTATGAAAGCTCACTAGCGATCATTTAGCGATGCACCAGCGATCCTGACCGGGTCGGATCGCTGGTCGGATCGCTGGTGCATCGCTAAATGTAAAAGGGCCTTTACTCCAGTCAAGGACTCTTAATGAATCATAAGCCTCTGACTCCAACACATCCCCATGTCAAGAGCAGTGTGAAAATCTCCAGTCTTGATGAATTGGGGCCTTACAAACCTAAAAATTATTGTGTTAGTCCCATCAAAAATATTCTGGAATGAAGAGAATATGAGAAAATCCAATGTATCAAACTCCTTCTTCTCTACAGTATGTACACATGAAAATCCATCACAGATACCATAAATTGGCCATTAAATGTCTCATGCTTAACCAAGCAGGAAGTACAGTGACTCCTCAACATCGCTGAAGTAGACAAATCCCCGGGCCCAGATCGCATACACCCCCGAATACTGCAGGAATTAAGTACAGCGATAGACAGACTGTTAATTTCAATAGTCACAGATTCCATAATAACAGGGTCTGTACCACAGGACTGACGCATAGCAAATGTGCTGTCAATATTCAAAAAGGGGACAAAATCTGAGCCTGGAAATTATAGGCCGGTAAGTCTAACCTCGACTTCTTGAGGGTTTCCTAAGGCCTCTTTCACACATCAGGTTTTCGCCGTCAGGCGCGATCCGGCGCTTTTGACAGAAACCGGATCCGGCGAAATGCAATGCCGGATCCGGTTTCCCCCCCATTGACTTGCATTTGCGCCGGATCGCGCCGGATGGCCATGCGTTTCATCCGGTTTTCGCCGGATCCGGCAATGTGTCGCGATCCGGCGTCTGGAAAAAACGGCTACTGTAACGTTTTTTGTCTCCGGCGAAAAAGCCGGACACGCCGGATCCGGCGCGTCCGGCTTTTTCACACAATGAAAGCCTATGAGCGCCGCAATGCGCCTGATCCGGCGAAAGCCGGATCCGGTGGCCGGATCCGGTTTTTTGGTCTGAGCATGCTCAGTAGCTCTGCCCACAAGACATATATAAAAGCAAGACAGTGGGACCCACAGCCACACCCAACATGCCACCCAAGAAAGCAACCAAGCGCAGCAGGAGAAGGCAGGAGACCACTGCAGCACCATCAGCACCACCACCACCCCAAATGGAGCAGCAAATGGAACATGCTGAGGTGGGGAGGCCAGCAGCAGATGAGAGACGGTAATTATCAAATCCCCCATTCCTCCAAACTAGGGCTATTGAATATCAAGATATTCATTGGCCCTTTGTTTCTCTTTATTCAACAGCCGCCCAATAGATGCAGCAGCAGCAGCAGCAGCAGCAGCAGCAATGGCAGCAGCTGGAACACCACCCACAGGCATGGAGTGTGGCCACCAGGAAGACAGCACATCATCTTCTGGGAGCCCTCCCTCGCATCGGCAGCGTTTGACGGTAAGTTTTTATTTCCAAAATCCATCATCTCTGTAATATATGTCTATTCATTGCCTTTTATTTCAAAACAGGAATCACAAGATGAAGAGGAGCTCCCAGAAGAAGAAGGAAGGGGTGGACAGACACTTGGAGTGGGCTCACAATTGGTAAGTTTTTTGCATCAAACGCAGAAACACAACATCACACTACACACAACACATAGAAAACAATGTTCTGCAGACCACACACAGCAAACAAATGCCTACATCCAAAGATATAACATTTTTTGTTTTCTTCTCTAGTCTTCCCAATCTGGTGCTCGGCCAAGAGGTCCTCTCAGTGCCTCCCAGGGTCGTCGGCGACAGCAACGCGGCGGTCACCAGCGTGTAAGTATAAATATTTTTGCTTTGTTTTTTTGCACTTTTTATTTCATTTCTTTTGTGGAGGCTAATTATGTTATTTTTGTCTTTTTCTTTAACAGCCTTCACAGCGTGCTCCCGACTCTGACGGTGAGGATGGAGGACTCGATGTGGACCACCTCATCGATCTCGTCAGAGAAAGGGAGCCGCTCTGGAATATGGCTGACCGCTGCCACGCTGACCTTATCGTTACCCGACGACTCTGGGAGGAAATCTGTTCGCTCCTTGTGGGCCGCTGGGAGGACCTCGATGTTCGGGCCCAGATTAAAGAGCGTAAGTATATACAGTACCGGTTGCTTGATGTAAACCAGTGTTTCCCGAACTCCAGTCCTCGTGGTCCCCACGGATCATGTGTTCAGGATTTCTATTTACTATGGAAATCCTGAAAACATGACCCCTGGGGACCATGAGGACTGGAGTTTGTGAAACACTGATGTTGTATACTAACCACTCCTTTCTCGTTTCAGGGAACAGAATTGTGAATCGGTGGCGGTCTGTGAGGGATCGTTTCAAGAAGGAGTTCAATAAAGAGATGCGGGCCCCGAGTGGATCTGGAGGACGCAGGAGCAAGTACAAGTACGCACAAGCCCTGTCGTTCCTCCGGGAAACAATGGTCACTAGAAGGTAAATATTACACACCACATGTGAAAAAAAATGTTAGATGTAACTTTTTTTTTTCAGCCAGGGCCATACCATGTCAGTATTTTAATTGTTTTTTTTTCTCTTTATTCCACAGCACGGTGAGCAGCACTCGGGAGCCTGCACGATTGGACCCTTCTGAGGCGATCCCTGAGGAGACCGGCACCGAGGGACACTTCGACCGCCCCGGTACATCTGCACCTTCCCAGCCTTCCCACACATTCGACCCATCTGTCCCATCCACCAGCACAGGAGCATCGTGGCCGCCTACATTACATGAAGCTGCTGGTGAGGAGATCGCTTTCCCTTTACCCCACCCTTCTGCCCCTGCCACCTCTAGTACACCTGCGGGTACTGGGCGGCAGCGGCAGAGGGGTCAGGAAAAGAGTTATGCGCCAGAGTTCTTGCATCTGAATGCATCTTTCCAGAACTGTCTAAAAGTCTTGTCAGAGCAAATCTCCGCAGGCTTTCAGCAGATCAACTCCAGCATTCTGGAGGTGAAGACACTTCTGCAAACCATGCATTCAGAAGCAAGATCTTCGCCAAACCACACCTTTTTCAGGTCTGTTGTGGAGCGCATGGCAACACTATCTCCTACCCAGCAGATGCATGTAATGCATTCGTGCCACGGTGCTCTACAGCAGGTTACCTCCCAACCTCCACCTCCCACCACTGTAGTTCCTCCACCTGCACCCCCTCCAGCCACTTTCCATCCTCCCCCTCCTATTACATCTGCACCCCCTCCAGCCACTTTCCATCCTCCCCCTCCTATTACATCTGCACCCCCTCCAGCCACTTTCCATCCTCCCCCTCCTATTACATACCAGCAACCTCACCAGTACCAGCAACCTTCCCAGTACCAGCAACCTCCCCAGTACCAGACATCTCCCCACTTCCAGCAACCTGCCCCGTACCAAACTCCTTCCCCATACAACTTTCCATCAACATCATCTGCTCCTACAGTCCCTGCCTAACCCTCCACTCCACCGCCCACCACCTCTTCTGCCTCCCACATGTCCACCCATTCTGTAGCTTTTTCCACACCATCACCTCTAACTGTTCCTTCCCCACCACGATCCCAGTCCTCTCTCCACACTCCCATTGTCGAAGTGTCCCGCAGCCCCTCCAGCAGTATTTCCACCCCACACTACACCGAGTTATAATGTTTTTTTTGCAATAAAAATGCCCATTTGGTTGGTTTCAAACCTTTATTAAAAAAGTTTTTTTAACTTTAAAAACAGTTTACACAAAAAAAAATATTTTAAATAAAAGTTAAATTATTGTTTACACTGGTTGTCTGTCATTTCTTTCTGCGGCGAAATATGTTTAAAAAAAAGGTTAAATACAGGGTATTTAAAAGGTAAAAAGGTATTCAAAACCAGGTATATAACTGTGGGTAAATTTTAGCTTTTTGCCACAGTTGTGTTCCTGGTTGTGTTTGAAGCAAAGTATTTCACCTGAAAAGTTGTGTTTATTGTTGGTGATTTCCTAACAATGTACACAACTTTTGTTAAAAGGTGAAATACTTTGCATAAAACACAACCAGGTATACACCTGTGGCCTAAAGCTAAAAATAGTAAGACCATGACAAGATAGCCAACTTTGGTTGGCAAAGGTATATACTGTTGGTCCAGAAGGTACACAAGTTTGGTTAGGGCACAAATCTTTCACACTGTCATCCTGCCAGTGTACTCTGCCTTGAGGTGACATAAAGTATAGTGCAAAATTGTCCCTCATTACTGAAACCGTCACAGAACTTCTAGTGGTAATATTTCCAATGACAACATCCATCTTCGCCAGTAACTTGCTCTTCTCTCCAACCTGCACTTTCTCCTCTACAACCTGTCAATGAAGGGCTGTAGGAACATGCTATATATAGTTTTCCAGTAGCCAATCCCGTTCGGAAGGCCACAAGGGTCAATTTTAAAAACCAGATCCGGCGTAATCCGTCGAAAAACGGATAGAAAAACGGATGAACCGGATGAGACGGATCCGGTTGTGTCTGTCAAGAACAAGACGGATCCGGCAGAAAACCGGATCCGGCACATCAGGTTTTACAAAACATTTGCCGGATCCGGCATTCCGGCACGACGCCGGATCGCGCCTGACGCCGAAAACCTGATGTGTGAAAGAAGCCTTAGAGTTGCTATCCTGGAGTATCTCAATGAGAATAACCTCATGACCCCACATGACCATGGGATTATGAGGGATCAGTCCTGTCAAACTAATCTGATCAGCTTCTGTGAAGAGGCAAGTTCCAGACTGGACCAGGGAAACGCAGTAGATGTTGTCTATATGGCCTTCTCAAAGAATGTTAGATATGTTGTCACACAAAAGGCCAAACAAATTTATTACAATTGAAACAAATATAGACCACAATGCACAGGGTAATACAATTAAGGACACCTGTGCTCATGCAGGGAATTAAATGTGGAAAGTTCAGTGCAAGAAAGACTATGAACCCAAAAAGAAAATTGCACATGACAGAACCAGAGAAATTTAAAAGGTTATAATTTTATTAAACATTTTAAAAGACATACAACCGTTCTATAAATAGGGAATTCAGAGATAGTGAAAAAATACCATGAAAATTAGCACCACAGAAAAGAGGCAGGTATATAATAGGTTTTCCCAAACATCACAAATTGTATATATTGTTATGACTAGATATCACGCCATTAAATGGTTAATTAAAACCACTAGTAACCAAGTCAAGTCAATATTAATAAAGATGGAGGGACAAATAAACCAGAAGTAGTCAAACATATACCTCAGACCTGCAGGTTCCATGACCCCTAAGCGCGTTTTGGTTGAATGTGCCTTCTTCCGGGGGAAGAGTTGCTATCCTGGAGTATCTCAATAAGAATAACCTCATGACCCCACATCATCATGGGATTATGAGGGATCGGTACTGTCAAACTAATCTGATCAGCTTCTGTGAAGAGGCAAGCTCCAGACTGGACCAGGGAAATGCAGTAGATGTCTCAAAGAATGTTAGATATGTTGCCACACAAAAGGCCAAACAAACTTACTACAATGTTCGCCAGGAAGTGCTGTAAATTATAGTGGAAATCTACGCATTCAACTTTCTGGCTCACAGATAGTCAGATAAGCAGCAGATTAATTAAGAGACATACACCTCTTAATAAATGAGGCACCTCTTGCAGGGCACTTTGAATTAAAACCAGTATGTCATGCATTAAAATTGTCATGCCTTCTATTGTAGACTATTCAGTATTTCAATTTACCGTATTTTTCAGACTATAAGACGCACTGGACCATAAGATGCACCTACGTTTTAGAGGAGAAAATTAGGAAAAAAAAAATAAAGGAAAAAATGTAGTCAATTCTGTGCTTAATATCCCTACCATGGTATGCACGGCTCCCTCATCCCCATCCTGGTATGCATGGCCCCCTCATCCCTATACTGGTAGGAATGGTCCCCCTTATCCCTATCCTGGCAGGAATGATCGCCCTCATCTCTATCCTGGTATGCAGGACCCCATCCTTAACCTGGTATAGTTGGCCCCCCATCCTGGTCCTGGCATGCATGGTCCCATCCTTACCCTGGTATGATTGGCCCCATCCAGGTCTGGTATGCATGGTCCCATCCTTATCCTGGTATGATTGGCCACCACCCCCATCCTGGTATGACTGGCCCCCACCCCCATCCTAGTATGCATGGCCCCATCAAAAAACATTAAAAAAAACAAAGCATTACACTTACCTTCCCGGCGCTCCCTCGCAGTGTCCTGTTCTGATGCCAGCAACTGCTTAATGCTTGTAAGCAGCGCATGGCAGGGATGTCATGTACTGCTTGCAAGTCGAAGGGCAGCTGCCAGAATACTCAATGCTCTGCACGCCGGGACTGTGTGCACGCAAAGCCGCGAGTTTTCATTGCTCTCTAGCTAGCACAGTGTCAGTCAGAGACTTCCAGCTGCTGCCAGCGGTTACGTATGTCGATAGTTAAGAGAAATGAATATTCATGGAATGGGGTGAATATTCATTTCTCTTAAGTATCGGCACACGTGACCGCCGGCAGCAGCAGGAAGTCTCCGGCTGACACAGTGCATGCTAGAGAGCAATGGATACTCACTGATGGAGAGCAGTGGATACTCACTGCTCTCTGCACACACAGTCCTGGTGTGCAGAGCAGTGAGTATTCCTGCAGCTTCCATTCGGCTTGCAAGCAATGCATGATGTCTCTGCCATGCGCTGCTTACAAGCATTAAGCAGCTGCTGGCATCAGAGCAGGACGCTGTGACGGAGCACCGGGAAGGTAAGTGTCATGGTTTGTTTTTTTAATCTTTTCTGATGGGGTCATACATACCAGGATGTGGGTGGGGGCCAATCATACCAGGACCGAGCTTTGTGGACAATCAAACCAGGATGTCATTAAAGAGAAATTAATATTCATTGCTCTCCACACACATGGGCATGGAATGCAGTGAATCTTCAACTCTCTTTAGTAGTGGGCACAGGAGTTAGCCACAGCAGCCAGCTCCTGTCTGAGTGACCCACTGCTCCACCAAAACCGCTCCCCTACCTCCCCACCATAGCCAGAGCCGGTACATCCGGACTATAAGTCACACACCCCATTTTCCTCCACATGTTTGGAGGAAAAATGTGCGTCTTATAGTCCGAAAAATACAGTAAACCTTTAGAGGCAAGGTCCACCTTTTAACAGAATTTTTTTTAGCATTTATTTGATTCCTAAATAAATTCTAAACTTTCGAAAGTCATTCCAAAAATGTTCTACCATTTTGCTGCTGCAATGTCTGTAAATACGGTACCTTTTTTTTTTTTTTGCAAAACTGTGACAAATTTGTCATATATCCCAATTACTCTCCCATCACTTCCCTCTCTCATAAATGGGTAACTGTTGGCCATAGGATTGTTCTGCAGACAGCTGTCTTTTCCGGCTATCCCATATACAGAAACTCTTGGTCCGGCTGAACGCTCCTCTGTTCTCTATGAAACAACCGCAATTAGAATAATCTGGCAGCGCTTTATCTTCCCATTGATCCTTATTTCCTGGCTGTCTCACATCAGCATTTTTTAGCAAGAATAAACATTCTATAATGCCTTGTTCCCATGTGCAAAAATGCTGCTTTATTTTATTTGTGCCCTTAAATCAGAGAGTCATATCACACAAAATAGATAATAAATAACATTTCCCACACGTCTTCTTTACATAAGCACAATTTTGGAAACATAATTTTTTTTTGTTAGGACGTTATAAGGGTTGACCAGCGATTTCTCATTTTTCCAACAAAATTTACAAAACCATTTTTTTTTAGGGACCACCTCACATTTGAAGTGAGTTTGTGGTCTCAATATAACAGAAAATACCCAAAAGTGACACCATTCTAAAAACTGCACCCATCAAGGTACGCAAAACCACATTCAAGAAGTTTATTAACCCTTCAAGTGCTTCATGAGAACTAAAGCATTGTGGAATGGAAAAATGAACATTTTTCACAAAAATTTACTTTGGAACCAATTTTTTTTATTTTTACAAGGGTATCAGGAGAAAATGGACAACAAAATTTGTTGTGTAATTTCTACTGAGTATGCCAATACCCCGTATGTGGGGGAAAGCCACTGTTTGGGCGCATGGCAGGGCTCAGAAGGTAGGGAGCACCGTTTGACTTTTTGAACGCAAAATTGGCTGGAATCAATGGTGGTGCCATGTCACGTTTGGAGACCCCCTGATGTACCTAAACAGTGGAACCCCCTAATTCTAACCCTAAACCTAACCCCAACACACCCCTAACCCTAATCCCAACCCTAACCATAACCCCAACCATAAACCTAACTCCAACACACCCCTAACCCTAATCCTAACCCTAACCACAAACCTAACCCCAACACACACCTAACCCTAATCTCAACCCTAACCACAAACCTAATCCCAACACACCCCTAACCCTAATCCCAACCCTAACCGTAATCCCAACCATAACCCTAACCCTAGCCCAACCCTAACTTTAGCCCAACCCTAACCCTAATGGAAAAATGGAAATAAATATTTTTTTATTTTAACCTAACTAAGGGGGTGATAAAAGGGGGTTTGATTTACTATTTTTTTTTATTTTGATCACTGTGATAATGTCTATTACAGTGATCAAAATTAACAGATAGCAAAAATTTCCCAATGTTGCCGGTTGCTGGCCAGCAGATCTTGGCGGGCGCACTCCAAATGCGCCCGCCATTTTCTCCCGGAAGAAGACGCCGGAGTCCCGGGGGACTTCACGGGGGGGTTGCAGGGACAACCGAGTTACCGGGGGACCCCATTTCTCTCTCCTCCAATGTGTGATCACATCAGAGGAGAGAGAAATTAAATGGGAAATCTGACTTTTTTTTGCGGTCGCCGTTATTGCATTAATAACAGTGATTGCAACACTGGGGTCGGTAAAAACCAACCCGAACCATGTTCTCTGGGGTCTCAGCTACTCCCGGTAGCCGAGACCCTGGATACATTCCGACTCTGGGGGGCACTATACACTTATTTCTCAGCGCCATTAAAAAGCGGCGCTGAGGCATAAGTACCTTTAACTGCTGCCTTAAAAGGCATATAGGCGGTCATTAAGGGGTTAATGCTTTTTTAGTACAGATTTAAAGCAATGTTTATTTTGATGTGATTTTTTTTTACTGCAAAAACACTGGTAATGCACTTTAAAACGCAACTGCATTTTTTAAATGCGTTACTTTAACCCCTTCACTACCAAGGGTGGTTTGCACGTTAACTCCCGAGCCAATTTTTACAATTCTGACCACTGTCCTTTTATGAGGCCATAACTCTGGAACGCTTCCATGGATCCCGGTGATTCTGACATTGTTTTCTTGTGACATATTGTACTTCATGTTAGTGGTAAAATTTCATTCATATAACTTGCGTTTATTTGTGAAAAAAATGGAAATTTGGCGAAAATTTTGAAAATTTTGCAATTTTCCACCTTTGAATTTTTATGCCCTTAAATCACAGAGATACGGCACACAAAAAACTTAATAAGTAACATTTCCCACATATTTACTTTACATCAGCACAATTTTGTAACCAAAATTTTTTTTGTTAGGAAGTTATAAGGGTTAAAAGTTGACCAGCAATTTCTCATTTTTGCAACACCATTTTATTTTTACGGACCACATCACATTTGAAGCCACTTTGAGGGGTCTATATAATAGAAAATACCCAAAAGTGACACCATTCTAAAAACTGCACCCCTTAGGGTGCTCAAAACCACATTCAGGCTATGTGCCCACGGTGCGTGTTAAAACGCACACCAAAAACCGGACTCCTTCCCAGAAATCGCGCGTTTTTTTCCGCGATTTTCGTGTGCGATATTCAAGCACTTTCCAAGCGATTTGAAGCATCGCTTGGAAAGTGATTGACAGGTTGGTCACACTCGTCAAACATATTGTTTGACAAGTGTGAGCAGCTTTTTACTATTGAGGCCACCTATGCTGCATCAATAGTAAAAGATAGAATGTTAAAATGCTAAAAAAAAAAAAAAAAAAAAAAAAAAAAAAAATCGGTGTATATTTACCTTCCGGCGTCCCGCGCTGCATTCCCGGGCCACAGCGTTCCCAGTAATGCCTTGCGAGACCTGTGATGACGTAGTCTCGCGTTGCTATAGCGATCTCGCGAGACTACGTCATCACTGGACCGTGCCGCAAGGCATTACTGGGAACACTTAGGCCGGGAATGCAGCGCGGGACATCGGAAGGTAAATATACCCCGATTTTTTATTCTTTATTCTTTTTTTTACAGGGGTATGGTACCCAGGGCCTGGAGGACAGTCTCCTCTCCTCCACACCGTGGGTACCAACCGCACATGAGACGCTTAACTTCCCGCATGGTGGGCATAGCCACATGTGGGAAGTAAGCGATTCTCATGCATTCCTAAGAATGAGCATACTGCGATTTTTTCCGCGATGCGATTCCGCCGTGGAAAAAAGCGCAGCATTAGCACAGCATGTGCGGAATGCATGGGGTGCGTTCTGTACACGATTTTTAAACGTTTTCGCGCCGAAAATCGCGGCAAAAGCGCTTAAAAATCACTATGTGGGCACACAGCCTCAAGGAGTTTATTAACCCTTCAAGTGCTTCACAGGAATTTTTTGAATATTTAAAAAAAATGAACATTTAACTTTTTTTCACAAAAAAAATACTTCAGGTTCAATTTTTTTTATTTTACCAAGGGTAACAGGAGAAATTGGACTGCAAAAGTTATTGTGCAATTTGTCCTGAATACGCTGATACCTGATATGTGGGGGGGACCACTATTTCGGCGCATGGCAGAGCTCAGAAGGGAAGGAGCGCCGTTTGACTTTTTCAATGTAAAATTGGCTGGAATTCAGATCGGACGCCATGTCACGTTTGGAGAGCCCCTAATGTACCTAAACAGTGGAAACTCCCCACAAGTGACCCCATTTTGGAAACTAGACCCCCCAAGGAACTTATCTAGATATGTGGTAAGAACTTTGAACCCACAAGGGCTTCACAGAAGTTTATAACGTACAGCGGTACAATTAAAAAATCATATTTTTTCCACAAAATGATCTTTTCACCCCCAATTTTTATTTTCCCAAGGGTAACAGGACCCTAAAAGTTAATGTGCAATTTGTCCTGAGTACGCTGATACCCCATATGTGGGGGTAGACCACTATTTGGGCGCATGGCAGAGCTCAGAAGGGAAGCAGCGCCATTTGAAGATTTTGTCTGGAATTGAGATCGGACACCATGTCGCATTTGGAAAGCCCCTGATGTACCAAAACAGTGGAATCCCCCCACAAATGACACCATTTTGGAAACTAGACCCACCAAGGAACTTATCTAGATGTGTGGTGAGCACTTTGAACCCCCAAGGGCTTCACAGAAGTTTATAACGCCCAGGCGTGAAAATAAAAAAAACATTTTTTTTTCCACAAAAATGATATTTTTACCCGCAATTTTTTATTTTCCTAAGGGCTACAGGAGAATTCGGACCCCAAAAGTTGTTTTGCAAATTGTCCTGAGTAGGCTGATACCCCAAATGTGGGGTTAAAACACTGTTTGGGCGCATGGCAGAGCTTGGAAGGGAAGGACCACCATTTGACTTTTTCAACGCAGAATTGGCTGGAATTGAGATCAGACGCCATGTTGCATTTGGAGAGCACCTGATGTGCGCAAATAGTGGAAACCCCCAATTCTAACTCCAACCCTAACCCCAGCACACCCCTAACCCTAACCCTAGCCCTAGCGGGAAAATGGAAATAATAAAATTAAAAAAATGTATTTATTTTTCCCTAACTAAGGGGGTGATAACGGGGGGTTTGATTTACTATTTATGGCGGTATTTATATTTGGCAGCTGTCACTCGCTAAAAGACGCTTTTTATTGTAAAAATAGTTTTTGCATCACCACATATTGAGAGCTATAATTTGTCCATATTTTGACCCACCGAGTTATAAGAGGTCTTATTTTTTGCGGGACGAGTTGACGTTTTTATTGGTACCATTTTCGGGCACGTGACATTTTTTGATCGCTTTTTATTTTGTATTTTGGGACGTAGAATTTACAAAAACCAGCATTTCATGAATTTCTTTTGGGTGGTGCGTTTACGCCGTTCCGCGTGCGATAAAATTGATAAAGCGGTTTTCTTCTTCTGGTCAGTACGGTTACAACGATACCACATTTATGTCTTTTTTTATGTTTTGGCGCTTTTATGCAATGAAAACAATTTTATAGAAAAAATATTTATTTTTGCATCGCTTTATTCTGCGAGCTATAACTTTTTTATTTTTTCTCTGATGATGTTGTGCGGCAGCTCGTTTTTTGCGGGATATTTATATGCGTCTTTTTGATCGCGCGTTATTGCACTTTTTGTTCGGCGGTATGATAATAAATCATTATTTTTTGCTTCGTTTTTATTTTTTAAGGGGTTCGCGTAAGGGGTTAACTAATGGGACAGTTTTATAGGGCGGGTCGTTACGGAAGCGGCGATACCAAATATGTGTACTTTTGGTTTTTTTTTTATTTTCAAAAAATGAATTTATTGGGGAATATTTTTTTTTTCTTGAATTTATTTAGCGATTTTTTAAAAATTATTTTTACACTTTTTTTTTTTTACTTTATTACAGTGTCCCAGAGGGGACATAACTGTCCTGTGACAGATCGCTGACCTGTCACATCACAGATCGCTGTGACAGATCAGCAATCTGTCACAGGCAGTGTGCAGGTTTCCTCCTTGCCTGCGCTTTGCAGGCACTGAGGAAGCCAGCTTCCTGCAGGCCCCCGGAGGTCCCCGCCGCCATATTGGATCCGGGGACCTGCAGGAAAGGAGACCCCCGCAGCAGCTCTGCACATTGCGCTGCTGTGGGGGGCTCAGGGAAGCACGGAGGGAGCCCCCTCCCTGCCGATGCTTCCCTTTAACCCCCGGTACACCGCGATCGTGTTTGATCGCGGTGTACAAGGGGTTAATGTGTCGGGGGCGGTCCGTGACCGCCCCTGACACATTGTGCCTGGTGTCAGCTATGATAATTAACTGACACCCGGCCGCGATAAGCGGCGCTCACCACGTGGGCGCCGCTTATCGCTATGACGTAATATTCCGTCCATGGTAATTAGGGCCCAGGGAACATGGACGGAATATTACGTCCAATGAAGGAAAGGGGTTAAGCTCGAGATAGAAGTTTATAGGGAAAAATGTGCCCAAAAATGCAGTTAACAGCTTGAACTGTTAAACGCAGCTGATTTTTTGCACAAAAACAAGCAGAGAAATAAACACAGCATTTATGCTGTGTGGAAACATGGCTTTAATGACCAATGAAAATCACACAAAAAAACGCTGCTAACAGATGTCACGTAGTGCCTCGGGACTGTGAGCGCTAACCAAGTCACTATATCTAGGAGGGCCCCAACCTATCCCTTTCCACCCGATTACTCCTGAAAGTGGAGATGCTGGGTTCACGTGCCTTGCTATGCACCTATATCAACCCTTAACTGTCCCCGCAAATAAATTTATATAATTTATGCAATGTGATTTTCTGGATTTTAATTTTGATATTCTATCTCTCAATGTTAAAATTAACCTACCCTTAAATGATAGACTGTTCATGTCTTTGTCAGTGGGCAAACTTACAAAATCAGCAAGGCATCAAATACTTATTTCCCCCACTGTAGGATAACACTAACCAGACAAACAAGGGAAGACAGACAGAGATAAATGAAAATAACAATTATACAAAATACACTCACCAAACAACAGAGTGGAACACAGGGGAGATAGAGGAAGAAGAAACCAAATAGGAGAGGATGAGGATGCGCACACAAACTAAATTCCAAGCAACAATCTCCTGAACAAATCTCCAAACTCCACCTCCACCTCCAAACCAGGCAGCAAAAACTAACAGGGGCAATTCTTAAGTGCCAAAGGTGAGCATATACAGCAGAAGGGAATGTCCAACACATGAACAGCTGAGACAATCCTGGCAGGAAAGCTCCAGGAGCTTCAACTGAACAGATTAACCCTTGAACTGCCTGCAAGGAAAAACATGCACTGTTTAATAAGATGGTGAAGTACTTCTAACCAGTGCAGGAGTTTGTGAAAGCAGATGCCACAATATTCGGGTCCCTCTCTGTCGTAGCATTCCAGTTACAACAGCTTTTTAAGGTGTATGGACAAATTGGCAAATCCTTGTAATGAATTCCACTAGGTTTCCAGATAAGATTAAAGCAGCCGGGTTTACTCTTCTGGCTGTCAGAGTGAAAAATTTGCTTGTATCTTGAATCACACAGCTCCTTTTTATTCTTGAATTGTGCAACATATTCATGTAAATTTAAGCTCTTCAGTGTTGAAACTGCTAATGCACCAGCTCTACATTCACCTGCAGCTTCACTGCCTCAGCTCGCCAAAGCCAAGCTTGAAAATTACTATCACAAAATACGATAGAACAAGTTACAGAAGAGAACATACTACCACCTACTGGCAAAGTTTAGGATTTACTACAAACATTTTGCATATAAATGTGCAGAAATATTATGTTACTATAGAGCACATTGCATTGTCGAGATGTCTGAATAACTGTTTGGGGCTCATTCACACAGCAGCGATTTTTTGTTTATGCAAAAAACGACCCGAGTTTCATCAGTGATTGTGATCAGAGTGTCATCAGAGTTTGGTCAGTGTGTTGTCAGCTTTTACTATCAGAGTTTGGTCAGAATTTCATGTTTTTCTCAGCTAAAAATAAAAAATAACTGAGGTTTCTTAATCTTCTATCAAACAGTCCGTGAAAAACAGCCAGTACATGGATGGCATCCAAGTGCTTTCTGATTTTTTTTTTAAGGGACCCATAAACTTGCATTGGAGAATCTGATTTGACAGATAAATATCAGTCAAGCCTCTGTTTTTGCGCAGATCACTCAGTCCGTGGAAAAAATAAGACATGTGAACTACCCCATAGACTATCATAGGTACGAGTTCTATCCGCGGTAGTGCAGCGGTATCCACACTGAGCAGTGATAGTGACCCAGTAAAGTTCAAAGCAAAAGTCTATTTAATGCTCAAAACTCACAAACACAGCACACGATATCCTCCGGATCGCAGCCGGGAAACATATCGTCTGGATTGCAGTCGATAAACATGCCAGTCCACCTCCGGATCGCAGCCGGGCACAGGACCGTCTACCTCCGAGACCCGTTGCCATGGGCGACTGCACCACCGTGTATGCTGTGGGTGCCAGGCCTCTCAGCTCCGCTTGCCTGTGTTGCCTCACACAGGTGGAGCTCTGCAGAGCTGACCCTGACACACCCAAACCCTTTACTGCAGGGTTTTTATCTGGAACCTGTGGCCTTAGGCCACATGGAAACCATGACAGGGAAGGAAATGGACTGCCCCACTGCCAACTTGTAGTCTGTTTCAAAAATAAGGCTAGTTTCACACTAGTGCTTTTGAGCGCAGCGACGGCCTAAGCCCCGCCCCTGCCGCGCTTCCGCCGGTAGCTCCGCTTACCGGCGCATGACGCTGCATGCGTCCCCTATCTTTATCACTGGGGGCGCAGGCCGTGCGCAGTATGCTTTTGGTGGCGCATGCGCCATTTTGACGGTGCGCGGAGCGCAACCAAACTGCAGCAGGTTGCGTTTGGCGCAGGTCGGCGCACCGTCAAAAAGGCGCATGCGCCGCCAAACGCATACTGCGCACGGCCTGCGCCCCCAGTGATAAAGATAGGGGACACAGGACGCATGCAGTGTCATGCGCCGGTAGGTGGAGCTACCGGCGGAGGCGCGACAGGGGGCGGGGCTTAGCGGCGGCCATGCGCAGGCCGTCGCTGCGCTCAAAAGCGCTAGTGTGAAACTAGCCTAAAAGCCCAGCAGGTTTTCTTAAATCTACCCTAGGAAAATAGCTTGTCCAAGACCTATACTCACTTTTAATCTGCATTGCAATCAAACTGTCACGCTCGCGCCTTGGCTGAATGGCGCGAGCCGGGGGTTGTGGCCCCACTGTGCCACAGACCAGATTACCCTGGAAGGGGCGTGACTGCGACAGCTACCTTGGTCTTCACTGGAGCCTCTGATGGTGAGGTCAGGCTTGTACGGCAGGTAGCTGCCGGGTGCCACTCCAGGGTGGTGTCTGGCTGTGGCTGCTGATCCCACTCGGGAACAGGACACCTGGACAGGTGCGAGTGACAAGCAGGCTGAGACACTGGGCAAGCAGGCACGGCTTGGTACACTGGCAGGCAGGCACGGCTTGGAGACACTGGGCAAGCGGGCACGGCTTGGAGACACTGGGCACGGCTTGGAGACACTGGGCACGGCTTGGAGACACTGGGCACGGCTTGGAGACACAGAGCAAGCAGGAGTGGTATATGAGAGAACAAGTTTGGACCTGTTCACACAGGAGATGCAGGTATGGATATAGGCAGGAAGGTGTGGTATATGAGAGAACAGGTTTGGACCTGTTCACACAGGAGATGCAGGTATGAATATAGGCAGGAAGGAGTGGTATATGAGAGAACAGGTTTGGACCTGTTCACACAGGAGATGCAGGTATGGATATAGGCAGGAAGGTGTGGTATATGAGAGAACAGGTTTGGACCTGTTCACACAGGAGATGCAGGTATGGATATAGGCAGGAAGGAGTGGTATATGAGAGAACAGGTTTGGACCTGTTCACACAGGAGATGTAGGTAGGCAGAGCCGCAGGAGTGCGGAGCAGGCAGAGCCGCAGGAGTGCGGAGCAGGCAGAGCCGCAGGAGTGCGGAACACATATAAAGCTGTGAGGGTGCAGATGCACACACAGGGAGGACACAAGGAAAGACACGGCAGAGAAGGAACCACAAACAAGGAGACTGACAGACAGAGGTAAGACTGAGTTCAGACAGAGACACAGGGACAAAGACACAAGGACCAGGATATTCTGAGACAGAGTACGGACAAGGTACAGGGAACAAGACTCAAGGGCCAGGATATTCTGCCTCCTGGCAGGCGGACAAGGTACAAAGCGAGACAGAGTATTCCTACAGAGAAGGAGATACACAGAACAGGGCCTGGCTAGTTCAGCAGCAAGGAGCTAACTGAGTTTAGACATTGCACAGGCCATGTTTCAGTGGGAGTGGTGAAACTAAATGGTCAAGGGCTCCAGGTGATTGGTCAGGGACAGATTACCCAGGTGCACCCAGACTGCATAAGAACCAGAGAGTTCAGGCGCCGCCCCCCTATACACACAGGAAACATGGAGAGCAAGCAGGAAAACAAGAGGCATAGCACATGGAGCTCAGGGCTGGCAACAGACAGATTTCACAGCATGGCTTGAAGCAGAAAGTAAGTTGGTGTGCGGGGGATGGGAGGCCATGCAGTGACGCCAGCAAGGTTGTTACACAAAGCTACACCTGTGACTGCAATGCACTCCCATGGCCTCAATACGCCTCCGTGCGCATCCTAGGGGGAACACACAGCGACCCTTACATGTGACACCGGTCACTGCCTCACACCGCGAAAAACACCAATAGCACTTATACAAGAAAATCTGACATCAGAATGAGCTCTTAGGCTTCAGTCACACACAGCATACTGTCTAAAAATTCTAAGACTGTCTATAAAAATAGGACATTTTTTGCCCCTGTCCATAAAAAAATGTGTGTCTGTGATTTTTTGAAGCTGGAGAAATATGTACAGATTTTTACAGTTTACAGTGAATGCTTATAATGTATTTATATCAGTATTCTGAAAAACAAAATATATCACTTAGTTATAACCTTAGTAAGTAGTATGGTTTCCAATATGTCTATAAAAAATGTGTGCTAATTTTTGGAACATTGTCCTGAAAAAATAAATCCTCAACACGTATAGCAAGTGTAGTGTCAGCACCTCTGCATGCTGCCCCCTCTTCCCCATCAAAGACACTGGCTTACTCACCGCCATGAGCCCCATCCCGCACTTTCTCCTTCCTCAGTGCCTGCTAATGCCCAGGGTGTGTGCAAGGCACACAGATCCCAGGGCACAGTGCTTAGAGCACGTGCGCACCCTCTTTCTTAAAGGGACCGCACGCAGCCGTAAAGTGTTCCCATCCAATAGCTTATGGACACCTACTATTTAAGGCACCTCCTTCAGCACGGAAGTTCCTGAGCATCATGTTTAATTTGCCCATAGTAAGCTTGCTAGTTATCAGGTCCCCAAGTACCTGCCAGCCAGAATTCTAGTTAATAATTACCTGTCTGTACTTGCTTGTCTATCTGCTGTGACAAAGTCACTGATAAAGTACTGGAGGGGAGATATGTGTCACTACGCAATGGCGTCAGTGATGTGAAACACAGAATATTTTCCACCAGCACACTAAGTGCCGTAAGGGGGTAAGCTAATCATCATAATGGGCTTGCTTTTTTGTGGACATCAATAGACATCAATAGAATGGGTGGGAGGATGTCCACCTTATCTCCACACCAGGTTGTGGTCTGGGGCTTAAATAGCTGGGCTCCAGATGCAGTCTTTGCTCAGCAAGACTGGAGAGAGGATCTCCAGTGATTTTGTGTCCTGAGAAGGCTGAACCTGTGTTGCTCCAGAGCAGGCTGCATATGGACTGTGTTACAGCGTTTTGTTTTCCTGTTTTTGCCTGAAGGGCTGTTTACTTTCCCCTTCTTGTTGGTTTATGCCACCATATAATAAATCAACCAAAGATTTAAAGAGACAGTGTTCCTGTTTTCTACCTCTGTGTACCGCCACATGAGTTGAACTACCACACTGCACTCCAGCTGGTCCAGCCCACACCAGCCAGTGTTCATCTGTACACCAACTGGTCCAGTTTGCATCTGCCAGTGCTCATCTGTATGTTAGCTGGTTCAGCCCGCACCTGCCATTGCTCATCTGTATATCAGCCGGTCCAGTCCACACCTCCCAGTGCTCATCTGTATCTCAGCAGGTCCAGCCAGCCCAAGCCAGAGCTCATCTATATTTCAGCCGGTCCAGCCTGCACTTGATGGTGATCATCTGTATGTCAACCGGTCCAGTCTGCACCTGCCATTGCTCATCTCATCATTTCTAAATTTTTTACCATAACCAGGTTCCTCGCAGCATGTTCTCACATGCTTTTTGCATTTAATAGCCCTCTGTGTCTGTACTGTTACATATTTAGACTGTTAACTGGTTCATGCAGCAACAGGAACACCTGATTCTTACACTAGGTAAGGTCCAAACCATAAAAACAATAAAAGCAATTGTTACCATCCACTTTTCGTGTCTCCCCTTTTCCCTTATAGATTGTAAGCTTGCGAGCAGGGCCCTCATTCCTCTTGGTTTCTGTTTTGATCTATGTGTTTATTGCTATTCTATGCTGTAATGTCTATTGTCTGTACAAGTCCCCTCTATAATGTAAAGTGCTGTGGAATATGTTGGCACTATAGAAATAAAATTATTATTATTAAAATTATTATTATCTGTATATCAGCCGGTCCAGTCCACACCTCCCAGTGCTCATCTGTATCTCAGCAGGTCCAGTCAGACCAAGCCAGAGCTCATCTGTATTTCAGCCGGTCCAGCCTTCACTTGCTGGTGGTCATCTCTGTGTCAGCCAGTCCAGTCAGCACCTGCCAGAGGTCATTTGTATACCAGTCAGTCCAGTCTGCTCCTGCCAGTGCTCATATGTATGTTAGCAGTCCAGTCTGCACCTGCCGGTGCTCATCTGTATACCAGCCGTACCAGCCTACACCTGCCAGTGCCTAATTGTCTACCAGCTGGACCCTCTGTATCCGTGGCTCCTGTGTTCCTTCAGTGCCAGCCTGCATCTGCTGTCCCTCCTTCTGTGCTGTTCCAGTTTCCAGTCCCTTGGGGGTCAGCTACCATTCATCTGTGGTCTGTCCCGGAGTAGCACCTTGTCTTCACTGAGAGCCAAGCTTAACCCCACCATCAAATACTTTAGTGAAGAGTCAGGAGGTCACCTAGTTATGCCTCTCCAGGCTCTCCTCAGACCATGGCACAGTGGTTTCACAGCTATACCCGTTGCAGCATATATCTGAGAAGCGTCTGCTGTAATGCCGCTCACTAAAGGCTACAGAGGCTTTCTGCTAATTGTTAATGCCTAGTCTTTGGTTAATGGCTGCACATTCTTTTAAGAGGGAATTCTGATATATGGCATCGTACAGAGCCATATTTATGATGCCTAGGTATTATAATGTCCACTTCACTTTCAAATTAGGGTATTCATAGATGTCTATCAGGTTCTGTCTGCCATGATATCTACAGACTCTGAAGGTTTTCATACACATTAGATGGCTGAGGCCAGCATGCATAGGAGATCGTGATTTTTACTATACATAGCAGATTCAATGGACATTTGCCGCTTCAAGTCTCCTAAGGGGACTATTAAATAAAGTTTTAAAAAGTTTGTATCGGGAAGGTGTTGTCCCACAAACAAAATACTTTTTAATCACTACATCTTGGAATAAAATAAGTTCCACAATTTGATGTGTTAAAAAAATGTCCCTGTAGTGAGATAATCTTATAAATGTGCCTCTGCTGTGTACTGTGTAATGGCTGTGTCTGATCATGCAGGAATGTGGTCTGATTATACCACAGCTCCTGGGAAGGAGGGAAGCAAAAGAAAGTATAGAGACATTACAGCAGGTGATCACAGTTGATTTTTTTTCTGTGAGGTCAAACATTTCCCTGCCTGTTTTTAAGCATCATATGTGATCCCATGCTGTGGTATGATCAGACCATGCTCCTGCACAGTTAGACACAGCCATTACACAGTACACAGCAGGGGCACATTTATAAGATTATCTCAGCACAGCAACAATTTTTTAACACATCAAATTGTGTAACTTATTATTCCAAGATATATTGATTGAAAAGTACTTTGTGGGACAACCCTTTCCCGATATATATGACTGCATATGTCGGGTCTCTGACTTTGATGTAGTCTCGCAAGGTGAGACCACGTTTTTCCTCGCAGATGATAGCTGTTAGCCTATTAAACACCGCTGTCAATCTCTAATAGCGGTATTTAACACTTGCAATCAGGGGAGCACGTCATCTTATGTGCACATAAGCCCCCATGGGTTGCCATGGCCTGCTGACGATCCCCATGCCTGTCACTATGGTACTCCTGTGAAAGCGAGCCTGTAGCTGGTGTTCATAGGAGACCGTGATGATTGCTATACATACCAATGCTCTAGTGGTCCTAAGGGAACTAAGAAACACAGTAAAAAGTGGAAAAAAACCTTTTTAAATATGAAAAAAATATAAAGCAATTAAAAAAACAAACAAACACATTGTCATGATCCCAGTACAGGTTTTTTGAGCTGCACACCGGGGGTTAATGTCTGGAGCTCTGTGCAGGTTTCGACCTGCACACTTGGGGTTAATGATTGTGGCCTCTTTCTGGTTCTGGGAGAGCTTCATAAACCCCTGGGTAGCTTCAATCCCTGCCAGTTATACTTTTGCCTTTGGCCTAGTGTGCTGACCCTCGTGTGCCTGTGTGTTGCTATAGCTGGTTTATATGGTTCTGGCCCGATTCTGTTTCCCGTTGTGAGTTTGCCTGTTGATTTTGTACTGCGTTATTATCTGTGTATGACTCATTGCCTGTGACCTGACTACTCTCTGCTCGCCCCTCTTGTACCTTGCAGCTATCTGTGTATGACTCATTGCCTGTGACCTGACTACTCTCTGCTCGTCCCCTTTGGTATCTTGCAGCTATCTCTGTGTGTGACTCATTGGCTACGTCCTGACTATTCTCACTGTCTATGCCCCTTGGTAACTGTTTCTCGCAGTTACTCTGCTAGGAATTGTCTTGCAGCTCCTAGCTCTGTGGAATTTAGGCCACGCCTCTAGTAGTCACGTGCTTCAGGCCCTGCGGCTCTGAAGTACGCATCTATTCGGTTGCTGCCCGCTCCACAGGTATCTTTGAGCACAGTTCGCTTTACTCAGGTCACGCGCACTGGCTCAGTGAGCAAGTTCAGTGCGGTGTCTTTGACATTATAACTGGCCTACAATTTTTTTTTTTTTCTCTCCTCACTGCTGCAGCATGGACCCAATGTGTGCTTTATCTGAGCAGGTGAAAAGCTTGACTCAGTCACTGCAGAAGCTTAGTTTGGAACACCAAGCTCTTGCCCAGTCCCAGCGGCGGGTTGAGGACTCAGTTCAGGGGGTAGTTTCCGCTGGCTTCCAGCAGGAGGGAATAGAGATGTCATTTTAGTCCCACCTGAATCCCCGGTTAAATTGCCAGATATATTTTCTGGTAACAAGGATGAGTTCAGGGCATTTAAGGAGGGCTGTAAGCTTTTTTTTTTCTTTGAGACCCCGCTCCTCTGGGGATGAGAAACAGAGGGTGGGGGTGGTGGTGTCCCTGCTTAGGGGGTCCCCACAAGCCTGGGCATTCTCGCTTTCCTCTTCTGCCCCTGTGAGAATGTCTGTGGATGCATTTTTTGAAGCCTTAGGGCTTATTTATGATGAGCCTGATAGAGTGCGGTTGGCTGAGGACAAAGTCATGAGTGTCTGTCAGGGGGAGCACTCGGCCGAATGGTTCTGTACTGAATTCAGACGTTGGGCAGCCGAGATTTCCTGGAGTGACGCCTCCCTGCGGGGGCTGTTCCACAGAGGCCTGTGTGAACGTCTGAAGGATGCTTTGGCACTTCATCCTCCGCCTGACTCCCTGGAGGATGCCATGGTCCAAGCGGTTCGCATGGATCGCAGGCTGCGGGCTAGAGGCATTATGCAACGGGAAACGCCCTTATTTTTCAGTGGAGATGAAACCCAGACTCTTCCTATGGCTATGGAGGTGAGCGCTGTCACTTGTGAGGGAAAGGAAAGAAGATGCCGTCGGGAAAAGCAGTTGTGCTTCTATTGTGGGAAATCTGGACATTGGAAGAAGGACTGCCCCTCCTGTCCGTTATCCTCCAAGATGGCGGGAAACGACTAGGTCTGGGTAGTAATCGAGGAGGCTACCCAGACCTTCAGGTAGAATTTTCCTCATGTGCAAAAATGGTGCTACAGGTGGAACTGGAACTTGGTTATGGTCCTGTTCAGACTACTGCTTTTATTGACTGCGGTTCGGCTGTGAACCTGATTGATACCAAGGTTATGACTCTTAATAAGATAGGGACAGTCAGGCTTCACGATCCTGTTAAACTTGTAGCAATTGACTCGTCTCCTCTTACCCAAGATGGTATCTGTTGCAGGTCTGAACTTTTTTCTCTAAAAGTGGGTTCCACTCATGTGGAGAAACTAAGTTGTCTTGTGCTAGATAACTTGCCTGCAGGACTGGTACTGGGGATGCCTTGGCTTCAATGCCATAATCCTACCATTGATTGGGTTACAGGGGAAATCACTCAATGGGGATGTGTCATGATCCAGGACGGGATTTCGCTTTGACCCGTCCTGGTTAGACTATGGGTTAATTGTGCTGCCTCTCTCTGGCAGCAGGAGGCTATTTAGTGCTCACTGGACCTGGGTCCGGTGTCAGTTATACTCCTGCCCTTGGCTGAGTTAGTTGACCTTGTGCGTATGTGTGCCTTGTGCCTGATATCTTGCTTGCTTGTTCGGTTGTGATCTGGTTCTGTCCCTGTTACGAGTTCTGCCTGACCCTCTTGTACTGCGCTACCTCTCGTGTATGACTCTCTGCTTGTGACCCGACTTCTCTCTGCTTGTCCCCTTGGTACCACGTCGCCCTCTTGTGTATGACCTTTGGCTCTGTCTGACTACCCGTCTGTTTATCCCTCCTGTACCTCGCTTGCCCGTACTGCTGTGACCACTGTTTTGCCTGACTCTGAGTTGTTGTATGGTGTCCTGTCCTATCTGAATACAGGACGCTAAGCCCCGCCCCCTTGCAGTCACATGACCATAGGTCCCGTGCAGACTATTCAGTTTCAGTGTCCGCAGGTCCTATGCTTCTTTACTTTCCAGCGCTGACTGGACCCTGACACTATTAGCCTGAAGCACGCATGGTCACCGCTGCTGCCCTGCTCCCCAGGTAACTTTTAGCACTGCTTCTGTTCTCAGGACACGCGCACTGGCTCTATGAGCAAGTGCAGTGCGGTGTCTCTGACATTATAACTGACACATACCATTTTTTTTTCTCTGCTCCCATTCACCTGTGTGTGTGATGGATCCTATGCACACTCTTTCTGAGCAGGTTAAGCATCTGATGCAGATGTCTCAGAAACTCTTTGGAGAACAAAGAGTCCTGGCTCAGTCTCAGCAGCTGATCGCTGACACTGTGCAGGGAGTTCTTTCATTGGGGGATCGGGATGTTACATTAATTTCCCCTGAGTCTCCAGTGAAGTTACCAGATACCTTTTCTGGAGATAAAAATGACTTCAGAGTTTTCAAGGAGGGCTGTAAGCTTTTTTTTTCCTTAAGACCACACTCTTCTGGGGATGAAAGTCAGAGAGTGGGGGTCATTATGTCTCTGTTAAGGGGAGCCCCCCAAGCTTGGGCTTTCTCCCTTCCTACCACGGCCCCTGAGCGTATGACTGTGGATGCATTTTTTGAGGCCCTGGGGCATATTTATGATGAGCCTGATCGGGTGCGTATGGCTGAGGACAGGCTGATGAATGTTTGCCAGGGGAAACACTCAGCCGAGTGGTTTTGCTCAGAGTTCAGACGCTGGGCTGCTGAGGTCTGCTGGAACGACGCCGCTCTCCGGGGGTTGTTCCGTAGAGGCCTGTCTGAGCATCTGAAAGACGCCTTGGCTCTCCACCCCCCACCTGATGCCCTGGAGGAAGCTATGACACAGGCCGTCCGAATGGATCGCAGGTTACGGGCAAGGGGAGTGATACAAACCGAGACATCATTATTCTCCCAAGGAAGGGGAGCCAGTTCTTCATTGAAAATCACGGCGATGGGAACCATCAACCTTAAGGAGGAAGAAAGGAGACAACGGCACGTGAGAAAATGCTGTGTTCACAGTGGCGAGTCTGGACATTGGAAAAAGGATTGCCCCTCCCGGCCACTAACCAGCAAGCGACTGAGCCCGGGTGATTATCGTGGAGGTCACCCAGGCTCTCAGGTACCCTTTTCTGCATTTTCTAAAATGTCATTTCAAGTGGAACTTTGTTGTGGGGGTGTCTCCACATCCACTTCTGCCTTCGTGGATTGCGGTTCATCATTGAACTTTATTGACTCTGACTTGGTGGCCAGGTGTAAGTTAGGGACAGTTAGGTTGGAAACTCCGATTCACCTTGTTGCTATTGACAAAACACCACTGGTTAAGAATGACATTGTGTTTTGTACTGAAGAGTTTCTCCTTAAAGTGAGTTCCTTACACCAGGAACGTATTTCATGTTTTGTAATGAACAACCTAACTGCGGGACTGGTGTTGGGGTTCCCCTGGTTACAGCTGCATAATCCTGTGATTAATTGGGAATCTCGGGACATTGTTAAATGGGGTCCCTATTGCTCTGAGAAATGTCTTGTTTCTGTGTCTGTGTCGTCCGTGGGTCTAGAAGGCATTCCGGAGTGCCTGATAGATTATACTGACGTTTTCTCCGAAAAAGAGGCTGAGGTTTTACCACCACACCGCCCATTTGATTGTGCCATTGACCTGGTTCCAGGTGCTAAATTGCCCAAAGCCCGCCTGTATAACCTCTCGGGTCCGGAACGGGCTGCGATGAAGGAATATATTTCCGAGAGCCTCCGTAAGGGACATATTCGTCCTTCTGTTTCTCCTGTGGCGGCAGGGTTCTTTTTTGTAAAAAAAAAAAGACGGTGGTTTGCGCCCATGCCTCGATTTTCGTGAGTTAAATAAAATAACTGTGAGGAATACTTATCCCCTTCCACTTATTCCTGATTTATACAATCAGTTGTCCGGAGCTAAGTGGTTTTCGAAATTAGATCTACGGGGAGCGTATAACCTTATCCGAGTCCGGGATGGAGATGAATGGAAGACCGCTTTTCTCACTACTGAAGGGTTGTTTGAAAATTTGGTCATGCCCTTCGGCCTGACCAACGCTCCAGCGGTCTTCCAAAATTTCATAAATCATGTGTTCTCCGATTTGATTGGACGTTTTATGGTGGTGTATTTGGATGACATTTTAATCTACTCGCCTGATAAACAGACTCACATTGGTCATGTTCGGGCAGTTCTCCAAAGGCTCAGGGAGAACTGTCTGTTTGCTAAACTTGAAAAATGTTTATTTTTTGTTCAGGAACTGTCCATTCTGGGGTTCATCGTGTCTGCTGAAGGGTATCGCATGGATCCTAATAAGGTGCAGGCCATTCTCGAGTGGGTTCAACCGTGTGATTTGAAGGGTCTGCAACGTTTCCTAGGGTTCGCTAATTATTATCGGAAATTTATAAGGGGGTTCTCACAGGTGGTTAAACCCCTCACAGACATGACTCAAAAGGGGGCCGATATCAAGAATTGGTCAACCGCAGCGGTAGCGGCATTTCAGTTTTTGAAAAAATGTTTCATGTCGGCCCCGGTTCTTATCCAACCGGACCCCTCTGAACCATTTATTGTTGAGGTAGACGCCTCAGAGGTGGGGGTGGGGGCGGTATTGTCCCAGGGACCCGCCACTTTGATCAATTTAAGACCTTGCGCCTTTTTCTCAAAGAAGTTCTCCCCTGCCGATAGAAACTATGATGTGGGGAATCGGGAACTTCTGGCCGTAAAATTGGCTTTTGCAGAATGGAGGCATTTTTTGGAGGGGGCTGTTCATCCTATAACGGTAATCACGGACCACAAAAACCTAGCTTACATTGAGTCAGCTAAAAGGTTGACTCCCAGACATGCTAGATGGTCACTTTTTTTTTCCCGATTCAACTTCTCGATCACTTTTCGACCAGGATCCAAGAATATCAGAGCGGATGCATTGTCACGCAGTCTTGATCCGGTGTCCCCCCCGGAACCTCCATCCTCCATTCTTCAGCCTGGGGTGGTGGTGGCAGAGGTTTCTAATGTGTTGGAACGGGAGATTCGAGAAGCCCAGGCTCTTGCACCTCCAGCTAAGCCGTTGGATAAACTTTTTGTGCCAGCTCAGTTTCGTCTCAAGGTCCTCCAGTAGTTCCATGACTCAGTTCTGGGTGGATATCCAGGGATCTCAGCGACCCGGAAGGCCATTGCTAGAATATTCTGGTGGTCTTCTTTAGCCTCTGATGTTGGGGAGTATGTGTCTGCGTGTGAGGTTTGTGCCCATGCGAAAACTCCCCATAATCGGCCGGCCGGGGAATTGGTACCACTGCCAATTCCTGAGAGACCATGGACTCATCTGTCCATGGATTTCATCACCAACCTTCCCCCTTCCAAGGGTAATACCGTGGTCTGGGTCGTAGTGGACAGGTTTAGTAAGCAGGCACATTTTGTACCTTTGGCAGCTCTACCTAATGCGGAAACATTGTCCAGATTGTTTGTGGAGCATGTGGTGCGGTTGCATGGGGTACCCCTGAATGTGGTGTCTGACAGGGGAGTGCAATTTGTGTCCAGATTTTGGAGAGCTTTTTGTAGGAGGTTGGGTATTGGTCTGTCCTTTTCATCCGCCTACCATCCAGAGACTAATGGGCAGACTGAGCGGACCAATCAGTCTCTGGAGCAAATTCTGCGTTGTTTGACCTCAGCCCGACAGGATGATTGGTGTTCTGTGTTACCATTGGCTGAGTTTGCATTTAACAACCGCACTAACCAGTCTACGGGTACATCTCCTTTTTTTTTTGCAATTATGGGTTTCATCCTCATTTTGGAGAATTCTCCCGCTTGAATTCTGGGTGTCCTGGGGCGGACGAGACGATCCAGCGGTTGGGGGAGGTATGGCGGGAGGTCCAGAATAACATTACGAAGGCCCAGGACAAATTTAAATTTTTTGCGGACAAAAAACGATCCATGGGTCCAGTGTTTCAGGTCGGAGATAAGGTATGGTTATCCACCAAAAATATAAGGCTCAAGGTCCCCTCTGCGAAGCTTGGACCCAAGTTTATAGGTCCCTATGTAATTACCGAAGCAGTTAACCCGGTGGCTTTTCGGTTGAGACTTCCGCCATCTCTAAGGATCCCTAATGTTTTCCATAAGGCCCTTTTAAAACCTGTGAGGTCCAGTGGGGAGGGATCATCATCTTCCCCGACACCGGTTCTGGTAGATGGGCAGGCTGAGTACGAGGTGGAACGAATTGTCGACTCCAGGTTGGTCCGTCGCGCCCTTCAGTATCTGATACATTGGAAGGGCTATGGTCCTGAGGAACGCTCGTGGGTTCCTGCTCGATCAGTTCATGCGGATCGGTTGATCCGAGCCTTTCACGCCAAGTACCCTGAGAGACCTGGGGGTCCGGTGGCCCCCCATTGAGAGGAGGGTACTGTCATGATCCAGGACGGGATTTCGCTTTGACCCGTCCTGGTTAGACTATGGGTTAATTGTGCTGCCTCTCTCTGGCAGCAGGAGGCTATTTAGTGCTCACTGGACCTGGGTCCGGTGTCAGTTATACTCCTGCCCTCGGCTGAGTTAGTTGACCTTGTGCGTATGTGTGCCTTGTGCCTGATATCTTGCTTGCTTGTTCGGTTGTGATCTGGTTCTGTCCCTGTTACGAGTTCTGCCTGACCCTCTTGTACTGCGCTACCTCTCGTGTATGACTCTCTGCTTGTGACCCGACTTCTCTCTGCTTGTCCCCTTGGTACCACGTCGCCCTCTTGTGTATGACCTTTGGCTCTGTCTGACTACCCGTCTGTTTGTCCCTCCTGTACCTCGTTTGCCCGTACTGCTGTGACCACTGTTTTGCCTGACTCTGAGTTGTTGTATGGTGTCCTGTCCTATCTGAATACAGGACGCTAAGCCCCGCCCCCTTGCAGTCACATGACCATAGGTCCCGTGCAGACTATTCAGTTTCAGTGCCGCAGGTCCTATGCTTCTTTACTTTCCAGCGCTGACTGGACCCTGACACTATTAGCCTGAAGCACGCATGGTCACCGCTGCTGCCCTGCTCCCCAGGTAACTTTTAGCACTGCTTCTGTTCTCAGGACACGCGCACTGGCTCTATGAGCAAGTGCAGTGCGGTGTCTCTGACAGGATGCAATAATAAATGTGGTAACCGGGGACATCTTGTTAACGCTGTTAAATCTGTGTCTGTGTCGTCTGTCGATCTGGAAGGTATTCCGGATTACCTGAAAGATTTCGAAGACGTTTTTTCCGAAAGTGAGGCTGAGGCGCTGCCACCACATAGACCCTATGATTGTGCCATTGATTTAGTACCTGGAGCCAAGTTACCTAAGGCTCGATTGTTCAATTTGTCTGGGCCTGAGCGCCAAGCCATGAAGGAGTACATAGCTGGGAGTCTCCGCAAAGGGCATATCAGGCCTTCTCTGTCACCTGTGGCAGCAGGGTTCTTCTTTGTGAAGAAAAAAGATGGTGGTTTGCGGCCGTGCCTCGACTTTCGGGAACTGAACAAGATAACGGTTAGGAACTCTTACCCGCTTCCCCTCATCCCAGACTTATGTAACCAGTTAGCTGGGGCCCAATGGTTCTCCAAGTTAGATCTGCGGGGGGCCTACAATCCGATAAGGGTTCGGGAAGGGGACGAGTGGAAAACGGCATTCCTCACATCAGAAGGACTCTTTGAGAACCTGGTAATGCCATTTGGGTTAACTAATGCACCTGCTATTTTCCAAAATTTCATCAATGTTGTGTTTTCTGATCTGATAGGCCGTTTTGTTATTATTTATTTGGATGATATTTTGGTGTATTCCCCGGACAGTCAATCTCACTTGCAACATCTAAAGACAGTTCTCCAGAGACTCAGGGAGAACCAATTGTTCGCCAAATTGGAAAAGTGTTCGTTTTTTGTACAGGAGCTGTCTTTTTTGGGGTTGATTGTGTCCTGTGAGGGGTTTCATATGGATCCTAAGAAGGTGCTGGCGATCGCTGACTGGGTTCAGCCTCGAGATCTTAAGGGGCTCCAGCGCTTCTTAGGATTTGCGAACTATTACCGGAGATTCATTAAAGGTTTCTCACAAGTGGTTAAACCACTCACGGATCTTACCCAGAAGGGAGCTGATGTAAAAAATTGGTCTGTCCTCGCTAAGGAATCCTTCTCAGCGATTAAGAAATGTTTTATGTCTGCCCCGGTGTTGGTGCAACCTGACCCGTCCAAACCATTCATTGTGGAGGTGGATGCTTCTGAAGTGGGGGTGGGGGCTGTGCTATCCCAGGGTCCGGCCACCCTTACCAATCTCAAACCCTGTGCCTTCTTCTCCAAGAAGTTCTCTTCAGCTGAGAAAAACTATGATGTAGGCAATAGAGAACTTCTTGCGGTCAAGCTGGCGTTTGAGGAATGGAGGCACTTTTTGGAAGGGGCGGCTCACCCTATCACGGTTGTCACGGATGACAAAAATTTGGCATACCTTGAATCTGCTAAGAGGCTTACTCCTAGACAGGCCCGTTGGTCACTTTTTTTTTCATGATTTCAGTTCTCAATTACTTTTCGACCGGGGTCCAAAAATGTTAAAGCGGATGCCCTGTCCAGAAGTTTTGATCCAGTGTCTCCCCCTGAGCCGCCGTCCTCCATTCTTCCCCCAGGGGTGGTAGTGGCGGGGGTCTCAACTGAGTTGGAACAAGAAATCCTAAGGGCTCAGGCACTAGCTCCGGCAACCAGGCCAAGCGATAAACTGTTTGTTCCAGATTCATTGCGGCCTAGACTTCTGCAGGAGTTTCATGATTCTAGGCTGAGTGCTCATCCAGGTATCACGGCCACTAGAGAGGCAGTAGCCAGGGGTTTTTGGTGGCCTTCATTAAGGTCCGATGTCAAGTAATTTGTTTCTGCTTGTGGCATGTGTGCCCGTTCCAAAAGCTCGCATAACCGACCGGCTGGGGAACTCATACCTTTACCGGTTCCTGATAGGCCATGGACTCATCTTTCCATGGATTTTATTACCGGCCTTCCACCTTCCAGGGGCAATACCGTGATCTGGGTGGTGGTGGATAGGTTTTCTAAACAGGCCCATTTCATTCCTTTGGCAGCATTACCTTCAGCAGAAACATTGTCAAGGTTGTTTGTGCAGCATGTGGTCCGATTGCATGGGGTACCCCTGAATGTTGTGTCTGACAGAGGTGTGCAGTTTGTGGCCAAATTTTGAAGGGCGTTCTGTATGAAATTGGGCATCTCACTCTCCTTCTCGTCGGCATATCACCCGGAGAGCAATGGTCAGACGGAACGCACCAATCAATCCCTGGAACAAATTCTCAGATGTCTGACCTCCGCCAGACAGGAGGATTGGTGTGATGCGTTACCGTTGGCTGAATTCGCTTTTAACAACCGGGTGAGTCAGTCCACCAACATGTCCCCATTTCTGATTAACTATGGCTTTAGTCCGCATTTTGGGGAGTTTTCTCGGGTGGATTCCGGTTGTCCAGGAGCAGAGGGGTCCGTTCAACGGTTAAAAAACCTCTGGGCTGAAGTCCGGCGTAATATCTCTCGGGCCCAGGGGAGATACAAATATTTTGCGGACAAAAAGCGAGCCTCGGGAGACATGTTTCAGGTGGGAGAGAAGGTTTGGCTCTCCACGCGTAACATCAACTTAAAGGTACCATCAGTTAAGTTGGGACCAAAGTTCATTGGTCCATACGAGATTATGGAGATAGTCAACCCAGTGGCATATAGGTTGCGTCTCCCCGCCTCCTTAAAAATATCTAATGTGTTCCATAAGTCTCTGTTGAAACCAGCAGGATCTGTCAAAGAGAACTCTGAGACTGTTGTTCCTCCAGTGCTGGTGGAGGGTCAATTGGAGTATGAGGTCGGACATATTGTGGACTCTCGGCGGGTGCGCCGCTCTTTGCAGTACCTGGTCCATTGGAAGGGATATGGACCAGAAGAGCGCTCATGGGTCCCTGCTCGCTCGGTACATGCAGATCGCCTGGTTCAGGCGTTCCATGCCAAGTACCCGGGGAAGCCTGGGGGTCCAGAGGCCCCCCGTTGAGAGGGGGGTACTGTCATGATCCCAGTACAGGTTTTTTGAGCTGCACACCGGGGGTTAATGTCTGGAGCTCTGTGCAGGTTTCGACCTGCACACTTGGGGTTAATGATTGTGGCCTCTTTCTGGTTCTGGGAGAGCTTCATAAACCCCTGGGTAGCTTCAATACCTGCCAGTTATACTTTTGCCTTTGGCCTAGTGTGCTGACCCCCGTGTGCCTGTGTGTTGCTATAGCTGGTTTATATGGTTCTGGCCCGATTCTGTTTCCCGTTGTGAGTTTGCCTGTTGATTTTGTACTGCGTTATTATCTGTGTATGACTCATTGCCTGTGACCTGACTACTCTCTGCTCGCCCCTCTTGTACCTTGCAGCTATCTGTGTATGACTCATTGCCTGTGACCTGACTACTCTCTGCTCGTCCCCTTTGGTATCTTGCAGCTATCTCTGTGTGTGACTCATTGGCTACGTCCTGACTATTCTCACTGTCTATGCCCCTTGGTAACTGTTTCTCACAGTTACTCTGCTAGGAATTGTCTTGCAGCTCCTAGCTCTGTGGAGTTTAGGCCACGCCTCTAGCAGTCACGTGCTTCAGGCCCTGCGGCTCTGAAGTACGCATCTATTCGGTTGCTGCCCGCTCCACAGGTATCTTTGAGCACAGTTCGCTTTACTCAGGACACGTGCACTGGCTCAGTGAGCAAGTTCAGTGCGGTGTCTTTGACACACATATTTGGTATCGCCACGTTCAGAAAAGTTTGATATATGAAAATATTAACTAAATTAATCCAATTGGTAAATGGCATAATGAGGAAAAGAAATTGAAATGCCAGAATTGTATTTTTTTTGTTGCTGCAACATTGCAATAAAAGGCAATCAAAACATCATATCTACATCGTAATAGTATCAACAAAAATGTCAGCTCAGATCACAAGAAATAAGCCCTAACACAACCCCATTTTCCGAAAATGTAATGTTACAGGTTTCGGAAAATGGCGACAAAAGCAAATATTTTTTTTTTACAAATTTCCTAATTGTTTTTCACTGCTTAAATAAAAATATATATATATATATACACTCACTGGCCACTTTATTAGGTACACCATGCTAGTAAGGGGTTGGACCCCCTTTTGCCTTCAGAACTGCCTCAATTCTTCGTGGCAGAGATTCAACAAGGTGCTGGAAGCATTCCTCAGAGATTTTGGACCATATTGACATGATGGCATCACACAGTTGGCGCAGATTTGTCGGCTGCACATCCCTGATGCGAATCTCCCGTTCCACCACATCCCAAAGATGCTCTATTGGATTGAGATCTGGTGACTGAGGAGGCCATTTGAGTACAGTAAACTCATTGTCATGTTCAAGAAACCAATCTGAGATGATTCGAGCTTTATGACATGGCGCATTATCCTGCTGAAAGTAGCCATCAGATGTTGGGTACATTGTGGTCATAAAGGGATGGACATGGTCAGCAACAATACTCAGGTAGGCTGTGGCGTTGCAACGATGCTCAATTGGTACCAAGGGGCCCAAAGAGTGCCAAGAAAAAATTCCCCACACCATGACACCACCACCACCAGCCTGAACCGTTGATACAAGGCAGGATGGATCCATGCTTTCATGTTGTTTACGCCAAATTCTGACCCTACCATCCGAATGTCGCAGCAGAAATCGAGACTCATCAGACCAGGCAACGTTTTTCCAATCTTCTACTGTCCAATTTCGATGAGCTTGTGCAAATTGTAGCCTCAGTTTCCTGTTCTTAGCTGAGAGGAGTGGTACCCAGTGTGGTCTTCTGCTGCTGTAGCCCATCTGCCTCAAAGTTCGACGCACTGTGCGTTCAGAGATGCTCTTCTGCCTACCTTGGTTGTAACGGGTGGCAATTTGAGTCACTGTTGCCTTTCTATCAGCTCGAACCAGTCTGCCCATTCTCCTCTGACCTCTGGCATCAACATGGCATTTCCGGCCACAGAACTGCCGCTCACTGGATTTTTTTTTCTTTTTCGGACCATTCTCTGTAAACCCTAGAGATGGTTGTGCGTGAAAATCCCAGTAGATCAGCAGTTTCTGAAATTCTCAGACCAGCCCTTCTGGCACCAACAATCATGCCACGTTCAAAGGCACTCAAATCACCTTTCTTCCCCATACTGATGCTCGGTTTGAACTGCAGGAGATTGTCTTGACCATGTCTACATGCCTAAATGCACTGAGTTGCCGCCATGTGATTGGCTGATTAGAAATTAAGTCTTAACACACAGTTGGACAGGTGTACCTAATAAAGTGGCCAGTGAGTGTATATACACATGGTATCTGCGTAATCGTACTGACCCAGAGAATCATAATGGCAGGTGAATTTTATTGTATACTGAACATGGTAGAGTAAAAAAAACAACAACAAAAAACAGTTGTGTAATTGCACTATTTATGCACTGTCGATGCACTTGGATTTTTTTTCCCACTTTCTAGTGCATCACATGATAAAATGAATGGTGTCATTCAAAAGCACAATTCTTGTGGCAAAAAACATATGTGGACGGGAAAGAAAAAAAGTTATGACTCTTGAAGCAGGAAGAGGAGGAATAAACGGAAACTGTCTGCTGCATAAAGGGCTTAGGCTAGTTTCACATTAGCGTTTACGGCCGCAGCGTCGGGCTGCGCACGGCCGCCGCTAAGCCCCGTCCCCTGCCGCGCCTCTGCCGGTAGCTCCGCCTACGGGCGCATGACGCTCGTCCTGCATCCCCTATTTTTAGCACCGGGGACGCAGGCTGAGCGCAGGTATGCGTTTGGCGGCGCATGCGTCCTTTTGACGCTGCGCCGACTGCACCAAATTGCTATAGGTTGCGTTTGGCGCTGGTCGGCGCACCGTCAAAAGGACGCATGCGCCGCCAAACGCATACATGCGCTCGGCCTGCGTCCCCAGTGCTAAAGATAGGGGACGCAGAACGCATGCAGCGTCATGCGCCCGTAGGCGGAGCTACCGGCGGAGGCGCGGCAGGGTGCGGGGCTTAGCGGCGGCCGTGCGCAGCCCGACGCTGCGGCCGTAAACGCTAATGTGAAACTACCCTTAATGAATTGCCCCCTTTGACTTCTATAAGGATTAGCTGATGCTGGATTCAATATATTTTACTGTATGTGGGAAATAAGAAAAATGCTTGGCTTTGTGAAGGGTATTGTAATAGTCCTTGCCTGTAAAGTAGTTAATAAAGCACAGCAATCAGGCTTCCTTTAGAAATTCATTTTTGTTTCATACATGTGTAATAGTTATAGACCTGAAGGCGCCTCCGATAAGAAAAACTGCTGGAGAGCAATTAAAGTTTCACACAATCCGAATGTAATAGTTCAGACCTGATGCTGATTGTTTTCCTAACTTGTACTTCTAGATCACTTTGTCTTGAGGTTTTTAATTTCACTATGACAACCTTCAGGGTACCGTAGACCAACCACTGTGACAGCTTATTACATGGACATGTTTGGTCCTGAAAATAGTCTCATTTGAAACTCTACGTTAGATACATTTTGTAGATCTCATCTCAATGATTTAAACCATTGGGAGAACCTTTTTTCGGTCAGGGGCCATTTGGATATTTTTACCATCACTCGGGGACAGTACAAAATTATGAACTGGAAATTGATCCTGCTATATTTGGTCAAAGATTTAACTCACCCCTAGTGTGAGGGCTGGAGCTTCTCTTTGGTGTGATGATGTTAGGTGATGTTGATGTTGTTGCTACTCGCAACTACTTTTCCAGATTTGCGTCAGTCAGGATTGCAGCCGACTCTTGTAATGAATTTTGAAAAGAACTTGCATCAGTAAACACAGATGTATATTATACTGCAGGTCTCCTCACAGTGGGAAATTCATCAGTGCTCATGTAACGTTTCTAAAACTGTAGCATTGGGTGTCTGTCGTATATACATGACATAAGAGACACCGACACTGCTCTACATACAGCTCTGGCAAAAATTAAGAGACCACTTTCAAATGTTCAGTTTGTCTGATTTTTCTCTTTATAGGTATATTTTTGAGTAAAATGTAAATAGCTCTTTTACTCTATAAACTTCTGACAACATGTCTCCGAAATTTCCAAGCAATACATTTTCTATTTTTTTTTCTGACAAAGAAAAATGGTCAAAATTAAAAAAAGCCAGTGTTTTGAGACCTCAAATAATGCAAATAAAACAAGTTCATAGTAACCTAGTAACATAATAACATACTTATTAAGGTTGAAGGAAGACTTTAAGTCCATCTAGTTCAACCCATATCCTATCCTAACCTGCCCTAACATGTTGAAACCAGAGGAAGGCAAAAAAAAGCCATGTGGCAAGCAGTAAGCTTCACATTGGGGAAAAAAATTCCTTCCCGACTCCACATACGGCAATCAGACTAGCTCCCTGGATCAACGGAATAGTAAGGAAACTAGTGAATATACCCTGTAATATTATACTTTTCAAGAAAGGCATCCAGTCCCTTCTTAAATTTTAGTAGGGAATCACTCATTACAACATCATATGGCAGAGAGTTCCATAGTCTCACTGCTCTTACAGTAAAGAATCCAGGTCTGTGATTATGCTTAAACCTTCTTTCCTCCAGACGTAAAGGGTGCCCCCTTGTCCCCATCACAGGTCTAAGAGTAAAAAGATCATTAGAAAGGTCTTTGTATTGTCCCCGCATATATTTATACATTGTAATAAGATCACACCTAAGCCTTCCATTTTCCAAACTAAATAACCCCGAGTGTAATAACCTGTCTTGGTATTGCAGATCCCCCAGTTCCCTAATAACCTTGGTCGCTCTTCTCTGCACCCGCTTCAGTTCAGCTATGTCTTTCTTATACACCGGAGACCAGAACTGTATTCTAAGTGTGGTCGCACTAGTGACTTAAATAGAGTGTGATAAAACACTCCGGGATCGCCTTTGCTGGGGTCAAAGGTCACGTGCATTCACCATGAAACTCAGGCGCAGAGCTGGGATTCGGGTATAACTGACCCTGGGTCAGGTTTATTAACGGTGAAAGCAATGCAAAAGGAAATAAAACATAAAACAAATCCTTGCCTGTCCGGCACTAACAAAACAATGGACAACCTAACTACCAACTGGCGGGCTTCTCCCGTCCAGTCAAACCACAGTTGCAGTGGGCACTGCTTTCACTCACGTGTGTCTCTCACACAGACAGGCTCTCTGTGTTCCCAGGCCGAGACACTCACACAACCACCTGGCATCCTTTTATATCCACCTCCCATTATTCATTAGCAGGCAGGTGCGATACTGACCAGACTAGGCCACATAAGAAAGGAATCTGGGCGAGATATACCTGCCCTCATCCACTATTCCCACATGATTCTCACATATCCCCCCCCTCTGCTCAGACCACTCCGGTCGAGCAATGACACCCACCAAACAGTGCACTCGGGACAGGGCATCTGCATTTCCCATCTGTATCCCTGGGTGGTGCTCCACCGTAAAAGTGTAGGCCTGCAGGGCAAGGAACCACCGGGTCACCCGGCTTTTCCGTTCCTTGTTCAAGTGCATCCACTTGAGAGGGGCATGGTCAGTGATCAGCCTGAACTTTCGGCCCACCAGGTAATATTTGAGGGCCTCTAGAGCCCACTTAATGGCGAGGCACTCTTTTTCTACGACTGCATACCTTGGCTCGTGTTTATTCAGCTTCCTGCTGAGATAGAGGACTGGGTGTTCCACTCCGTCCCTCACTTGTGAGAGTACAGCCCCGATACCGGTATCAGAGGCATCCGTTTGTACCACAAACTCGCTGCGGAAGTCCGGAGTCACCAGTACGGGCTGAGAGCAAAGTGCCCGTTTTAGGCTATGGAAGGCTTCTTCAGCCGCTAAACTCCATTTAATCATGACGGAGTCTTTCCCTTTTGTAAGATCCGTCAGGGGGGTAGCGATGGCTGCAAAATTGGGTATGAACCGGCGATAATAGCCGGCGATCCCCAGGAAGGCTTGCACCTGCTTCTTGTTGACAGGTTGTGGCCAGTCCTGAACCGCCTGAATCTTATCAACCTGGGGTTTAACAACACCCCTCCCAATTACATACCCCAAATACCAGGCTTCTTCTAGCCCGATGTGACATTTCTTGGGGTTCGCGGTTAGACCTGCCTCCCACAGGTCGTCAATCACAGCTTGTACTTTCTGGAGATGAGTCTCCCAGTCCAAGCTGTAAATGACAATGTCGTCCAAATAGGCCGAAGCGTACTGCCTATGTGGCCTCAGGACTCGATCCATCAGTCTCTGGAAGGTCGCCGGTGCTCCGTGCAGTCCAAACGGCATATACACATACTGAAATAGACCTTCTGGGGTAGCAAATGCCGTCTTTTCTCTGGCAGCCTCCGCCAGAGGGATCTGCCAATACCCCTTTGTTAGGTCTAGGGTCGTAATATACCGGGCTTTTCCTAACCGATCTATTAACTTGTCGACCCGGGGCATAGGGTAGGCATCAAATTTTGAGACCGCATTCAGTTTCCTGAAGTCATTGCAGAACTGGATGATGCCGTCCGGTTTAGGAATTAGCACAATCGGGCTGGACCAAGCACTGTGCGATTCCTCAATGACACCTAACTCTAACATTGCCTTCACTTCTCGGGAAACGGCTTCACGGCGCGCTTCCGGGATTCGGTAGGGCTTTACGTGAACTGTGACAACAGGTTCCGTTACGATGTCATGTTTCATTAGCGTAGTCTGCCCGGGTTTTTCTGAGAAAAACTTTTGGTTGTGAAGTAGAAACTGCCTGACCTCAGTCTTTTGCCGCTCCGAGAGAGTCTCTGCAACCCGTACCTCCGCTACGGTATGCGAGCAGACGGGACGGCCAGCTCCGCTGACAAGGCAGACCGATCTTTCCAGGGTTTTATCAGATTTACATGATAAATCTGTTCAGGTTTCCGTTTACCTGCCTGGTATACTTTGTAGTTTACTTCACCAACTCTTTCCTTAATCTCAAAGGGGCCCTGCCACTTTGCCAGGAACTTACTGTCCACCGTGGGGACCAGGATCAACACCCTATCTCCGGGTGCAAACGTACGGATCTTGGTGCCCCTATCATAGATTCTTTTTTGGGCTCCTTGAGCCTGTATCATGTGTTCTTTGACGATAGGCATAACAGCCGCAATACGGTCCTGCATTTGTGTGACGTGATCTATCACTGTTTTAAACGGAGTGACCTGACCCTCCCAGGTTTCTTTTGCAACGTCTAACAGTCCGCGAGGACGTCGGGCGCACAATAACTCGAAAGGCGAGAATCCCGTGGAAGACTGGGGTACTTCCCTGATGGCAAAAAGTAAATACGGAAGTAAATAGTCCCAGTTCTTCCCATCCTTGTCTATCACCTTTCTCAGCATCTGCTTCAGAGTTTTATTGAACCGTTCGACCAACCCGTCTGTTTGAGGGTGATACACGGATGTGCGTAACGGTTCGATTTGTAACAATCGGCAGAGCTCCTTCATTACCCTGGACATAAAGGGGGTCCCCTGGTCGGTAAGTATCTGTTTTGGTATACCGACCCGACTAAACACATGCACCAGTTCCTTGGCAATCGTCTTGGTGGCCGTGTTACGCAAAGGGATGGCCTCCGGGTAACGAGTGGCATAATCCAAGATGACCAGGATATGTTGGTGTCCACATGCAGACCGTGGAAGGGGCCCAACTAAATCCATCCCAATCCTCTCAAACGGGACTTCAATAATAGGTAGGGGTACCAAAGGGCTAAAGAACCGGGGCTTAGGTGCAGAGGCTTGGCAGTCAGGACAAGACTCACAATATACACGAATATCGTGATGCATGCCTGGCCAAACAAAACAGTGCAATATCCTTTCGGTGGTTTTCTGGACTCCCAGGTGACCTCCCATCACATGTCTGTGGGCCAGGTCCAGCACCTGCCGCCGGTAGGGTTTTGGCACGACTAATAGTTGCACCGTATCGTCCCCCTTTTTCTCTATCTGATAGAGTAAATCATTCTCCAGAACCATGTAAGGATATGCCAGCCTAGAGCCAGGTTCTACGGGTACCCCATTTATCACTTTTACATTTGTCCTAGCCTGAGAAAGGGTAGGATCCTTTATTTGCTCGCTTTGGAAGTCATCTTTCTGAACTTCTAAATCCGGCAAACGGGGAGGTGGACGGCTGTCGGCCTCCTCCTCTTCCCCGGTCTCCTCCGTATCACCCGCCATGACTGAAAACGGGAACTGCAGGTCATTTCCCGCAGACTCTTCCCCCGAGTCTTCCGGGGAGACCTCTTCCAGGGGTTCGGGACCCACACGCGCCCTGGGAGAAGAATCATGTACACTATTACCCGAGGGCATCAACTGATTCTCCCACAATTGCCAGAAGTGGGGAAAATCCCGGCCCAGGATAACATCATGCAATAACGCCGGGACGAGTCCCACTTTATGTTGCACAGACCCGTAGGAAGTACTAATGCATTTGACCGTGGTGAGGTACGAACAGGTGTCTCCATGCACACACGTTACAGAAAATTTGTCTGATGGTCCAGTCGGGGCTGACACCAGACTGGCCTTCACCAGAGTCACCACACTTCCCGAGTCTAACAATGCCACCACATTTTTGCAATCAACAGTTAAATCACACAAGTGTTTTTCCACATCCTTTTGACCGGCATTCACACTCACTACCCGTGCAACCATAGACATGCGGTTTTTAGAGTCTGTGACGTCGCACTGCATGGGTTCAGTAGTGACCGGACAGTTCGCAGCAATGTGGCCCATCTCTTGGCAGCAGAAACACCTAACGGGCCCCTTGCTTAGACCATAGTTTGTTACTCTCGGCCTCGCAGTGCGGGCAGTCCCGTTTTCCTCCCCCACTGTCTTAGGGATTTTTCCATCTCCCCTACTCCCTGGAACAGTCTTACCGGTTCCACGTGGAGATGATGAAGAACGAGGTGGGGTAGCGTCGTCTCGGAGTCCTTCCGCCACGGAGTAGCGTTCAACCAGATCCACCAGTTGATCTGCCGTCGTAGGATTTCCATGGCTTACCCACTTCCTCAGGGCTGGCGGTAGAGCTCTCAGGTACTTGTCCATGACGACTCTCTGGATTATCTCTGGCGCTGTCAACACCTCGGGCTGTAGCCACTTCTTCGTCACGTGGATCAGGTCGAACATCTATGACCGCGGTGGTTTATCCGGCTGATAAGTCCATTGATGCACTCTCTGTGCACGGACAGCGGTCGTCACTCCAAGCCGGGCCAAGATCTCGGCTTTCAATTTGTCAAAGTCCTGCGCAGCTTCAGGTTCCAAGTCATAATACGCCTTTTGGGCCTCACCGGAAAGAAACGGGGCAATCAGGCCAGCCCATCGTGCCTTCGGCCATTTTTCTCGCACCGCCGTCCGTTCAAACGTGGTCAGGTATGCCTCGACGTCATCTTCGGTCGTCATCTTCTGCCAGTACCGACTCACGTGAATCACTCTCGACTCGACTTCCAGGTTAAGCTCAGGTAAGCTTGCCAAGCGCTGCGCCACCTGCTGGAGAAGCGAACGATCGGTAACTGTCATGTCCACCAACTCCTTCAGCTGGGCCATCATCACCCGATTAGCTTCTTGCTGGACGGCGGTGGACTGTACCAGCGCTTTCACCACGTCCTCCATGCTCATGCTTGCAACGTGATGCCCGCGTTCTCCACCACAATGTGATAAAACACTCCGGGATCGCCTTTGCTGGGGTCAAAGGTCACGTGCATTCACCATGAAACTCAGGCGCAGAGCTGGGATTCGGGTGTAACTGACCCTGGGTCAGGTTTATTAACGGTGAAAGCAATGCAAAAGGAAATAAAACATAAAACAAATCCTTGCCTGTCCGGCACTAACTAAACAATGGACAACCTAACTACCAACTGGCGGGCTTCTCCCGTCCAGTCAAACTACAGTTGCAGTGGGCACTGCTTTCACTCACGTGTGTCTCTCACACAGACAGGCTCTCTGTGTTCCCAGGCTGAGACACTCACACAACCACCTGGCATCCTTTTATATCCACCTCCCATTATTCATTAGCAGGCAGGTGCGATACTGACCAGACTAGGCCACATAGGAAAGGAATCTGGGCGAGATATACCTGCCCTCATCCACTATTCCCACATGATTCTCACAAGAGGTAAAATTATATTCTCCTCATGAGCATCTATGCCTCTTTTAATGCATCCCATTATTTTATTTGCCTTTTGCAGCAGCTGCCTGACACTGGCCACTAAATGAGTTTGTCATCCACCCATACACCCAGGTCTTTTTCAGTGACAGTTTTGCCCAGTGTTTTACAATTAAGCACATAATTACACATCTTATTTCCTCTACCGAAATGCATGATCTTACATTTATCCCCATTAAAGCTCATTTGCCATTTATCAGCCCAAGCTTCTAGTTTACATAAATCCTCCTGTAATATAAAATTGTCCTCCTCTGTACTGATTACCCTGCAGAGTTTAGTGTCATCTGCAAATATTGAAATTCTACTCTCTATGCCCCCTACAAGGTCATTAATAAATAGGTTAAAAAGAAGCGGGACCAATACTGACCCCTGTGGTACCCCACTGCTAACCGTGACCCAGTGCGAGTGTGCTCCATTAATAACCACCCTTTCATAATCACTTAGAAACATCAATACTAGAGTTCTGAAATCAATATTTGGTAGAATAACCATGATTTTTAAAAACAGCTTTCATGCGTCTTGGCATGCTTGCCACCAGTCTTTCACACTGCTTCTAGTACAAAAATGTAAGGAGTTCTTCCTTGTTTGATGGCTTGTGACTATCCATCATCCTCTTGATTACATTCCAGAGGTTCTCAATGGGGTTCATGTCTGGAGAATGGGCTGCCCATGACAGGGTTTTAATGTGGTGGTCTCTTAATTTTTGCCAGAGCTGTATATCACAGAGGAGCTGGAGGCATATACATCATAGGGTTGGATGGGGGCATATACATCACAGGAGGGTCAGGGGCTCCTGTTTTTGTTGGTGGGAATGGAGTGCAGAGCCCTGACTCTGCCCACATAGGACATTTTGACACTGGTACACATAATGATGTAAGCCTTCATTGCATGTGCTGCAGCATTCAGTAGTGAATGCTGCGCGCGCATGCATGCTGTGCCAGGACCAATTAAAGGGCCAGCATTCTGCTGGTCATCGGCCCACACTATGTGATCCCTGGCCCGAGAACTGTGGTCCCTGGGAATCTACCCAGGAGTCAGACAAAAGTACGTTGTGAGCTGTAAATGACCTGTGGGCCGGAGGTTCCCTACCACTGATTTAAAGTGGAAATTTGTTTTAAAATGTTAAATTGCATTTGCAGACATATCAGACCTTATATAAGATATTCTGTGCTAACAGAAGGGTCTTTATTAAATTATTATTTTCTTAATGGCCTTCAGCTCGATATCGAGCCATGGCTACTTGATGGATGAATGCTCTGTAGGAAGATCAGTTGTGGGCAAGCCTAGATAGGTCCACGAGTGTTTTCTCTGCTATCTTTATTGTATCAAGCCATCGAGTTGCTGGTCTTTCTTTTCGCCTTGTTTCTTCTCTTCTTCCGACCATGAAGTCCTTCTCCAGTAATTGCTCTCTTCGCATGGTGTGCCCAAAGTAGGCAAGTCATAGCTTGATGATCCTTGCTATGAGGGAGATGTCTGGCTTAATTTGTTACAAAATTGATTTGTTTTTTCTTCGTATCATCCATGGTATTGATAGCATCCTTCTCCGGCATCACATTTCAAAGGCGTTGATTCGTATTCTGTCTTATTTCTTTATAGTCTAGTTTTCTCATTCATATGTTACTTCAGAAAAGACCGAACCCGAGTCGTCATTTACACCTTCCATTTCGTTGCCGTTCATCTCAAATGTGTCACGGTTGTACCTTGTCTTCTTTGTATTGAGTAGGAGTCCCATGTTCGAACTTTCCATCTTGACACTCTGTAATAAATCCTTCATTCAATTTACGCTTGTTGCTATCAATGTTGTATCGTCTGCGTATTTAAGATTGTTGATAATTCTTACAGCAATTTTGATTCCTTCTTTTTTTTAATGTAAATTTTTATTGGATTTTTCACTTAACATTAATAATAATAACAGAAGCAACAAAAGTCAAGAAAACATCCACACTCAATGCTTATCCTTGATATAAGGTTGTGTCTCTATAAGAAAAAAGCAGTAAGTGATATGGCCCTCAGTTGCTATACAAAGGGCTATGGCCCTCTTTGCTATACAAAGAGGTTGAAGGCTGTAAATAGTCTATCACACAAGGGTGTAGGATTGTTTTCATATCACAAGTTTTCTGACATCTTGTAATAAAGAGTAACAAAACTAGTATGAAGAGAAAAAAGACACAAAAAAAGGGAAGAGGTATGGGGGGGAGTTTGGAGGGGGAGGGGGAGGGGGAAGTCTCTCCACTTGATCCTCTATGTCCTGCTCCTCCGTTCAGGTCATCTTTTAAACATTCAGTCGATCTGGAGACAACCCAGATTATTTTTAAGATTCTCCGTTAAGTACCATTTTGTCGAAGTGAATGGTCTAATGATTTTCTGTGTCATTTCTTTATTACAGAACTTACCAATAAATTGTTTCCACTTCAGTAAAAATTTTCCGGCTAATGTCTCCTTATTTAATTGTGCGTCACCCTGTTCTATAAACAGATTACTGTATAATGCAATTGGGTCAACAAATCAGAGAGCGACGGAACAGAGGAGCAAAGCCAATTCTTAACGGGAATCTGTCACCCTAGTTTTCGCATATCAGCTGCCGACACCGATATCAGAGGCTTATCTACAGCATTCTGTAATGCTGTAGATAAGCCCCCAATGTAACCTGAAAGATAAGAAAAAAGAGTTAGATTATACTCACCCAGGGGCGTTCCGGGTCCGGTCTTGGTCCGATGGGTGTCACGGTCCAGTCCGGCGCCTCCAATCTTCTAACGGTGACGTCTTCTTGTTTGCTGCCTGTCGTGGCTCATGCACAGGCTTTTAGGAACGGCGGAACGCACTAAATGAAAATAATAATAAAGTGGGCCCACCGTGCAGTAGGTGATATAACCACTGCTAAGTGGTGGCAGGAGCAATATGGCGGAAATGCGCACAGGGTTAAACTTCACCCAGGTGCGTAGAGCAATCTCAGTTAACTCACAGAAATGCCAAAAAGTACAAACACAAATGACTGAGCCTGTTGTAGTCACAGTACTCAGTAAAAAAACGCACACACTATATAAGGTCACAGGAGTAGCCCAAGACGGCGGCAATACGTCCGTCTAGACCTACCGTGTGTGCGGCGTTGCAACTGCGAACGCAAAGGAGGCTGCTACTGCAGCGCAGCATGGACACTGCCGCTAAACAACAAAGGCAAGGCGCAAGCACAATGTCGGACGCTAGCAGCTGTGGATGTTGCAGCAGAGGAGCGCTGGCGCTGATTCTAACTCAGTCCCTATCCACATGCGTAATATCAGAGGGAAGGGGTTTCAAATGAGTCAGTCTCCAGAATCATGCATCCGTCCTCATACACACAGCAGCAAGTCTATACTAGCGCATGGCGGAACAGCCATGTGCGCCTTTTATAGCAGCCGGGACCTTCTGCACGCTTCCAGATCTCTGAGATGGACCAATGAGAACTGGAGCGGGACCTGAGCACATGACTCCCGATCTCCAATGGGAGATCGTCCCATGAGCATGCTCAGTAAGAGGACAGAAGGACTTAGCCTCAGGAGAGATTTGCTGCAAGGCAATCTCTGCAATCTCCTCTGCAGTGGAGAAATAGGAGGAGAGTGCAGAATGTGAGGATCTGGATCCCTGCTGAGTAAACGCAGATTCCCTTTAAGAATCAGTTTCTCAACCAGAATCAGAATAGTATGCATAAGTTTTGCAAAGTTCTTTGTTACCATCCTCCATTCCCAATTCATCCCAAAAATGTAGAATTGCTGTTGCTAGAGTCAACGGTTTTATGTTACTCCTAAGTTTCAATATCAGCCCTGATACTGAGTCCCAAAAAGGGGTGATGTAAGGGCATGACCACAATCCAAGGGATAAGTCTGATTTTGAATGTTGACATCTGGGACATGCAGTAAGTTTATCAGAACTAAGATCTGGATTATGGATATTAAATGCATATATAGCTCCATGCATTATTTTGAATTGAGTCTCCGTCCAAGATTCATTTATTATGATTCATAAAAGTAGACAATCCTTTTCTAATCTTAGAGGGAGCATCAACGTCACCCAATTGCGACCTCCAGTATTTATAAAAGGTATCTGGGTGGAGGGTGATAAAGTTTAATTTCATTGCGGAGTAAATTATAGATATCGAAGGAGTACCACCTTGATATTGAAGTAGCCTATCCAACTCATTGTGACTTGACTCAAATGTGACATCTTGCAAATTTGACATTATCGAGAGTTTGATCTGTCTATACTGAAAGGAGTGTGAAGGATGAAGTTGAAATTTTTCAAGTGTTTCTGTACAGGTTGGACTCCATCTGGTGGAGAAGGTGCAAAATATTAGATATGACCCTCTGCTTCCATGCCACAAATAATTTGTTTTCCATACGCTGAGGAAATTCAGGGTTGGCCCACAATGTCAAATATTTGGAAACGCTAAATGAAAGGCTATATCCTTTTCGTACTGCCTTCCATGCCGATATTGTGTCTCTAAAAGTAGCTGAGTGCTTTATGACCGGAGGTAGGGACGAAATACGCCTTCCACGCCGATATCGTGTCTCTAAAAGTAGCTGAGTGCTTTATGACCGGAGGTAGGAACGAAACACGGGAGTGTAGTAACGCTGTCAGGTCTAGTGGATGAACAAAATCTGATTCAAGGGTGGAGATAGCGTATGAATGTCTGTTATGCAACCAGTCTATGGCATACCTCATACGACGAGCTAAATTGTAAGTTCTGATGCTAGGGAAATTTAAACCACATTCTTGCTTAGAAGCCATCAACTTTGTCAAGCTGATTATAGGGTGTTTTTTCCTCCAGATAAATTGGATAAATTGTTTATTGAGAAGATTAATATTATATTGTTTTAGTAAGAGAGGTATTGCTTGGAGTGGATACAGCAACTTGGCCATGCTGACCATTTTGATGAGCTGAACTCTTCCCATGAGCGTAAGTGGGAGATCCTGCCATCCTCTCAGTTGGTTTGTTATTTTATGTATCGGGGGGGGGGTAGTTTAATGTATATAAAGATGACAGCATCCGGCCAATTTTAATTCCTAAATAGGTGATATGAGTAGAAGTAATGGATATGCCTCCCAAAGGAGATTGTCTTAAAATTCTCTCTCCCTGGCTGTCAAAGGCAGGAGCTCACATTTATCTGTATTTATTTTTAATCCAGAGTACGCTCCAAATTCTTTAAAAAGTGTTAAAACATTCGATAAATGAGCTTTAGGGTCGGCCATAAACAAAATAATATCGTCAGCAAAAAAAGCTGATTGTAAAGTCCTTTTGTTAATTTGGATGCCCTTGAAGGTGATCGGATCATACAGGGTACGTACCAATGGCTCAATCGCTATATTGAATAGGAGCGGAGAAAGCGGACAACCCTGTCTTGTGCCTTTTTGTAACGGAAAGGGACTAGAAAGAAATCCCAGAATATAAATTTGGGCACTAGGGGAGCAGTATAAAGCACGCAAATAATCGAGAAATGGATCCGATAGCGACATTTTAGTCAAGACCTTAAAAATCCACTCCCATTTAACGTTATCAAATGCCTTCTCCCCATCGATAGTGATCAACGATCGGACATTGTCGCACCCAGATCGAGCTCCCCCCAAATGAACTCTATCAAGGGCCAAAAGGACCTTCCTCATACTTAAGGATGCTGACCTACCCTTGACAAACCCTGCCTGTGAGGGAGATATAATATCGGGGAGAATTGAGGCCAGTCTGTGATCCATGATTTTTGAAATTAGCTTAATATCCGTATTGATAAAAGAAATTGGCCTATAGGATGACGGGAGCGTGGGATCTTTCCCTGGTTTTAGCAGTAATTTGATATAGGCCCTATTAGCTGATGTGAACATGGCTTCGTCATTTAAAATTTTATTGGCCAATTGCACTAGGGTTGGTGAGCTGTCGTGAGACAGTAACTTGAAAAATTCGTCCTTAAAGCCGTCTGGTCCCGGGGCTTTATAAGTTTTTAGATTTTTAATAGTTGTGACCTCGAATCATGATCGGTTGTGTGCGTCTCCGGTATGCTTGCAAAATGTCTATTTTGTCATTGTAATCCAGGAAGCGCATGATAATTTGACATGGGCGCTTCAAAGATTTTCTGTCAGCTCTAGGTGATGATGGTATAGGTCCCACCCTGTGGACTCTTTCTACCCTACGGCCCTCAATTAGCTGTAATGCTTCGCAGAGTGCCTTTTAAGGCCCTTTTACATTTAGCGATGCACCAGCGATCCAACCAGCGATCAGACCCGGTCAGGATCGCTGGTGCATCGCTAAATGATCGCTAGTGAGCTTTCATACAGAAAGATCTCACAGCGATGCAGCAGCGACGCAGCGGACGATACTTACCATTCACACACAGCGATCCTGCGTCCTCCCGCCCGCGTCCACGCGTCGCTCGTCACAGCAGGAAGCGCCCGACGAGAAATGGAGCCGGACATTCTCGCGCGATGAGCGATGAGCAGCGGGGGAGCCGGTCGCTGGTAAGTATCACACATAGCGATATCGCTAGCAATATCGCTATAACGTCACAAAACCAGTGACGTTTTAGCGATATTGCTAGCGATATTGCTTAGTGTAAAACCCCCTTAAGTCTTTGTGAAAAGGATTCCGACAGGCCCACCAAACGCAAATTATTTCGTTGTGAACGGTTTTCCAAATCGTCAACTCTATCCCACAACAAAGCGTTTTCTATTGTGAGTGCCAAGAGTTTATTATGATCACTGTAGGTGTCATCTTTGATATTTGACATTCTTTTTTCCAGTTCAGAGATACTCTCCGCTTGTTCGTCCTGGCGGTTTTGCAGCCCCTTAAGGGCTGCATGCAAAGAGTCCTCAATAGAATCAGAAGTAAAAGCAACAAATGTGAAATACACAATAAAATAAAGTAAACCATACAGGACAAAAATGATTCTACACCACAATCGAATGAATCATATAAAGACAAGATGTAAAAAATGAACCAAAACGCAAAAGGTATAAAAAATATATATATCTTTATTAATACATAAAAATTCAATATAAGAAATCACAATGCTATACCAAAGTTAGCCATTAGATAGCGCCACATATCAGTAACTAGCAAAAAAATGCATAGCCTGAAGGTAAAACCCCCCAAAATTTACATAAATAACTGAATACACAATTTGGAGTTTGTGCAAACTAGAACAGCAGGTAACTAGTGACTCTCCTATTTGCTAAAGGTGCAAAACAACAAATATATGTGTAAAATAACAAGTAAATGTGCAAATAAGCAGTGATAAGGTTAATACCCGCAGTGTGCTGTAGCGCCAGGCTTCCCTACGTACGTTTTGGCGGTGATTGCCTTCTTCCGGGGGAGTGTCAAAAATGTCTAAGCAGCATCTATTTAGATACATGTGTGACCAATGGGGAGAATGCTCACAGGTGCGCTGGTTATAGTCGGGGCATGCGGACACTCACTGTGAACTTGTCGCCCCCATCTGCCAGAGCGTCACGGAGGCATCCCGGTCATGTGACCCAAAACCACACCCACGTATGATGTGAGCGCGATCAGGGAAGCAGACCGCGATAACACCGATGAGACGCACCAGGAGATGTGAGAGAGGGGAAAGTGAGCCCTCATACGCACACCAGGCTACACCAAAGTTAGAGCACGGACCAGCAAAACATGAAACTAGAGTGAATCGAAAACATTACCAATGCGAATGATCATAATGGCGTATAATGATATGTAAATAAATGTTGTCCGCTTCCCAGATTGCGCTCACGTCATACTTTATGGATGACTATGGAGGTGCATTTTATTTTACTACATGGACAACTATGAACTGTGCAGTATATTATATGGAGTACAATGGGGGTGCATTATACTTCTTATATGGATCCCCAATACTTCTATGTAAGCCCCTGATGAGTATAATGGTTTATTTTCTCCTATACATTACAGAACAACGGCAGAAAGTGGGACAAATATGTACCAGGATGGGGCACCGGGTAGTTACACCACTGAGGTTAGACTAAACAACATTGCAACAAAGCTATAGTGTGCGAAATGAATAGAGAAAATGTGAATTTGGGTGGAAAATATTTTGGCATGGGGGAGCCCCATTTAAAACTTTGCACCGGGGCCCATAACTTTGTAGTTACGCCACTGGCTGCAACCCCCTCATGAGCAAAGCAACTTACCAGGATTATTGCAGTCCAGTGTGAGATGGTAAGAGGGGTTATGGCAGAAGCGAGATATATTGTGGAGGGGGGGATTAATTATCCGATCCACATACGTCCCACAAGCCGCACTGTTCCCTGTAATGCTTGTATATTAGCAGCAGAGCCAGAAAAGTCCCTGATTGCTCATCTCTGAATGATAAGTTCTGTCCTGGCTCTTTGGATTCCTTGTGTGGGGCACGACAGTCTCCTCAGCCCTCTGCCTGCCTCTCTCCTCGGGTCTCACTCTGCGGTCTCCCAGCCCCCTGCCCTGAATCAATGACAGGGGGAGCGTGCCGCAGATGCCACCTCCATTTGGGTCACCCTGCAATATGGCGACAGCTTCAGGCTCCACGCCACTCCTTCACAGCCCCCACGGTCCACTGCAGGTCAGCAGCAGTCTTCCCTGTGGGGGTTCCCCCGCTGCTCTCCCGGCGTGCTTAATGAGCAGACGTGCCGGCAGTGAATCCCACCATGATGATGCAGGCGCCGTGCTCCAGGCGCATGACCCAGCAGCCAGGCCCAGGACAGGGAGGAATCTCTCACACGCTGCCAGTAAGCCGGGCCCCTGCAAGATACATGGTCCGATGTGGTGAGGCCCGAATGGGGGGTGGCAGGTGCGGCGATATGGGAGTGTGAGGGGTCCAGATGAGGTGGATTGTATCCTACCTGTCCGGAGCCTCCTCATACGTGTCCATCTCCTTCCGCGGCCATCTTGGATCTCCTAGCTCTCTTTTTGTGTTGATTCCTTCTTCTTTTGTTATCTTTATAATGGATGACTGCATGGTTACCCAATGTACACAGTGGACAATATGGATTTACATGGATTTTGATCTTCCCTTGTCATGTATTTTCTTTTGCCATAGCAATGCACACAGCTGAACTAAAAGAGCTGTTAATGTATATTGCAATTTATGTTATATTCACCTTTAACCCCTTTCTGACCTCAGACGTAATATTCCGTCCATGGACGGAATATTAGGTCTGAGCGATTTTCCACACACACTGGGGGTGCGCGAGCGATCGCCATCGGGTGTCAGCTGATTTTGACATCTGACACCTGGCACTTTAACCCCTAAAATTCTGCGATTGAACACAATCGCAGCATTCCGGGAGCAGGCCATCTGCCTTTGGATTCGATTGTTGCCATGGTGACCCAATGTCGTCATGATGACATCCCGGTACCAGACCTAGGAAACCTGCTGATCATGCCCAGTGCATGATGAGCAAGTTTGTCTGTCAGTGCAGAGCTGACAGTTTCTGCAGCGTAAAGATGCTACTTCATCTCCATGCTATAGAAGAGATCAGCCTTCAAAAACTGATTGTCCCATAGTGGGACAAAGTAAAACAGAAAAAAGTAAAAATTTTTGAAATAATTGTAAAAAATATATATAGAAAAAAATTAATAAACTCAAAAGATACTGTATCTCTAAATAAATATTTGAATGAAAAAAAACAAAACAATGAAAGTACATATATTTGGTATCATTGCTTCCACAATGACTCGACCTATAAAACTGTCCCACTAGTTAACCCCTTTAGTGAGCACCATAGAAAAAATAAATAAAAAACAAGGCAAAAAACAATGCTTTATCATCATATCACCGAACAAAAACTGAAATAAAACGCGATAAAAAAGACAGATATACAGTGCCTACAAGTAGTATTCAACCCCCTGCAGATTTAGCAGGTTTACACATTCGGAATTAACTTGGCATTGTGACATTTGGACTGTAGATCAGCCTGGAAGTGTGAAATGCACTGCAGCAAAAAAGAATGTTATTTCTCTGTTTAATTTTTTTTTAAATTGTGAAAAGTTTATTCAGAGGGTCATTTATTATTCAACCCCTCAAACCACCAGAATTCTGTTTGGTTCCCCTAAAGTATTAAGAAGTATTTCAGGCACAAAGAACAATGAGCTTCACATGTTTGGATTAATTATCTCTTTTTCCAGCCTTTTCTGACTATTTAAGACCGTCCCCAAACTTGTGAACAGCACTCATACATGGTCAACATGGGAAAGACAAAGGAGCATTCCAAGGCCATCAGAGACAAGATCGTGGAGGGTCACAAGGCTGGCAAGGGGTACAAAACTTTTTCCAAGGAGTTGGGCCTACCTGTCTCCACTGTTGGGAGCATCATCCGGAAGTGGAAGGCTTATGGAACTACTGTTAGCCTTCCACGGCCTGGACAGCCTTTGAAAGTTCCCTCCCGTGCCGAGGCCAGGCTTGTCCGAAGAGTCAAGGCTAACCCAAGGACAACAAGGAAGGAGCTCCGGGAAGATCTCATGGCAGTGGGGACATTGGTTTCAGTCAATACCATAAGTAACGTACTCCACCGCAATGGTCTCCGTTCCAGATGAGCCCGAAAGGTACCTTTACTTTCAAAGCGTCATGTCAAGGCTCGTCTACAGTTTGCTCATGATCACTTGGAGGACTCTGAGACAGACTGGTTCAAGGTTCTCTGGTCTGATGAGACCAAGATCGAGATCTTTGGTGCCAACCACACACGTGACGTTTGGAGACTGGATGGCACTGCATACGACCCCAAGAATACCATCCCTACAGTCAAGCATGGTGGTGGCAGCATCATGCTGTGGGGCTGTTTCTCAGCCAAGGGGCCTGGCCATCTGGTCCGCATCCATGGGAAGATGGATAGCACGGCCTACCTGGAGATTTTGGCCAAGAACCTCCGCTCCTCCATCAAGGATCTTAAGATGGGTCGTCATTTCATCTTCCAACAAGACAACGACCCAAAGCACACAGCCAAGAAAACCAAGACCTGGTTCAAGAGGCAAAAAATCAAGGTGTTGGAGTGGCCTAGTCAGTCTCCTGACCTTAACCCAATTGAAAACTTGTGGAAGGAGCTCAAGATTAAAGTCCACATGAGACACCCAAAGAACCTAGATAACTTGGTGAAGATCTGCATGAAGGAGTGGGCCAAGATAACTCCAGAGACCTGTGCCCGCCTGATCAGGTCTTATAAAAGATGATTATTAGCTGTAATTGCAAACAAGGGTTATTCCACAAAATATTAAACCTAGGGGTTGAATAATAATTGACCCACACTTGTATGTTTAAAATTTATTAAAATTTAACTGAGCAACATAACTTTTTGGTTTGTAAGATTTATGCATCTGTTAATAAATCCTGCTCTTGTGTGAAGTTTGAAGGCTCTAACTTATTTGCATCTTATCAAACCTGCTAAATCTGCAGGGGGTTGAATACTACTTGTAGGCACTGTAAATAAACATGGTACCACTGAAAACGTCACTTTGTCCCGCAATAAACAAGCCATGATACAGCTCCATCAGCAAAAAAAATAAAAAAGTTATAGCACTCACAATAAAGCGATGCAAAAATAATTATTTTCTCTATAAAGTAGTTTTTATTGTATAAAAGCGCCAAAACATAAAAAAAGATATAAATGAGGTATCGCTGTAATCATACTGACCCAAAAAATAAAACTGCCTTATCAATTTTACCACACATGAAACGGCATAAAATTCCTGAATTGCTGTTTTTTTTTTCGTTCTGACTCACAAAAATCAGAATTGAAAGTGATCAAAAAATGTAACGTGCCCGAAAATGGTACCAATAAAAACATCAACTCGTTCTGTAAAAAACAAGCAATCACATGACTGTGAGCCAAAATATGGAAAAATTATAATTCTGAAAATGTGTTGATGCAAAAACTATTTATTGCAATAAAAAGCGTCTTTTTAGTGTGTGACAGCAGCCATACATAAAAACCCGATATAAATCTGGTGTCGCTCTAATCACACCGACCAGAAGAATAAAGTCGCCTAATCACTTATACCACATGAGCAACGTCGTAAAAAATAAATAAAACCAATTCTTCACCTACTGTTAATTTTTTCATTCTGCCTCCCAAATATCGCAGTAAAGCCCCCATTACACACTGCGATATCGCTAGCAATATCGCTGTAAAGTCACCGATTTTGTGACGTTGCAGCGATATTGCTAGCGATATCGCTGCATGTGATACTTACCTCCGACCGGCTCCCCCCGCTGGTTATCGCTCATCGCGCGAGAAGCTGCTGGATCATTCCTCGTCGGTCACTTCCTGCTGCGCTTCCTGTGGCACCGACGAGCGACGCGTGGAGCCGGGCGAGAGGACGCAGGATCGCCTCGTCTGACAGGTAAATAGCGATTCCCGTCCCCAGCGATGTCGCTGGTGAGATCTGCCTGAGTGGCAGCTCACTAGCGACCACCTAGCGATGCACCAGCGATCCTGGCCGCGTCATATCGCTGGTCGGGATCGCTGGTGCATCGCTAGGTGTAACGGTACCCTAAGGCTTGGTGCACATTTATCCTGGGCTCTGCGTTGAGCGCTTACATCGGGGTTTCCGTGTAAATATCTGAAGTACGTGATTCAGATGGAGCCTCTGGCAGAAGATTCCCTATAATGAGGCAGATGGAGGCACTGTGGACGCCGTCTGGCCTGTGATCCAGTGGTGTCCTTCTTTTTAGGCGTGAATAAAAGTGTCATAGGCCACAGTTTTGTGCACTTCTGAAAAGAAGGACACTGTGGAACAGAGGCCAGATGGAGTCGAGAGTAACTCTGCCGCTTCATTATAGTTAATGGATTCCTTGGGAGTTTCATCTGAATCATGTCACTCAGAGATTTAGATGAAAACCCCAAAGTAAGTGCTCAATGTAGAGTGCCAGATAAATGTGATCCCAAAAGTTATGTAAAATGTTCTCAATAAAAGCTTCAACTCAATCCACAAAAAAAGCAAGTCCTCACTCAGATCCGTTTATCTGTTAACGGAAATATAGGGGCTTCCACGTTACTGGTAATGCAAAGGCTCTGGAAAAGCAAAATGACTCCTCACCTGCCAAAAGAAATTCAGCAAATTCTGTGCTCCCAAATCCAAATGCCCCCTCCTTTCAGAGACCAACAGAGTACCTAAACCACATATAGTGGTTTGGCATTTCTGAAGCGATGAGAGCCCACCTAACTTACGGGTGCATGCCTCCAGAAGCGCGGGCTGGGCATAATGTACTGGTGACTGCAACGAACTGGACACTACAGCATACTGGTCACTACAACGGCAGTTTGCAATTTTCACTTGGCAGCATTCATTGCTTCTTGCTTCTGGGAATTACCCATGGAATCAAAATCAGCACTACACCTGTAGATAAATTTCCAAAGGGATATAATTTCCAAAATGGGGTCACATGATGGGGTATTCTGCTCTTCTAGCAATTAGGGTCTCTATATATGGAGTCCGCAAACTGATCTAGGAAAATCCGCTCTCCAGGAGGCAAGTAGTGCTCTATTTCTCCAGAGTCTCTCCGTATGGCTAAGTAGTACTGTACAGCCACATATAGGGTATTGTCACATTCAGTAGAAATTATGGGACAAATTTTGGTGTCATTTTTACCCACGTCTTGTGTAAAAATGTAAAATCTGGGGCTAAAACTAAATTTTGATGGTAAAAATGTAGTTATTTTTTCTTCACTGCTCAATGGTATAAAATTCTGTGACGCACCTGTGGTGTCAATATGATCACTGCACCCCTAGATGAATTCATTGAAAAGTGTAGTTTGTAAAATGGGGTCACTTATGGGGGGTTCTGCTGTTCTGGCACCTCATGGGCTCTCCCAGTTGGTCATAACAGTAAAATCTGGCATTCCTTGCCTTCTGAGCTTTGCACTGTGCCTGAAAAATATTTCCTGATTACATGTAGGGTATTGGCACACTCAGGAAAAATACACTTCAGTTTGTTGTAAGAAAAGATTCCTACTAGCCCTTAGAAAAATTAAAAACTTGGGGCTAAAACAACATTTTTTTGAGGAAAATGTGATTGAATTATTTTCGTGGCTCAACGTTATAAACTTCTGTGAAGAACCTGGGGGTTCAGGGTGCTTACCATGCATCTAAATAAATTCCTTGAGGGGTCTATTTTCCAAAATGGGTTCACTTGTGGGGGATTTCCACTGTTTAGGCACATCAGGGGCTCTCCAAATGGGACATGTAGTGCGCTAATGATTCCAGGAAATTTTACATTCAAAAAGTCAAATGATGCTCCTCCCCTTCTGAGCACTGCCATGCGCCCAAACAGTAGTTTTCTCCCTCATATGGTGTATCGACGTACTCAAGAGAAATTTAACTATAAATTTTGTGGTCCATTTTTTCCTGTTACCCTTGTCAAAATAACAAATTTTGGATCAGAAGTACATTTTTTGGAAAAAAGTTAAATGTTAATTTTTTTCCCACATTTCAAAAATTCCTGTGAAGCACCTGAAGGTTTAATAAACTACTGGAATGTGGTTTTGAGCACCAGGAGGGGTCCTTTTTAGAATGGTGTCACTTTTGGGTATCGTCTTTCATATAGACCCCCCAAAGTGACTTCAAATGTCATGTGGTCCCTAAAAAATTGGTGTTGTAAAAATGAGAAATCACTGGTCAAGTTTTAACTCTTACAACTTCCTAACGAAAAAAAATTTTGTTCCAAATTTGTGCTGATGTAAAGTAGACATGTGGGAAATGTTACTTAATAAGTATTTTGTGTGACAGATCTCTGTGATTAAAGGGCATGAAAATTTAAAGGTTGAAAATTCCTAAATTTTCAACATTTTCACCAAATTTCCATTTTTTCACAAATAAACGCAAGTCATATCAAAGAAATTGTACCACTATAATGAAGTACAATATGTCATGAAAAAAAAATCTTGGAATCACAGGTATCCATTGAAGCGTTCCAGAGTTATTACCTCATAAAGGGACAGTGGTCAGAATTGTAAAAATTGGCCTGGTAATTAACGTGTAGCCCACCCTCGGGGGTAAAGGCATTAATATTGATTTATACAAAGTTTGTTAAAAGTACAGGTTCTGTTTAAAGTAGTCGGATGTTAATAGTCAGCAATAGTTTTCAATTCTGAAAAATAAACATATTGTACTGTATGTCCATACAGTTTAGCTTATTATTCAGTAATCTTGATCTAAGAGAGGTAAAATCCAAGGTTTTTCAACTTTGTGGAAAAGTTGCTTCCTGAACCCATTTCTATCAGTCATAATAAATCCCTGGATCAACATTCCATATCTAGTTATACAATAACATCATGTGAATCCTCTCTCAGTGAAGATTTCTTTCTTCTAAGGCTAAGTGCACACGTACCGGAACTCTCGCGGAAATTACCGCGAGAATTCCGGAATTCCAGTCCGCGGGAAAATCGCATTTTAAATTCCCGCGATTTTCCAGCGGAAAAACTAGCATTTTGCAAGCGTAATTAGCTTGCAAAATGCTAGCGTTCTCCAAGCGATCTGGAGCATCGCTTGGAGAACTGATTGACAGGTTGGTCACACTCGTCAAACATAGTGTTTGACGAGTGTGACCAACTTTTTACTACTGAGGCCGCCTATGCAGCATCAGTAGTAAAAGATAGAATGTAAAAAAAAAAAAAAAAAAATACTGTTATTCTTACCCTCCGACGTCCCGCGCAGCCGTTCCCAGTAGTCCTTTGCGAAAATGCCCGCGATGACGTCAGTTCTCGCAGGATCGCGACGTCTCGCGGTAATTCGCGATGACGTTGTGCGAATTACCGCGAGACTTCGCGATCCCGCGAGATCGGACGCCATCGCGGGCATTTTCGCAAAGGACTACTGGGAACGGGAGCGCGGAGAGAGGGGGGAATGCTGCGCGGGACGTCGGAGGGTAAGAATAACAATATTTTTTTATTTTAAATTCTATTTTTTACAGGGATATGGTACCCAAAGCCCGGAGGACAGTCTCCTCTCCTCCGGGCCGTGGGTACCATCCGCAATTGTTCTGCTTACTTTCCGCATGATGTGCACAGCGGAACAATGCATTCCTATGGGTGCGGGATCGCAGCGATTCCGCAAAATAATGAGCATGCTGCGGTTTTTACCGCGAAGCGATTCCGCCGCGGTAAAAACCGCAGCATTAGCACAGCATTGCGGAATCCCATAGGAATGCATGGGATGCTTATTTTTCGCGTTTTCGCTGCAAAATCGCGCGGTTAAAACTGCCGCGGAAACGCGAAAAAAACGCCACGTGTGAACTCAGCCTGAAAATAGAGAAGCCATTTGTTATAATCACCATCTGGGGTTTGAATAGATACTATGATTACTAGTCAAATAGATACTATTGAGATGTAAACTGGGCAAACCAGATCCCAATATACAATTAAGACCTGTTTTACAAACTGCACAAACCAGCCACATACTATGTTTTCACTTACGGCACAGCATGGACTGAAAATCTATGATGGATCTGATGATGCAATTTTAAAGGATCCTGACATTCCACACCAGTAAAATAGTACATTTTTAGATGATTCATGCGAATTAACCAAGGAATAGGATGCGAATGATCACATGTAGAGGTTCCTTCAGGAACTATTTTGGCTACTTAGCAATGGTGATAAGATCAATGAGTCATACGTCCAGTGATTGTTCATTGTGCTGCTCTTAAAGTTTACTCATAAACCTATTGTACCGTGATATTTCAAAGCAAAGGGGGCCATGGGGCTGGCTCATAAGATCACCATCCTATCAACAATGATCAAAATCATTGTGAATTAGGTTAAAAATTGGCTCCAAGGCAACATTTACTATCTAAATGCACAACAAAGCGAGTATATCACACTACAACAAAGCAAGAAATTCTCAGCCATCTGGCTACTTAAGACAGTTGATCTTCTTAAGCTATGCAAATGTAATGTCTACTGCCTGCTGGATGTAACCTCAAACTGCTTAAAGGGAATCTGTCAGCAGGTTTTTTGCTATCTCACATGAGAGCAGCGTAATGTAGGCAAAGAGAAGCTGAATCCAACAATGTATTACTAAAGGTCCCGTTACATTTAGCGATACACCAGCGATCCCGACCACGATATGACCCGGTCAGGATCGCTGGTGCATTGCTAAATGGTCGCTAGTGATCTGCCAAACAGGCAGATCTCACTAGCGATGCAGCAGTGGTCGGCGGTCGTACTCACCTGTCAGACGCGGCGAGTGTGACCGTCTTTCGCCTGCGTCCATGGCTCGCTCGTCGGCGCCAGCAGGAAGCCGACGACGAGAAATGGACCAGGCCGATCTCGCGCGATCAGTGATAGCCAGCGAGGGAGCTGGTCGGAGGTGAGTATCACATGTAGCGATATCGCTAGTGATATCGCTGCTGCGTCACAAAATCGGTCACGCTTTAGCGATATCGCTATCGATATCGCTATGTGTAAAGTGCCCTTTAGTTTACTGGGTGCAGCCGTTCTGACACAATCAGAGCTTTTAGATTTAGCATGAAGCAAAGCTAAGAAAGCTAACCCCGCCCACACCAGGTTATCCAAGTACAAAGTCCATAGACAGTGCAAATCACAGGTGGGGTGTGTGGGACAAGGGCTCTGACCTGCTAGTCACAGCAATGATAAGCTCCTAGTGCTAAAACAATAAAAGAGGCATCTCTGAACTCTGTGCGTTAACCCCTGCAGCATGTGGTCTACAGATTACGAAGAAAAAACCTGCTGACAGATTCCCTTTAATGCATTCCTAATGATGATATCTCCCACAGGCCTTGACAAAATCTGTTTCTCAGAATGAGAATAAATATATTTTACCTTAAAAATATCCTTTGCAGCCTCTTAACTAGACTATTCCAGACATGGATGGATGAAGTGTAAGTCCACACTTTTCTCCCTCAGGCCAGCAACCAGTTTCTACTCTACATTTTGACCTAACCAAAAGTAAGATAAATGTCTCTTTCTCTACTGTACACCCACCCTGGTGCTTTAAATGTCACTACACGCCTATAATGGCGCCCCTGAGGCTCAGTCGCCACAGAGGTACTGCACCTCCTCCTTAGGTGTGGTGCCCCACCATCCAGGTAAGCAGAGGCGTATCTAGGCTTTCTGGCACCCGGGGCAAGAATTCGGTTCGGCGCCCCCCCCGCCCAAGTACATATGTGACTTGCACACTTAGCCATGTACCCACAAGCTGCTCTCCCTAATGCTCTCAATGTTCAGTAAAAAACTGAGAGAAGCAGGAAGAGAAGCTTGTTGTCACAAGACTATAACTATGAAAATCGCATATGAGTGAAGTGTCCATGTGATGAGTACTGAAACCTGCAGAGCTGAGTCCTGACATTGCAGCTTCTGAATTCTCACAACGAATGCATTGCACACTTTTAGAATTCTCCCTTGCCGATGTACAATCATGTCAGCACAAGTATGTGATTTGTATACTTCTGGCCACACTCCGACTAGACGTGCCTGGCCTCTCTCTGTTCATTTTCATTGAGTGAGGCCACACATGTCTAGTCAGCATGTGACCGTATGTATGTAAATTACCGGCACAAGAGAATCCTAACAGCATTTAGTGAGCACTGTGAGAATTCAGAAGTCTGCAGTCACATAGAATGACTGCAGACTCAGCACAAACCTGGACAACCCCATTAATGTTTCTAACATAAATAAAAACTTGAGAATTAGTCAGTGTCACAAATAACATTTACATCCAGGTACCTTATAGATGATGTCGTCTCTGCAGTCGTTCCTATTTTCTTCTTCTTGTCCAGACCCCATGATGAGCGTTCTCATCACCAGCCGTCTCTGCAGACTTCCGTCTTCTCCGGTCTTCTGCAGCAAATCTCCACACGATCCCCTTAAAGATAGAAGTGTCATTATAATGCCCCTAAATACAAATATCTGCAATATACTGTCGCCTCACACTATTCCCCTCCTTCCTCATACTGTCTCCTCTAACATCCCTCCTGTTCACCATACTGTCTCCTCATATATTTACCCCCTCACTCTCTATACTGTCTGCTCACACATACCCCCAACTCCCCATACTGTGTCTGCACACATCCCATCACCCTCACTCCCCATACTGTGTCCACTTACATTAACCCGTTCGCTCCCCATACTGTCTGCACCCATCATACTGTGTCAGCACCAATCCCCCATACTGTTTCCTCATACATACTCTTCATTTTGTGTCCTCAAATCTCCCCACACATTAAATCCCCCAATCCCCCACACACATAAGTACCCCCCATCCCCACTCCAAATCCCCCCACACACATTAAATAACCCCCATCCACACTCCAAATCCCTCAAACACATTAAATAACACAACATCCCCACTCCAAATCCCCCCACACACATTAAATCCCCCATCCCCACTCCAAATCCCCCCCACATTAACCCAATCCCCACTCATTAACCCCCATCACCACTCCAAATCCCCCCACACATTAAATAACCCCCATCTCCACTCCAAATACCCCCACACATTAACCCCATCCCCAGTCATTTACCCCCATCACCACTCATTAACCCCCACACACATTAACCCCATCCCCACTCATTAACGCCCCCACACATTAACCCCCATCCCCATTCATTAACCCCCCATACATTAACCCTTATCCCCATTCATTAACACCCCCACACATTAACCCCCATCCCCACACATTAACCCCCATGCCCTCTACAAATCCCCCCACACATTAACCCCATCCCCTCTACAAATCCCCCCACACATTAACCCCCATCCCCTCTACAAATCCCCCCCATCTCCACTCATTAACTCCCCCTCATCTCCCATCTTCGGTGGTTCTTCAGCTTCACAGTGGAGCACACTTACCACCAGGGTTCTCTCTGGGCGTCGGGGAGTGATGTCAGCAGCGTGATCACATGACCTGATCACACTGCTGACGTCGCTCTGACCCGGCAGTCAGAGCTTCAATTGGACTGGCGTCTGTATAGACGCCAGTACAATTGTTCCCTGGGAGCCGGCACATGCTCCTTCTCTGCGCCGGCTGTCAGCTTGACAGCTGACACAGAGAACCGCCGACTCCCAGGCCCGGGGGCGGCAGAACGCAGCCGCCAGGGAGGACATTGCGGACCGCTGCATTAGGCGGCCCGACTGCGCCCCCCTGCTGGCTGCGCCTGGGGCAGATGCCCCGGCTGCCCCCCCTAGATACGCCGCTGCAGGTAAGTTGGAGGCTCCTGACCACGCTCCAACACTCGCACCCCACACAACAGAGTAGTTCAGCAAAGCCACATTGCGGCTCCTTGCTTAGAGAGTAGCAGAGTACCTTTGGTGGTTCCCTGCTTGGAACACGAAACGTACTAGGAGGCGGGTGGAGTTGAGAATAGACAAAAGACCGGGAAGGTTTAGAATTACAGGTCAGTCTGGGAGAGGAAGCCACTCAGAGGAGTGAGGAAAGAAGATCCCTGAGAGAGGGATTGAGGAAGGAGGTGCTGCAGCAGACCTGAGTGACCTGGGTCTGCTGGCACGAGAAAGGAAAGAAGGAGAAAGACATTGAGTTGAAACCTGATCTTCCATAAGCGAGAGAGATTAGAACGGAACTAAGGAGTAAAAGGGGACAGAGAGGACGTGGGTTAGAGGAAGAATCCTGCCTAGAAGTTCTAAGCGCAAAGCTGGGGCCCGGTCCCCGAGGTTGTATAGACACTAATGGTTCTGCAGCAGACACCGGTGGAGTAGTGGGCTGTAAATGCACTACTCCCATCTAAGACTTGGGGGCACAACAGTAACTTGGATAGTGAGCCGGGACTCAGGAGTAGGGAGTCCCTGAAGCAGGCTACAGCTGTCTGCCGTACAAGTAGAGTTCTTAGGAACATCTGTCAGGAGGCACTCCAGTGTAACTCAGTACTGGGAGTACTTCACACTTAAAGGCGCTATAGAGGAGACGTTCAGAAAGGCACATGTTGGCGGAATGTTGGAAGGGAGCATTCCATCTTGCCTGGAGGTTGACTGAGTCCCTGACCCGGAGGACACGGCACGGAGGCAGGCACCTGTGTGTACTACAGACTGAGTAAAGCTTTGGAACTGCAAGCCCTGGTGTCCTCCATTCATTCTTGCGCCAACGCATCCAGCCCCGCTTCATCTGGGTACCAGTTTCCACACCGCTTGTGCCTCTCCTCTTCCCCTACATCTACCCTGCCCTGGAGCTACAGCTCCACCTGTGGGGAGCTTCACCATCTTGGCTGCAACACACCACCAGCCCCAGAGGATCTGCATGCAGCATTGGCCTAACATCTCACTTGCCGAACACTACAGGTGGCGTCACGAACTATTCATTCAAACCATTACATTCCCCTATTACTTGGGCGCCCAGGGCCACAGACCGGGTCCCTGCTGCTGTGACACATCCCGCTGATACCGGCCAGATACCGAGTACCCCACAGCCCTGGGAGGGCGACCCACCAACCCAGCTCAACCTTCACATTATCACTCAACCTTCACATGTAGACAATAAGTTTGCTGAAAACATAAATATACAGTACTGTAATAACCCTGTAGATGATGCATTCAGCATGACCACAGCACTTTAGAGGCTTCCTGAGGTAGGGGGCTCCCTCTGTCGCTTCTACATATCTCTTTTTTGCAATGTAATTTTAGGATGCATAAAATATAAACACCCTATTACAAATGCTTTATTATTTAAAAAATAAAGTACACTAACTGGTATCTCCTTATCCATAATAATTTAAACTAAAATTATAATGTTACTTAACCCCTGTTATAAATGTGATAAAAATGTTAGAATTTCTGTTTTCCGTTCATTTGGACACCCAAAAAGTGGAATAAAATCCATTAAAATGTTATACCTGTTCCAAAATTAAAATATCAACTCATAAAAAGCCTCGGCAGCGGCGAAATTGAGCAACTCCTCCTGCTCCTCCATCTTTCAGAATGTGATCAATAAAACATTTTAGGGCCCTTAAAGCACAGAGTAGTCCACTTTCTTAAAGGGTCAAATACCAATGATACCTACGAAAACTGAAAATTACCCAGGTCAACATAGCCTTTAAACTAGTATGTTATAGAAACCAGAATTATTATAAGCAACACTACATTAAAAATCGTAGGCATGATCTTGTAGTTCATGGTACAATATAACAAGAAATGAATTAAAATAAATGTAGATTTATACCTTTTTATATAAAACATCATTACTCTGTTCACTGTATCATTTCAAACACTTTCTAAAAGCAAACATATGCTAGGCAATTCCTTGCACATTTCTCAAATACAGATTACAAGTATTACCTGATCTTCTGGTGCTTCCGTTGCTGACAAAGAATGCCAATTCCATCGGAACGGCAACTGCATGAGATAGGTAAACGCCGGCATTGCTAGAGACTTTAGTAGCAGTTAGGTAATGAGATCAGGCAAATGTCCACTTCTGACCTATATATTAATCTAGATTTGCTTGCTCATGTAATACTACGCAGTAACACCACAAGTACATCAGCTTCTATCCCTGTGTATGTCTGTTAATTTAGCCACGCTTCAACTAGTAGAAAAAAAAACAACAAGACAATCAGGTTCTGAGTTCTCAAGAAAGCATGGCTATAATAATAAGCTATGAGTACGCCTCCTCAGTTTGAAGCTAATGCTCGAATAATTGGATTATTTTAGGAAACAGCTCTGACAATTCTACTGAAACTGAAGGGAGACAACAAAATATTTCAGAGCAACAATGGCTTATTGAGTTTATTATTATGACAGTATCTCATTTAAGGCCTACACCACCTTGCAATTTTCCGCTTTTGCGTTTTCTGCGTTTGCTCCCCTTCTTCCCAGAGCCATAACTTATTTATTTTTTCATCAATATGGCTGTCTAAGGGCTTGTTTTTTTGCTAAACAAGTTGTAATTTTGAACAACACATTCGATTTTACCAGGTAGTGTACTGGAAAATGGGAAACAAATTCCAATCACGGATGAAATTAGAAAAAGAGTGCAATTCCACAATTGTTTTTTGTTTTTTTTATTTACTAAGTTCACTGTATGGTATAACTGACTTTCCATTATGATTCCTCAGGTCATTACGAGTATCCAGATATCAATGTTTTTTTTATTTAAGTGGTGAAAAATTCCAAAGTTTGCAAGAAAAAAACAATCGCGCCATTTTTGGAGACCTGTAGCGTCTGAATTTTTCGGGATCTGGGGCTGGGTGAGGGCTTATGTGGTGCCCCTGAGGGTTGAGTCGCCACAGAAGTACTGCACCTCCTCCTGAGGTGTGGTGCCCCACCATCCAGGTAAGGTGGAGACACCTGACCACACTCCAACACCTGCATCCCACACAACATAGTAGTGTAGCAAAGCACCTTTGGTGGCTCCCTGCTTGGAACACGAAGAGTGCTGGGAGGTGGTTGGAGCTTAGCTGCACAAGTGAGCGGTAGATGATTAGGACAAGGTCAGTCGGTGAGAGGAGATCCCCTGAGTGGGATGGATGGAAGGAGGTGCTGCAGCAGTCTCCTGTGACCTGGAGCTGCTGGCACGGGAAAGAGATATAGAAAGCCTGATTCTCCAAAAGGAAGATAGTTTGGTGTGGAACGTAAGGAGAAGAAGAGAACTAAGGACTAGGGTCGGAGTGGAACCCTTCCTCAAGTTCTAAGCGCATGGCCGGGGTCCGGTCCCCAAGGTTGTATGGATACTAATGGTCCTGCAGCAGACACCTGAGGAAAAGAAGTTGTCACCACTTTATTCCCACACAAGACTTGGGGGCACAACAGCAACGAGAGTGAGTCGGGACTTAGTAGCGAGGAGTCCCCGAAGCAGGCTACAGCTGTCTGCCGTACAAGTAGAGTTCAAAGGAACATCTTAAAGGAGGAACTTAGGTTTAACACACAACCACAAGTACTTCATTACAAGCGCTAGAAAGGAGACGTTCAGGAAAGGCATATGTTGGCAGAGTGTTGGAACGGAGTACTTCATCTTGCCTGGAGGTTGGCTGAGCCCCTGACCTGGAGGACACGGCACTGATGCGGGCACCTGTATGCACAACAGACTGTGAGTAAAGCTTTGGAACTACATGCCCTGGTGTCCTCTGCTTATTCCTGCGCCAACCCACTCAGCACTGCTACATCTCTGTGCTTAACACTGCATCATCACGCTCTCCTCACTATCACTCCATCTACACTGCCCTGGGACTACAGCCCTACCTGTGGAGGGTTACACCATCATTGCTGCACCACACCATCTGTCCCAGAGAAGCAACCCTGCAGCGCTGGTCAACCTGACCAGAAACCACTGGTGGCATCACGAATCATCTCAATGACTTTATCCCCATAACTCTACCCCTTTTACATGGACGCCCAGGGCCACGGACCGGGTCACTGCCACTGTGACATCTCCTATTGACATCAACGGGCCCGGCTCCGAGTACCCCACAGCCCTGGCGGGCGACCCATTTTTGGCGTCACGAACAGGATGACGAAGCCCGGTACCACCGGGTCCTGTGTGCTGAAGATTTATTACATTGGATTTGAGATTGTTGAGAATGTGCAGAATAGCCAAATTGATAGACTGTAAAATGGACTCTCAAAATGGCCGCCGGCGTGGTGAAGAAGGGCGTGACAACATGGGTGGCCCTAAGAAAAGAGCGCAAACTGTCCTGGGCGTCCCCTGCCTGAACTTCTATGCGACAGCAACATGGCCCACCCCCAGAGGGGTTCGTATACTGGCTTGGTATGGAGGCAGAGGAAGAAGACGCCGCCCCCCAGAAGGAGAAGCAAGGCCCTGTGGTGTGAAAGGAGCCCAGGAAGGAGAGAGAACGCCAGGACGCCATATTGGAAGAAGCACGGAGGCTTGAAGAGCGCGAGGAGGCCGAGCTGATCTTCCTTGGTGCACTGATTGAAGGCTCCGACCCCGCTTCAACCATGGAACGCCAGCAGCTGGAGGACGAAATTGCCCAGCTGACCCACCGTCTGCGGCTGAAACAGGAGGCTCTGTGGACCATGAACCTGCAGCGCGTCCAGGAGGGGCCTACACCAACGGTACCTCCACCACCAGTACCTGTCACCGCTGCATCAGCCTCACCGCCAGCAGCGTCTGCTACCTCCGCGGCACCCGTAACATCGCCGCCAGTGTTTGCTGCCGCCTCCACCCTGGCACCACAGCCGGACGCTGCTGCCTGCCAGGAGGAGTTACCCGAGGGCCTGGGAGCTGAAGAGGAGACGGCGACTGCGCTCCTGCCTGGACCTAGCGTGGCCACGCAGGTCCCACCGGAGGCCTCAGCAGACCCGGAGTCAGCATCCGTCGCCGCCCGTGGACCAGGCAGCTCAAGTGACCACCGCTGCTGCCCAGTGCCTGCACCGGAGCCAAGACGACACCGCCAAGAGGCATCAGGTATGACCGCCACCCCTGCAGCTGGGGAGGCCTCGGGGTGCCCTTCTGCTACAACGTCCGGGCAGGTCGTGCTGGATCTAGTCTGGGACTGGGATTCTAGTCCCTGGGGGGGAACACCTGAACCCCTGGCAGTGGTGCCTCTGTCCACTGTGGGCAGAGGCCGGTCTCGAGAAGAGGAGGAGAGGCCCGATGCCAGCAGACCATCCGCCAGCTGGCAGCAGAGGGAGCGGGATCAGCGGAGACTGGCAGTGCTGGGCCCTGAAATGGACCGGAAAGAAAGGGCCCATGCCGGTCACTACGGTCCCCGGGACTCAGCAGGATTGGGTCAGGTCATGAATTTTAACCTGGAAAGGGGGTTTGGCTTCATCTCAGATCCCCAGAGGATCTCAGACCTCTTTGTCAGCTGGAGGGATGTAGAGTCCCACTTCCGGAGGGGACACCCTGCTCGTGATTTATATCCGGGAGAGTATGTCACCTTCACCCGGCATGAGGGGCTTCGCGGCTGGTATGCACCTGAACGTGCGCCGCATACCGGAGGGCTTTATAGCAGCCTACAAGAAGGAGAAAGCCTACGTTCCCCCAGCAGGGATGCCTCCCACCGTGGTAGTTGTACCTACAAAGGCAAAGCAGGCCACGTCCACCAGAGTACAACATCCCCAGGTACAAGTTGTTACCCCTGCTGTACCACAGGCAGCAGTTCCACCAGCTGCCACCTCATCTGCACAGGCAGCCATCCCCAAAGCCCAACAGAAGGAATACCTGCAATTTGTTAACTCACCAGGAGGTGGAAAAGCAGACAATCTCCCCTGGAAGCAGCAAAAGAAACCAGCTTCCACTACCCCAGGAGGAGACCCAGGGCCGCACCTATAATGAGGCGATTTGCACCAGCTGCTCAAGCGGCAGGCAGCAGGGTGCGGCATTATGCGCTCCTCTACCCGCAGCACCTACAATTTAGCCTCTGCACGCTGATGCTGCGGTCGTGCAAGAGGCTGTAATTGATGCGGTCACAGGAGGGAAGGTGTCAGGGCCCCCTGATCATGTGACCAATGACTCATCCCCTCCTGTGACCTCATCACAGGTCCTGTGCGCATCATTCCTTGTGTTTTATGCAGGACTGCTGTCTGTCATCGTGAGTGAGCTACTTGTGTGTGTGAGCTGTGATACATGCGTGTGAGTTGTGTGATACATGTGTGTGATACGTGTGAGCTGTGTGAGCGTGAGCTGTGTGATACGTGTATGTAAGTTACTTGTGTGACTGTGAGCTGTGTGAGCTACTTGTGTGTGAGCTGTGATACAGAGTGTGTGATACGTGTGAGCTGTGTGTGTGTGTGATACGTGTGAGCTGTGTGGGTGTGTGATACGTGTGAGCTGGGTGTGTGATACGTGTGAGCTGGGTGTGTGATACGTGTGAGCTTGGTGTGTGATACGTGTGAGCTGTGTGTGCGATACGTGTGAGCTGTGTGTGTGATATGTGTGAGCTGTGTGTGATACGTGTGAGCTGTGTGTGTGTGCTACGTGTGAGCTGTGTGTGATACGTGTGAGCTGTGTGTGTGTGTGATACGTGTGAGCTGTGTGTGTGTGTGATACGTGTGAGCTGTGTGTGTGTGCTACGTGTGAGCTGTGTGTGATACGTGTGAGCTGTGTGTGATACGTGTGAGCTGTGTGTGTGTGCGATACGTGTGAGCTGTGTGCGATACGTGTGAGCTGTGTGTGATGCGTGTGAGCTGTGTGTGCGATATGTGTGAGCTGTGTGTGTGATACGTGTGAGCTGTGTGAGCGTGAGCTGTGTGATACGTGTACGTAAGTTACTTGTGTGAGCGTGAGCTGTGTGAGCTACTTGTGTGTGAGCTGTGATACAGAGTGTGTGATACGTGTGAGCTGTGTGTGTGATACGTGTGAGCTGTGTGTGTGATACGTGTGAGCTGTGTGTGTGCGATACATGTGAGCTGTGTGTGTGATATGTGTGAGCTGTGTGTGATACGTGTGAGCTGTGTGTGTGTGCTACGTGTGAGCTGTGTGTGATACGTGTGAGCTGTGTGTGATACGTGTGAGCTGTGTGTGTGTGTGATACGTGTGAGCTGTGTGTGTGTGCGATACGTGTGAGCTGTGTGTGCGATACGTGTGAGCTGTGTGTGCGATACGTGTGAGCTGTGTGTGCGATACGTGTGAGCTGTGTGCGATACGTGTGAGCTGTGTGTGATACGTGTGAGCTGTGTGTGATACGTGTGAGCTGTGTGTGTGTGTGATACGTGTGAGCTGTGTGTGTGATACGTGTGAGCTGTGTGCGATACATGTGAGCTGTGTGTGTGATACGTGTGAGCTCTGTGTGATACGTGTGAGCTGTGTGTGCGATATGTGAGCTGTGTGTGTGTGATACGTGTGAGCTGTGTGAGCGTGAGCTGTGTGATACATGTACGTAAGTTACTTGTGTGAGCGTGAGCTGTGATACAGAGTGTGTGATATGTGTGAGCTGTGTGTGTGATACGTGTGAGCTGGGTGTGTGATACGTGTGAGCTGTGTGTGATACGTGTGAGCTGTGTGTGTGTGCGATACATGTGAGCTGTGTGTGTGAGCTGTGTGTGTGTGCTACGTGTAAGCTGTGTGTGTGTGCTACGTGTGAGCTGTGTGTGAGCTGTGTGTGCTACGTGTGAGCTGTGTGTGATACGTGTGAGCTGTGTGTGTGTGATACGTGTGAGTTGTGTGTGCGATATGTGTGAGCTGTGTGTGTGCGATACATGTGAGCTGTGTGTGTGTGTGCGATACGTGTGAGCTGTGTGTGCGATACGTGTGAGCTGTGTGTGTGATACGTGTGAGCTGTGTGTGAGCTACTTGTGTGAGCTGTGTGGTACGTGTGTGTGTGTGTGTGTGTGTGTGTGAGCTAAATCAAAAGTTGGCACAACCTACCAGTGTTCTACGATTTGGGTGAGGACATTCATTGTATGTGGGCTGGTGATTTTTTTTTGTGTCAGGGCTGCTTTTTGGTCTCAGCCCAGCCCTGTGTAAGGAGCAGAGCCGCGTGTGTACGTGGTGTACGGAGCGGAGCCGTGTGTGTGAACAAGGTGTATGGAGCGGAGCCGTGCGTGTGTACGAGGCGCACGGACCGGAGCCGTGCGTGTGTACGAGGTGCACGGAGTGGAGCCGCACATGTACGAGGTGCACGGAGTGGAGCCGCACATGTACGAGGTGCACGGAGCGGAGCCGCACATGTACGAGGTGCACGGAGTGGAGCTGCACATGTACGGAGCAGAGATGTGTACGGAGCTGAGCAGCACGTGTGCGAGGTGTAAGGAGCAGAGCCGCACGTGTACGAGGTGTACGGAGCAGAGTCGCACATGTGTGAGGTGTACGGAGCCGCGTGTGTGCGAGGTGTATGGAGCGGAACTGCGAGTGTACAAGGTGTATGGAGCAAAGCCGCATGTGTACAAGGTTTACGGAGTGGAGCCATTTGTGTACAAGGTTTACAGAGCGTGGCCACGTGTGTATAACACGTGTGTATAAGGTGTACGGAGCAGAGCCGCATGTGTATGAGGTTTACGGAGTGGAGCCATGTGTGTACTGAGTGGAACTGTGTGTGTGCGAGGTGTACAGAGCGGAGCTGTGTGTGGGCGAGGCATAAAAAGCAGAACCGTATGTTTATGATGTGTGCAGAGCCATACGTGTACAAGGTGTATGGTGGGGAGCATTCATACCTCCCTGCAGGACAGTCCCGATTTTGAGGGAGATTCTGTCCCACTGCCCCGGCTGGGAGCTTACTTTTCCCGCTGACACAGGAGTACACGGCAGACCCCCGTAGAGTACTTTAAAATTCGCACGTGACGTTCTACTGGAAGTGATGTGCTAGAAGCTGAACGGAAATTAGGTAATTTCGGGAGGAGATTGTGACGGAACCATGGAGGCACTTCAGGGAATGTTTCAGATCCATCACCGTGTCCTCCTCCAACAGCACGGACAGCAGGATCGCCTTGGACTCGGGGTTGCCGGCCATGTAAGCAGATCATGATATGTCCTGCATCGGGAGGCTCAGGTGGGCACTATAGTGGGAGCCGGGCTGCTATAGTATCTTTATAGAATCTTTCTCTCTCTGTTTCTTTATCTCTCTAATCTTTCTTTTTTTTCTCTCGGTTCTTTCTTTCTTTCCTTCTTTCTTCTTTCTTTCTTTCTTTCTTTCTTTCTTTCCCCTCTTTCTTTCTCTCTGTCTCTCGTCTTTCTTTCCCCTCTTTCTTTCTCTCTTTGTTCTTTCTTTCTTTCTCTGTTTTTTTTTTCTCTCTGTTCTTTCTTTCTTTCTTTTTCTCAGTACCAGTCAGTGTTCCCACAGTACCAGTACAATAAGAGGGGTAGGAAACTAGGTGGCACTGGTCATATTGAGCCTCTCATACTTTTTACTGGTGTATAATCATATGCCCTGCGCACCCCCATAAAGTGGGCCAGCCCCAGACAACAGAGTACAAACAAATCACTATTACTATCAGTCCAAGTGGACAATTATATACGTAGTTAATGATGTCTCTGCCAAGCACTGCGGAGGATCAGAATACACTGAGGAGACCAGAGCAGCGGGGTTTGGGGAGAAGAATTATATGGGGCCCATTATATTGTATGAAGTAATATATGGTGCCCATTATGCTGTATGAAGTAATATATGGGGACCATTATACTGTATGAAGTAATATATGGTGCCCATTATACTGTATGAAGTAATATATGGTGCCCATTATATTGTATGAAGTAATATATGGTGCCCATTACACTGTATGAAGTAATATATGGGGCCCATTATACTGTATGAAGTGATATATGGTGCCCATTATACTATATGAAGTAATATATGGTGCCCATTATACTGTATGAAGTAATATATGGTGCCCATTATACTGTATGAAGTAATATATGGGGCACATTATACTGTAGGAAGTAATATATGGTGCCCATTATACTGTATGCAGTAATATATGGTGCCCATTATACTGTATGCAGTAATATATGGGGCCCAATATACTGTATGAAGTAATATATGGTGCCCATTATACTGTATGAAGTAATATATGGTGCCCATTATACTGTATGAAGTAATATATGGTGCCCATGATACTGTATGGAGCATTATATGGGGCCCATTATACTGTACGAAGTAATATATGGGGCACATTATACTGTAGGAAGTAATATATGGTGCCCATTATACTGTATGCAGTAATATATGGTGCCCATTATACTGTATGCAGTAATATATGGGGCCCAATATACTGTATGAAGTAATATATGGTGCCCATTATACTGTATGAAGTAATATATGGTGCCCATTATACTGTATGAAGTAATATATGGTGCCCATTATACTGTATGCAGTAATATATGGTGCCCATTATACTGTATGCAGTAATATATGGTGCCCATTATACTGTATGCAGTAATATATGGGGCCCAATATACTGTATGAAGTAATATATGGTGCCCATTATACTGTATGAAGTAATATATGGTGCCCATTATACTGTATGAAGTAATATATGGGGCCCATTATACTGTATGGAGCATTATATGGGGCCCATTATACTGTACGAAGTAATATATGGGGCCCATTATACTGTTTGAAGCATTATATGGGGCCCATTATACTGTATGAAGTAATATATGGGGCCCATTATACTGTATGGAGCATTATATGGGGCCCATTATACTGTACGAAGTAATATATGTGGCACATAATACTGTATGGAGCATTATGTGGGTATAGGGGATGACTTTGTTTGTTGTGGATCTGACCGCTGGGACCCCCATGATCCTGGGAAACATAGCTTTGAAGAGCACCATGTAAATGGAGCTGTGGTCAGTCATACGCACTGTGGTGCCATTCACATGTGGCTCTTCAAATAACTCCTTAAAGATAGTGATGAGGGGACAACAAAGTATAGCAAAAATTCACTGATCGGGGTGAGGAGTGTTATAGTTTGTGGGCTGGTGGGATTTGTGTGGCAGGGCTGCATTTTTGTCCCAGTCTGGCCCTGTGGCAGGCCTACCATTGCCATTATTGACCCTTGTTCTGGATACTTACGTGTTGTTCTTCTATGTGCGTGTGATGGCGCTGACATCCTTGTGTTTGGACACCTTTTTTTTCTATTTATCTAAATCAAAATGTCCACTACTGTACTCCGTTTTACAGGATAGATATGAGAATTTACTGTGTGTGTGTGTGTGTGGGGGGGGGCGTCATTTTGCTGTTCGCCTCAGGCAGCAGAGAGGCTAGGTTCACCCCTGAGGAGACCACCAATAAGGAAGCATCCAAAAATGACTGCAACAAACTGAATAGTTTAAACTGTTACCCAGGAGGGTATTGGCACCGTTGTGCCCCAGTTGGTTATCATGTTTTCTTCGATTGTGCATTAGTTGGCATTAGTGTTGTTGAAATAAAAACTGCAGTGATCATGAACTTGAAGTGAATCACAAACTCTCTTGTAAATAGTTGCGCCTTTTAGGGTGCCCTCTCTTGGTTTTACATAAACCTTCTTCAATAAGGACTACCTCAGACTTGGAGTTCTGCTCCCACCATAAGGACCATAAGGACATTGCAAGACATCCTGGCTGGACCAGTGTCAACACCACTCAAGAATAATCATACCTAATGTCTTAATAAATAATGTTTAGTATTAATAGTAAAAGCATTTATTTTATAAGAATAGGTTGTAGTTATAGCCTTTGATAAAAGTATTAATAGCAATAGAGTATAGTTATAGCAATAGAATAGATTTTCTACAGAGTTTAGCCTCATAGTGATGTTTTAATAAAGGTGTGAAACTTTGAATAAAAAATTTTGAATTCCGGTGACGAACCAGGAGTTAGTGGTTGTCACCCATGGTCTAGCAGAGACAGTAGAATGTGAAAATGTGAATGACAAAAGGAAAATGTGTTGAAGATTGATACTTGAATAGGTAGTAAACTTATTAAGCCTTGATTCCTTTTAATAGCACTTTAAATTAGGTAATATGTTAAGTGATAGTCTGTTAAATTGTTCTGCAATGTTCAAGAGTCAATGCCTCCCATATTGGGAAGTTTAGTTTAAGAATTGTTTATCAAGCATTTTAAAAATGTTGTATGTTCCTTTTGTAATATCTTTGTTTCACTTGCAGCCCGCGGACGTGCTGTGTTTAACGGGGGGGGTGTATGTGGCGCCTCTGAGAGTTCAGTCGCCACAGAGGTACTGCACCTCCTCCTGAGGTGTGGTTCCCCACCATCCAGGTAAGGTGGAGACACCTGACCACACTCCAACACCTGCATCCCACACAACATAGTAGTGTAGCAAAGCACCTTTGGTGGCTCCCTGCTTGAAACACGAAGAGTGCTGGGAGGTGGGTGGAACTTAGCTGCACAAGTGAGCGGGAGATGATTAGGACTAGGTCAGTCGGTGAGAGGAGATCCCCTGAGTGGGATGGATGGAAGGAGGTGCTGCAGCAGTCTCCTGTGACCTGGAGCTGCTGGCACGGGAAAGAGATATAGAAAGCCTGATTCTCCAAAAGGAAGATAGTTTGGTGCGGAACGTAAGGAGAAGAAGAGAACTAAAGACTAGGGTCGGAGTGGAACCCTTCCTCAAGTTCTAAGCGCATGGCCGGGGTCCGGTCCCCGAGGTTGTATGGATACTAATGGTCCTGCAGCAGACACCTGAGGAATAGAAGTTGTCACAACTTTATTCCCACACAAGACTTGGGGGCACAACAGCAACGTGAGTGAGTCGGGACTTAGTAGCGAGGAGTCCCCGAAGCAGGCTACAGCTGTCTGCCGTACAAGTAGAGTTCAAAGGAACATCTTAAAGGAGGAACTTAGGTTTAACACACAACCACAAGTACTTCATTACAAGCGCTAGAAAGGAGACGTTCAGGAAAGGAATATGTTGGCAGAGTGTTGGAACGGAGTACTTCATCTTGCCTGGAGGTTGGCTGAGCCCCTGACCTGGAGGACACGGCACTGATGCAGGCACCTGTATGCACAACAGACTGTGAGTAAAGCTTTGGAACTACATGCCCTGGTGTCCTCCGCTTATTCCTGCGCCAACCCACTCAGCACTGCTACATCTCTGTGCTTAACACTGCACCATTACGCTCTCCTCACTATCTCTCCATCTACACTGCCCTGGGACTACAGCCCTACCTGTGGAGGGCTACACCATCATTGCTGCGCCACACCATCTGTCCCAGAGAAGCATCCCTGCAGCGCTGGTCAACCTGACCAGAAACCACAGGTGGCATCACGAATCATCTCAATGACATTATCCCCATAACTCTACCCCTTTTACATGGATGCCCAGGGCCACGGACCGGGTCACTGCCACTGTGACATCTCCTATTAACATCAACGGGCCCGGCCCCCGAGTACCCCAGGGCCCTGGCGGGCGACCCACTTACATTTTGCGCGCTGAGCTGACGTTTTTATTGATAACATTTTGGGGTAGATACAATGTTTTGATTGCTTGTTATTGTATTTCATTGGACTGTTACGGAAATCAAAAAAACATAATTCTAGCGTTTAGATTTTTGTTCTCTTTATGCCATTTATTGATTGGATTAATTTACTTTATATTTTGATAGATCAAACATTTCTGTACTCAGTGATACCAAACATGTGTATATTTTTTTATTGCTTTATTTTGAATGGGGCAAAGGGTGGTGATTGGAACTTTTTAAAAAAATTTTATATTTTTAAAACACTTGTTTTTTTTACTTTTTACTTGCTTCAATAGTCTGCTTAGGAGGCTTGAAGATGCGATAATCCAAATCATAAATGCTGATCGCCTATGAACGCCTGCTATGAGGCAGCATTCATAGGAGGTTTTTAATGACAGGATGTTCTCTTTTGCAGATCTCCGGCTATGAGGACAACCCATCGGTGCCCCGCAATCACGTGACAATGGCGCCAATGGACGTGTTTTACGATGCACATCCGATTTGTGCAAGTTAAATGCCGCTGTCAGAGATTCCACCTGTGGCTGTTAGAGGCACTTGACAGCTGATTAAATCAGCTGATTAAATCAGCTGTCATGTGCTGGAAAATATGTGGGCTCGGCAGTGGAGCCCACATCAAAGGCAGGGAGACAACCTTGGGTGTACCTATGCGGTCAAGGTCATAAAGGGATTAAAGGAAACCTGTCACCAGGTTTTTCCAATATAAAAGTAGGGCCAGCACCTATAAGCCCTCATATACAGTATTCTAGAATGCTGAAGATAAGTTCCAAATGTACTCTGCATAACACAAAAAAGAGCTCTTATTATACTCACCAAACAATAGAAGCAGTTTGAATAAATGAGTCAATTGATAGAGCAATGTCAATTATTACTGTCTCTAGGGAATGATATATTACAGCCCCCTCCTTACAGATCAATTTTCCATTGTGCCCAAGTTAGGAATTACCCTCTATATCATTCATATGCACTTCTAGAAGGGCATCAGGAGAAGTTGGTTGTGTTGAGAAAACAACTTTCCAAACCAACATTTAGAACTCACATTCAGCATGGATCAGTGGGAGCAAAGGAAAGAGTTGTCTCAGTAGATTAGAAAGAAAATTATAGACAAACATGTTAAAGGTAAAAGTTATAAGACCATCTCCAAGCAGCTTGATGTTCCTGTGACTACAGCTGCACATATTTTTCAGAAATTTAAGCTCCATGGGACTGTAGCCAACCTCCCTGGATGTGGCCGCTGGAGGAAAATTGGTGACAAATCAAAGAGACGGATAATACGAATGGTAACAAAAGAGCCCAGAAAAACGTCTAAACAGAATAAAGGTGAACTTCAAGCTCAAGGAGCATCAGTGTCAGATCGCACCATCTGTCATTGTATGAGCCAAAGTGGACATCATGGGAGACGACCAAGGAGGACACCATTGATGAAAAAAATCTTTAAAAAGCAAGACTGGAATTTGCCAAACTACATGTTCACAAGCCACAAAGCTGCTGGGAGAATGTCCTATGGACAGATGAGGCAAAAATTCAACTTTTTGGCAAGGCATAGCAGCTCTATGTTCACAGACGGAAAAATGAAGCATGTCAAGAAAAGAACACTGTCCCTACTGTGAAACATGGAGGAGGCTCTCTTATGTTCTGGGGTTGCTTTGCTGCATCTGGCACAGGGTGTCTAGAATCGGTGCAAGGTACAATGAAATCTCAAGATTATCAAGAGATTTTACAGAGAAATGTGCTGCCCAGTGTCAAAAAGCTTGATCTCAGTCGCAGGTCATGGGTCTTGCAACAGGATACTGACCCAAAACACACAGCTAAAACCACCCAAGAATGGCTAAGAGGAAAACATTGGACTATTCTGAAGTGAAACACCAAAAAAGACTAGGTTAAATAAAAACACCAAAATGCAGGCAAAGATGCTTACCTGCCAAGGCCACAGAACAAATGCACTAAACAAAGTGCAGCGGATCCATTAAGATGGCACAGGTGCAAAAATACCTGATGAGTCAGCCAGCCTCCAATCAAGACATGGCCGCTTGGTATGATAATGCACAAAAAATAGAATCTGTATGTGGCAGTGTTCACACAGAAAATGCAAAGCATCCAGCTGAACCTATTAGTGACGCCCATACTATTAGATCAGGCGGGCCAGCCAGTGCTTAAAAATGCATACCGTGTGAACAGAGTCCACAGTTTACAGAGCCATCTGGGACCAGTTGCACCCTGAAAAAAATATACAGTGCAAAAAACACATAACGATATATGTGAAGTATTAGTGTATATTATGGCCACAATACGTAAGCTTGCAACCTCCTTCAAAGGTCCCCACTTTTGCAAGTCCCTTCTCTAACAAGAAAAACACCAAAATCAGATGGGCCAGCCAGTGCTAAAAAATGTATACCATGTGAACAGAGGCCACAGTGTTTAGTGCATTTGTTCTGTGGCCTTGGCAGTTTACTATTCTGAAGTGGCCTTCTATGAGCCCAGACCTAAATCCTATTGAGCATCTTTGGAAAGAGCTGAAACATGCCGTCTTCAAAAGGCAATCTTCAAACACAAGACAACTGGAGCAGTTTGCTCTTGAGAAGTGGGCCAAAATACCTGTCGAGAGGTGCAGAAGTCTCATTGACAGTTACAGGAATTGTTTGTTGATTGCAGTGATTGCCTCAAAAGGTTGTGCAACAAAATATTAAGTTAAGGGTACCATCATTTCTGTCCAGGCCTATTTCATGAGTTATTTCTGTGACCATTGTGGATTTTTATGTCATTAAAAAAGGGGTACCAACAATTTTGACCATGTGTGTTAGGGTACCGTTACACGTAAAGATGCACCAGCGATCTCGGCAACGATACATTGTCAGGATCGCTGGTGCATCGCTACATGATCGCTGATGAGCTGCCAAACAGGCAGCTTCACCAGCGATCAGCACCAGCAAGGACACTGGTATCTAAGGTAAATATCGGTTTACTAAGCGACGCGCGTCACTTAGTTACCCGATGTGTACCTTAGAAACCTGCGTGCTCGCGCCGGGAGCTGCGAGCACGCAGGTTTCTAAGGCACACATTGGGTAACTAAGTGATGCGCGCCGCTTAGTAACCCAATATTTACCTTAGATACCAGCTCCCAGCGCCTGCTTAGAGCGCTGGGAGCCTCACTGATCGTTGGCTCCCGCTGCCACAAGCAGCGATGCGCGCTGGCCAGCAGGAGAGCAACGATCAAAAAATGGCCCAGGACAATAGTGCACAATCAGCGATACCCGGCGGTGGGGCCGGCCACTGATCCCCGTCACACACAGCGATCTCGCTGGTGAGATTGCTGTGGCGTTACAAAGTCAGGGATCTCGCTAGCGAGATCGCTGTGTGTGACAGGGCCTTAAGTCTGGTTCATTAATGGGATTATATCGAGACAGAAATCAGCTCAGGTAGTGTGGAAAGTTAAACCGAGAATACAGATGTGTGGATTTGTGGATCAAGATAAAAGAGCAGGCCAAGGTTAAATTATATATTTAATCACCTTAAGGACACACTAGACCATACACTATATACACTATGGTTATACATATACTATCATCAGATATGCAAATACAATAGTGGTAGGACAAAAGATAGAAGCAGATGGGTCATGTCAATTACTGGGTTGATGTTCAAAAAATGTGTGTGCTGGGCTGCAGGGGGCATGAGCTTGGTCCCTTCTCAGCATGTTACTCGACATGATCCCCTTTAGAAATGGACAGCATGCATCACAGAGAGAGGGACCACAAGGCCTTACACTAGCCTTTATCCCCTTTGGGTCACTCCCCCCTTGCCTTCTGGGCTGAACCCATATCCCCTCCCCTTGCCTATTATTGTGAGGAAAGAGGGAGACACAAGCGCAATATAGGGTCTTATCCCACAAATAAAGTAAGCGGTTTGACAAAAAACTGCTCACCTGGTAGTAGGTATTCAAAGCATGTATAGATAAGGGCTGCTGCAGATCCACAAGTCGGTCACCGACTATCTGAAACAGAGCTCTGCAAAAGAATACATGGATTTTGTCTACGCTGCTCAAATGATGAAATTCCAGAAGGTTAATAAAGTTTGACAGTGGTTTATTCTACGCGTTTCAAGGTTTTTTGCAACCTCTTCTTCAGGAAATACCACATGAAGCATACATAGGTGGTGCATTACGTACACACAGATTTTAAAAAAAATGAGCTCCAAACAGTCAGATGACACATGTCAAAGTTCATAGTTAGCAGACAGTATAATAATTCATAGTAATAGTTAGAAGCTGTTCTTATATTGACATGTCTATTTTAATTTCACAGGTTGTTGAACAAAAGGAAAAAAAAATATAAGGAAAATTAAAAAACATCTATATACTGAGCAAGAAAAGCAAATCTTGGACACGAACTCCTAAAGATATGCCTCAGCTGCCTCCAGATGTGCCGCCTGACAATTGTACCACTGATACTGATTTTAAACACCAGTCTGCTATTCTCAGAAAAAAATTTTTAACCCAGAAATATCCCTCACATCTGGTAAAACAAGCCTATAAAAATTCTATGAAATTGAAACAGACAGCGCTGTTAGAGAATAATGTTTAAAATGGTACTGATAATAAATTCTGCATGAATTTTATAACTGAATATAGCAATCAACACAAGGAAATCCGCGAGGTTTTACAGAAAAATTGGTACATCCTACTTGATGACCCTGTCCTCAGTAAAATCCTCCCAAGAAATCTTGGAATAACGTACCGTAGAGCACCTACTATCAGGAGCATCATAGTGGGTCGCCCTCCCAGGGCTGTGGAGCACTCGGTACCGGGCAGGTGTCAGGGGAATGTGTCACAGCAGCGGTGACCCGGTCTGTGGCCCTGGGTACCCAAGTAATGGGGGAATGTAGGTAAAGGAATGGAATAGTTCGTGACACCACCTGTGGTGCTCGGCAAGAGAGGTGTTAAGCCGACGCTGCATGCAGATCCGCTGGGACTGATGGTAGGGTGCAGCATGGATGTAAAAGCTCCCCACAGGTGAAGCTATAGTCCCAGGGAAGTGTAGAGGTGGTTGGCACGGGGATGTAGCAGTGCCATAAGGGTAGGAAGCAGACAAGACACAGCGGGGTGCAATTTCTGTACCTTTACTTGATAACTGAAGTCCAGGGTCCTGATTACAGATGCTAACGGAGCAGGCTAGCCTGGAAGCAACTCAGGGATTCTCTCTCAGCAGACGGGCAGTGCAGTCTCCTTCCTAGCGCTTGTTTGAATGAAGTACTCCTAGTACCGAGTTACACTGAAGTTCCTCCTGTCAGATGTTCTCAAGAACCTTACTTGCACGGCAGACAGCTGTAGCCTCTCTCGGGGACTCCTCGCTCTTGAGTCCTGGCTCACTATCCAAGCTGCTGTTGTGCCCTCAAGTCTTAGATGGGAGCAGGGCATTTACAGCCTCCTACTCCTCTGGTGTCTGTTGCAGGACCGTTAGTATCCGTACAACCGTGGAGACCAGGTTCCAGTTCATGCGCTCACTGTGAGGGAGCTCTCCTTTCCCAGCTCAACCTCCAGCTTCTCTCTACACGTCTGCACACTTCACCCTCCGCAGACTAACTGACCACCCCTTCCTCTTGGCCCTCAGAGAGCACTCCTCCCCTTAATTCCGGTTCAGAGTTCCCCCTGCTGGCCTGGAGTGGAACTGTGTTGCATGTATGGATTGACTGCGAGAGAGACCCATCATCGCCTCCAAGCCTGGCATTACCATCCCCTGGAGGAAGGCAAAGCCACTGTGGCGGCCATACTCCTGGGGGCGCCACATTCCCCCGGCTGAACAAAAATATGAACATATAAACAGTTAGACAATAATAATTGCACAAGATTTAAAAATTAAAAAGATACAAAAACCAAAAGCTTCAAAAATGGTCCTATGATGATAAGTCCAAGCATCAATGTCCATGGTCCATTCCTGGGCAAATGGTGAAATATTTACAAGTTGGTGACCACACAAGTCCTGTGGTACAATGTCCATAAAACAAAACGGGAAAATTCAAAGGAAACTCTTACAGGTTACCTGTAGGCACAAAACATGAAAAACAGTTATATATTTACACATACACAATTTCAACATTTACATTTACTTATATACGATATCTGATGGGTGGTACCCCTTTGTGTACTGCGGGTAGACCTGTGTAATACTGGTGTAGTGGGTAATGTACTGGATACACTACTGGGGGTTCTAGGTAACACAGTGTCGGGATCCCTCAGAGTACCTCTTTCACCTGAAGGACCGATGTTCTTGGGTGTGAGACACCATATGTCTCTAATTGATTGCTCCGTCGAGAAGAATAACACAGACTTAAGGCCCTTTTACATTTAGCGATGCACCAGCGATCCAACCAGCGATCCGACCCGGTCAGGATCGCTGGTGCATCGCTAAATGATCGCTAGTGAGCTTTCATACAGAAAGATCTCACAGCGATGCAGCAGCGACGCAGCGCACGATACTCACCTTTCACACACAGCGATCCTGGCGTCCTCCCGCCCGCGTCCAGCGTCGCTCGTCGTCACAGCAGGAAGTCTCAGCAGGAAGCGCCCGACGAGAAATGGAGCCGGACATTCTCGCGCGATCAGCGATGGACAGCGGGGGAGCCGGTCGCTGGTAAGTATCACACATAGCGATATCGCTAGCAATATCGCTATAACGTCACAAAACCAGTGACGTTTTAGCGATATTGCTAGCGATATCGCTTAGTGTAAAACCCCCTTTACGCTGAATTGTACAACTCGGGAAGCCTGCTGAGACGCCTCTGGCTTATCAGTTAGGTTTCCATTCTTTATAGCAAAGAAGTTAAACATTTACAGACATGCGTAGTATAAAACAATTTCACAACTGGTTTCAACAAGACAGAGGAAGCCACGTAGGCTGAAAAACAGGAATTCATCTGTTATCTGGTTTTAGTTCTCAAGGGAACAGGTAAGATGAGTCTAAACAAGAAAATACAACATAGACAGAACTCAATTTAACTCCTTCAGTTCCTATCAGTCCCCCCTTTGACATCTTCATTCTTCACAATCTGGAATACTGGATCCTGTAATGACAGCTGATAGTGTCCTATTCACCAGGTACTATCCCAGGCCGACGGGTTGCCCGAGGGAGACAGATATCTTCTTTTACCCTCTCCATCCCCCAGTTACTAAGGCCACGTCTGTCATCACAAGAGTACGCTCCTTCATGTCAGAAATGAGATGTCAACCTAAGACTTAAAGGAAACAATTATCAACTTTGGTAAGGGTTCTGTCATTAATTCATCTTTCTCATCTGTTTCTGTATCTTTTCTTACACACAGTTAAACACCAAAAAACGAATTTTAAAAATACATATATTACGAAAAGACAAACAAAGATACGTAGTAGGCTTAATATAATTCCAGCTATCCAACCCCCTATACCTTTAAACCAATTGGCTGGATTCAAAAAGGAGAAGGTATCTGACCACCAACTATCTTTATTGCGATCATTGTCTTTATCATACTGATCTCTGAGTCTTTGAACATCCTCTAATTTTAGTTTTAATCTTAAAGTTTTGTCAGGATCTATATAATGACAGCAAGCGGGTCCGATGACTTGACACATACCTCCTTGTGCTGCAGTTAAATAATCTAGTACTATGGTATGCTGATTAGTGACTATGATAAGCTGATTTTGAACAGCAACAGTGGTGTTCAGTATATCCAATATATCCCATATTTGGTCATCTAAATAATCTGTAGCTCTAACTAATTTATCCCACATTTGAGTGATCATAGGGTAGATAAAAATAGAGCTAACAATTTTATTGGCCACACTCATCTGCACTATGTGTGGTCTTCCAGAGAGGCGAGGTGTATTACACTGGTCAACAGCATTTTTGGTGCCAAAGATATTTCATCGAATTTAGGGTATTTTTGGGGTGCTGATTCTGAATATGTCATCAGTTTTGCCAGATTGGCTCAAGTTTTTGAGATTTTTGGTATCTTATTTATAGCACTTGTTGGTAAATGCGACGCATCATCTCATTAATTTCTTTGGATTAGTACTTGAACTGAGCAGTTCTCAATATAGTTTTGTGTTAATTAGTGTTCTAAAAGTTTGTTCATAGCTTGATTTTTGCACTAACTTTATGTTGTTGTCTGTTTTCCAGTGAAAAGCATGAACTCATCAAGAAGAAGTTGTCTTAACGATCCAGACTCATTCTGTTACATTTGTGGTGAATACACACTGCCAAAACATAGAAGAAACATAACAGACTTCGTAAAAAAAGTGTATTTTGCCTATTTTGGGGTTATGCTTGGGGACCAAGACAAGTTTTGGGCACCACACATAGTGTGCAAAGCATGTATCGAATTATTACGAAAATGGAGCAAAGGACAAAGAAAAAGCTTCAAATTTGGTGTTCCAATGGTGTGGAGAGAGCCAAAAAATCATCATGATGACTGTTATTTATGGTAAACACAGGTACAGGCACATCTTCACAATGAGGGACAGGCCTTCTTGCAGATTCCATGTTACTCCCATTTTCGTTTCTTATGCTTATTGAATCCTTGCACTTGCACTGCACAGAAATAACAGTCATCATGATGATTTTTTGGCTCTCTCCACACCATTGGAACACCAAATTTGAAGCTTTTTCTTTGTCCTTTGCTCCATTTTCGTAATAATTCGATACATGCTTTGCACACTATGTGTGGTGCCCAAAACTTGTCTTGGTCCCCAAGCATAACCCCAAAATAGGCAAAATACACTTTTTTTACGAAGTGTGTTATGTTTCTTCTATGTTTTGGCAGTGTATATTCACCACAAATGTAACAGAATGAGTCTGGATCGTTAAGACAACTTCTTCATGATGAGTTCATGCTTTTCACTGGAAAACAGACAACAACATAAAGTTAGTGCAAAAATCAAGCTATGAACAAACTTTTAGAACACTAATTAACACAAAACTATATTGAGAACTGCTCAGTTCAAGTACTAATCCAAAGAAATTAATGAGATGATGCGTCGCATTTACCAACAAGTGCTATAAATAAGATACCAAAAATCTCAAAAACCTGAGCCAATCTGGCAAAACTGATGACATATTCAGAATCAGCACCCCAAAAATACCCCAAATTCATTAAAATATTTTGGACACCAGAAAAAAAATTTTTTTTCGTTGACCTGTGTTATCAGCAGCTCTTTTGTACAACGTGTGTTTAGGTATGCTCTGAGTACTCAACTGGTCATTCGGAATAACAAAGGTAGCTGGAGTCAAACGACCCAGAGTACAAGCACCTTTTACCCCTACTGGCAACCATTTATATGCATTGTCTCCACATACCCAGTACATGTCACTAGGTAGGTCCCATAGGGCTGAATGTTGTAGTACCAGTCTATGAACTAAATCTATGAACGCAGATGCATTCTGGAGCATGCACCAAGGTGAAAATTGTCCTAAAGGACTACAATAACCTGCATCAGGGTTTCCACAAGGGGAGGTTCCCTTCTTATATTCCGAGGACTCGTTACAAGGCATATTACCAGGAATATTAATACAAGTTTTGTTAGTGCCCTGGGGAAATAAATTGGAGTACTCTCATGACATATTATGTAACTTTCTTTCTAGCAACATTGGTTTGAAGGCATCAGTAGAATGGGAAGTTACATTAAAGCTAACTTGTAAACCATACGTTGGAACTTGTCCCAAGTAGGTTAACCGGGTTCTATTCCTAGGTACCCAAGCCCCCCCCTTATATGCCAGATATTGAAGGTGAGTACTACTTCCTGAAAGGTTACCTTGCCACCAGGGATATCCTACCCATCCCACAATGGGTATACCAACCGTTGTGTTCCATAACTTCACATTATTTGTGGCATTATTAGCAAGTGTATCAGAACAACTGGTCCAGGCAAATAATTCCTTGGGTGGCACAGGAATAACAAGGAACGGAATACTGGTGGCTGATACTGGTGAATGTGTGCAGATCCAGCAATCTGCTGGAGACTGAGTGTCATTTGACCAATCATTCAGTAATTTTTTATGATGTTGTATAAACTTATTATTCAAGGACATTGGAGAATTTAGACTGTCCCACGCAGCTACCATTATTACAGATAATGCAACAAAACCAAACCAAAACATTATGCACTCTTATGCTTTGTTAATTCCTGTGGCTAGTTTGCAATGCGATGCGTGGATCCAGGTTGGTCGTCCTTCCAACTTAACAGAAGTAGGCGTTGTTAGGAGTACTTGGTAAGGTCCTTGATATCGGGGTTCAAGGGTCTTTCTGGAGTGTTTCTTGACATATACGTAATCACCGGGTTGTAGACAGTGAGTTCCTTCCACACTATCTGGATCTGGAATGGAAGAGAAAACTAGAGAATGCATTTGAGTTAAATGCTTTTGCAACTGGATTACATAACTTGTCAAATTATCCACATTGAGTGTTAAGACCTGTGGGTAGTACAACCCTGTGTTTGGTGGTCTTCCAAACAATATCTCGAAGGGTGACAGTTTAGTTTTCCCCATGGGTGTGTACTTTACTGAGAATAATGCTAACGGAAGACACTCTGGCCATGGTCTATGGGTCTGTTCCATGGTTTTCTGTATTTTTAATTTTAGTGTCCCATTCATTCTTTCTACCTTCCCTGAACTCTGTGGGTGGTAGGGTGTATGAAATGCTTGTTCTACACCTATCATTTGCATTACATTTTGCATTACCTCAGCAGTGAAATGTGTGCCTCTGTCTGATTCAATTATTTCAGGAACACCGAATCGTGGTACTAGTTCCATCACTAGTTTCTTTGCAGTGGCTCGAGCTGTAGCCGTTTTCACCGGGTAGGCCTCTGGCCATCCAGAGAACATGTCAACACACACCAGAACATATTCATATGGTCCACTTCTGGGGAGTTGAATGTAGTCGATCTGTAGTCTCTGGAAGGGATATAACGGCCTAGGACTGTGTTTCCGTGGAGTTTTCACTACCTGTCCGGGATTGTGTGCTAGGCATATGGGACAGGAGATACAGTGTAGCTGCGCCACCTTCCCAAACCCAGGAGCAATCCAAACCTTCGTGACTAGGCGCGTCATTCCATTGGCGGACATGTGAGTTGGAAGGTGAACTGCTTCTGCCATCCTTGGGTACAAAACCCTAGGCAAGCAGTACTTCTGATCTTTCTTCCACATTCCGTTCGTCTTCTCAGCTCCCATCTTTTCCCAAGTTTCCTTGTCCGTCTGAGCGGAGTCTTCTTGGAACCTTTGTAAGTCTGTAAACAATTCTGATGCATCCTTGTGCACTATGTTTACTTTTTCTGGAGTCCCCAAGGCAGCTTGCTTCGCCGCCTGGTCTGCTTTCTCGTTGCCTTTTGCTTCCATGTTGTCTTTTCTGGTGTGTGCTGGCACCCTCATAACGGCCACCCCCTGTGTCTGGGCCACATTCTCGAGGATGTCTCTGATCAGTGTGGCATGTTTTATGGGTGTTCCTGCTGCTGTCATGAAACCCCTTGTGCGCCACAAAACCCCAAAATCATGTACTATCCCAAAGGCATATCTTGAGTCAGTGTAGATATTTGCTGTTTGTCCTTTGGAAAGTTTTAATGCCTCATTCAGAGCTGTCAGCTCAGCCTCTTGTGCGGACATGTGGGGTGGAAGTGCCTTTGCTACAATAGTCTCATGTGGTGACACTACCGCATATCCTGTGTGGAATTTTCCACTTTCATCGGCATATCTGCTGCCATCCACAAAAAATATAAAGTCTGGATTTGACAATGGTGTGTCTGTGACATTGGGCAAGCCAACAACTTCTTGCTGCATCAGTTCTATGCAATCATGTTCAACCTCGTGTGGGGGCTCAAAAGAAAGCGATAATGTGTTCTCATCTATATCCCCCCCTTCAGAATCTGCAATTGGCAACAATGTAGCCAGATTCAGATTCTGAGTTTTAGTAAATGTAACATTAGGAGGCATAAGCAAGGCACATTGCAATCTGAGTTGTCTTGCCATAGAAATATGTTTAGCAGAAACCTGATTCAGGATACCGTATATATCATGTGTGGTACAGACAGTTAGTGGGTTATCCAGTACAATATCAGAAACTTTGTCAAGTAGCAATGCGATTGCAGAGACTGCTCTAACACAGGATGGTGTTCCCTGTGCTACTGAGTCTAGTTTGGCAGAATAGTATGCAAGGGGTCTATTCTTTTTGTCATGTTTCTGTGTCAAAATGCCAGTAGCATGCCCTCTAATTTCAGCGGCCATCAGTTGAAAGGGTATATCATAGTTAGGTATACCTAATGCTGGGGCTGACACTATGGCCTTCTTCAGATACTGAAATGAGTCTCGTGCAATGTCAGTCAGTTGGAAAGGTATTGTGTTGATGCAATCATACAGTGGCTGCATATGTTCACTAGCATGTATGACCCATTGGCGGCAAGACGAAACTAAACCCAAATATGCTCTCAACTGCTTGTGGGTTGTCGGTTCCTTCATTTGTTGTACAATTGTAATTCTGTCATTGGTTAAGTGTCGGGTACCGTGTGATAGACAATGTCCTAAGAATACGACTTTTGGTTGGCAAAACTGTAACTTTTCTCTGTTGACCTTACATCCATTGTCTGATAAAAACATCAGTAGTGAAAGTGTATGGATTCTACAGTTAGCCTCATCAGGTGCACAAAGCAACAGGTCATCCACATATTGTAAGAGCACAATATCAGGTGGGTGTGGCCAGCCGGCCAACACAGATTGCAATGCCTGCGTGTACAGTGTGGGTGAATGCTGCATGCCCTGTGGCAGTCTGGTCCAGGCATATTGTTTGCCCTTAAATGTAAAAGCGAACAGATGCTAACAGCTTTTGTGGAGGGGCACTGAGAAAAATGCGTTTGACAAATCAATCACTGAAAAACATTTCGATTGACTAGGGATTTTTGCCAATAGCGTGTGTGGGTTAGGTACTACTGGTGTCAAAGGAACAAGGACCTTATTTATCTCTCTCAGATCATGTACCATGCGATATTTCGGGGCATCACCTGGTCCTCCTTTCTTTTTGACAGGAAACAATGGCGTATTAGCTTGTGATTTAATTGACACCAATGCTCCATTGTTTACAAGATCAGTGACTTGTGCCTCAATAGCAGCCTCTTGTTGGGCACTGATAGGGTACTGCCGCAGCTGTGGCAGTCTTGTGTCTGCGGGCACCTCTACCACAACTGGGGATACGGGAAGTAAGCCAATATCCGCATTCCCTTTTGCCCATAAGGTATCAGGTAATTCGTCTAGGGCTGAGTCCCATGGTTGTGATGTGGTGTCATCATGATTTTGTGACTCGAGAGCTTGAATTATCATGCAAGCCTCAATAGCATCCCCTTCCTCATCTGGAATGGTAAGGTGTACTGTACCATCTTCAGTAAATTTGATATCTGCCTGCAGTTTCTTTAGTACATCTACTCCCAATAGGCAAATTGGTGCTTTTTTGACAAACAAAAATTTATTCAGAAACATTTTAGGTCCTACTTTAACTCTGAGGTTTGCTAAAAGGGATTAAGCTAGATTGTCCACTAAATCCTGAAACAAAGGTCGAGTTTTCTGAAAGGAGATCTGGAGTTATTACTTTGTCATTAACCACTGAAGAGGTTGCTCCAGTATCTAATAGAAAAGGTACCTTTTTTCCATTTACTTTGATTTTAACTACTGGTTCCCTAGAATCAAGTTGCATTCTAACTGCACCTAGTCAGTTAGTAGGTTCCTCCCTCCTAGGCTGAGATTCTCTATCCGCTTTTCGTTTACGGCAATCTCTCTGGAAATGACCTGGCTTTTTACAGTAATGACATGTAAAAGTTCTCCTCCTAACCTCATTGATTGGATGTCCTTGGTTGTCAAATTGGGTCACCGCTACTCTTGTTTTGGCCGGTGGTGCATTCTTCCTTTCCTGCAAATCTAATTCAATGCCCATAGCTTTTTGTCTTAATCCATGGACATCAGGTACTGATCTCCAATCAGGGGTGCTTATTTTCAGGGGATCTCGTATTTCTTTGAGCAACCCTTCCATAAAGGCTTTTGCTAATAGTCGTGATACCCCCTCATTATTTGTATCAAGACCCTCATCTTGGAACGCCGTTTCCAATATCCGAAAGAAATCGGTCACTGACTGTCCCGGTTTCTGCGGTATGGCTGTCATGTTACCTCTCTGTCTCTGCTTCGTCTGCATAAAATTGTCAAGGGCAGTTAAAAAGGGCTCTCTCGAAGCCTGAGTTCGAGGATTACCTTCTTGATCATTATCAGTGGGTCTATTTGGTCCAACAATCTGTGAAAACTCCCCTTGGGTAGTTATTGGTAGTTTTAATCTGCATAAGTCTTCCCCATCCAACCAGGTCCCTCTGTGTACAGTCAGTACTTGTCTTATGTACCGGGCAAACCCCATAGGAAAGGTAGTGGGATCTGGAGCATTAGACAATAATGCCATACATTCTGGAGCGGACCATGGAGTATAATGGGTAGTCTGAATCTGTCTGGTGCGGGTAACACCCTGTTCATCTGTTTCCCTGAAAGGGCGTATTTGGGTCCTAACGGGGGCTAATCTGCTAGGGTGATGGTAACGGGGTGCTCCACAGGCTAGACACGTCTCTCTCCAGTCTGGATTTTGTTGACCACAATTATTACAAGTCCATCCTAGATCGCCATTGCTAGGTAATGGTGATTGTACATCAGGGCACAGTCCGGTGGGCAGTGATATAACCGGTGCTGCAGGTGGGGTTGTTATACGGGCTGGGGCAGGATATGGTGGTGGTTCCTGCTTCTCTGACACAGGGCTAAATTCTTTGGGACGAATCCATCGTTTTGTTTTCTCATTATATGCCCAGTTCTCTCGCTTAGCAACCTGTGATACTTTAATGCATGCCTCCACTTGTTCCCCCCACTCATTGTCTGCAATTCTTCCTGATTTTATGTCTTTTATCTCCTTCCACTTTTCTTCATCTAGAGCTTCTTTACCTTTTAACTTAAACTCTCTTAATACTGCTTTTAGGTCCTTTGCTGCACTACTTCCACATCTGTCCTTTATTATCTCACTTAACAATTTTCCTTCTACCACTGTTTTCCCCTGACTGTTTCCCATTTTCTTGTCCCGTATCACTTATCCCTTCTGTTAGTCCCCTGCCTTAGGTGGTGTATTGGGTAAGCTCAAGACTCAGCTCTACTATACCTCGTTACCTTCTTCCTAAGGTGCTAACAGACTGAATGGAGTTTCTGTTCCTCTTTGTATTATATGTTTCGTATACTTATACGCTATATACACTGCAAACAGAAGCACTCCCACGATACACAGGGATGTGAACAGGACATCCATTCACTGGGTTTCTTCAGTCATATCTTGTCACAGGCTTATATTGTTATCCTGTGCTCATTCAATCACACTCTTATCTGTCACAAGGTTTATTCGTAAAGGGTGTTGATTTAAGCTTAGGCGGTGACCTCCCCGAAAGGACGCTGTCACATGACCCAGTTAGGCAATATCACCACTCTTTGAACGAATACCTGCTGTGCAGCTTATTTTCTACTTTCCACAATCCTTCAACTCAGAGCAGCCACTCAACAACCTCCCTGATTCCTAACACGGAATCTTCTATTGTGGAAAACTTGTCCGTCTGGGCTTTGTAATATGAACTGTTCACCTAGCCTTATATTCCGTAATGTCTGACCTCTCAACGTATTACTCAATGGGATATGTGTATTCAATGCTAACAGTATCCACCACTGATCTCCCTTTTTGGCATAATGAAACTTTCTTATATTGGTGTCTGGGGTTGTTCCTGCAAATATCCAATCACCATAGCCGTTATGATTTGCATCAGTTCTTCTCCTGAAGATAGCAGTACACAGACAGAATCTGCAATGACCTCTCATTCGAGCAAAAATTACATATGCGTATCACACCCGATTTCCTCAGAGTTCTTATATAGACCTGATCCTACGGCCCCCTCCTCTACTAGATTCCCCTTTATACGGACCTTAGTTACAATGATAGATTATGAAGAGCAGAGAAGAGAAGAATTGATCTCTTACCTGGCCAGGTGTTTAGGTCTGCTGTTCACAATTTCATCAGTAACTGGAATGGTCTGTTGATCGGGTAGTCTTGGAGAGGTGCCTATATCAGGTCACTGTTTCGGGCGTCAGGAAACTGTCGGGATCCCTCAGAGTACCTCTTTCACCTGAAGGACCGATGTTCTTGGGTGTGAGACACCATATGTCTCTAATTGATTGCTCCGTCGAGAAGAATAACACAGACTTACGCTGTATTGTACAACTCGGGAAGCCTGCTGAGACGCCTCTGGCTTATCAGTTAGGTTTCCATTCTTTATAGCAAAGAAGTTAAACATTTACAGACATGCGTAGTATAAAACAATTTCACAACTGGTTTCAACAAGACAGAGGAAGCCACGTAGGCTGAAAAACAGGAATTCATCTGTTATCTGGTTTTAGTTCTCAAGGGAACAGGTAAGATGAGTCTAAACAAGAAAATACAACATAGACAGAACTCAATTTAACTCCTTCAGTTCCTATCAACAGGGATACTAGATTGTCTGTGAACTCTTAGACTCACCAGGGGCACAACAGGTTCACCACTGGCAGGGCGAGGGTTCTCTGGCTTCACTGCTGGTGTGGCATCTGCTACCTGATTTTCCTGATTCTCTTGAGTCACTTCTCCCTGTACTACCAGTTGGGGAAATGTCAACACTGGCACCACTATAGCATCGTTCACTTTAGTCCAATTCGCAGGGAATTCCCCAAGCACTGTGCTGACTTTCTCTTCTTCCACTACGGGCTGGATGTTATCTGGTTCTTCTCTTCTTTCTTTTAACTGGTCAGGGCATAACTTCAAATGATCTCTCGATACCGCTGCTGAGGTCTCTCCTCCATCTTTACTAACAAGGCATACCTTAGTATTATCAAAGTTTGAGGGCAGAATGGTATAAGGTTCAGCTTCCCATTGATCATCCAATTTGTGCAATCTTCTCTTCCTTTTCAAGACTTCCTCTCCCGGCGACAAAGGAACGGCAGGTGCATTTTGATTGTAAAGCTTCTCCTGCCTTTGTCTTGCCTGGGCTAGACTCTTCTCCACACATTCTTGAACCCTCCTGTACTGCTGCTGCCTCTCCGTGTCTCAATCAGCATCTGGCGACGCTACTTCAGGTGTCAGGACTCCCATGTCTATGTCAATAGGCAGCTTACCAGGTCTTGCTCTCATTAAGTAGGCTGGGGTACAGTTGGTAGAGTTCACTGGAATATGGTTGTAGAGGTCTACCAGATCGGGCAACTTATCTGGCCACAGATTCCTCTCCTCCAAGGGCAAAGTCTTCAGGAGGTCAATCACTACCTGGTGAATCTTCTCGCACATGCCATTGGTCTGTGGGTGGTACGGTGTTGTCCTGATCTTCTTACAACCACACAGGTTACAGAATTCTTGGAACACTTCTGCCTCGAAAGCTGGGCCTTGATCCGTGAGCACTCTTTCAGGATACCCATGTGGTCTACAGAAGTGCTGTTGGAATGCTCTGGCTGCTGTCCTGGCTGTCTGATCTTTGACAGGCACAACTACCAGGAATCTTGAGTAGTGGTCCACAATGGTAAGAGCATAGATGTAGCCTGACCGGCTTGGAACCAGCTTCACATGGTCCAGGGCTACCAACTCAAGGGGCTGTTTGGTGATGATTGGCTGTAGAGGAGCTCTCTGGCTGTCTCGATCCTTTCTGCGCAGGTTACGTTGTCACACTCCCGGCACCACCTCTTAATGGCTTTCCTCATACCAGCCTAGTAGAACCTCTCTCGGAGCAATGTTTCCAACTTCTTCCATCCGAAGTGTAAAGCTCCATTGTGGTATGCCTCCAGGACCATTGATGCCTCTCTCTTTGTGACTATCACCTGCCAGACCAGCTCATGAGTGCGGGCATTGATACTCCTCCGACACAGCTTCCCTTCATAAATGAACAGCCGGCCTCTCTCCTTCCACAACTGCTGAGTTTCTTCAGGAGCATCCGACTCTGGACGTGAGTCAGCTCGTGTCAGCAGCTCCTTCATCAGGCGGACTGCAGGGTCACTATCTTGCATTTCTGCCCAATCATGATGGGGCAATGGATTCAGGGTGAACTCCTTAAAGCCAGACCGTCGGTTTCTCACTCCTTGAGCACGCTGGGCCGCAAGTGGCCGGTGGAAGGGAGGTAACTCTATTTCTTCAAGAGCCTCAGGGTCTTCTCCTGCATCTGGTAGGTTAGGCATTCTGGACAGCGCATCAGCATTGGCATTCTTGTGCCCTGCCCGGTACTAGATGGTAAACTCATAGTTAGATAGCCGAGCCATCCATCGCTGTTCCAGTGCACCTAGTTTTGCAGTGTCCAAATGCGTCAACGGATTGTCGTCCGTGAAGATAGTGAACTTGGCGGAGGCTAGGTAATGTTTGAACCTTTCTGTGATGGCCCAGACTATGGCAAGGAACACCAGCTTGAAAGAACTGTAGTTGTCAGGGTTCCTTTCAGTGGGGCGCAGCTTCCTGCTGGCGTCGGAGATCACTCTTTCCTTTCCATTCTGTACCTGCGATAGTACTGCTCCTAGTCCCACATTGCTGGCATCAGTGTACAGCACAAAGGGTTTGTCATAATCTGGGTAGGCCAGAACTTCATCACCGGTGAGAGCCATCTTCAGCCGAGTGAAGGATCTCTCCAACTCTTCAGTCCATTCAAAGGTGGAATTTTTCTGTTTGGTCTTCTTGGACTGCCCCACCAGAAGGTTTTGCATAGGGGTGGCTATTTCGGTAAAGCCCTTGATGAATCTTCGGTAGTAGCCTACCAGTCAAAGGAATTGGCGTACTTCATGAAGGTTGCTGGGCTTCGGCCAGTCCCGGATGACTGTGACCTTGTCCGGATCTGGTGCCACACCTTCTGCACTGACCACATGACCGAGGTACTATACCTTGGGCTTCAGGAGGTGGCATTTGGAAGGCTTCACCTTCAGGCCAAAATTGGACAAAGCTTCAAACACTTCAGCCAGGTGTTCCAGATGATCTTCATAGGTTTTGGAGAAAACAATGACATCATCCAGGTACAACAGGACCGTCTCAAAGTTCATGTGTCCCAGGCAGCACTCCTTCAGCCGTTGAAATGTTCCTGGAGCAGTGCAGAGCCCAAATGGCATATAATTGAACTCACAGAGACCCATTGGAGTGGTAAATGCGGTTTTCTCCTTGTTTGCCTCTGCCACGGGAACCTGCCAATACCCACTGGGGAGATCCAAGGTGGAAAAGTAATTAATTAGCAGTTTTAAGTGCAGCTAATGATTCCTCAATTATGGGTAATGGGTAGGCATCTTTATGTGTAATGCTGTTAATTTTCCTGTAATCAACACACATTCTCATGGTACCATCCTTTTTCTTTACAAAAACTATTGGAGCTGCCCATGGGCTACAACTGTCTCTGATAACCCCAGCTTCCTTCATCTCTCTCAACATACTCTTAGCACATTGATATTGTGTTGGGGGTATAGGTCTGTACCTCTCCTTTATGGGTGGATGGTCTCCAGTGGGGATATGATGTTGAACCCCTTTTGCATGCCCAAAATCTAGTGGGTGTTTGCTGAATACCCGCTCATACGCTTGTGTCACTCTGTAAACCCCATTTTTCTGGTATGAAGGTGTAGAGTCAGTCCCCACCTGCAGTTGCTGGCACCACTCCTCCAGCTGCTTCACAGAGCCATTGTCCTCCACCTGATCGGATGAGGCCAAGGGCTCTGCTGCCTGCAAAGAGTTGTTGTTGACAGTGAGCAGCTTAGCAACTGTGGCGTACCTAGGTATCGTGGCCTCCTCTTCCCCACAATTCAAAAGGTGTACAGGTACTCTCCCCTTTCGTACATCAACCACCCCTCTGTCTGTCAGGACAGTGGGCCTGCTATCGGAGTATACTGGTTCTACCAATGCCTGGTAATATCTCCCTCTAAGACCTATAGCTCCCGACACCAAACCAACATTTCACATCTGGGGGGTATTGCAATGGGGAAGGGATCACTCACTCTGACACTGCCAATTTCTCCGCCAGAGAGATCTACCTGTTGTCTTTGCATCAGGGCTCTGATCTCCTTCTGCAGGACTCGTTGTTCACTGGAACCAGCAGTCTCAGCCACCTGTTGCAACAAGACAATAACCTCGGACAGACAGTTTTCAATTACATTTGTACCAAGAGTCATCATGGGATTACATTTACGTCGATCAATATCAACAACTATCAGACCTTGAGATTTTAGCTCTACCCGACCCACTTTAACAGTAATTTCTTTACAACCTATCTGCGGCAAAGACTGACCATTACTGGCAACTACTGTCAGTTCATCAGTTGGGCCACGGGTAAGTTTTGAATCAGCCCAATACCTCTTGTACAGAATGTACGGCATAGTGGTCACCTGGGAGCCAGTGTCCAGCAAAGCGTTCATGGGGATGCCGTCAATCACCACTGGAAGGATTGGTCTCCTTCCAACATACTTGGCTCTCCAGTTCCTTGTGCCTGGGGATCCTATTCCTGGGGGTTGGCCCTCTGCCCCAGGGGTTGCTCGTTTAAAGGACAAAATCTTGCAAGATGACCTGCCTTGTAGCAGCGACGACAGATGGGACGTCCATCCTGGTCATAGCGATGGTTGTTCCTTCCTCGAAGTGGCGGGGTTCTCCTCCTCCGGAGCCACGGGACATCCTCTGGACTGGAAGCAAGCTGGATCTTTTCTTTGGAGGACATTTGCAGGGACTGCACGGTTTTCGTAAGTGCAGCCATCCCTTTGGTCAACTCCTGGACCTGAAGACGCAGCTCCTCAGTTGGATTTTTATCCAGAGTATGTGCATCAGCCTCCACGGGGATGGAAGGAAAAGATGTTGCTTCCTGATGGTAGGTGATCGCTGGGCGCCTAGGGGGCACTGGGCGGCTGACAGTGGATTCATGCAGTACCCGAATAGCCCTGTCCTTAAAATCAGCAAAGTCCAGATCATGGTTTTGCAGGGTTATGATACGCAACTGTCCTCTCTGGGTACTGGAGAGGAGTCCTTCAATGAACTGCTCCTTTAACAGCTTGTCCTCGTCCTTCACACTATCAGGATCAACTTGCTTAACTGCTCGCAGCGCCTCCTGCAGGTTGAGAGCATAGTACCTTATACTGTCCTGTGCCCTGTGTTTACAGCCAAAGAACCTCATCTTGATTTCAGCTGCAGTGCAGGTGTCAAAGGTGCTTCTCAGCTTGGCCAGGACCTTTGCAACAGTCTCTTTATCAGTGTCCTGCCAGGCTTGCACCTCTCTCTGTGCTGCACCCGTTAGCTGTCCAATCAGGATATTCACTTTCTGGCTTTCAGACAGAGGGTATACTTTAAACTAACTGCACAGTCTCTCTTTAAATTCACTCAGGGTATGCGACCCACCCGAGTACTGCGGTAGCCAGGCCGCTCTCGGTATGGAGGGCATAGACAGCGGCATTATGGGGACCGCTGCATTGTTGTGTGGCGCGTACATTCTCTTCCCCCCCTAGTTAACGTTAGCCAGGGCCGGGGGGGTTGTGTGAGCTCACCGGCGGCCGCTTCGCAGGCCCGACGCTCCGGCTGTAGGCCTCAGCTCCTCCTTCTCTCGCGTGCTGTCCTCTTCCCGTGCGGCACTTCACTTCTTCGCGCTCTGTGGCAGGCTCCGCCCACGAAGGCCCGCCCCTTCTTCACCCCGCACGCACCAAGCAGCGCGGCAATGGCGGCAATTGGCTCCAATTTCGCAAAGTCTTTTACACAAGCACAGTCTATGGCACACAGGACCCGGGGATACCGGGCTCCGTAATCCTGTTCGTGATGCCAAATTGGGTCGCCCTCCCAGGGCTGTGGGGTACTCAGTGCCGGGCCGGTGTCAGGGAAATGTGTCACAGCAGCGGTGACCCGATCCGTGGCCCTGGGCGCCCAAGTAATGGGGGAATGTAGGTAATGGAATGGAATAGTTCGTGACGCCACCTGTGGTGCTCGGCAAGGGAGGTGTTAAGCCGACGCTGCATGCAGATCCGCTGGGACTGATGGAAGGGTGCAGCATGGATGTAAAAGCTCCCCACAGGTGAAGCTATAGTCCCAGGGCAGTGTAGAGGTGGTTGGCACGGGGATGTAGCAGTGCCGTAAGGGTAGGAAGCAGACAAGACACAGCGGGTTGCAATTTCTGTACCTTTACTTGATAACTGAAGTCCAGGGTCCTGATTACAGATGCTAACGGAGCAGGCTAGCCTGGAAGCAACTCAGGGATTCTCTCTCAGCAGACGGGCAGTGCAGTCTCCTTCCTAGCGCTTGTTTGAATGAAGTACTCCTAGTACCGAATTACACTGAAGTTCCTCCTGTCAGATGTTCTCAAGAACCTTACTTGCACGGCAGACAGCTGTAGCCTCTCTCGGGGACTCCTCGCTCTTGAGTCCTGGCTTACTATCCAAGCTTCTGTTGTGCCCTCAAGTCTTAGATGGGAGCAGGGCATTTACAGCCTCCTACTCCTCTGGTGTCTGTTGCAGGACCGTTAGTATCCGTACAACCGTGGAGACCAGGCTCCAGTTCATGCGCTCACTGTGAGGGAGCTCTCCTTTCCCAGCTCAACCTCCAGCTTCTCTTTACACGTCTGCACACTTCACCCTCCGCAGACTAACTGACCACCCCTTCCTCTTGGCCCTCAGAGAGCACTCCTCCCCTTAATTCCGGTTCAGAGTTCCCCCTGCTGGCCCAGAGTGAAACTGTGTTGCATGTATGGATTGACTGCGAGAGAGACCCATCATTGCCTCCAAGCCTGGCATTACCGTCCCCTGGAGGAACGCAAAGCCACTGTGGCGGCCATACTCCTAGGGGCGCCACAATAGCACCTAGTCTCCTCAAGCCAGTAATCAACAGCCATGAGAGGCATATTTCAAACACTATTAAAGGGGCTTTTAAATGTGGTACTAAGAACTGTTTATGCTGCCAGAGTATTGGGCATAAGATGATGGATATTATCTCCTTTTCCACTAAAGAGAAATTCAATATATCCTACTTCCTAAACTGTAATTCTGAATTTATTATTTATATGATTGAATGCCCCTGCGGAAAGCAATATGTAGGAAGAACTACACAACAACTTAATCTCCGTCTGAATTCCCACAGACACAACATAAAAAAAGGCCTTCTTACCCATGGTCTTTCGAGACATTATACCTTAGTTCATAATAAAGATTTTAATAAGTTAAAAATTATTCCTATTGATCATATCCCTGCTCATATTCCAAATAGGATTATGAAATTAAAGAGGAAAGAGGTATATTGGATCTATAAATTAAGAAGCCTCAAACCACAGGGTCTTAATGAGATCACAGAGGTTTTTATTTAATTTATTAATAGAGTTTGTTATATGTATTTATTTATATTTTTTAATATTTATGGATGTCTTTTAATATTTTAATATTTATTTTTCTGTGGGAGTTTTTAAAGAATTTCACCATAAAATACCTGATGGGTTGATTAGTTATAAAAGATCTTATTCATGTTTTATAAGGGAAGTATTTTTAATGTGGTTTTATTATATTTAATTCCATCATACCCCTTTATGTCTAGTAAGCCCTTTAAATTTAGAGACTTATTAACTATTAGTGCTCCACAGTAATAGGAATAAACCGATGGTGCTGCAGTTAGAAAATTAGATGAGTAACCTAGACCCTGTTTTTTTTTTTTTTCTATTCTATCTCCACTCAGAGAAATAGTAGTTCTACAGAGCATTAACTTCTCTCCTCTTTCTGGACTGTCTTTGGACCCCAGTAAAATAAATACTGGTATATTTATTTTTTTTAAGTTTGTTAATATTCCTCTCAGAAATATTTGTATATAACCAATCATTCCTTTGTCCTAAAGAAATCATCCTCTGACATCATTTGCTATCCTCAGGTGGTGAAGGAGTGAGTTTTTTTTAAACTTTGGTATGTGACTTATACTAGCACTGGTCGCTGTATAATTTGACTCTGTGCTGGAGTCTTTAACAGCCATGTGGTATTTGGAGAAGCGTTGTGTCCTCCTCCTGTGGTACGATCCTGAAGGTGTATGCAATATTGCAGGTGTGGAGCACATTGTCCTTCCCACTCTGCCACTGAGCTTTGGCAGGTGACTGATTCACCCCTTTTTTTTTCTTTTCCCTTTATTCTAATTCATCATTAAATAGGAATTCTAAGCCGAACCTAAGTTTTTAAAAAAAAAATATATTCTATATTTTTTACTTTTTATTAATAAAACATTTATTTTTAATTGATTAAAATTTAGATCCCTACAATTTAATTTTTAACTAATGGTTTATTTCAACATATGTCTCGTCCACATTGGATACACTTGCAGGAACTTGTTAGTATAGCCGATTGGTCTAATTGTCAGGCAGCAGATCTGGAGGCAACTGAGGCATATCTTTAGGAGTTCGTGTCCAAGGTTTGTTTTTCTTGCTCAGTATATAGGTGTTTTTTAATTTTCCTTATATTTTTTTTTTCCTTTTGTTCAACAACCTGTGAAATTAAAATAGACATGTCAATATAAGAACAGCTTCTAACTATTACTATGAATTTTTAAACTGTCTGCTAACTATGAACTTTGACATGTGTCATCTGACTGTTTGGAGCTCATTTTTTTGAAATCTGTGTGTACTTAATGCACCACCTATGTATGCTTCATGTGGTATTTCCTGAAGAAGAGGTGGCAAAAAACCTTGAAACGCGTAGAATAAACCACTGTCAAACTTTATTAACCTTCTGGAATTTCATCATTTGGGCAGGGTGGACGAAATCCATGTATTCCTTTGCAGAGCTCTCCCCTTGCCTATAGCAGATAAAAACTCCAAAACCTAAGAGGCGTCATAACTCTTTAATGCAGGGTTCCCCAACTCCAGTCCTCAAGGCCCACCAACAGATCATGTTTTTAGGATTTCCTTAGTATTGCTCAGGTGACAATTGCTTCACCTGTGCAATACAAAGGAAATCCTGAAAACATGACCTGTTGGTGGGCCTTGAGGACTGGAGTTGGGGAACCCTGCTTTAATGGACGATCCTATGGAGGCGGTTTTGGCATCATCGGATCCAGCAGGGCCTCTGCTATGCTTTGAGACTAAACACATCTTGGCTATCAGGTTCTTATTAGCCATTCTACGTATCTCCCCTCCCTGCGTAGTTAGAACAGATCGATCCCCTGGAAGGCATTCAACTTGTTCTGGAGATCTCGGAAATATGAATGATGTACCGCTAGGACGTATAGTATCTCCATAACTTCTTATGGAATTATGTTTCTAGAATGTTTTTTGGCAGCTTCAGCATGACTCTATATTGCAAGCAAGCATTTGTCCTGCTCTGAGCAGATTCAAGATGTGATATTTGTCACTCACAGCCTTTGCAGGCTTGCCCCCCCCATCCCGCTGAGGTAAGGTAAGACTTCTGAATTTTCCAACACGAGGCGACACACTCAGAGGGCTCAAATCTGATTTCTTGTACCACTATTAGGTGTCTCCCACTTTTTCTAGCTGATAGGACCCTATACTGTAAATTTTGGATTTAAGCAGATTACTAATGGTTATATGACATAAAACTATGGTAATGGAAATCTTGTGTCATTTAGATTGTTGCCAGATAATAGGTTTTTCAGCAACTGGTTCACAATTATTTAACTAGATGGAGGCCTGATGCTATCACATTGGGAGGGCGGTAATGTCATGATGGGGCAGGCTTTGCATTGTTGAGACTCTCACCCCCCATGTGCTCACCCTCTCTCTTTCCCCATGTGCTGACTTCTCCCATCTGTGCTCTGTTCTTTGACCTCTCTACCCCATGTGATAACCCCTTTGTCTGCTGTCTCTTTCCTGTGCTGTGTTCTCCCATGTGCTGTCTCGTTTGAGCTGTCTCCCCCCTGTGCTCTGTCTCTCTCACCCTTGCGCTCTGTCTCTCTTCCCCATCTGCTGTCTTCTCCTCTCATGTCATCTCTTCTTTGACCTGTGTACCCCATGTGCTCTTCGTTTGTGGGAAAACCCCTTTAATGTGACCGGCTTCCTCTGCCTGCAGACACGTCGCGCCTCTGCCGCCGGGATCAGCCGAATGATTCACTGAGCCTGTGTGGAATTCGAGCAGGCGCAGTAAATCAGACCGCCGCCATCTTTGTGCAGATAGGTAGCGGCGGTCACATTAAAACTGCGCATGCGCTCCTCCTGTACAAAGATGGCAGCGGTCAGTGAGTCATTCGGCTGATGCCGGCGGCGTGTTCGCGACGGTGTTCCACTGGTGGTACCGCGCAAGAGGTTGTGTATGGCGTATACAGTGTGTGTGTTTATGTGGTGCATACGGCATATACAGAGTGTGTGTGTGATGCATACGGCGTATACAGTGTGTGTGTATGTGTATGTATGTGTGTATGTGTGTGTGGTGTGTATGGCATATACAGTGTGTGTGTCAGAGACACCGCACTGCACTTGCTCATAAAGCCAGTGCGCATGTCCTGAGTACAGAAGCAGTGCTAAAAGATACCTGTGGAGTAGGCAGCAGAGGTGACCATGCGTGCTTCAGGCTAATAGTGTCAGGGTCCAGTCAGCGCTGGAAGGTAAAGAGGCATAGGACCTGTGGACACTTAAACTGAATAATCTGCACGGGACCTATGGTCATGTGACTGCAAGGGGGCGCGGCTTAGCGTCCTGTAATCAGATAGGACAGGACACCATACAACAACTCAGAGTCAGGCAAAACCGAGGTCACAGCAGTACGGGCAAACGAGGTACAGGAGGGACAAACAGACGGGTAGTCAGACAAAGCCAAAGGTCATACACAAGAGGGCGACGTGGTACCAAGGGGACAAGCAGAGAGAAGTCGGGTCACAAGCAGAGAGTCATACACGAGAGGTAGCGCAGTACAAGAGGGTCAGGCAGAACTCGTAACAGGGACAGAACCAGATCACAACCGAACAAGCAAGCAAGATATCAGGCACAAGGCACACGTATACAAGAGGTCACTTAACTCAGCCGAGGGCTGGAGTATAACTGACACTGGACCCAGGTCCAGTGAGCACTAAATAGCCTCCTGCTGTCAGAGAGAGGCAGCACAATTAACCCATAGTCTAACCAGGACAGGTCAAAGCGAAATCCCGTCCTGGATCATGACAGTGTGTGTTTGTGTGTGTGTGGTGTGTATGGTGTATACAGAGTGTGTGTGGTGCGACGGTGTTCCGCTGGTGGTACAGCGCAAGAGGCTGGTACCACCAGCAGTTTCCATTTTGAGACACCCATCACTTCCGCCATTTGGAATTCTGGGATCCAGACACATCTGGACGGAACAGGATGTGAAGACATTACAAGGTTAGTATACAGGGTGGTCCAAAAGTAGGTGGACAGCATGTGTAATAGGGTTATGAAGGGGGAGATTTATCAAACATGGTGTAAAGTGAAACTGACTCAGTTGCCGTTAGCAACCAATCAGATTCCACTTTTCATTCTTCACAGACTCTTTGGAAAATGAAAGGTGGAATCTGATTGGTTGCTAGGGGCAACTGAGTCAGTTTCACAGATCCAGTTTTCACAGATAAATCTCCCCCAAATCTGTTTTCTTTTCAGATAATTCAGATAACCCATAATGGCAAATAATTTAAATGCAGATCAAAGAAAATGGATTTTAAAAGAGTATTGGAAATCTTAAAATGCTGAAACAGAGCAAATTGGGTTGAAACATTTGGTACTCAAGCCCAAAAGAGACAAACCATTTACCGCATTCGTGACAAATTCGATGCCACTGGCTCAATCCTTAATGCTCCAAAAACTGGTCGACCCAAAACAGCCTGTGCAGAAAATAATAAACAACTTGTTGCTGAAACAATAATAAGCTCCGTCCATCGGACCAGACCGAGGAAATTTACATACACCGCAACAGGAATAAAAACGGTATTTATGCATCAAAGGTGGGGAGTCAGGGGGTATCAAAAGTACTGCTACATTGCTTATGTGACACTAAATTAAATGATATTTTTACATCATATCACAAAAAATGGGTGACAGATTCCCTTTAATAATGTGCATAATGTGAATGTAAATAATACATGCAAATAACTCGTCTATCATGCACACACACATATTTGTACATTTTGTTTCCATTCATGATGTTAATACTATCATATTCCCGCAAAAGATCAAGTGACCATGCATTTACATAGATCATGTGAACTTGTCAATGTGATGATAAGAGATTGAGCCTGGAATGTGTGCACACCCATGTGAATTCATGCTAAGCTCATTTATCCACTTAGCAGCAGGATACCTTATCACTTCTGAATGTATTAGTTTTCCCTGGGGCCACACTAACGCTGACATAGAATCCACACATCCAAGTAACTCTGCGCTAAATCCCTTCGCCCCTGAGCTGTAGCATGTCTTTTCACATTTGAATGCTTTAGTTTTTACCTGTTGTCCGGCTCATGCTTGCACAGTGCCTGTAAACCCATGTGACCTCTGCCAAGGTCCTTCATCCCCCAGGCTGAGTGATTACATTTTTCCACAGTTTGGCTGAGCTGACATAGGATCTGCACATGAGCTTGTTTTTAAGGTCCTTTAGGCCTCGCTCACATGTACCGTTTTTTTCGCTTTTCCGCGGCGGTATTTTCCGCTCGTTTTTGCCGCGAAAACGCGAAAAATAAGCATCCCATGCATTCCTATGGGATTCCGCAATGCTGTGCTAATGCTGCGGTTTTTACCGCGGCGGAATCGCTTTGCGGTAAAAAAACGCAGCATGCTCATTAATTTCGCGGAATCGCGGCGATCCCGCACCCATAGGAATGCATTGTTCTGCTTACTTTCCGCATGTGGCTGTGCACACCATGCGAAAAGTAAGCAGAACATTTGCGGATGGTACCCACGTTCTGGAGGAGAGGAGACTGCCCTCCGGGCTTTGGGTACCATATCCCTGTAAAAAATAGAATTTAAAAAAAAATATATTGTTATTCTCACCTTCCGACGTCGCGCCCAGCCTTCCCGCCTCTCTCCACGCTCCCGGTCCCAGTAAGCCTTTGCGAGCGATGACGTCCGTTCTCGCGGTCATTCGCCGACGTCATCGCGAATGACCGTGAGACGTCACGATCCCGTGAGAACGGACTTCATCGCGGTAATTGTCGCAAAGGATTACTGGGACCGGGAGCGTGGAGAGAGGCGGGAAGGCTGCGTGGGACGTCGGAAGGTGACAACAATATTTTTTTTTTTTATTATTATTTTTTACATTCTATTTTTTACTATTGATGCCGCATAGGCGGCCTCAATAGTAAAAAGTTGGTCACACTCGTCAAACACTATGTTTGACGAGTGTGACCAACATGTCAATCAGTTCTCCAAGCGATGCTACAGATCGCTTGGAAAACGCTAGCAATTCTGCAAGCTAATTACGCTTGCAAAATGCTAGTTTTTCCGCGGGAAAATCGCGGGAATTTAAAATGCGATTTTCCCGTGGAATGGAATTCCGGAATTCTCGCGGTAATTTCCGCCAGAGTTCCGCTACGTGTGAACCCAGCTTTATCCTCCAAATGGCAGGATGCTCTCTCATACTTGGAATGTATAAATCCATCCAGGTTTTGCTGTTAACTCCGAACATGCATGCAAGTCCTCTCCATATCATACATAAGACAATTCTCCCATTGTCCCAGATCCAGGGTCCCACTGTCTCAGAAGGTCAGCGACAAGTCCAGCTTTCTCATAGGGCCAGTGACATGTCCCAATTTAAACTGTATCTGCCTCTTTAGGAAGTAGATACAGTTGACTACAATAATGGAACAGGGAACGTCTGCGCCACCATTTGCCTGTGCTTTATAAAACTCAGCCAAGGAGGCGTAATGACTTCACTAAATCGTGCCTCATGCACCAGGACCAGAAAAAAATAGGGGGGACCCCCATTTAATTTTTTTTTTCATTTATTTATTAACAAATACAGTAACCTACACAACAGTATCACTGGGCTTGATTGGCCAGCAAACTCACCTGACCTTAACCCCATAGAGAATCTATGCGGTATTGTCAAGAGGAAGATGAGAGACACCAGACCCAACAATGCAGATGAGCTGAAGGCTGCTGTCAAAGCAACCTGGGCTTCCATAACACCTCAGCAGTGCCACAGGCTGATAACCTCCATGCTACTATGCATTGATGCAGTAATTGATGCAAAAGGAGCCCTGACCAAGTATTGAGCGCATTTACTGAACATACATTTCAGCAGGACAACATTTCGGATTTTAAAATTATTTTTCAAGCTGGTGTTATAAAGTATTTTAGTTTACTAAGATAAGGACTTTTGGGTTTTCAACATTAACAGAAATAAACACGTGAAATAGATCACTCTGTTTGTAATGACTCTATATAATACATGAATTTCACTTTTTTTTATTGAACAACTGAAATAAAATAACTTTTTGTTGATATTCTAATTTTGTGAGAAGCACCTGTATATATAAGTATATATATTAGTGGAAAAAAAAAATATTAAAGAAAACAAGGATTAGATTCCTGTCTTTTCTGAGACCAGTAACACTTATTTTTCCATTGATGGCGATGTGTCATGCCTTGTTTTTTTGCAGCGCAAACTGATGATTTTATTGCTATTATTTTGGGGTACATACAATTTTTCAGTCAATGGAATGACGTAAGGGCTTAATTTTTTTGCATGCCTAGCTTATGGTTTTATTCATTCCATTTTGGCATACGTATATTTTGATTGCTTTTTGTTGCATTTTTGTGGAGAGTACCGCAACTAAAAAAAAAAATCAATTCTTGCTTTTCAATTTTCTAGTGTTTAACGTATAGTTAGAGCTATTAGATATCTTTATAGATTGGACTATTATGGACATGGCAATATTTTTTCATTATTTCTTAACTGTGAAAAAGAAGGGTGATTTAAACTTACAATTTGTTGGCTTTTTAAAAATGTTGTTACTTTAATTTTTTAGTCTCCTTAGGGTACTTGAACCTGTGATCATTCAGTTGCATAAAAATAATCTGTCAGCAGGTTTTTGCTACCTCGTCTGAGAGCAGCATGATGTAGGAAAAAGATTCCCTAATTCCTGCGATGTGTCACTTAGTTGACTTAACCACATTAAGGATAAGCAACCCATAAACATTAATGTATAGTGGAGTGACGGGTTTAGGAAACATATGGACAATCGCAAAAATATGACAATAAACACAGAAAAGAAAAAGCGATCAAAAAAGGTCCAAAAAAACTAAATAATTCAAAGGATAAAAAATTGAAACTTTATTGAAATATGACCAAGGTACAGGGAAAGTGAAAACAAGCCAAACATGACCATGGTAGCACAAGGACGACAAAGTGGGGCATACAAGGGTTTCTGGACAGTGTATGGGAAAGCAAATTGCTTAGGCATTGTTATGTTGGCAACATTGAAAATATAGCACCCATCCCCAGAATACACGTATTATAAATACCACCCAACAGGATATATTAGTATAACAACACTAAGTCAAGGTATACACATCTTTACCTGTTGGAATGGGAAATGAAAGTCCACCCAAGTATGACCCCCCCCAACGCACGTTTCGGCAACTGGCCTTTCTCAAGGGGTGATGGGAAATGAGGGAAGTGAGGGATATTTAAAATAGAGTCCACCAATAGGATGATGAGTCACACACATGTGAGGAATCAGGCCGATCATATGGTTAATAGGAATCACTCACAGGGGTGGCGCTTGTAACCATGGTTGCATCACACAAACCACATAGCTCCATATGACAACAACCCATATAGCGATATCCAGCAGGAAGGAGGCAGACAAATACTACATCCAATGTACAATTATAAGAACCATCACTATCCCATATAGGGTATCACAAAGGATCTCCAATATATAAACATAGAAGAGCTGCGCCCCGTCCTATGTTTATGACAACAGCGGGCACACTAATAATGGGCGGTAGTAACGTCAGGACGGCCACTCCCCCTACTGGGTCACATGAGAAAGCACGTCCTATCATAACGACGCGGTCCCAGAAGAGACCACGTCATAAGCTCCTCCCCTTAAGGACTCAGAGGTGGCGACACGTCCAACCTTAGTGACGCACTCCGTCACCTTGGCAACCCTGGCGGCGGACAACGTCAGCATCGCCCAATCATGGCCATGTCACCAACTCCTCCCCCCTATGAGTCATATGTGACGCGGCGTCCAACCATGATGACGCGCTCCGTCGCCCTGGCAACCCTGACGGCGGCCAGCGTCGGCATCGTGTGGTCATGACGCCCCAAGGGTTGGTCACATGACCCGATGCCGAAAGCCGACCGACATGTGGGAGACAGCGGCGCGTGCGCGTACGGCGGAACCGCCGAACACATATCGAAAAAGACATGTTGATGCAAAGCATAATCAGATCAAATGTAAATACTATAACTACAGGAGGAAAAGGAATCAAAGGCAGGTATAATAATAACAACTAGATAGCATGGCATTAGTTACTAGTGCCTGGAGCAAATGCGATTAGTGGATCATACATACAACCATATAAAGATTTAGTATAAACATATAGCGCCAATAGGGCATATACAGTCAAGGGAAGGAAGGCATAGCATGGATATATTATAATAGCATCTTGTAATAAATAGATGGAACATCAATAGAAGTACACCAAAGGTCATAAATAGACGATGTACGTTGCCACGAAGATACCCATATCATTCCTCATCTGAAAGACTCGATATGCCCAAAGGTATCCAAATATGAAAGGGCCAAAAAGATTTCCAAAGATTGAAACACAGACGTGTAAAATTAGAGAACTCTAAAAATAAAAACATACAAAATTAGAAACTTAAAAATAAAACATAAAAACATAGGTCCAAGGCCACAACACGGCCACGTAAGCAGATGGAAACCGTTTAGAGGAATGGAGCAAAACTGATTGCCTCATTTAGTCCCTTTGGATGAACCGTATCCAATAGCCAAATCCAGCGTGTCTCACACTGAAGGAGTCGCTGGGTAAGATTACCGCCACGAACTCCTGGATTGATAGCATCTATACCGCGAACGCGGAGCAACGATGCATCACAATCATGTTTAAATTTAAAATGACGCGGTAAAGTCCTAAGTGTGGCCGGATCATCATGACCGACTGCCGCCTGTATCCCCAATACATGCTCGCGGACTCGAATCTTCAATGGCCGAGTAGTCATGCCTACATAAATCAAATTACAAGGACATAATGCAAAGTAAATGACATACCGGGTAGTACACGATATACGATGCCGAATAGTAAATGTCCTATTCCTTGATGAATTGAAGAACGCGTCCGCCTGATCAATATTGGGGCAGGCGACACATCGGCCACAGGGAGCACAACCACACCTAGGACGTCTCACGTTCAAAAAAGTTTGTTTGGGTTCGGATTGGTAGTGGCTACGAACCAAATAATCTTTAAGATTCATAGAACGCCGGATGGTAATACTAGGTTTGTGAGGAATTAACTGGTTCAAAATGGGGTCCGTCTGAAGGATGGGCCACGCCCTTTGTAAACAACTTCTCATTTTAGAAAATTGAGCGTGATAATTGGTGATAAAGCGAATTTTATTACAAGATCTATTATCTCTCTGTTTGTATAGCAGGGATTGGCGCGTAGACCATCTAGCACGATTGTGAGCTCTCTTAATTGCTCGCCTGCTATAACCCCTCTCCAAGAACCTATCCGAAAGATCCTGGGCTTGAGATTCAAAATCTTTGTCACTGGAACAGATCCTGCGTAAACGCAGGAACTGTCCAATTGGGATCGAATTTATCAGTGATTTGGGGTGAGCTGAGGAGGCATGAAGAAGCATGTTGGAAGAAGTTTCCTTCCTAAAAATGCTAGTCTGGAGTATATTATCATTATCTCTCCACACATTGACATCAAGAAAGCTTACCTTGGTCATGTCATACTGATATGTTAAATGAATGTTTCTGTCGTTTGAGTTTATCCTCTCCATAAAGTTGGATAATTGTACCTCATTTCCCTGCCAGACCAGAAAAATATCGTCGATGTACCGCACCCAAAGGGGGATGCGGTCCATCGACTGATACTGGTCAGACAGGGGGAGGTCCCTCTCCCACAGCCCCAGGAACAGGTTGGCATACGATGGTGCAAACGATGCCCCCATCGCTGTCCCCTGGAGCTGCAGGTAGAAGGACCCCATGAAGGTAAAAAAGTTATGTGTTAGGGAGAACTCAAGCAATTCCAGAACCAAGGAAACAATCTCAAGAGGTAAGTTGGACATATTAAGAAAATATTTTGTAGCTGAGAGTCCATCTTTGTGCCGAATACTGGTGTATAAGGATTCTACATCCCCCGTCACCAGCATGGTACCGATGCCAATGTGAAGCCCATCAATTCTCTTTAAAAACTCACCCGTATCCAATAAAAAAGAGGGCAGGCTCTCCACAAGGGGTTGTAGCTTAGAGTCAATCCAACGATTGACTCTTTCCAGGTAGTTACCAGAACCAGAAATAATCGGACGTCCTGGTGGGGCCTCCAGACTCTTGTGTACCTTGGGCAACAGGTAGAATGTTGCTATGGTTGGTTCCTGTACCTTGAGGGAGCCAGCCAATTCCTTAGTAATAACCCCATTAGAGACAGCTAAGTCAAGGATTTTATTTAATTGAGTTACAAATGACAAAAGAGGGTTAAACGTTAGGCGTTTATAGCAGATGTTATTGTTTAGTTGTCGAAGGGCCTCCTTCTCATAAAGGAGTTTGGGCCAGATAACCACATTTCCCCCTTTGTCAGCTGGTTTTAACACAACATCTGGAAGCCCCCTCAGGACGTCCAATCTACTGCGTTCATCGCGACTAAGATTGTCTCTACCAATACCTCTTGGGATATTCATAAAGTCTCTGGTAACTACCTGGACAAAGAGATCGACAGCTGAACAAGATGTAAGAGGGGGGAATTTTTTGGACTTGATTTTAAGAGATTGAGGAATCTTACCTCCTTCGCCAAATTCGTGTTCGGTGGAAAGATCCTCAAGGTCTTGTAAGGCTAGTTGTTCCTTTTCTGTGGGAAAAAGACTTTGCAAATCAGGGTCAAAGAAATATTTTTTAAAAATCAGGGATCTAGCAAATAAGTGTAGATCCTTTATGGCCATAAAGGTGTTGAAATGAGATTTGGGAGAAAAGGTGAGTCCTCTACTCAATAGTGACAAGTCAGAGTCGGTCAGAACGTGAGAACTAAGATTAATTACCTTATTACTTTTCTTGCGTTCAGGAGACTTGAATTGCATCCGCTTGTAGGGATGGAAATTGACATCTCTCACTCTCTTTGGCCTTGAACCAGACCGTGTTGTTATGGAGGATGTAGACCACTCTGAAGAGTCACTCATAGAGGATAGAGAACCCACTGAAGAGACTCCACGTAGGCCTGGAGCTTTGCTGTTAGGTTTCCTCCAAAAATAAACACCCTTATTTGCAAAGTCTTTAATATCACGTTGAAATTTTGAGGCCTGAGTTTCGTTGATTTTTTTAACACATAAGTCCAAATTCTTCTCAATTCTAGATTCAAAAGCAGCAATCTTCTCAGATGCACATACTGCCTTAAAATTTCGTTCAATATCATCTATTGTTTTATCAAGGTCTACAATGATCTTAGAATTACGCTCAATTAGCAACTTCATAAAAATTAACGAGCAGGTACCACAAGCTTCCTCCCAACGTTTGATGAAGTCATCATCCTCAATTGGAAAAGAAGGAGTGACCCTAACCCGAAGACCCCTCGGGATCATATTAGAGGAAACATATTTCTCCAAAAAAGCCCTATTCCACCATATTTTGGTGCGTTTTAATAGCAGCTTTTCGATCTCGAGGGCTTGACTATCAAGTGAATGATCCTCAGACAGCTGTGACTCGATCCCACTGGATCCGAATACCTGGTCAATTTGTCCAAGCCAGGCCTTGTCTTTAGCCCGGAAATCCATATCCGAAAAAACAAAAAAACCTGTGCATAACACAGAAATATTAGAACATAACCACATTAAGGATAAGCAACCCATAAACATTAATGTATAGTGGAGTGACGGGTTTAGGAAACATATGGACAATCGCAAAAATATGACAATAAACACAGAAAAGAAAAAGCGATCAAAAAAGGTCCAAAAAAACTAAATAATTCAAAGGATAAAAAATTGAAACTTTATTGAAATATGACCAAGGTACAGGGAAAGTGAAAACAAGCCAAACATGACCATGGTAGCACAAGGACGACAAAGTGGGGCATACAAGGGTTTCTGGACAGTGTATGGGAAAGCAAATTGCTTAGGCATTGTTATGTTGGCAACATTGAAAATATAGCACCCATCCCCAGAATACACGTATTATAAATACCACCCAACAGGATATATTAGTATAACAACACTAAGTCAAGGTATACACATCTTTACCTGTTGGAATGGGAAATGAAAGTCCACCCAAGTATGACCCCCCCCAACGCACGTTTCGGCAACTGGCCTTTCTCAAGGGGTGATGGGAAATGAGGGAAGTGAGGGATATTTAAAATAGAGTCCACCAATAGGATGATGAGTCACACACATGTGAGGAATCAGGCCGATCATATGGTTAATAGGAATCACTCACAGGGGTGGCGCTTGTAACCATGGTTGCATCACACAAACCACATAGCTCCATATGACAACAACCCATATAGCGATATCCAGCAGGAAGGAGGCAGACAAATACTACATCCAATGTACAATTATAAGAACCATCACTATCCCATATAGGGTATCACAAAGGATCTCCAATATATAAACATAGAAGAGCTGCGCCCCGTCCTATGTTTATGACAACAGCGGGCACACTAATAATGGGCGGTAGTAACGTCAGGACGGCCACTCCCCCTACTGGGTCACATGAGAAAGCACGTCCTATCATAACGACGCGGTCCCAGAAGAGACCACGTCATAAGCTCCTCCCCTTAAGGACTCAGAGGTGGCGACACGTCCAACCTTAGTGACGCACTCCGTCACCTTGGCAACCCTGGCGGCGGACAACGTCAGCATCGCCCAATCATGGCCATGTCACCAACTCCTCCCCCCTATGAGTCATATGTGACGCGGCGTCCAACCATGATGACGCGCTCCGTCGCCCTGGCAACCCTGACGGCGGCCAGCGTCGGCATCGTGTGGTCATGACGCCCCAAGGGTTGGTCACATGACCCGATGCCGAAAGCCGACCGACATGTGGGAGACAGCGGCGCGTGCGCGTACGGCGGAACCGCCGAACACATATCGAAAAAGACATGTTGATGCAAAGCATAATCAGATCAAATGTAAATACTATAACTACAGGAGGAAAAGGAATCAAAGGCAGGTATAATAATAACAACTAGATAGCATGGCATTAGTTACTAGTGCCTGGAGCAAATGCGAGGCCAAAGAGAGTGAGAGATGTCAATTTCCATCCCTACAAGCGGATGCAATTCAAGTCTCCTGAACGCAAGAAAAGTAATAAGGTAATTAATCTTAGTTCTCACGTTCTGACCGACTCTGACTTGTCACTATTGAGTAGAGGACTCACCTTTTCTCCCAAATCTCATTTCAACACCTTTATGGCCATAAAGGATCTACACTTATTTGCTAGATCCCTGATTTTTAAAAAATATTTCTTTGACCCTGATTTGCAAAGTCTTTTTCCCACAGAAAAGGAACAACTAGCCTTACAAGACCTTGAGGATCTTTCCACCGAACACGAATTTGGCGAAGGAGGTAAGATTCCTCAATCTCTTAAAATCAAGTCCAAAAAATTCCCCCCTCTTACATCTTGTTCAGCTGTCGATCTCTTTGTCCAGGTAGTTACCAGAGACTTTATGAATATCCCAAGAGGTATTGGTAGAGACAATCTTAGTCGCGATGAACGCAGTAGATTGGACGTCCTGAGGGGGCTTCCAGATGTTGTGTTAAAACCAGCTGACAAAGGGGGAAATGTGGTTATCTGGCCCAAACTCCTTTATGAGAAGGAGGCCCTTCGACAACTAAACAATAACATCTGCTATAAACGCCTAACGTTTAACCCTCTTTTGTCATTTGTAACTCAATTAAATAAAATCCTTGACTTAGCTGTCTCTAATGGGGTTATTACTAAGGAATTGGCTGGCTCCCTCAAGGTACAGGAACCAACCATAGCAACATTCTACCTGTTGCCCAAGGTACACAAGAGTCTGGAGGCCCCACCAGGACGTCCGATTATTTCTGGTTCTGGTAACTACCTGGAAAGAGTCAATCGTTGGATTGACTCTAAGCTACAACCCCTTGTGGAGAGCCTGCCCTCTTTTTTATTGGATACGGGTGAGTTTTTAAAGAGAATTGATGGGCTTCACATTGGCATCGGTACCATGCTGGTGACGGGGGATGTAGAATCCTTATACACCAGTATTCGGCACAAAGATGGACTCTCAGCTACAAAATATTTTCTTAATATGTCCAACTTACCTCTTGAGATTGTTTCCTTGGTTCTGGAATTGCTTGAGTTCTCCCTAACACATAACTTTTTTACCTTCATGGGGTCCTTCTACCTGCAGCTCCAGGGGACAGCGATGGGGGCATCGTTTGCACCATCGTATGCCAACCTGTTCCTGGGGCTGTGGGAGAGGGACCTCCCCCTGTCTGACCAGTATCAGTCGATGGACCGCATCCCCCTTTGGGTGCGGTACATCGACGATATTTTTCTGGTCTGGCAGGGAAATGAGGTACAATTATCCAACTTTATGGAGAGGATAAACTCAAACGACAGAAACATTCATTTAACATATCAGTATGACATGACCAAGGTAAGCTTTCTTGATGTCAATGTGTGGAGAGATAATGATAATATACTCCAGACTAGCATTTTTAGGAAGGAAACTTCTTCCAACATGCTTCTTCATGCCTCCTCAGCTCACCCCAAATCACTGATAAATTCGATCCCAATTGGACAGTTCCTGCGTTTACGCAGGATCTGTTCCAGTGACAAAGATTTTGAATCTCAAGCCCAGGATCTTTCGGATAGGTTCTTGGAGAGGGGTTATAGCAGGCGAGCAATTAAGAGAGCTCACAATCGTGCTAGATGGTCTACGCGCCAATCCCTGCTATACAAACAGAGAGATAATAGATCTTGTAATAAAATTCGCTTTATCACCAATTATCACGCTCAATTTTCTAAAATGAGAAGTTGTTTACAAAGGGCGTGGCCCATCCTTCAGACGGACCCCATTTTGAACCAGTTAATTCCTCACAAACCTAGTATTACCATCCGGCGTTCTATGAATCTTAAAGATTATTTGGTTCGTAGCCACTACCAATCCGAACCCAAACAAACTTTTTTGAACGTGAGACGTCCTAGGTGTGGTTGTGCTCCCTGTGGCCGATGTGTCGCCTGCCCCAATATTGATCAGGCGGACGCGTTCTTCAATTCATCAAGGAATAGGACATTTACTATTCGGCATCGTATATCGTGTACTACCCGGTATGTCATTTACTTTGCATTATGTCCTTGTAATTTGATTTATGTAGGCATGACTACTCGGCCATTGAAGATTCGAGTCCGCGAGCATGTATTGGGGATACAGGCGGCAGTCGGTCATGATGATCCGGCCACACTTAGGACTTTACCGCGTCATTTTAAATTTAAACATGATTGTGATGCATCGTTGCTCCGCGTTCGCGGTATAGATGCTATCAATCCAGGAGTTCGTGGCGGTAATCTTACCCAGCGACTCCTTCAGTGTGAGACACGCTGGATTTGGCTATTGGATACGGTTCATCCAAAGGGACTAAATGAGGCAATCAGTTTTGCTCCATTCCTCTAAACGGTTTCCATCTGCTTACGTGGCCGTGTTGTGGCCTTGGACCTATGTTTTTATGTTTTATTTTTAAGTTTCTAATTTTGTATGTTTTTATTTTTAGAGTTCTCTAATTTTACACGTCTGTGTTTCAATCTTTGGAAATCTTTTTGGCCCTTTCATATTTGGATACCTTTGGGCATATCGAGTCTTTCAGATGAGGAATGATATGGGTATCTTCGTGGCAACGTACATCGTCTATTTATGACCTTTGGTGTACTTCTATTGATGTTCCATCTATTTATTACAAGATGCTATTATAATATATCCATGCTATGCCTTCCTTCCCTTGACTGTATATGCCCTATTGGCGCTATATGTTTATACTAAATCTTTATATGGTTGTATGTATGATCCACTAATCGCATTTGCTCCAGGCACTAGTAACTAATGCCATGCTATCTAGTTGTTATTATTATACCTGCCTTTGATTCCTTTTCCTCCTGTAGTTATAGTATTTACATTTGATCTGATTATGCTTTGCATCAACATGTCTTTTTCGATATGTGTTCGGCGGTTCCGCCGTACGCGCACGCGCCGCTGTCTCCCACATGTCGGTCGGCTTTCGGCATCGGGTCATGTGACCAACCCTTGGGGCGTCATGACCACACGATGCCGACGCTGGCCGCCGTCAGGGTTGCCAGGGCGACGGAGCGCGTCATCATGGTTGGACGCCGCGTCACATATGACTCATAGGGGGGAGGAGTTGGTGACATGGCCATGATTGGGCGATGCTGACGTTGTCCGCCGCCAGGGTTGCCAAGGTGACGGAGTGCGTCACTAAGGTTGGACGTGTCGCCACCTCTGAGTCCTTAAGGGGAGGAGCTTATGACGTGGTCTCTTCTGGGACCGCGTCGTTATGATAGGACGTGCTTTCTCATGTGACCCAGTAGGGGGAGTGGCCGTCCTGACGTTACTACCGCCCATTATTAGTGTGCCCGCTGTTGTCATAAACATAGGACGGGGCGCAGCTCTTCTATGTTTATATATTGGAGATCCTTTGTGATACCCTATATGGGATAGTGATGGTTCTTATAATTGTACATTGGATGTAGTATTTGTCTGCCTCCTTCCTGCTGGATATCGCTATATGGGTTGTTGTCATATGGAGCTATGTGGTTTGTGTGATGCAACCATGGTTACAAGCGCCACCCCTGTGAGTGATTCCTATTAACCATATGATCGGCCTGATTCCTCACATGTGTGTGACTCATCATCCTATTGGTGGACTCTATTTTAAATATCCCTCACTTCCCTCATTTCCCATCACCCCTTGAGAAAGGCCAGTTGCCGAAACGTGCGTTGGGGGGGGTCATACTTGGGTGGACTTTCATTTCCCATTCCAACAGGTAAAGATGTGTATACCTTGACTTAGTGTTGTTATACTAATATATCCTGTTGGGTGGTATTTATAATACGTGTATTCTGGGGATGGGTGCTATATTTTCAATGTTGCCAACATAACAATGCCTAAGCAATTTGCTTTCCCATACACTGTCCAGAAACCCTTGTATGCCCCACTTTGTCGTCCTTGTGCTACCATGGTCATGTTTGGCTTGTTTTCACTTTCCCTGTACCTTGGTCATATTTCAATAAAGTTTCAATTTTTTATCCTTTGAATTATTTAGTTTTTTTGGACCTTTTTTGATCGCTTTTTCTTTTCTGTGTTTATTGTCATATTTTTGCGATTGTCCATATGTTTCCTAAACCCGTCACTCCACTATACATTAATGTTTATGGGTTGCTTATCCTTAATGTGGTTATGTTCTAATATTTCTGTGTTATGCACAGGTTTTTTTGTTTTTTCGGATATGGATTTCCGGGCTAAAGACAAGGCCTGGCTTGGACAAATTGACCAGGTATTCGGATCCAGTGGGATCGAGTCACAGCTGTCTGAGGATCATTCACTTGATAGTCAAGCCCTCGAGATCGAAAAGCTGCTATTAAAACGCACCAAAATATGGTGGAATAGGGCTTTTTTGGAGAAATATGTTTCCTCTAATATGATCCCGAGGGGTCTTCGGGTTAGGGTCACTCCTTCTTTTCCAATTGAGGATGATGACTTCATCAAACGTTGGGAGGAAGCTTGTGGTACCTGCTCGTTAATTTTTATGAAGTTGCTAATTGAGCGTAATTCTAAGATCATTGTAGACCTTGATAAAACAATAGATGATATTGAACGAAATTTTAAGGCAGTATGTGCATCTGAGAAGATTGCTGCTTTTGAATCTAGAATTGAGAAGAATTTGGACTTATGTGTTAAAAAAATCAACGAAACTCAGGCCTCAAAATTTCAACGTGATATTAAAGACTTTGCAAATAAGGGTGTTTATTTTTGGAGGAAACCTAACAGCAAAGCTCCAGGCCTACGTGGAGTCTCTTCAGTGGGTTCTCTATCCTCTATGAGTGACTCTTCAGAGTGGTCTACATCCTCCATAACAACACGGTCTGGTTCAAGGCCAAAGAGAGTGAGAGATGTCAATTTCCATCCCTACAAGCGGATGCAATTCAAGTCTCCTGAACGCAAGAAAAGTAATAAGGTAATTAATCTTAGTTCTCACGTTCTGACCGACTCTGACTTGTCACTATTGAGTAGAGGACTCACCTTTTCTCCCAAATCTCATTTCAACACCTTTATGGCCATAAAGGATCTACACTTATTTGCTAGATCCCTGATTTTTAAAAAATATTTCTTTGACCCTGATTTGCAAAGTCTTTTTCCCACAGAAAAGGAACAACTAGCCTTACAAGACCTTGAGGATCTTTCCACCGAACACGAATTTGGCGAAGGAGGTAAGATTCCTCAATCTCTTAAAATCAAGTCCAAAAAATTCCCCCCTCTTACATCTTGTTCAGCTGTCGATCTCTTTGTCCAGGTAGTTACCAGAGACTTTATGAATATCCCAAGAGGTATTGGTAGAGACAATCTTAGTCGCGATGAACGCAGTAGATTGGACGTCCTGAGGGGGCTTCCAGATGTTGTGTTAAAACCAGCTGACAAAGGGGGAAATGTGGTTATCTGGCCCAAACTCCTTTATGAGAAGGAGGCCCTTCGACAACTAAACAATAACATCTGCTATAAACGCCTAACGTTTAACCCTCTTTTGTCATTTGTAACTCAATTAAATAAAATCCTTGACTTAGCTGTCTCTAATGGGGTTATTACTAAGGAATTGGCTGGCTCCCTCAAGGTACAGGAACCAACCATAGCAACATTCTACCTGTTGCCCAAGGTACACAAGAGTCTGGAGGCCCCACCAGGACGTCCGATTATTTCTGGTTCTGGTAACTACCTGGAAAGAGTCAATCGTTGGATTGACTCTAAGCTACAACCCCTTGTGGAGAGCCTGCCCTCTTTTTTATTGGATACGGGTGAGTTTTTAAAGAGAATTGATGGGCTTCACATTGGCATCGGTACCATGCTGGTGACGGGGGATGTAGAATCCTTATACACCAGTATTCGGCACAAAGATGGACTCTCAGCTACAAAATATTTTCTTAATATGTCCAACTTACCTCTTGAGATTGTTTCCTTGGTTCTGGAATTGCTTGAGTTCTCCCTAACACATAACTTTTTTACCTTCATGGGGTCCTTCTACCTGCAGCTCCAGGGGACAGCGATGGGGGCATCGTTTGCACCATCGTATGCCAACCTGTTCCTGGGGCTGTGGGAGAGGGACCTCCCCCTGTCTGACCAGTATCAGTCGATGGACCGCATCCCCCTTTGGGTGCGGTACATCGACGATATTTTTCTGGTCTGGCAGGGAAATGAGGTACAATTATCCAACTTTATGGAGAGGATAAACTCAAACGACAGAAACATTCATTTAACATATCAGTATGACATGACCAAGGTAAGCTTTCTTGATGTCAATGTGTGGAGAGATAATGATAATATACTCCAGACTAGCATTTTTAGGAAGGAAACTTCTTCCAACATGCTTCTTCATGCCTCCTCAGCTCACCCCAAATCACTGATAAATTCGATCCCAATTGGACAGTTCCTGCGTTTACGCAGGATCTGTTCCAGTGACAAAGATTTTGAATCTCAAGCCCAGGATCTTTCGGATAGGTTCTTGGAGAGGGGTTATAGCAGGCGAGCAATTAAGAGAGCTCACAATCGTGCTAGATGGTCTACGCGCCAATCCCTGCTATACAAACAGAGAGATAATAGATCTTGTAATAAAATTCGCTTTATCACCAATTATCACGCTCAATTTTCTAAAATGAGAAGTTGTTTACAAAGGGCGTGGCCCATCCTTCAGACGGACCCCATTTTGAACCAGTTAATTCCTCACAAACCTAGTATTACCATCCGGCGTTCTATGAATCTTAAAGATTATTTGGTTCGTAGCCACTACCAATCCGAACCCAAACAAACTTTTTTGAACGTGAGACGTCCTAGGTGTGGTTGTGCTCCCTGTGGCCGATGTGTCGCCTGCCCCAATATTGATCAGGCGGACGCGTTCTTCAATTCATCAAGGAATAGGACATTTACTATTCGGCATCGTATATCGTGTACTACCCGGTATGTCATTTACTTTGCATTATGTCCTTGTAATTTGATTTATGTAGGCATGACTACTCGGCCATTGAAGATTCGAGTCCGCGAGCATGTATTGGGGATACAGGCGGCAGTCGGTCATGATGATCCGGCCACACTTAGGACTTTACCGCGTCATTTTAAATTTAAACATGATTGTGATGCATCGTTGCTCCGCGTTCGCGGTATAGATGCTATCAATCCAGGAGTTCGTGGCGGTAATCTTACCCAGCGACTCCTTCAGTGTGAGACACGCTGGATTTGGCTATTGGATACGGTTCATCCAAAGGGACTAAATGAGGCAATCAGTTTTGCTCCATTCCTCTAAACGGTTTCCATCTGCTTACGTGGCCGTGTTGTGGCCTTGGACCTATGTTTTTATGTTTTATTTTTAAGTTTCTAATTTTGTATGTTTTTATTTTTAGAGTTCTCTAATTTTACACGTCTGTGTTTCAATCTTTGGAAATCTTTTTGGCCCTTTCATATTTGGATACCTTTGGGCATATCGAGTCTTTCAGATGAGGAATGATATGGGTATCTTCGTGGCAACGTACATCGTCTATTTATGACCTTTGGTGTACTTCTATTGATGTTCCATCTATTTATTACAAGATGCTATTATAATATATCCATGCTATGCCTTCCTTCCCTTGACTGTATATGCCCTATTGGCGCTATATGTTTATACTAAATCTTTATATGGTTGTATGTATGATCCACTAATCGCATTTGCTCCAGGCACTAGTAACTAATGCCATGCTATCTAGTTGTTATTATTATACCTGCCTTTGATTCCTTTTCCTCCTGTAGTTATAGTATTTACATTTGATCTGATTATGCTTTGCATCAACATGTCTTTTTCGATATGTGTTCGGCGGTTCCGCCGTACGCGCACGCGCCGCTGTCTCCCACATGTCGGTCGGCTTTCGGCATCGGGTCATGTGACCAACCCTTGGGGCGTCATGACCACACGATGCCGACGCTGGCCGCCGTCAGGGTTGCCAGGGCGACGGAGCGCGTCATCATGGTTGGACGCCGCGTCACATATGACTCATAGGGGGGAGGAGTTGGTGACATGGCCATGATTGGGCGATGCTGACGTTGTCCGCCGCCAGGGTTGCCAAGGTGACGGAGTGCGTCACTAAGGTTGGACGTGTCGCCACCTCTGAGTCCTTAAGGGGAGGAGCTTATGACGTGGTCTCTTCTGGGACCGCGTCGTTATGATAGGACGTGCTTTCTCATGTGACCCAGTAGGGGGAGTGGCCGTCCTGACGTTACTACCGCCCATTATTAGTGTGCCCGCTGTTGTCATAAACATAGGACGGGGCGCAGCTCTTCTATGTTTATATATTGGAGATCCTTTGTGATACCCTATATGGGATAGTGATGGTTCTTATAATTGTACATTGGATGTAGTATTTGTCTGCCTCCTTCCTGCTGGATATCGCTATATGGGTTGTTGTCATATGGAGCTATGTGGTTTGTGTGATGCAACCATGGTTACAAGCGCCACCCCTGTGAGTGATTCCTATTAACCATATGATCGGCCTGATTCCTCACATGTGTGTGACTCATCATCCTATTGGTGGACTCTATTTTAAATATCCCTCACTTCCCTCATTTCCCATCACCCCTTGAGAAAGGCCAGTTGCCGAAACGTGCGTTGGGGGGGGTCATACTTGGGTGGACTTTCATTTCCCATTCCAACAGGTAAAGATGTGTATACCTTGACTTAGTGTTGTTATACTAATATATCCTGTTGGGTGGTATTTATAATACGTGTATTCTGGGGATGGGTGCTATATTTTCAATGTTGCCAACATAACAATGCCTAAGCAATTTGCTTTCCCATACACTGTCCAGAAACCCTTGTATGCCCCACTTTGTCGTCCTTGTGCTACCATGGTCATGTTTGGCTTGTTTTCACTTTCCCTGTACCTTGGTCATATTTCAATAAAGTTTCAATTTTTTATCCTTTGAATTATTTAGTTTTTTTGGACCTTTTTTGATCGCTTTTTCTTTTCTGTGTTTATTGACTTAGTTGACTTAGTACAGCATTTATTTCCTAATCAGAGTTCTTAGATGTAGCAGAACTCAGAAAGCTAATCCCGCCCCCATACCACAGCTTTCTATGTATATTTTCTATTGACAGTGAGCTGCTTATTAGAGAAGGGGAAATTGCTCAGACCAAGAGGTACAAGGCAGCTGGTCCCAGCAATGATAATGTCCTGCTGATAAAGCCTAATCTTTCATGTCACTGGTGATCAAATGCTGTGCCTGCAAAAGAGACATTGGCCCAGCTATCACATGGTGGACGCATGTCTGGCAGAGCTCCTGGATCTTAAGCCCCCATTACACACAGCGAGATCGCTAGCGAGATCGCTGCTGAGTCACAAGCAATATCGCTGTGTGTGACACGTATCAGCGCCTGGCCGCCCCTGCTGGGTATCGCTGATCGTGCTCAAAAGCCCTGGACTTTTTTTTTATTGTTGGTCTCCCGCTGGCCAGCATGCATCGCTGCGTGTGGCAGGCGGGAGAGCAACGATCAGCGAGCTCCCAGCTCGTATCCAAGGTAAACAGCAGGTTTCTAAGCGCCGCGCGGCGCTTAGAAACCCGCTGTGAACCTTAGATACCATCGTGCTGGCGCTGGGAGCTGGTAACCAAGAAAAACAGCGGGTTTCTAAGTGCTGCACGGTGCTTAGAAACCCGCTGTTTACCTTGGTTACCAGCTCCCAGTGCAAGCTCGCTGGTATCTAAGGTACACAGCGACGTGCGCTCTTCGTCGCTGGTGCTGATCGCTAGTGAGATCTGCCTATTTGGCAGCTCACCAGTGATCATGTAGCGACACAGCAGCGATCCTGACAAGTTCATATCGTTGTCGGGATCGCTGGTGAGTCGCTATGTGTGACGGGGCTGGGTCGCCCTCCCAGGACTGTGGGGTACTCGGTACTGGGCCCAATAAGCTTCAATGGGAGATGTCACGGCAGCTGGGACCCGGCCCGTGGCCCTGGGCGCCCATTGTAAAAGGAGTTGTTGCAGTGTGCTTATGGTGATGAGTTTTTAAGTGATTCGTGATGTCACCTGTGGTGTTCGGCAATAGAGATGTAAGCCGACGCTGCAGACAGATCCTCTGGAACAGATGGTGTGGTGCAGCAATGATGTTATAGCCCTCCACAGGCAGAGCTGGAGTCCCAGGGCAGTGTAGGTGAAGTGACACGTAGATGGTGTAGTGTCAGGCGCAAGGGATGTAGTCGTGCTGGGCAGGTTGGTGCAGGAATAAGTGGAGGACACCAGGGCATGTAGTTCCAAAGCTTTACTCACAGTCTGTTGTGGTACAGGTGCCTGCATCCGTGCCGTGTCCTCCGGGTCAGGAGCTCAGCCAACTTCCAGGCAAGATGAAGTACTCCTTTCCAATACTCCGCCAACATATGTGCCTTTTCTGAACGTCTCCTCTTATAGCGCCTTTGAATGAAGTACTCCTAGTACTGAGTTACACTGGAGTTCCTCCTGTCAGCTGTTCCTATGAACTCTACTTGTACGGCAGACAGCTGTATCCTGCTTCGGGGACTCCTTGCTACTAAGTCCCGGCTCTCTATCCAGTTGCTGTTGTGCCCCCAAGTCTTGTGTGGGAATAAAGTGGTCACTACTTCTATTCCTCCGGTGTCTGCTGCAGGACCATTAGTATCCATACAACCTCGGGGACAGGACTCCGGCCTTGCGCTTAGAACTTGAAAAGGGTTCTCCTCTATCCCTGGTCCTTGTTCTCTTATTCTCGTTTTGTTTTTGCTAATCCTTCTTCCCAATGGAGAATCAAGCTTCCTTTCTCTGTCTCTTTCCTGTGCCAGCTGTTATGCGAGGCTTAGGTCGAAGGAGGCTGACAAAACCCGGGCCCCTGCGGAGTCCCTCAAACTAGGGAAAACCCTGTCTGACCCTCAACCCAGGGTTTTTGCTAAAGGTGCAAATGCCTGAGCCTCCAGCCTCTCCTTATCTCCTGCTCAGCCCTAAGCTGAACCCTCCACCCTCCACCCAGTGAGTTGTCAAACCACCAAAACCCACACAGTAATGACAGACAGGGAGAACTCAAACCACACCGCGCCGCAACCACACAGGACAATACTATAATGTGAACAGGGCAAAACAAAGCACAAATATAGGAAGACGAAAAGGTAACAACGGATCATACGACACCAGCTATGAATTTCTCTCTCCAACACCTCCACTCCAGACCGGAACCACTTGGCACAAAACACAAGCTATAATCGGCGACGCCCACAGGCTAGCACGACTATTTAAAGACCGTGGGCGTGACCAAACATCCCACCTGATTTCCAGCTAGATTAACCCCAGATAACCTGAGTAAAATCAAGCCGGCGCCACTGAGGCTATAGTGGACGGAGATGGAACTACCGCTGCCTGCCGGACGCTGTGGTGTGAACAGCGTCCGACATGACAGTACCCCGTCTTCTACGAGGGACCCCAGGGCCCTCAAGACTCATAGGACCCGGCTTGTCCGGATGGCGGCGGTGAAAGGAACTGACCAGCCGATCCGCATGTATGTCTGAGGCTGGAACCCAAGACCTCTCCTCCGGACCATACCCCCGCCAGTGCACCAAATACTGAAGAGTACGGCGCAGTACTCGAGAGTCCACCACTTTGGAGACTTCAAACTCTAAATCGCCATCCACCATGACTGGAGGTGGCATCGGCGTCGTGTCCACAGATCCTACCACCTTTTTCAATAAAGACCTATGAAACACGTTGTGAATCTTGTATACCGCAGGAAGCTCCAACCGAAAAGCAACCGGGTTTATGATGGCAGCAATCTTAAAAGGGCCAATAAACCTTGGACCCAATTTCAATGATGGAATTTTGAGTTTTATGTTTTTAGTAGCTAACCACACCCAATCACCCACACACAGGTCCGGACCTGGCACGCGTCTAGAGTCAGCCACACGTTTGTATCTTGCACTCATGCTCAGCAATCGCTGTTTCACACTCCTCCAGACCGATGATAGTTGAACTCCTAACCGGTCCTCCTCTGGGACGCCCCCAGAGCCCCCCTGATGCAAGATACAAAATTGAGGATGGTGCCCATAAACACAAAAGAACGGAGACTCTCCCGATGATTCTTGGCGGTGATTATTTAATGCGAACTCGGCCAAGGGAAGGAACGTCGACCACTCCTCTTGGTTGTCAGACACAAAACATCGCAAATACTGCTCCAGATTTTGGTTCATGCGCTCAGTTTGACCATTTGACTGCGGATGAAACGCCGACGAATGAGACAACTTGATCCCCAATCGTGAGCAAAAAGCTTTCCAAAACTTCGCCACAAACTGGGTACCCCTATCAGACACTATGTCCGACGGAACTCCGTGCAGTCGGACCACCTCCTGCACAAAGACCTGAGCCAACGTCTTCGCGTTGGGCAAGGAAGGCAATGACACAAAATGCGCCATCTTCGAAAATCGATCAACCACCACCAGGATGACCGTGTTCCCCGCCGAGGCAGGCAAGTCTGTGATAAAGTCCATGGAGATTTCTGTCCATGGCCTACTAGGTATCCCCAGAGGCTGTAGAGTGCCAGCAGGACGGGTTCTGGGCGACTTGGCCCTGGCGCACGTGATGCAAGCTGTCACGTAGGAAACCACATCCTGCCGGATTTTTGGCCACCAGAAGCGGCGCGATACCAGTTCCAAGGTGCCCCTAACCCCTGGATGACCGGCCAGGACCGAGTCGTGGTGTTCCCCCAACACTTTAAGACGAAGATGAAGGGGTACGAACGACTTATTAGCGGGAAGTCCTGGTGGTACCTCCTCCTGGGCCTCGGCAATCTCCGCCTCTACCTCAGTCGTGAGAGACGAAACCACTACACCTTCCTGGAGGATGGGTACCGGCTCTTCCCGAGGTTCTCCCCCCGGAAAACACCTGGACAAGGCATCCGCCTTGGTGTTTTTCGCCCCAGGACGGTAAGTCACCAGAAAGTTAAAACGTGTAAAAAACAATGCCCAGCGAGCCTGCCTGGGAGACAGACGCTTGGCCGACTCCAGATAGAGCAGGTTTTTATGGTCGGTGATGACTGTGACCTGGTGGGCCGCCCCCTCCAAGAAGTGTCGCCATTCCTCAAAAGCCAATTTGATGGCCAACAACTCCCTGTTGCCGATGTCGTAATTCCGTTCGGCCGGCGACAGCTTCTTGGAGAAGTAGGCGCATGGACGCAAATTGCTCAAGGACGAGCCATGTGACAGTACTGCCCCCACTCCCACCTCAGACGCATCGACCTCCACCGTAAAAAAGGTTTAGATACGTCCGGTTGCACCAGAATGGGGGCTGAAGCAAAACGGTTCTTCAGAAGCTCAAATGCACGCACCGCATCCTCAGACCAGATAGCGAGATTGGTACCTTTTTTCGTCATGTCCGTGAGCGGTTTGGCTATAGTAGAGAAATTCTTAATAAACTTCCTATAATAGTTGGCAAACCCAAGGAACCGCTGGAGCGCCTTTAGATTACCAGGCCGTTCCCATCGCAGCACCGCTTGCACCTTCGCGGCATCCATTTTAAACCCTGCGGCGGACACAATATATCCCAAAAAAGGCAACTCTTGAACAAAAAACACGCATTTTTCAAGCTTAGCATAGAGCTTATTCTCACGGAGCAGCTGTAACACCTGCCTGACATGCTCTAAATGAGTGTCCTGGTCGCTCGAATAAATAAGGATATCATCCAGGTACACAATCACAAATTTCCCCAGCACATGAGCAAATACATCATTTATGAAATGTTGGAACACAGCAGGCGCGGTTGTCAACCCAAATGGCATAACTAGGCTTTCAAAATGACCCTCAGGGGTATTAAATGCCGTCTTCCACTCATCCCCCTGACTTACCCTTATGAGGTTATATGCCCCCCTGAGGTCAAGTTTGGAAAACCACTTCGCACCAGCCACCTGGTTGAACAAATCAGGGATCAGAGGCATCGGGTATGGATCACGGATGGTAATCTGGTTTAACTCCCGGAAATCCAGACACGGGCGTAACCCCCCATCTTTCTTCTTAATAAAGAAAAACCCCGCTGCTACAGGTGAGGATGAAGGCCGGATGTGCCCTTTACTTAAACTCTCCGCAATGTAGTCCTTAAGAGCTTGTCTCTCCGGACCAGAAATACTAAACATCCTCGCCTTTGGCAATTTAGCCCCGGGTTTTAACCTAATTTGACAGTCATAGGCTCGATGTGGAGGTAGTTCTGAGCAACCCCTCTCAGAGAATACGTCCGCAAAATCCAGCAATGCCTCCGGAAGGCTGGACTTCACGGCGGACACACATGTGGCCAAGCAATTTTCCTGGCAGAAACTGCTCCACTGGACTATGTCCTGGGTTCTCCAGTCAATCACCGGGTTGTGCTTAGACAACCATGGGAAACCCAGGACTATTTGTGCTGGGAGATTATTGAGTACCTTACATGTAACCCACTCAGAATGTAGGACCCCAATGTGGAGTTTAACCTCAGCTACAAACTCAGTAATCTCCCCCTGTGGGAGGGGAGCGGCATTAATGGTAACCACGCGAATAGGATGAGGGAGTTTTTCGATCTTGAAACCTGCCATGCGTGCAAACTCCTCATCCATGAGATTGGTGGCTGAACCGCTATCCACAAACACTGATATTGGTAGCTCTCTGCCCGCAATAATAACCCTGGCAGGGAGCATACATTGAGATACCATCATGGAGGATATGCATACGCTCAGTTGGGCCTCCTCCATACCCTCTGAGCTTACCAGTTTTCCGCCGGTGCGACTTTCTTTGGTAGCACAGGACAAGCATTTACATAATGATCTCTTTTACCACAGTAAAAACATGCTCCATGCTTCCTGAACCCAGGAACGCGACGCTGCACATGTGATACCCCAGCGATTTGCATAGGTTCCGTGGGCTCATCTGCAGCAACCACACTGGCACCCCTGCTTTCCCCCAGAGGCAGCATCTCCTGCGCCCCTTGACGCAAACGGCGATCAATACGGATAACCAAACTCATGGCAGATTCTAACGATGCAGGAGTCTCATACATCAGAAGGGCCTGTTTAACTCTTTCTGAGACCCCATGAATAAACTGACTCCGCAGCGCTGGGTCGTTCCACTGTGTGTCTACTGCCCAACGGCGAAATTCTGAACAATAGTCTTCCGCCATACGTTCCCCCTGACGGAGGGCGCGGATCTTAGATTCTGCTAAAGCCAATCTGTCGGGGTCATCATAAATGAGCCCGAGTGCTGAAAAAACATTCTCAACCGAATGAAATGTAGCAGAGTCGGCTGGTAAGGAAAACGCCCATGCTTGGGGGTCCCCACTCAGTAATGATAACACCAGGCCCTGCTGCTGAACTGCCCCCTTCAACTCGGTGACCTGTACGGACAGCGCCGCCAACTGGCGGTTTATGGAAGTCATGGAATCCATGGAAAAATGTTTGGCCGATTATAATGTTATGCGAGGCTTAGGTCGAAGAAGGCTGACAAAACCCGGGCCCCTGCGGAGTCCCTCAAACTAGGGAAAACCCTGTCTGACCCTCAACCCAGGGTTTTTGCTAAAGGTGCAAATGCCTGAGCCTCCAGCCTCTCCTTATCTCCTGCTCAGCCCTAAGCTGAACCCTCCACCCTCCACCCAGTGAGTTGTCAAACCACCAAAACCCACACAGTAATGACAGACAGGGAGAACTCAAACCACACCGCGCCGCAACCACACAGGACAATACTATAATGTGAACAGGGCAAAACAAAGCACAAATATAGGAAGACGAAAAGGTAACAACGGATCATACGACACCAGCTTGAATTTCTCTCTCCAACACCTCCACTCCAGACCGGAACCACTTGGCACAAAACACAAGCTATAATCGGCGACGCCCACAGGCCAGCACGACTATTTAAAGACCGTGGGCGTGACCAAACATCCCACCTGATTTCCAGCTAGATTAACCCCAGATAACCTGAGTAAAATCAAGCCGGCGCCACTGAGGCTATAGTGGACGGAGATGGAACTACCGCTGCCTGCCAGACGCTGTGGTGTGAACAGCGTCCGACATGACACCAGCAGACCTAGATCACTGTGGCCTGCTGCAGCAATTCCTTCTTCCATCCCTCTCCCGGGGATCTTCTCTGTCTCACACTCTGTCCTTCTACATTCTCACTCACTGACTAAATGAATGACTGAAAGACTGACTCAACTCTTCCCGCTCTTTTATGTGAACTAAGCTACACCCACCTCCCAGCACGTTTCGTGTTCCAAGCAGAGAGCCACCAAGGGGTGCTATGCTATACTCCAAGCAGGGAGCCGCCGAAGGTGCTTTGCTACACTACTTTGTGGTGTGGGGTGCAGGTGTTGGAGCGTGGTCAGGTGTCTCCACCTTACCTGGATGGTGGGGTACCACACCTCAGGAGGAGGTGCAGTACCTCTGTGGCGACTGAACCCTCAGGGGCGCCACAGGGCCCTTAGTCGCACACCTAAGTCAGCTCTGCTGGTGACTTCTCCATGTTAGGCTGTGTGCACACAATCAGTAGCACTTCCGAGTTTGACGCTGCGTATTTAAGCAGTGTCAAACCCAGAGCAGCCAGCTGTTACAGAATGGAGGATGAGATTTCTAGAAATCCCATGTCCACTATGCGTTTCTGTGCACCTGCGGATCACCTGCAGACACTGATACGCGACACGTCTTTGAAGACTGCAGCATGTCAATTTCTCTTGCGGAGTTGCTAGAAATTAGACCACTAGAATCTGTATTGGATGCGGTAAATCCACATTGTTCAGTGAACACGTACGACGTTACCTGCGTTCAATAGAACGCAGCGTTTTGGACTCAGCAAATAACATGGTGCATCCAAAGCACTTCTACAGCCGTATCATGGGCACATACCCTGCAGCTTCTAGGGAGACTCAGGTAAAGAGGTGTGCAGTGAAAAATATGTAACACAATTAAAAGCTCTTTTATTATCAACTTTCTGGTGGTTGACAAATCCTGTAAATAATCTGGGTATTTGTGTGTATAAGTATTTTTTTTTCATGATTTTAGTTCAGTTTATTAAAGGGGTTCTCCAGGATTGAGGTAAAAATCTGCAGCCAAAGGATGCCGGGATGAGGTATATACAGCTCTAGCAAAAATATGAATATGCTTCAGCCACAGTGTCTTCTATGTGATGCACAGCTCTGGCAAAAATTAAGAGTCCACCACATGAAAACCCTGTCATAAGCAGCCCATTCTCCAGACCTAAACCCCATTAAAAACCTCTGAAATGTAATCATGAGGCTGATGGATAGTCACACGCCATCAAACAAAGAACTGCTTTCATTTTTGCGCCAGAAGCAGTGTGAAAGACTGGTGGAAAGCATGCCAAGAAGCATAAAAGCTGTTTTAAAAAATCATGGTTATTCCAAAAAATATTGATTTCAGAACTCTTCCTGAGTTAAAGCATTAGTATTGTTGTTTCTAAATGATTATGAACTTGTTTTCTTTGCATTATTTGAGGTCTGTAAGCACTGTTTTGTTTTGTTTTTTTCATTTTGACCATTTCTCCTTTTCGGAAAAAAAAGCAAAATTCATTGCTTGGAAATTCAGAGACATGTTATCAGAAGTTTATAGACTAAAAGAACAATTTACATTTTACTCAAAAATATACCTATAAATAGAAAAATCAGACAAACTGAACATTTGAAAGTGGTCTCTTAATTTTTGCCGGAGCTGTATATACTGGGATGGGGGATTATATGTACTGGAATGGGGGATTATATATACTGGGATGGTGGATTATATATAATGGGATGGGGGATTATATACAGTATATATAGCGGGAATGGGGGATTATATATACTGGGATGGTGGATTATATACCGATATATACTGGGAATTTGGGATTATATATACCGGGATGGGGTTATATATATACCGGGATGTGGGATTATATATACTGGGATGGATATTATATATACTAGGAATGGGGGATTATGTATAAGGGGATGCGAGATTATATATACCGGGATGGGGGATTATATACTGAGGTGGGGAATTATATAGTGGGGGAAATAAGTATTTGCTCCCTTGCTGAGTTTGTAAGTTTGCCCACTGACAAAGACATAAACAGCCTATATAAAATTATTTGCATTTTGCAGTGAGAAATAAGTATTTGATCCCTGTGGCAAACAAGACTTAATACTTGGTGGCCAAACCCTTGTTGACAAGCACAGCAGTCAGACATTTTGTAGTTGATGGTGAGTTTTGCGCACATGTCAGGAGGAATTTTGGTCCACTCCTCTTTGCAGATCATCTCTAAATCATTAAGATTTTGAGGCTTTCGCTTGGCAACTCAGAGCTTCAACTCCCTCCATAAGTTTTGTATGGGATTAAGGTCTGGAGATGGGCTAAGCTACTCCATGACCTTAATGTGCTTCTTTTTGAGCCACTCCTTTGTTGCCTTGGCTGTATGTTTTGGGTCATTGTCTTGCTGGAAGACCCAGCCATGACCCATTTTTAATGTCCTGGCGAAGGGAAGGAGGTTGTCACTCAGGATTTCACAGTACATGGCTCCATCCATTCTCCCACTGATGCAGTGAAGTAGTCCTGTGCCCTTAGCAGAGAAACATCACCAAACCATAATGTTTCCACCTCCATGCTTGACAGTGGGGACAGTGTTCTTTGGGTCATAGACAGCATTTCTCTTCCTCCAAACACGGCGAGTTGAGTTAATGCCAAAGACCTACATTTTTGTCTCATCTGACCACAACACATTCTCCCAATCACTCACAGAATCATTCAGGTGTTCATTGGCAAACTTCAGGCGGGCCTGCACATGTGCCTTCTTGAGCAGGGGGACATTGTGGGCACTGCAGGATTTTAAACCTTTCTGGTGTAATGTGTAACCAGTGGTTTTCTTGGTGACTGTGGTCCCAGCTGTCTTGAGATCATTAACAAGTTTCCGGTATTTTCCAGCGCGGTCTATGCCCCGGAAGTCTTCACATGCAGGACACACTTCCGGGGCATAGACCGCGCTGGAAAATACTGGCGCATGCGCAGTACCGAATTCATGCTTCGCCCACAGTTGGGCAAAGCATACTGCGCAGGCGCAGAAAACAACGTTATCTGTGATATTCACAGATGAAGATTACATTCAGCAAGCCGAGGAGGGGGGAAAAAAGGAGACTAAGCCACGCCCATTGGACCGGACCGCGGCGATTTGCATACATCCCCAACAAGATAACAAAGGTATTTATGCATCAAAGGTGCTGGGTCAGGGGGAATAAAAAATCCTAATAGATTCCTTATGGGACGCACAATTGGGTGATATCTTTATAGGATATCACTAAAAATGGGCAACAGATTCCCTTTAATTGAGTGTGTGGACAGGAGACTTTTATAAAGGTGACTATGTAAGACCGCTGTCTTTAATGCAGGTAACGAGTTGGTTAGGAGCGTCTAACTGGTCTGTAGGAGCCAGAACTTAATGGTTGGTAGGGGATCAAATACTTATTTCTCACTGCAAAATGCTAATAAATTTATATAATTTATACAATGTGATTTTCTGGATTTGATTTTTGATATTATATCTCTCAGTGTTAAAATTAACCTACCCTTAAAATTATAAACTGTTCATGTCTTTGTCAGAGGGCAAATTTACAAAATCAGCAAGGGATCAAATACTTATTTCTTCCACTGTATATACCATGATGGTGGATTATATCTACCAGGAATGGGGGCTTATATATACCGGGAATGAGGGATTATATATACCGGGAGAGGTGATTATATATACTGGGATGGAGGTTTATATATACCGTGAATGGGGGATTACATATACCAGGATAGTGGATTATATATACCATGATGAGGGATTATATATACCATGATGGGGGATTACCATGATGGGGGACTATATATACCGGGATTGGGGATTATATATACCGGGGATGGGGGATTATATATACCAGTATATCGCGAACCTTTTAGAGACCAAGTGCCCAAAATGCAACCCAAAACCCACTTACTTATTGCAAAGTGCCAACACGGCAATTTAACCCGAATACTGAGGTTTTACTTTAGAAAAAAATAGTTCACACAGAGAGCAGGCAAGGGTAAGAGAGATCCGGTAATAGAGAGTAAGCAGGCATATCAGAGAGCGGGTAGGAGAGAGCAGCTAACAGAGTAAGCAGGTAGGAGCAACAGAGAGCAGGCAGGTGAATCTGAGCAAGCAGGGGTATCAGAGAGCAGACGGGTAAGAGAGAGTAAGCAGGCATATCAGGAAGCAGGCAGGGGCATCTGCGAGCAGGCAGGGATAATAGAGAGCAGGTAACAGAGAGTAAGCAGGCAGGGGCAACAGTGAGCAGGCAGGGGTAAGAAAGAGCAGGCAGGGGCAATAGAGTAAGCAGGCATATCTGAGAGCAGGCAGAGGTAAGAGAGAGCAGGTAACAGAGAGTAAGCAGGCATGGCAGGGAGCAGGCAGGGGCAACAGAGAGCATGCAGGGGTAAGAGAGAGCAGGTAACAGAGTAAGCAGGGGCAACAGAACAGGCAGAGGTAAGAGAGCAGGTAATAGAGTAAGCAGGCATATCAGGGAGCAGGCGGGGGCATCAGAGAGCAGGCGGGGGCATCAGAGAGCAGGTGGGGGGCATCAGAGAGCAGGCAAGGGCATCTGAGCAGGCAGGGACAACACAGAGCAGGCAGAGGCATCTGAGCAGGCAGGGACAACCCAGAGCAGGCAGGGACATCAGAAAACATACAGGGGTATCAAAGCAAGCAGAGGCAACAGAGAACCAACAGGGGCAACAGAGAGGAAGCAGGGGCAACAGAGAACCAACAGGGGCAACAGAGAGCAGGTAAGAGTATTAGAGCTGGCATAGGCAAAAGAGAGGAGGCAGGGGCAACAAAGTACCGCCACAGACAGGAGCAGGGGTAGCAGACTGCAAAAATAAAGTACAGGCACCAGACTGCAGGCAGAGGAGAGACAGTGATAAATTGCAGAATCAAGAAAGAGCAGAGATAGCAGAAAGCAAAGTAGAGAGTTATGAGAGGACGGAAGAGCAGAGATAGAGAAGAGCAGAAGGGTAACAGGCAGAACCAAGTACCAGGCAGGGAGAGGGGCTGTAGTCGCATCTCCAGTGCAGATCAGGTCATGTTGCTGCCAAGCAGTGGTCTCTGTGCGCGCTGCAGGATGCATCTCCCCGGGCACCTGCTGCTTTTCTTAGCCTCGGTGGTCACCACATTCTCCTCAGAGGTCCTGTTATGCTGCCTGCAGTGCACCCCGAAGCTCCTGGTGGTGCGGGCTCCAAGCTGCGGCTGTTACTCCGTGTACACCTGGCTGGAGGGGGAATCATGCGTGGTCTTCGCTGCACACTGCACCCCGGAACTGAGCTGCTACCCCACCCAAGGCACAGAGCATCACTTGCCCGTGCTGAGGAAATGCTGCACGTGCCCACAGGAAGGGCTCTCCGTGCCCACTCTGGCACGCGTGCCATAGGTTTGCCACCACTGATATATTCCATGATGGGGGATTATATATACTGGGATGGGGGATTTTATGTATCAGGAAAGGAGGATTATATATACTGGGAATGGTGGATTATATACACCGTGATGGGGGATTATATATACTGGAATGGGGGATTTTATATACCAGGAATGGGGAATTATATATATCGGGATTGGGGAATTATACATACCGGGATGGGGGATTATATATACTGGGAAGTGGGATTATATATACCGGGATGGGGGATTATATATACTGGAATGGGGGATTTTATATACCAGGAATGGGGAATTATATATATATCGGGATTGGGGAATTATACATACCGGGATGGGGGATTATATATACTGGGAAGTGGGATTATATATACCGGGATAGGGGATTATATATACCATGATGGGAGATTGTATATACTGGGAAGAGGGATTATAAAGTATATACCGGGATGGGGGATTATATATACTGTAATGTGCAGTTCATACATAGTGCAGATTTAGGTGACTGATCTGCTTTAAAAGAGAATATTGTAGTTTAAAATATTCTTATTTAAAAATAACACAACCAAGTTTGCGTTTATACTTTAATTCATTACTCGTTGGAAATATTTTTTTTTTCTGTTTTTGACTATAGTTCATAAAACAATGTGATCGGCAGTGCTGAATGGGTGTGGTGTGGTGTAGGGGCGTGATCATGGGTGTGGTTAGAGGGGGGTTCTAAATATTTACACACTGCAAACTTTGTCCCTCTTTCCTAAGCAGGAATGTTGGGAGGTATGCTGTTACTTTTACATACACACTATATAGAGAGCTCCTGTGTATGTGACACACTCCCTTAAAGAAAAATAAGTAAAAATATACCTAAAAAAGAGTATTGGATATTTTAGGAAATGTTTAGTAGCCCTGACTGGTTGGCGTGAGCCAGGGGGTTGTGGCCCCACTGTGCCACAAACCATACTACCCTGGAAGGGGCGTGACTAAGATAGCTGAGAGCCACAAGTAGCAGACGGACAGATGAGCACTGCGGGCATGGCTGAGATACTGGCAAGCTGGCACGGCTGAGGCAGTGGCAGGCGGGCACGGCTGAGACACTGGTGTGGCGCCCCCAGGGGTATGGTTGCCACACTGGCTTTGCCTTCCTCCAGGGGAGGGTAATGCCAGGCTTGGAAGCAGTGATGGGTCTCTCCAGCAGTTAACCTAATGCATGCAACACAGTTCCACTCCAGGCCAGCAGGGGGAACTCTGAACCAGGATTCTGGAAAGGGGTGTCCTCTGAGGGTCAGGAGGGAAAGAGATCAGATAGTCTGCGGAGGCTGAAGTGTGCAGACGGGAGGTGCGAACCTGAGAGGTTGAGCTGCAGAAGGCGAGCTCCCTCAGCTTGAGAGCGCACAGAACTGGAGCCTGGTCTCCACGGTGGTACGGATACTGACGGTCCTACCACAGATACCAGAGGAGTAGGAGGCTGTAAATGCCCTGCTCCCAGCAAAGACTTGGGACACAACAGCAATTGACTAGTGAGCCAGGACTCAGGAGAGGAATCCCCGAGAGAGGCTACAGCTGTCTGTCATATAAGTAAAGTTCAAGGAACATCTGAAGAGAGGCATTTCAGAGTAACTAAGTACTGGAGTGCTTCACACTACAAAGCGCTAGGAAGGAGACTGCACAGCCCTTCTGCTGAGAATCCTGATCTGCTTCCAGGCTAACCTGCTCCAATACCATCTGTAATCAGGACTCTGGACTGCATATACTCAGTAAAGGTACAGAAACTACAACCGCTGTGTCTTGTCTGTTCCCTACGCTTTCGGCACTGCTACAACCCCGTGCCAGCTACATCTACACTGCCCTGGGACTACAGCTCCACCTGTGGTGAGCTTTACCATCTAAGCTGCACATACCATCAGTCCCAGCGGATCTGTATGCAGCGTTGGCCTAACACCATATTTGCCAAACACCACGGGTGGCGTCACAAACTATCCTACCATTAACTACATCTCCCCATTGCTTGGGCGCTCAGGGCCACGGACCGGGTCACCGCTGCTGTGACACATCCCCCTGACACCGGCCCGGTACCGAGTACCCCACAGCCCTGGGAGGGCGACCCACTGGCAGGCAGGCACGGCTGAGACACAGGGCAGGCAGGCACGACTGAGACACAGGGCAGGCACAGTTGAGACACAAGGGCAGGGACCAACTGGAAAGGCAAATAGCACAGAGACCAGGATATTCTGCCTCGTGGAGGGTGGCAAGACAGGTACAAGACAAGGCTAGAACAAAGACACAGAGACCAGGATATTCTGCCTCCTGGAGGGCAGACAGACAAGTACAAAGCTAACCTAGGAATAAAGCCTCCAGAGAAGGTGGAACACAGAACAAGGCCTGGCAGCCCAGCAGCAAGACACTAACTGAGTTAGGACATTACACAGGCCGGTTCCACTGGGTGTGTGGCGCCCCTGAGGCTCAGTCGCCACAGAGGTACTGCACCTTCTCCTAAGGTGTGGTGCCCCACCATCCAGGTAAGTTGGAGGCTCCTGACCACGCTCCAACACTCGCACCCCACACAATAGAGTAGTTCAGCAAAACCACATTGCGGCTCCTTGCTTAGAGAGAGGCAGAGCACCTTTGGTGGTTCCCTGCTTGGAACACTAGATGTGCTGGGAGGTGGGTGGAGTTGAGTATTCATATAAAAGAGTGGGACGGTTCCAGGATTGAGGTTCAGTACGGGGTTCAGTCTGACAGGAGGGTCAGAGGCCACTCGGAGAGGAGTGGGGATCCCTGGAAGAGGGATGGAGGAAGGAGTGCTGCAGCTGCCTCAGTGATCTGAGCCAGCTGGCACGGGAAAGGAAAGAAGGAGAAGGACATTGAAACGAAGCCTGAGCTTCCATAGAAGTGAAAAGACAAGTACGGAACGTAGGAGTAAAAGGGAACATAGAGGACGTGGGTTAGAGGAAGGACCCTGCCTAGAAGTTCTAAGCGCAAGGCTGGGGCCTGGTTCCCCAGGTTGTATGAACACTAATGGTTCTGCAGCAGACACCGGTGGAGTAGTGGGCTGTAAATGCACTACTCCCATCTAAGACTTGAGGGCACAACAGCAACACGGATAGAGAGCCGGGACTTAGGAGTAGAGCGTCCCCGAAGCAGGCTACAGCTGTCTGTCGTGCAAGTAGAGTTCTTGGGAGCATCTGTCAGGAGGAGCTCCAGTGTAACACGGTACTAGGAGATCTTCACACTTAAAGGCGCTATAGAAGAGACGTTCAGGAAAGGCACATAAGTTGGCGGAGTGTGGAAGGGAGCTTTCCATCCTGCCTGGAGGTTGACTGAGTCCCTGACCCGGAGGACACGGCACAGAAGTGGGCACTACAGACTGTGAGTAAAGCTTTGGAACTACATGCCCTGGTGTCCACCATTCCTTCATGCATCCGTCCGCCTAGCACTGCTGCATCCCCTGTGCCAGACACTACACCATCTAAGTGCCTCTACATCTACACTGCCCTGAGACAACAGCCTTGCCTGTGGAGGGCTATACCATCATTGCTGCACCACACCATCTGTCTCGGAGGCTCTGTCTGCAGCGTCGGCTTAACACCTCCCTTGCAGAACACCACAGGTGGCGTCACAAACTATTCATCTAACTACATTCCACCATTCACATCTTCCTATTACTTGGGCGCCCAGGGCCACGGTCCGGGTCACCGCTGCTATGACACATCCCACTGATACCGGCCCGGTACTGAGTACCCCCACAGCCCTGGGGGGGCGACCCAGGTGGAGCTGCCCTAAATACTAGAGGCCTCTTGGTAATTGGCCAAGGACACATTAGACAGGTGCACCCTGATTCCATAAGAACCAGAGAGTTATGGTGCTGCCCCCCTATGCACACAGCCAGGAAACATGGACAGAGCAGGCAAGAAGCAAAAGGCACACAGTATGGAGCCGGCAGCAGACAGAACACACAGCAAGGCCTGGAGCAGTGAGTAAGTTGGTGTGTGAGGGATGGGAGGCCATGCAGTGATGCCGGCGGGGTTGTTACAGTAGCTTAGGGTAGAGTAAGGCCCGAACAAAAGAGTTTCCCTTGTTGTGGTGGCAGCTTAAAAACCCTTTTGTCAACACATCTGCTGACTATTTATGTGATGTGGTGTTTGATGGGAACTTTTAATGTGTGATTGGTGAGGACTAGTGATGAGCGAGCGTGCTCAGATAAGGTGTCATCCCAGCACGCTCGTGTCCTAATTGAGTATCTCCGGCGTGCTTGAAAATAATGCTTGAGTTGCTGCGTGTCTCTCAGCTGTTCAACAGCCGCAACACACGCCAGGATTGTCTGTCTGTTAGGCAATCCCTGCATGTGTTGCGGCCACCGAACTGCAGCGAGACTTGCAGTCGCAGCAACTTAAACTCGACCCCAATGCAAGTCACTGGAGAATAAAAGTCGGCATTGAGTGGATGAATGTCATGTGCTCAATGCCGACTTTTATTTCCCCATTGACTTGCATTGGGGTCGGGTTTCGGACGAAACTCCGACTTTTTTTGCCCTAGTCGGAACAGTTTCATTTGACTCAAATTTTGTTTCATGAAACCCGATCCGACCAAAGTCGCTCAACTCTACTAGTGAGGATTTGGTGCAGAAGTGGAGTTTTTCCAAGACTTAAGGAGGCCCAAACATTTTGCCAGTATGGGGCCCTGAAATACCTGGTGGCAGCCTTGATTGTAAGAAAACAGCACAGCTTGACATAATTGAAATCAGTGTTTTATTCTAATATATAAGATGTAACTAAATCCTACCAAAAATGGCGGCCCCCGTGCACCGAGACCTGTACGTCAGCTTCCGGTAGCCTCTGGTACCTCAGCCAGTTCCCGCCTCACTGGTCAGCTGACCATTACGCTCACAGCTCTCTGTCTGTGATTGGTGCATTCCGAGCCCCACGCTGATTGGCTGCGAGTCAGGAAGTGGGGGTTAGAATCTGCAGAAATGGGAATGTTGTGAAGCTTGGGCTCTTTGTGTCCCCCGGTGTGCGGCCGCGCATAAGGTAGGTACCCGTACCTCACAGCTGAGGGTGCACCTAGCACTGCCTTCCCCGGTCTGCAGCCCTACGGCGGCTCGTACAGCGGCGGGGGACTATAAGGTCCAGCATACAGTGCAGGGGTCTGCTGGTATTCCTGCCCTCCGGCCTTGTGAGTAACACGCCGTGACCACTGTGGACGCCCCCCCCCCGGCAGCCATCACAAGGCTGCAGCTGAGGACTGTGCAGTCTGTGCACACAGATTTTGAAGTTTTTGACCGAGTCCATTAAGAAAACTGCCTGAAAAACCTCTCAAAACCTTAAATCCGTTTCCCAGTCCCGTCTGTTGTAATGCTCCCTGCGGGTCGTGTGCTTGCCGTTTTTAGCGTTTCTCATCCAGTTAAGGGTTAAAATAATAAAAAATAAAAGGGAGAAAAGAGTGGTGGTCACTGAGAAATGGCTCCTGGTGGGAAAAGGCTCTGAATTAAGCGCCGTCGAATCACAGGCTGCAAAACACAATGGCTCCAGCAGAAAAACTGCCCAAAACAAGTCCAGGGAACGACCCACTCCTCCCAAACAAGCGACAGCCTCAGTCTGCGGCCACGAGAACGCACTGTGTTGGGCCGTGGTCACACGGTGGTGGGTTTTTCTTTTTTTTCCTGAATTTTTGTTTCTGCAAATAGAAGCTACATTTTACAGCACCAACTGAGATTTTGAAATGATGGTGCTAATTGATCCCAGCTTCCGAGGATATCTTCTGCTGATGTGCGGAAGTTATTATTGCCTGACAATCACCAAAATTAAAGTGGTTGTCCACTACTAGGACAACCTCTACTTGATGAAAATATTTGGCCCCCATAAAACAATGAAGCTTATGCGGTGTTCTCTCCCCCCCCCCCCCCGGGCGCTTTCATGGTGTTGTGGCACATGACGTCTTTGCCCAATCAACGCTGGTGTCACGGTCTCCTCCATCAGGCACATCAATCACGTGGAGGAAGTCTGGACTGCAGCTGATCCCATACTTCCTCTTAATGTTTGATATGTCTGAAGGGGTCCGAACAAGTGCCGGCACAGGAAGTGAGTACAGGTTTTGCACAATGTTCCAAATTATTATGCAAATGATATTTTTCTTTGTTTTTCCTACCGGTCGGTGCAAATGACAGTCAGTCTAATAAGTCATCACCCGTTAGAGTATACATTGAATTTTATTGAAGAAACCTCCCAGTGATAACCGTACAATCTTCAAAATGAATAAAAACTCCAATTGCACTGTTCCAAATTAATAGGCACAGGAGAATTTCTAAACATTTGATCTGTTTTACAGAACTGAAAATGCTCTTTTATGGAATTTGCAGCATTAGGAGGTCACATTCAGTGAGCGAAAAAGCTATTTAACTCCAAAACTTAATGCAAAGAAATCCAAGCAGAAACTCTCCAAAAACTCACAAGTTCAATGGATGCAAGAATTGTGAAGGTGATATCAAAGAAGGGTTCCTATGCTAACATGTAACTTGGCCTCTTAGGATGTTTAGGAGTTAAATAGCTTTTTTGTTCACTGTATGTGACCTCCTAATGCTGCAAATTCCACAAACGAGCATTTTTAAATGTTATCCCCTGAGGAAGAAGTATTATGGACTTTGAAACGCGTTGGAAATTAAAAGGTTAGTTAATCTACACGATTTGGATCTGATATTTTGTCTGGCAGCGCACTTTAAGTCCAAGAATTTTATTCCAAAGAGTTTCACTCTCCACTATTGACTGACACTCCAGGTCCTTTTAGTGCGCTGGATCACTTAGCTTTAGTCACTAAGGAGCTGTTACCTCTGCGTCCCTATGCAATATTTGTTCTCATAGGTAAACACATTTATGGAATGGAACTACTGGAACAACCTTTTTTTAATGGGCCCCAGGGTGGAGAGAGAAAAAAATTTAAAAACCCAAGCTCCCTCTTTAGCACCACTTTTGTCCTAAGCAATTTGACATCATTTCTTGGTATAAACCATCAGGGTGTCACATGAGCGCTGTAGCCAATCATCGGCTGCTGATCAGCTGCCTGCAGTGTACCATATGCAATCTTTCTGAAGAAGGTCCTTTTGACCGAAACGTCACTAGTTTTCGATTGCTTTGTTGATAAATGTGATTTTATTTTTCTGCAACTCTTGAGTGCCAGATTCTTCACTAATCGGCTGCAGCATTCACTTATTGTACGAGACGGAAGAAAGTGTTTTTACCATAAGAATGGCAGGGGGGACTCAACAGAGTTTGGAGGAATAGGCATAGTTTGGGAGGTCTCTTTTTTTTATTTTTCACCTCCTTGGGTGTATTAAGAAGGGGAAGTCAAATAGTGGGCGGCCTCTTTAGGTTGTGAGCTCCAACTCTGTGAAACGTTTCGCTAAACCATGAAGTCCTATTTTGAATAGTTGAGAATCGAGAGGTGGACCCCGCGTTTAAGGCTCTTTCCATACACTTCTGAGTTCCAAAAATGTTAAGCATGCTTGCTCTATTCTCATAAATTTCATAGAAGTGAAGATGGAGAGCTGTAGCTGTGTGGCCACCTCTATTCCTGATGGCGTGAGAAATATCCTGTTCCATTATACTTTGTGAAGTTGATGAAAGGGGGTATCGTAGGTGACAACACTGTGACTAAATACCATGATTCTGCCTACTCCGCTGAGTATTATTTTCTATCTCTTGTTGCGCGGGTGGCAATTAGGACTTTTGCTATAGGGCCTCATGATTTCTACGTACACCCCTGCCTCACAAATACATTTCCAGTAAAGATACCAGACTACAATAAATACTGTGTGTATATGTATAACATCACTTTTTTCTTTGTCTACTAGAAAACGAGCCATTGGTTTTGGATGAAACCCAGGTTATTGGATCATGGGGAACCAGCTAGCTGGAATAGCTCCATCTCAGATCCTGTCGGTGGACAGTTATTTCTCGGATATTCATGATTTTGAGTATGACAAGAGCCTGGGAAGTACACGGTTCTTTAAAGTTGCCAGAGCTAAGCATAGAGAAGGTTTGGTTGTGGTCAAGGTGTTTGCAATACAGGACCCATCCCTGCCATTAACCAACTACAGGCAGGAACTGGAGGAATTAAAAATCCGTCTTTGCTCTTCCCAGAACTGTCTCCCTTTTCAGAAGTTCACTCTGAATGAGAAGGCCGCTCTGCTCTTCAGACAATATGTCCGGGACAACCTGTATGATCGGATCAGCACTCGTCCGTTCCTCAACAACATTGAGAAGAGGTGGATTGCGTTTCAGATCTTGACTGCTGTGGATCAGGCCCACACGTCTGGAGTGTGTCACGGTGATATCAAGACAGAAAATGTTATGGTGACAAGTTGGAACTGGGTACTTCTGACAGACTTTGCCAGTTTCAAGCCAACCTATCTGCCAGAAGACAACCCAGCAGATTTCAACTATTTCTTTGATACCTCCCGGAGACGAACTTGTTATATAGCTCCAGAAAGATTTGTGGATGGTAGCACGTTTTCTACCGAGTTGGAGTCTATCAAGGATCCAACTACACCTCTGGTGGATCTGACTAATAACAATCAACGTACGCGAGGGGATCTTAAGCGGGCAATGGATATCTTTTCTGCAGGTAACACTACAAATTACTTGTCATCTGACAACTGAGGGGTGGCTGCTGAGAACTCCACTAATTGCTAGCTTTAAAGGAAATATCTCTAGAGGGTTTTGCCACCTAATCTGACGGCAACATAGTGTAGAGAAAGAGACCCTGATTCTAGCGATGCCACTTACTGGGCTGCTTGTTGTGTTATTTTTATTTTTAATCACTGTTTTATCAACGAGAGATTATCACTAGAGCACTAGTAAACCTTCTGCCATGTAGTCCTCCATATTCATTATCTCTGTATAATCCAGCCCGCCCCCACTGATTGACAGCTCTTTCTATATACAGTATAAACAAAAAGCTGAAAAGCAGTGGTGTCTGCAGGGTTATACCGATCAGTATTCGGAGAACAGCTGGAGCAGATAATATAGTGACTGCTAGCAGCCCAGTAAGTGACACATGACTGGAATCGGGGCTCTGACACTTCATCATGTTGTTCTCTGATATGGTAGTAAAAAACTGCTGACTGATCCCCTTTAAGAGACTAATGACTCAACACTGCCTCTTCATTTAATATAGATGTGTCCATACACTACACTCCCTGACAGAAGTTATGTCGCTTATCCATGTTATGTAAATAAAAGCTTGTAACCTGACGTTAAATCATCCGTTGGTTGTATAAATTATTCTTTTGGAAGCTGAAACCCTCTGAAATGTGGTTTAGGTTAAGAAAATAAATTGTCATCAATGCAGAAATATTGATCATTTAATGGACACAGAATGGTCAGATTTTGGCAAGACAAAAGTTTTGTCTCCTGGTCATATAATGCACCCAATCCTAGTTTACATCCTCACCTGTGCTCAGTAAATGATTGGTTAATTAGTGGGTGTGTATAAAAAGAAACCCAGCACCCCAGCAAAACTTGAACACTCACCTGGTGACAGGTCCTCTATACCCTGTCGTAGAAGACTGTTTTTGTTTCACCTTCCTTTCTCCCTGCAGGTTGCGTTATAGCAGAGCTATTCACAGAAGGGGTGCCATTATTTGACCTGTCCCAGCTTCTAGCTTATAAAAAAGGACAGTTCTCTCCAGATCAAGTTCTCAGCAAAATTGAAGACTGCTCTATCAGACTGCTTGTAAGTACTGAAAATATGGCCTCACTCATTCTGGAGGGATTGTCTTCTAGTACATAGCTGTGTAAATTTACATTTTTCCAATGCAGTTTCTGGTGGATGAAATCACCCCTTTTTATTCTGAGAATATGTGCAGGAAGAAACACTAACTTGAAACATTGTACTTTGAGATCGTCTAGTGACTAAAGGGCCCGTCACACTAGGCGATATCGCTATAATGTCACCGATTTTGTGACGCAGCAGTGATATTGCTAGCGGTATCGCTATGTGTGATACTTACCTCCGACTGGCTCCCCCGCTGGTTATCGCTGATCGTGCGAGAACGTCCTGGGCTGTTTCTTGTCAGCGACTTCCTGCTGGGCTTCCTGCTGTGGCGACGAGTGACGCGTGGACGCGGGCGGGAGGACGTCTTCATCGCCGCGTCTGACAGGTAAGTAACGACCGCCGATCGCTGCTATGTCACTGGCGAGATCTGCCTGTTTGGCAGCTCACTAGCGACCACTTAGCGATGCACCAGCGGTCCTGACCGGGTCATGTCATTGTCGGGATCGCTGGTGCATCGCTAAGTGTGACGGTACCCTAAAGGGGGTTTTACACTAAGCAATATCGCTAGCAATATCGCTAAAACGTCACTGGTTTTGTGACGTTATAGCGATATTGCTAGCGATATCGCTATGTGTGATACTTACCAGCGACCGGCTCCCCCGCTGCTCATCGCTGATCGCGCGAGAATGTCCGGCTCCATTTCTCGTCGGGCGCTTCCTGCTGAGACTTCCTGCTGTGACGTCCAGCGACGCGTGGAGGCGGGCGGGAGGACGCAGGATCTCTGTGTGTGAAAGGTGAGTATCGTGCGCTGCGTCGCTGCTGCATCGCTGTGAGATCTTTCTGTATGACAGCTCACTAGCGATCATTTAGCGATGCACCAGCGATCCTGACCGGGTCGGATCGCTGGTTGGATCGCTGGTGCATCGCTAAATGTAAAAGGGCCTTAAGGCACACGATATCCTATCCCATTTATTAGTATCTGTGATCAACATACAGTCTGCCTACCTGCTCGTTTACCTCTACCAAAACAAAACCTTGTTCCAGACATGTGCTGTTGTGTAAAAACCAGAAGTTGGCAAGAATCTTCAGAAATTTTCTTTTTTTTTTTTTTTTTTTTTTTCTTTACCATAGCCAATTAGGATATTCTATTGTAATGCTCAGTCATTACATAGAGAAACCTTTAGATGGATAGGTTATTGCTGCATTGTTTACCATAGCCAATTAGGATATTCTATTGTAATGCTCAGTCTTTACATAGAGAAACCTTTAGATGGATAGGATATTGCTGCATTGTCCCTTCATGTTAGTGGGTTGCATCTATAGTAAGTAGACTGTCACGGGTTTATTGTGACAGAGGAGCCAGAAGACTGCAGTGTCTAATTTCTCCTACTGCACTGATTAGAAGCACTTCACCTTCATATTAAACAGTTTAAATTTCTTTGGGCAGTGCAGGGGTTAATCTGCTCAATTGAGAGCTCCTGGAGCTTAAGGCCCTCAGCTGTGCACTGTTAGCCACTCCCATCTCCTGTGTAATCTGGTCCCTGGCTAGCACTTATTGCCAGAGTTAGCTTATGCTGAATGGCTGGTGGTTGTTGTTGGTTATTATTAGAGAAGGCGTTTGAATTTCTGTGACTGTTGCTAGGTTTTGAGTGTGATTCCCTTTCCTCTACTCCCTGGTGGATCTCTCTGTTGTGTGAGTATATTTGTATGTTTGGTATTTTTCGTTATCTTGGTTTGTATTTTGTTGTTGTTCTGGCTGGTGTAATACGGTATACTACTCCCCTCTTCCCTGGGTGGGGGAAGGGTACAGAGTGAGGGCGGATTCAGGAGCTAAGGCAAGGTACGTGGCTCCAGCACCTTCACCATCAGAAGTAACCTGGGGAACCAAGCGAGCTAGGGCATCCCTAGCGTTAGGGGCAGGCAAGGAACCACATTGCCAAATATCAGACCATATAATAATATCTGTTTCAGAGAGGCAGGCCATGAAGGAGAACATTGTGGAAAGTTTGGCAAAGGGTCATATCGGACCATCCTCATACCCCACCCCCATTGCTGCAGTGTTTTTCTTTTTTAGTCTGGGGATTACACTCTTGCCTAGATTTACGTGAACTCAATCAGATCGCGTCCGGGATCTGTGTCTGCTCCCTCTCATCCCGCACCTCTTTAGTCAGATTGAAAAATCAAAATGGTTTCTTGGTGGGCATACAATCTCATTCGCATTAAAGAGGGAATAGTGGAAAAGAGCTTTCAATACGCCTGAGGGACACTGTGAGAACCTTGTGATGCCATTTGGGTTAACTAATGCTCCGGCCGTCTTTCAAATGTCGCAACTCTGTTTTCACGTGTCCTGGGACCAGGAGATCCTTTCCTGTCCATAATGTTGTCTCAGGAAACACATAGCCACTGTGAACAGACTCTGACCCCATATTTTTTTGCTGAAGTGTGCATAGGTCATTGTGAAAGGAGCGCCATCTGTGGTAACACCCATTGTGTTTTGTGGCTCCTGTGCTGTTACCTGTCATTGTAACCCTGATAAGGAGTCCTGCTGAAAAGCTCAGGAAGTACAAGTCTTAAGGCCCCGTTACACATAACGATGTCCCAGCGATCCCACCAATGATCCGACATGATGGGATCGCTGGGACATCGTTAGGCTGATCGCTGGTGAGCTGTCACATAGACCGCCCCAGCGATCAGGACCATCGACGCTGGTTTCCAAGGTAAACATCGGGTATCAAAGAGCCGCCCGACGACTGGATACCCGATGTTTACATTAGAAACCAGCATCCAGCGTCGCTGGTCCTGATCGCTGGTCTCTCGCTGCCACGCGCAGCGATGCGTGCTGGGCAGCGGGAGACCAGTGATCGAAAAACGGTCCAGGCTGATGCTGCACGATCAGCGCTAACTGACAGGGGTCGGTCGCTGATCCCTGTCACACACAGCGATCGCGCTTGTGATTTCATAGACTCCTTGTTTAATCTGCCTCTGGCGCAGTATAGATTCTGTGAATTGCTTCACATGTACAGTATATAAAGCTGATCTGAGCCCAAGCAGCTCTTATGTTTGCGTCCCCTGAGCACTGACACATCTGACAATCACAAGACCAGGAATATTCCTAATGATTTTTTTCTACAGTCTCAGGACTGGCATAAGGGCAGAATTTGCCTGAAACCATGTAAATCTGAGCCCGACTGTGTCCATTGGTGGCTTTTGGGTTCTGAACTTGCTATAGCATGTACAGTACTAACACACAATTTTCCTTTTCTTTCTTTGAAAGGTGACGCAGATGATTCGCCGTGAGCCTGAGAAGCGTCTGGCAGCGGAAGAATACCTAAAGCATCAGAGGGGCAATGCGTTCCCTGAAATATTTTACACCTTTTTGCAGCCGTACATGGCCCAGTTTGCTAAAGAGACCTTCAATTCTGCAGATGAACGCATCTTGGTCATCCGTAAGGATTTAGAAAACATCATCAAAAATCTATGCGGAGATGATGAGAGTGAGAAGGCAGAAGGGGGTGAGACCAAGGAGAACGGCTTACTCATCTTAGTCTCTGTGATCACTTCCTGCTTGCAGACATTGAAATATTGTGATTCGAAGCTGGCAGCCTTGGAGCTGATCCTCCATCTTGCGCCACGGTTAAGTGTGGAAATTTTACTTGACCGCATCACACCGTATTTACTGCACCTTAGTAATGACTCTGTTCCCAGAGTGAAGGCAGAAGCCGTGAGGACGCTGACTAAAGTGCTAGCCTTGGTCAAGGAGGTCCCTAGGAATGATGTCAACATTTATCCAGAATATATCTTGCCTGGCATAGCGCACCTGGCTCAGGATGAGGCAACCATTGTTAGACTAGCGTATGCAGGTGAGCTAAGGGTTTATCAGCTGTACAGAGGTCCTCCGCGTCCCAAAAATAATGGCTTTATTGCGTGTGGGTTTTAAATTAATTCTGATTGTAAACAGCAACTGAACAATGACACTGCATCCCTTCTTTTTTTTTTTTTTTTGATCAACATCACTGTAATATGGCTGGTTTGCAAAGTGAGGTGTAGTTTTGAATGATGCCATTCTCTTTAATCATATTATGTAGTTGAAAATGGGGGACAAAAATCCACATTTGGGAAAGTGCGTTGGCATTGTATTTTTGGGGATTTTTTTTTTCTTTTTTTCCCATTTTACTGCGTTCGTTGTGTGGTATGAATGACAACAATGTATAAGGCTGTGTGCACACGTTGAGGATTCTGCTGCGTTTCCGCAGCGGTTTTGGCCCTGCGGAAACGCAGCAGTTCCGCTGACCATGTACAGTACAATGAAACCCTATGGGGTTTCAAAAACGCTGTGCTGACGGTGCGGATTTTTCCACGCGATTTTGCTGCGGTTTACAAACCGCAGCATGTCAATTGTTTGTGCGGATTCCATAGCGGTTTCACACCTTTACCATAGTAGGTGTGAAACCGCAGGGCAAAACCGCAGGTCACTTTACCTGCATTTCCGCGCGGAAAAATCCGCAGCGGAATCCGCAACGTGTGCACATAGCCTAATTCTCCAGGTCAGTATGATTATTGCTACCATACTTTTAAATATTTTTTTTTTTTTTAATAGTATTTTAAAAAAGTTAACTTTTATTATATATAGTTTGTCACCACTCATGAGACCTTAAACAATTTAACAGATGTATGTATACACACTTAGTATATATGTGCGCTCATTATAAATCAAATTCGCTCAGCAGCCTCTGGAGCGGTTATGTCATTAACATGATTTACGATGAGCTCAGAGGGATGGAGACGCTGCAGAAACACTTGCTCTTGTCATAAAACAGGGAAATGTGTTACCTTACAACATGGCAGAGGTGGATTCTATAAATAATTGTACAGACCGGCGACTTTTCAAGGCGCTAAATGACCCTTCTTCTGGGGGAAGGGATTGGCTGTTATGACAGATTGTGGTGATAGTTAAACTGCTACAAATTGGCGCCATCTCTGATCGCTGCTGTTATCATGTTGCTGGTATGTATAACAGCAAACTGTTCACAGTTTTTTTTTTTTTTTAAGCCAAAATGAATTCGCTAGCTCACACATGTGTATCCATAGTAAAGATAACGATCATAGTTTTTTTTCTCAATATATGCAATATTTTATTTAATCTTCAGGATAAAATCCATCATAAATGATCAGTGTGATTGACGCGTTTTGACCAGTTGCCTATCTAATTCGGAACGTGATAAACAAACAAATTACTTGTTACAACTAAGGGCCCCGTCACACATAGCTACTCGCCAGCGATCCCGACAATGATAGCAACGTGTCAGGATCGCTGGTGAGTCGCTACATGATCGCTGGTAAGCTGTCACACAGACAGCTTCACCAGCGATCAGCACAGCGACGCCGAGCACGCGGCGTCGCTGTGTACTTTAGCTACCAGCGCGCTGATGCAGGGAGCTGGTAACTAGGGCACACATCGGGTTTCTAAGGGGCGTGCGTTACTTAGAAACCCAATGTGTACCTTGGTTACCAGCTCCCTGCATCAGCGTGCTAGTAAATAAGGTGCACAGCGCGCCCCCTTAGAAACTCGATGTGTACCTTAAGTTACCGGCACCTGATCGCTGGTCTCCCGCCTGTCACAGCGATTCGTGCTGACCAGCGGGAGACCAGCGACCCCAAAAATGTCCAGGACTTTCCATCAACGATCCGCGATACCGTCAGGGGGGGCCGGTCGCTGATCGCTGTCACACACAGCGATCTCGCTGGTGAGATCGCTGTTGCGTCACAAAACTAGTGACTCTGCAGCGATGGGGCCTTAAGAGCAGCAACTGATCAAAACGCATCATTAATAACACTGCTGGTATTTGATGATTTTTTTTTATTTATCATGAAGATTAAAAAAACAATTTTCTATATTTTACAAGTTATGACCAGCATCTTTATTGGATGTACTACAGCCCTGTATTAAACTTGCTATGATGTCATTGACTAAGAAGGGTTTAACGGGAACCTGTCACCAGGATTAACTGTTAACCTGCAGATAAGGGGTTAATCTTCAAGTTAAGTAGTGTTATGCTGCCTGCATATAGCCGAATGCAGCGGGGAGAAAATGATCTTTATCCTCCCCGCCAGCATTCGGTTTTCAGTCATAGGGGCAGAGGTGGCACCGGTTCAGTCACGGTCTGATTTTACAGAGCAGCGTCTGTAACTGCGCCCCCAGCCCTGACTGACACTGGCTCAACATTGTTGGTTCAGAGCGGTGACTGAATCTGTGCCAAACAACCCCCCCCCCCCCCCCCCCCTGCCGCCTCCATGACTGAATACCGAATGCTGTCGGGGAGAATAAAAGATTTTTCTCACCGCAGCGTGCAGGCCCTGGGCAACATAATAATGCAGCATCATAGCTGCAGGTTAACGTCGTTATTCCTGGTGACAGGTTCCCTTTAAAGTGTAATCGTCAGTACGAAAAATAATTTGTTGCTTTGTAGTGATATGTCTTAGTGCTTTGCACCCCCCACCGAGCATGGAAGCGAAGGTGCAGAAACATTCAGCTGTGCTCCTTTGGCTATGATCTGCTCTGCTTGGGTTGTTGGTGGATGGATTTCAAGAATATATAGCTGTTTACCAGAAATTCAGCCTCTGTGAAGACCAGAGCAACATCATGTGCAGCGCACAGTCCCACACTTGTGACCCTTCATTTAACTAATTTGTTCCCTTTTTTAATTTCTGTTAATAGAGAACATAGCAATGTTGGCTGAGACAGCATTGAGGTTTCTAGAGCTGGTGCAGCTGAAAAACCTGAGCATGGAAAACGATCCGGGCAGTGAAGAGCTGGATGAAGTCTCGCATCCCAGTGAAAACTATGACACCGGTATGTCTCACTTGGAACTACTCTTGTAAAATGTCTTCATGAGGACATACTGTATGTATGGTTCATATGAAAGTGCCCTACTCCTTATTAGTTGGCTGTATCCAGTGCTTAAAAAGGCTGTGCAACCATCAATTGAATGGTCAGCCATGTGTGTCAGAGAGAGATAGATAAAATATATATATATATATATATATATATATATATATATATATATATCTCACAAAAAGTAAACAGACAATGCGGGTGGTGCAAGCCTTCCAGGCATATACCAAACTTCAAAAATAGTCCTCAAGATGAAAGCTATCTATTAGCCCATCTGGCTAGTTGCCCATACAGCGACGTTTCGGTCCTGGGAGTTGTGGACCTTTCTCAAGCCTTTTAAGTGGTAGTGAGTTTATTCAGCCCACATATCAAGGCAACGTTTCAGCTCAACTGAGCCTTTCTCAAGCAGTGGGTGTTACAAAAAAGTGTCTATTTATAGACCATATAACAATCTCTTAATAGTGCCAAATTCATTTTACATTACAAAAATACATTTAAGTGCATACAGTTTCTTTCACATGTGCAAATAGTGCCAAAAGTGCTTTGTGCTAACTATGGAGTGCTGCCTTTATTTGGAATGGGGAAAAAAAAAATATAATAAATTTTTTTTTTTTTTTTTTCCCTCTAATTATATTATATTTTGATCGGGCGATTCTGAACGCGGTGATACCAAATGTGTGTGTTTTTGTTTGATTTTCTTTTTATTGTTTTATTTTGAATGGGACGAAAGGGGGTAATTTGAACATATATTTATATATTATGTAATTTTTTTTTTTTTTTTTTTTTTTTTTTTTGTTCAACACTTTATTTTAATTTTTTACTTTTGGTATGATTCAATAGTCTCCATGGGAGACTAGAACATGCCACAACCCAGTCAGCTCTGCTACATAGAGGCGATGATCGGATCACCTCTATATAGCAGATTTACGCAGTTGCTATGAGCACCGACCACTGGTTGGCGCTCACAGCAAGCCTTCACTGACAACCATACAGGTCTCCAGGAGACCTCCTATTGTCAGGCCAACACACCGGTGACCTGCGATCACGTGAAGGGGGTCGCCGATGGGCGGATTTTCGTCCCGATGGCCGGAAGCACTTGTTCAATGGCGCTGTCAGCGTTTGACAACAGTATTTAATGGGTTAATAGCCGTGGGTGGATCACGATTCCACCTGCGGCTATTCCGGGCACATGGCAGCTGTTCAAAACAGCTGACATATCCTGGGAAGTATGTGGGCTCAGCGCCGGAGCCCACTTCAAAGGGAGGAAGTCCGACATCGGCGTACTGTTAAGCCCGATGTTGGCAAGGGGTTAAGAGTGAAGAATGTGCTTTATATACAGGTCAGACTTATGATTGAGGATCTGCTGGTGATGACACTACATATTGATCATTGTGTAAGAACCTATAAAACTTGGTGGAGGATATTGGTTCACACTTTTTTTTTTTTTTTTTTTTTTTTCTTTCTTTATAATGTAGAATTGCAGGCTTTACATGAGATGGTTCAGCAAAAGGTGGTGACATTGCTAAGTGACCCAGAAAATATAGTGAAGCAGACCTTAATGGAAAATGGAATAACACGGCTGTGTGTCTTCTTTGGTCGGCAAAAGGCGAATGATGTTCTTCTCTCTCATATGATTACCTTCCTCAATGATAAGAATGACTGGCATCTCCGAGGAGCTTTTTTTGACAGTATTGTCGGTAGGTGCTGTTGCTTTTTCATTACTATGTAATAGAAGAATGGAAGGTAGGAATTAATTAAAAATGTAATTTCACTTTTAGAAATTTACTTGATGACCAAATAAACTGCTGTGGTTTTCTTGAATGTGTCTCATGCTCTTTAAGGGCCTGCTGTATACATGTGTTTCAGTTTTGCCCTTGGGGCAGAAATGCAGTGGATTTTCCACTGTGGGATTGCATGCCAAGAAATTCATTGCCAATTGCACGTTTCGCATTACAAAACATAAAATGTGTGGCAGTGCCACAGTGAAATGTCACATGGGAAAGTAATATTAAAGGGGTTGTCCAGTCTCAGAAGAAAAGTCTGCAATCACTCTAACTGCAGACTTCTGATTCGTGACATTGTGTGATACACACGGTCATGATTCCCTTGTATTCTCCGTTCAGGTAGTGGGTGCGGGTGTGCAGTTGAAATGCACGTGGTCCCATGCCTACTAGACTCAATCTGCTTCTCTCAATGGTCGAAAAGTACATGAGTCTAGTTGGTACATGACAGCAAGTATGAAAAAAGCTTGTGATTGCTGCAGACCTTCCTTATGAGACTGGATCCCGCCACTTTGATACTCGATTAGGCCAGTATATGGTGACCTCCCTGCTCAGCGGGTCCTTTTCTTACAGGGGTTGCTGCATATGTGGGGTGGCAAAGTTCCTCAATCCTAAAACCACTTCTCCAGCAAGGACTGAGTGATGTGGAAGAGTTTGTGATATTTAAGGCTCTTAATACCCTCACGTGTATGTGCCAGCTGGGACTTCTTCAAAAACCACATATCTATGAATTCTCTTGCGACATTGGTATGTATAATATGTCTGTTATACTGGAAGCTAGTATAATTTTCTATAATTTTATTATTTATATAAAATCTAATTTCTCTTACGCCTCATTGGGGGACACAGGACCATGGGTGTTATGCTGCTTGCCACTAGGAGAATACTAAGTGAACACAGAGAAAATTAACTCCTCCTCTGCAGTATACACCCTCTCGCTGGCTGAGATTTTCCCAGTTCTTTCAGTTTTTGGAATATTTTTCTGTAAATTTTTATTTTTTAATTAACGGAGCGAGGGGATTCCTTTCAAGGGTCCGTTCTCTCTGAACCTACAGGTGAGAACGCAGAGTATACCTTCCAGTACCCTCTCCTGCAACGACTGGGGCATATCTGATTCTTTGGGGCGACTGTTCCTTTACGGTTCCGATCTCCCCACACTGACAAAGAAGGCGCGCGCACAGAGCGTCTCTCACACGGCAGAGCCCCCACCTGATGGCCAGTTTCAGTCCCATGGCCACTTCATCCCCCCTGTCTGTAGGGAGGATGGATCGAGGTATATACCTTCAAGAACTCCGTGAGGATGAGATCTGGCAGCTGGGCCACGGATAGCGCGTCCCTGCATGAGCACCTGCAATGGAGGTACGGGGTCGGGTCCTGGTCCCTGGGAGAAGTGCTGACCTAGTGCCAGCAGCGGTAGATCGGTGCCCCGTCGCCGTCCCCCGGGTTTTGCTTTCAGTCAGCGCTTAGCGCCGGCAGTCCCAGAAATTTAGTCCCCGGCTTTTCAGCCGGACTAGGCCGCAATTTACATGGTGCCGCCCACGTCCCTGGCGCTTCTCGCTCCGAACAAGAAGCGCCCTGTTAGTCTCGGGTGCCATATCCCTTTTTTTTTTTTTTTTTTTTCTTTCTCACCAGCCTGCTCTGTGACGGCTTCGGGGGGAGAGCGCACTGACTGACAGCACCAAGCGACGTTGCAGGGCCACCGACCGCTCTCCTGGGGACACAGCATCAGTACTTTGGGTAAGCTGCATATGCCTCAGGAAGAAGCTTAACCCCTTCTCTGCATTCTTACAATATCTGCAGCCCAGGCTCTGCCTGTAACCCTTTTGAGGTCACTATGTCTCAATCTAAGGAAGCTAAAAAGGCTACCAAGAAGCACACTGCATTTTTTACGTCTTGTGCCACTTGCAAGACTGCCTTACCCAGTGCCCATACTACTCCATTATGCACGGATTGCGACCCGGCCTGTGCTTCATCGCCATCCGCCGTCGCTGCCATTGTACCATCTGAGTTTAGACCCCCTGAGTGGGCTGCGTCCCTGTCACGGTCCACGGAGTCCCTGACCAACATAGACTCCTTCCGGAACTCCTCTTTTAAGTCAGAACGTCTCTCTGCCACCAGCGGAAGACTCTGGCGACGGCCGGGAACCGTCCATCTGCAGGGGCCATAATCGGTCAGGGGACGGTCAGGTTTCTAGAAAGCGGACCCATGACACGTCGCCCAATCACGCTCGCGCTTTGGCATCTGCGAGTTCTGTCTCTCGTTCTCCCTCTCCTAACATTCGCAGCGAACATGACTCTGAATACGAGTCTGACACGTCATTACCTCAGGACCCCCCGAATGACCAAGAATCACTTGATTCTCTTATAGAGTCAGTCAATAGGATTCTAAGGTTGGATGAGGAAAATATTTCTGCTCCGGAACACGTTGTGTTCTTTAAGAAGACTAAACGTGTGCGCAGGGTATTTGCCAGCCATCCTAAGTTTAAGGGCATTGTCCAGAGACATTGGGACCGGCCACATAAACGGTTCTCAGGTCAAAAGCCTATTGAGGCTAAATACCCGTTTGCTCCAGATCTAATGAAGGATTGGTTACAATCCCCTCCTGTAGATCCTCCTATAATCACGTCTTGCTTCCAAAACGCTTCTATCCGTTTCTGACGGTTCTTCAGTCAAAAACCCCTATGACCGTCAAATTGACTACCTTGCTCGCTCATTTTTTTGAGGCTTCAGGAGCTTCACTCTTTCCATCTTTCGCAGTGACTTGGGTGGCTAAGGCTATGGCCGCTTGGGCAGAGGTGCTTGTCACAGCCATTCAGGATAGAAACCTTCCTCCGGAGGCAGCCAGCCTCACCAGTCAGAGAGTTCACGCAGTAGACTTTGTAGTGGACGCTTCTTTAGATGCTGCCAATTGCGCTGCACATCCAGCCGCAAATGCAGTCTCCATTAGAAGGGCCCTATGGCTCCGTGACTGGTGGGCAGATTCTGCTTCCAAAGGATCGTTGACTTCTCTGTCTTATCAAACTGGTCGCCTATTTGGAGAGAAACTGGATCAGCTCATTTCTGACGCTACTGGGGGGGGGGAAGAGCTAATTCCTTCCCCAGCAAAGGCCCGCCCGGCCATTTCGAAATCAACAACCTACTCGTTTTCTGCCTTTTCACAACAATTCCAGTTGGTCCTCCACAACCTTCTCTTCTGGATCAGGTCGGACCCTGCGTGGAGACAGATTCTCAGGTCTCATACAGACGTAACCGCGCCTGGAAACCCAGGCCATGGGCATCTGGTACTAGGGCAGCCAGATCCCATAGACCCTCTACACAATGACTCGTTCCGGTAGTAATAATAATAATAATCTTTATGTAGCGGCAACATATTCCGCAGCGCTTTACAACGGTATCTGGCGGACGCCGACAAAGTAGGCCGTCTTCTGCTTTCGTTCAGTCAGGTCTGGCTCGCGGTCATCCACGACGAGTGGGTCAGAAAGCTGGTGTCCTCTGAATACAAAATATTCCCCCTTTCCCCCAAAACAAAGACAACTGCTTTCCTTCAGGCCGTACATGTGTTGCAAAGGGACGAAGTCATTCCGGTCCCTCAAGACGAAAGGTTCAAGAGTCTACTCAAACCTTTTTGTGGTTCCGAAGGACGGAACGATGCAGCCCATACTGGACCTCAAGCTGTTAAATCAGTTTGTCAGGGTACAGCAATTCAGGATGGAATCTCTCCATTCAGTTGTCGCCTCAATGGAAAGAGGAGAGTTCCTAGCATCAGTCAATATCAAGGATGCTTACCTTCACATCCCAATTTTTCCATCCCACCAACAGTTCCTGCGCTTTGCAATTCGCGACGAACACTTCCAGTTCATTGCCTTGCCTTTTGGACTCACCACCGCCCCCAGAGTCTTTACCAAGGTCGTGGCGGCTGTCATGGCCATTCTTCACGTTCAGGGAGTGGTGGTTCTTCCGTATCTGGAAGACCTACTGATCAAGGGCTCGTTCCTTCCAGCCTGCGAAGAATCCGTAGGTATCACATTAAATACACTCTCGCCTGGGTTGGAAGATAAACTTCGAAAAGTCTTCTCCAACACCGGCTCAGCAGATTTCCTTCTTGGGAATGATCCTGGACACCTCCCGCGGGTTGGTCATTCTCCTTCCAGAAAAGGCCCGAGCCTTACAACAGGGAGCACAGAGTCTTTCCCGACCAGTTCCTCACTCCATACGTTTCAGCATGGGGATTCTCGGAAAGATGGTAGCAGCGATAGAAGTGGTCCCATTCGCACTGTTCCATCTCCGCCCTTTGCAACATGTGCTGCTATCGGCTTGGGACAAGAACCCGTTCTCCCTAGACTGTCTGTTCCTTCTCTCCCTGTGGGTCAGACAGACCCTCAGGTGGTGGACTCTGAAATACTCCCTGAATCAAGGAAAGTCCGTTCTCCCAGTACGATGGCTGGTGGTGACCACCGACGCCAGTCTTCTTGGTTGGGGTGCGGTTTTCCACCACCACATGACTCAGGGTCGTTGGTCCATTCGAGAGTCACGCTTTCCCATCAACATCTTGGAGATACGAGCGATCAGGCTAGCCCTGCTGAGTTTCCAGCAGGTCGCCCCATCAGGATCCAGTCCAACAACGCCATGGCTGTGGCATATGTCAACCGTCAAGGGGGTACCCGAAGCAGGATGGCCATGATCGAAGTGAGTCACATCCTCCGTTGGGCCGAAATCAACCATTCGCCAATCTCGGCGATCCACATTCTGGGGGTAGACTATTGGGCGGCGGATTTTCTCAGTCGCTAGGGCCTCGCCTCAGAGTGTTTTCTTCATCTGGAAGTCTTTCAGCAGATTTGATGTCGCTGGGGGACTCCGGATGTGGATCTCATTGCCTCAAGACTAAACATCAAAGTTCCCAGTTCATTGCCCGATCGCACGATCCATGCGCGATCGGAGCGGACACCCTAGTTCTGCTGTGGCACCGGTATCGACTCCTGCACATCTTTCCCTCCTCTTCCCTTGCTTCCAAGGGTCATCAAGAAAATCAGAGCAGAGGGGGTACCAGTGATCTTAGTCGCGCCGGATTGGCTGCGCCGTGCATGGTATGCAGAACTAGTCCAGCTTGTCGCCGATGTTCCCTGGCGATTTCCAGATTGCATGGATCTTCTCTCACAGGGCCCGATTTACCACCAGAACTCCGGGGCCCTGTCTTTGACGGCGTGGCCGTTGAATCCTGGACTTTATCACAAGCCGGTTTCTCTCACGAGGTGATCTCCACCATGATTAGTGCTAGGAAGCCCGTGTCCATGCGCATTTACTGTATCACCGCACCTGGGGAACCTTCTCGTGCAAGGACCATGGACGATCCCCTCTGGTGTTCTCCATTCCTTCCATATTGGAGTTCCTACAATCCGGATTAGAGTCGGGTCTCGCGTTTAGCTCACTCAAAGGACAAATTTCAACTTTGTCAGTTCTACTTCAACGCAAAATTGCCACCAGATTACAGGTGAAGACATTCAGGGAGTTTCCCATGTGGCGCCTCCCTATAAAAGACTGTTGGAATCATGGGATCTTAACTCGGTCCTCGGAGCCTTACAGGAAGCACCTTTCGAACCACTGCAGGACGTATCGCTAACCTTTCTTGGAATGTGTTTTTTTTTTTTTTTTTTTCTAGTGGCAATTGCATCAATCAGACGAGTTTCGGAGTTGGCGGCCCTGTTCTGCCGTCCTCTGTCCCTGAGTTTTCATCAGGACAAGGCAGTTTTGAGGATGTGTCCGTGTTTTCTGCCCAAAGTCGTGTCTTCCTTTCATCTCAATGAGGAGATTGTTTTGCCTTCATTCTGTCCGGCACTAGTCCATCATATCGAGAAGGCCCTCCACACCCTGGATGTGGTTAGGGCTCTTAGACGGTACATCTCACGGACGGCTCCTTTCCGCAAGTCAGATTCCCTGTTCATGCTTCCGAGGGGCATAGGAGGGGTCTAGCCGCCTCAAAGGCCACACTAGCCAAGTGGATTCACTCAGCTATTTAGGAATACTACCGTGTCAGGGGCACACCTGTCCCAGCCGGGATTAAGGCACATTCTACCCGATCAGTGGGCCATTAGGCACAAGGCATCAGCAGAACAGGTCTGCAAGGCTGCGATTTGGTCCAGCTTGCATACTTTTACAAAACATTACCAAATTCATTATTGGGCCTCTGCAGATGCAGCTCATGGCAGGCGCATTCTGCAATCGGCAGTACCACAGCGGTAAGCCAGTGGTACATTGGGTATTAGCAGTTGTGATTGCTCCCCACCCAGGGACTGCTTTAGGACGTCCCATGGTCCTGTCCCCCCCCCTCCCCATGAGGCGTAGGAGAAATGGGGATTTTTGTGTGTACTCACCGTAAAATCCTTTTCTCCGAGCCAATCATTGGGGGACACAGAACCCACCCTGTTAGCCTATTGGCTTGTTGTCTCGTTCTTAGGTTTTGACATGGAACAATAACTATGTTTAATACTCCTACTGCTTTTTCACCGAACTGGGCAAATCTCCACCAGCGAGAGTGTGTATACTGCAGAGGAGGAGTTAATTTTCTCTATGTTCACTTAGTGTCCTCCTAGTGGCAAGCAGCGTAACACCCATGGTCCTGTGTCCTCCAGTGGTTGGCTCGGAGAAAAGGCTTTTACGGTGAGTACACACAAAAATCCCTATTTTACTGTTCTATTTACTACCGAGGTAGTATAGGTGAAGGGAAGGTGGGATTGACCATGACAGTGTATGTACTGATGTGTCAATCAGCGCTGTGCCTCTGCACCTTGCCTGACACGTGACAGTTCACATTACACACTGCGATGACTTGTCCAGCCATCTATCTCAGCCTGTATCTGCACACCTTCTTTTTGACATGTCCAGGAACGTGGCGGGATGCCATGACTATCACAGAAAAGCTGTGAATTATAGCAGGCATGGATCCTGAGTGGTGTGGTGAGTTCAGGCAGGCATAGTACAGGGCAGGGGATGGCCATGCCACTTGATCTCATACTGTATGAATGGAGATGTTGTCAAGGGGCTGACTTGCAGTACAAGCCAGTCAAAGGTGTCCCCCTCCTTTTATTTTTTTTTATTTTTTTTTTTATTTTGTGATGCCCTAGAAGGGAGAGGGAGTGCTAGAGTAAAACCAGCGTCTCAGTGAATAGCAGATACTATGATGAGTAGAAATGGTGCTATGGATGCCAACTTTATTATCCTGTATGTCCAGAAGAAATGCCTTTACCTCCCTCGGAGATCTCTCTCCCCTTGATGAGACCCTCCAGAGTGTCTGGCTCCAACATGCCCACCTTCATCAAGAACAAAGTGCACAATGCCGGTCTTGATGAAACTGGGCTATATGTTCTTGTTGTTCTGATTGTAATGTGCTGTGAGATTGTTTTGTGTTACTTTTTTTTTTTTTTTTTTTCCCCCCCCCAGCACCCTTTCTGTGCCACCCCAACCTGTGGATACGTTATGGAGCTGTGGGGTTTGTTTCTACAGTTGCTCAGCAGTTAAACATTGCTGATGTGTACTGTAGGTTAATGCCATATCTACAACCGTTTATTACTCAACCCGTTATTCAGGTATGTGCCCTGCTTCAAAGGATGTCTGTCTACAGCGGTAGGGGTATTTTATGGGGCATGTCATTAGTCTGTTCACTACAGTAACTTATAATCAGTTTTGATTTGCTTTATTCAACACTGTCACTAGTGGGGCCTTCAGCCATTTAAGCCTGTTTTATCCCACTTTTGCAGCTAGACAAGGAACTAGTCCTTCTGAGTGTGTTAAAGGAGCCTGTAAACAGATCAATATTTGACTATGCTCTGCGGTCAAAGGACATCGCCAGTCTCTTCAGACATTTACATATGCGCCAGAAAAAGAGGAATGGTACGCTTCCGGAGTGCCCCCCAGCTGAGGATCCAGCTGTTGTTCAGCTCTTGAAGAAACTGCTATCGCAGGTATGGAGGTATTTAGGTCTCAAATGTCCACGGACTGATGTCTGATCACAAGGATTTTTTTTATTTTACTGTTGGTGTTGATATAACCACTTTAGACTTTATTGAGGTATTGGAAAAAGGTGTGTGTTAGCCGTGTTCACCTTTTATTTATTTGCTGTAGATTCTTTGAACTCAAAAGCTGTGATGGCCTACTGTGCAGTGCATGGGGTGTGGCTTTAGAAAATTTGTCATATTTTGGGAGAACACCTCTATGGGCTGAGAAGCTTGCTAACCAATTTTTTTAAATCTTGCTCCACCCGTCCAGATAACTTTTCATCTATAGATTTTTTTTTTTTTTTTATATATAACTGGATATTTATTGATTTTCCAATAGAACTTTACGGAATGATAACACATCAAGATACAATGCATGTAATCATTCAATGCAAAATAGTTACATCTATAGATTTTTGATGGGAGCCAATTGTGAAATGAAAATGTACAGATTTCATTGTTAATCCCCTGAATTTGATGCAGTGATGGTCTGCAGCCTAAATTGACATTCTGTGAATTAAAAACTTGCATCACCAATTAACATGGTAAATGCCATCCACAATGCATGTACTGTGAAACTCAGTGGATTTGCCATCTAACGTAACCTTATTTATACTGTATAATATGTATGTGTATATAGAGATGTGTCAACACTTGTTTGTGCTTTCCATCAGATTTCCATTGAGTTTTGGCTATTCCTTCTAGTAAAAAGTAAAAAAACAAACAAAAAAAAAAAAAAACCAGAGAAACCGGAGTCCAACATTGGAAATATGGGGAAAAAAAACCCCCCTATCTATTAACCCGTTAAATGCCACTGTCAAACTCTGACAGTGGCATTTAATGCGCGCTTCCAGCTATCGGGCCAGATCGCCTATCGTTGACCCCCCCCCCCCCCCGTCATGTAATTGCGGGACACCAATAGGTTGCCATGACAACCAGAGAGGACTCCTGGAGATCTCTATGGTTGTCGCTGCCGGCTTGCTGTGAGCGCCACCTGGTGGTCTGCTCTCATAGCAAGTGAGTAACTCCGCTACATGCAGGGCCGATCGGGTTATGTCAGCTTCTAGTATCCCATAAAGACTATTGAAGCATGTCAAAAGTAAATTAAAAAAATAAATAAGTTTAAATCGCCCCATTCAAAATAGTAAAAAAAAACAAACAACAAACCTACACATTTGGTATTGCTGCATTCAGAATCGCCCTCACCTAACCTAAGATCACGAAAAATGGAGATGCTACAGGTATCGGAAAATGGCGTGTGTTTTTTTTATTTTTTTTTTTTATTAACAAACTTTGGAAAAAAAATTTCACCACTTAAATAAAAAAGAACCTAGACATGTTTGGTGTCTATGAACTTGTAATGAGCTGGAGAATCATAATGGCAGGTGAGTTTTAGCATTTAGTGAACATGGTAAAAAAAAAAGTTGTGCAATTGCACTTTTTTTTGCAATTTCACCGCACTTGGATTTTTTTTCCCGTTTTTGAGTACCTGATACAGTAAAACCAATGGTGTCTTTCAAAAGTACAACTCGTTCCGCAAAAAACAAGCCCTCATATGGCCATATTGACGGAAAAATATAAAATTTATGACCCTGGGAAGAAGTGGAGCGAAAAACAAGCACAAAAACGAAAAAGGGCTCCGTCTTGAAGGGGTTAATTATTGGAAGCCATTTAATAGTTTTGATCGGAACCTTATGGTATGTGCAAACTTTAAGCGTTTGCTTTCATGTCTTTTCTGCACAGTTTTTTCAAAAACTGAAGGATTTCCTAATGCCAGTGACGTGAATGAGCTTCCTGTAGTCTCATGCATATGTTACTTGCATTTTCCATGTTAATTTGATGTAGTTTCATATCTGCAGAATGTGAATTTGTTGAGTGTTTTTCACTTCTATTGAATGAAGAGCCAATGCATAAAGCCCTTTGCAAGAAAGGGCGTATTTTAGGCTGGTTTCACATTAGCATTTTTTAGCGCTGCGCTTTGTGAGCGTCCATGCGACATGCGCCCCTATGTTTAACATGGCGGGCGCATGGTCTATCGTGTGCACGTATGCGTTTTCGTGTGCATGCGTTTTTTGTAGTGTGCGCCTAGGCGCGCCCGACGCAATCTGTTGCATTTTTGGGTCTGTCCAACGGCGTCAAAACACATGCGCACGCTAGCGCATGGAATGCACTAAAAAAAACACATTGCAGTCTATGGGAACGCAGGCGTGCACATGGATATGCGCACACCTGCGTTTGAAATCGCATGCGTTTTAAGAATTAACATGGCTACAAACTGGTTAAAACGCATGCGCCCAGACGCATGCAAAACGCATGATGCGTTTTTTTGCATGCGTTTCTATTGCGCTCGAAGCACAGCACTAAAAACCGCTAATGTGTAACTAGCCTAATGCTGTGTTTTTTCCTGCCTACACACCAGTATTTATCAGAAATGTCAGTATCAAATACTGAACATAAACACATACCCTTACACTCCTTTCACTGCTGCAGTGCTGGTTTATTGTCCATGTAAGTAGGTGGAAAGGTGCACCTAAATGTTTGGCCACACCAAGGGTACACTGAGAAGAGAATAGAGCTAAAACTGATCGTGCACACCAGGGCTGTGGAGTCGGTATAAAATGGACCGACTCATATAATATATAATTGAGTGTAGTAATACAATGCAGGATATACTGTAAATGTTTTCATAATTTGGGAAGGATATGAAATGTCCTATAAAGGTCTGTTCTCTTTCTGATCTAAGGATTTCGGCTTTTAGTTGATATGAATCTGTGCTGCACTTTATGTACATGCTCAGTAGTGAGGCAGGGCTGTGGAGATGAATCTGTGCTGCACTTTATGTACATGCTCAGTAGTGAGGCAGTGCTGTGGAGATGAATCTGTGCTGCACTTTATGTACAGGCTCAGTAGTGAGGCAGGGCTGTGGAGATGAATCTGTGCTGCACTTTATGTACAGGCTCAGTAGTGAGGCAGGGCTGTGATGAATCTGTGCTGCACTTTATGTACAGGCTCAGCAGTGAGGCAGTGCTGTGGGGTCGGAGTCAGGGAAATTGAGGAGTCAGAGGGTTTGCTTATCAACTCCTCCACAGCCCTGCTGCACACTTTTTTTATAATAATGCTTAATACTGTAGAAATATAGTATACAATATAAGTGTGAGACTGAAGGAAACAATGGGTGGAGCTGATGGTATAAGCATTGGATTGTGACAGACATGCTCTTAGTACAACCCTTTTGTCAAAGATAATTTGTCTTCTTCATTTAAGGGAATGACAGAAGATGAGGAAGATAAGCTTTTGGCCCTTAAGGATTTTATGTTAAAGTCTAACAAAGCCAAGGCAAATGTAGCCGATCAGAGTCACATTCATGAAAGCTCATTAAAAGGAGTAATTGACTTACAGGCTTTAGGCATATGTGGAAGACAGTCTGATCTCGTGAAAGCAAAGCTGGACACAGAAGATAGGCGGCGTAAGTTTTATGACCGAGTAGCTAAATGTGACCCCCTTCCAACCATCATTTCATATGCCATTACTGATTCTCTTGTGACTTGTGAACATTTATTTTGTGCTTTTTCTTAATGCCATGTACACAGTTCAGTATGCGGCAATGGCTTGCCGCTGCAGTGTTGTGATCACTAAGTAGCTGCTCAAGCTCCTGGTTAGTGTCTCTGGACGCTTTATTTTGCATGTAGCTGGTACTAATATATCACGTTGCCATCCCCAATAAGTACTAAGGACAACATCCCCCTTACCCCCCCCCCATAAAACTATTGCTAGCACAAGCCACATCTTTTAAAACTGAAAACTATATTTCTTTATCGCCTTATTGGGGGACACAGATTACCATGGGGTGTATGCTGCTGCTAGGAGGTTGACACTATGCAAAAACAAGAAAATTGTCTCCTCCCCGGCAGTATACACCCACCGACAGATACCAAGTACCTCAGTTTGTGCTTAGTGTCTGTAGGAGGTGGACCGGGATCTTCTCAGATCCGCAGTTAATAATCCTTTTATTTCCTTAGGTGTTTGTCGAATTTTTTTAATCTTTTCTCGCTTATTTCTTTCAGGTCTTCACATCAGGAAACAGGGTGTAGTTTTCACTCTGATTTCCTATATCAGGCGGCTGAGCGAGCAGTGTGGTGATTTCCCGTACCGCAGGCAGGACCTTTCCCTAACACCAGTCGGTGTTGTGGGCGGATGATGGTGGCTGGTCCTTGCCAAAACAACCCCTCACCCCTCTCCTGGGACAGGGCTGAGAGGAAGACGGCGGTGGTCAGCAGGCTATCCCTCGCTCCCAGCAAGAAAACGCCGTCTTCTACATGTCAGAGAGGAAGAGGCCTTCTCCCAGCGGCCTGACTGTTACGCAGGGCCCCTGCGGTTATCCTCTTCAGGGACGTCAGGTAAGAGTCTGATCGTTCCCTTCAGCCGGCATGTCTCTGAGCATCATTTGAAATTCCCGCCCTCCTCCCTCTCTGCCAGCCGCGCGCCTCATGCTGACAGCCGCGCTCCCCGCCCTGCACAGGCATCAGCGGTCCCCTGGAGCGGTCGCTCCAGCTGAATGGGTCTTTTCATCACTGGGGGGGGGGTTTCCAGAGCGGTGGGGGCGCAGCTCACCTCTATCTATAGGCGCCGCGGCCATTGCAGGCTAGAGATCCAGGCGGGGAGGGGGAGCGGTTTCACTTTCACTTTCTCTCCTGCCTCCCTGCTCAGGACGCGCTTCTCCTTTTCTCTCTGGCGCCCTTTTTTGCGCGCCCATTCCACCCTATTACAGGGCTCTTTTTGCCAAGCTCCGCCTTCCTCAACCACACAGCCATTTTCCTGACTGGAATCTCTCTTCTTCCTTCGCTGCTTGGAGGAAACTTCAGGGTCCTGCTGCTCGTCAGATTCTCGGTAGGTCAGCCCTTTATTGCAAATTAGCTCCCCTCTGCAGTCCCTGATCTTATCTAGTGCGGCCATACGGCGTTTCCCTCCTATGTTCAACCCTTCAACGGCGCTTTCTTTCAAGCCCACCGTTATTCACTACGCCTGTGCACTCTGTAAAAACAAGTGGCCAGCAGGTCAGTCGTCGCCCCTCTGTCCGTCATGCAGTCCCTCCGCCATATCAGCCTCTCAGGAGCACACAGATTCCCGGGATGAGGGTACCTCTTCTCTCCCAGAGTGGGCCGTGGCAATGTCGCAGTCGGTCTCTGATCTGACTAAAGTGTCTCAGTCCCTGGTCCAGGTCCTAGAACGTTTGGCCTCAGCTATCTACAGCCACCTGTGCACCGACTGCCTCGCAAGGTGAGTCGTCTGCACCTGACTGCGACCTTCAGAGGGACAGATCGAGTAAAATTACTAGGAAGCGCGTTCTTTTTGGCTCGTCTTCCAGCTCTCTAGGCCCGACTGCTTCTCCCAGGTGCCCTTCTCCCTCTTCAGGAGACGACACTAGGTCAGATGAGGATCCCCAATCAGGATCTAGCTCAGAAGCAGATGGCATGTCTAAAACTCGGAAGATGGTCGATAGCCTCCTTTCAGCTATCTTTCAAACCTTAGAAATTAAACAAGACAAGCCCCCTTCTCAGGAATGTTCCATTCCATTTAAGTGGGCAAGGCCTCTATCCCAAACTTTCCCAAACCATAAAGAGTTTGATACTACACTGACCAAACACTGGGAGCACTCCGAGCAGAGCTTCTCAGGCCGCAGGTACTTAGATGTCCTGTACTCCTTTGATGCGGATTTACGCGCAAAATAGTCCAAAGCCCCCCAAGTGGATCCTCCTTCTCTTGCATAGCCTCAAAGATGATCCTATCCCTCCCGGATGGGACATCACTTAAGGATCCAACAGACAGACAAATAGAGTCTCTAGCGAAATCAATTTTTGAGGCATCTGGTGCCTCCCTCTGTCTGATTTTCGCACCTGCCTGGGTAGCAAAGGTCATCTCTGCTTGGGCAAAGATTCTTCGCAGCAGCTCCTCAGGACGAGTTGGCGGATCTGGCAGATCAAATTAATCATGCGGGTAAAAACTTTTTGGCCGCCGCACTAGATGCAGCTGGGTGCGTGGCAAGGGCTAACAGCAACATAGTGGCCGTACGCCGAGTCCTTCGCCTAAAGTCATGGAATGCGGACACTACCTCAAAGATCGGCCTTCCGCCTCTAAAGAGCGAGAGCAGAAAAGACCATCTTACAAACCCGCTCCCCGCTGGAGATCTAGAGGTCAATACCCCAGGTCGTCAGGTACACGGTCCGGTCGGTTTGCCTCCAAGTGACGGGTCACCCCCACCTGGAATTTCTTCCAGGGTGGGTGGCAGGCTTTCCTTTTTTCATGGACGCCTGCTGTTTGTTGTCAACGACTCTTGGGTCAGGGAAATCATCACATCCGGATACGAGATCGAGTTTGCGTCTCCGCCAAAGGGACGTTTTGTTTTTTTCCTGTCCCGACCTCCAAGACAGCGGTCTCACATTCCAGGATTCTTTCAAGCCGTCTCCTCTCTTCTTGCCGCCGGAGTGATTGTTCCGGTTCCCGCACACAAACGATTTTCAGGCTTCTATTCAAGTATCTTCGTCGTCCCCAAAAAAAAAAAAAAAAAAAAAAAAAAAAGAAAAAAAAAAAAGGTTTTCGGCCAATCTTGGACCTCAAATTGCTCAATCACCAAGTAAAGATTTTCCACTTCAGAATGGAGTCTCTTCGGTCGGTGATAGACTCAATGGAACACAAGGAATTTTCCTGTTCTGTGGACATACGGGATGCCTACCTTCACATCCCTGTGTGTTTGCAACATCAGAAATACCTTCGTTTTGCGATTCAGGAAGACCACTACCAGTTCACGGCTCTTCCCTTCGGTCTGGCCTCCGCTCCCCGGGTTTTCCCGAAGGTAATGGCGACAGTCATGGCCATCCTCCGCTCCAGGGGGATCCTCATCCCTTATCTGGACGACCTTTTGATCAAGGGATCGTCCTGGCAAGACTGTCTTCAGAGTCTTCAGATAGTCCTAGACACTCTTTGCCGTCTTGGGTGGATAATCAACAAAGGAAAGTCCATTTTGATCCCCACACAGTTCCTGACCTTCTAGCCCATGTGTTTCTTCCGAGGAGAGATTTTTAGCTCTTTCCAAAGGGATCCGACTTCTCAAGCGGCCAACCCCCATTCCCCTTCGGTCCGGCATGAAGGTTCTGAGGAAGATGGTAGCTTCCATGGAAGCGGTGCCCTTTGCACAATTTCATCTTCGTCCCCTCCAGTTGGCTCTTCTTTCGGCCTGGGACAAGACCTCGCTGTCCTTGGACCGTCCCATTCTCCTTCCCCTCAGAGTGAAACAATCCCTGACTTGGTGGGCAAGGCCAGAGTCGGTCCTTTCTTCCGCTTCAATGGCAAGTCATCACACCGATGCCAGCCGTCTAGGGTGGGAAGCGGTGTGCCATCTAAAAACGTCTCAAGGCCGGTGAAACCCACAGGAGGCTCTTCTCCCCATCAATCTTCTGGAGATCAGAGCAATCTTCCTGGCTCTTCTTCACTGGCAGCCTCTCTTCCTCGGCAAGTCGGTCCGCATTCAGTCGGACAACGCCACAGCTGTGGCATACATAAACCACCAGGGGGCCACGCGCAGCAAGTAATGGCGGAAGTAGCCAAGATACTGCGCTGGGCAGAACGTCACGTTCCTGCTATCTCCGCCGTTCACATTCCAGGGGTGGAAAATTGGGCGGCCTACTTTAAGTCCTCAAGGTCTAGCATCAGGCGAATGGGCTCTTCACTCCTCAGTCTTCCATCAGATATGCCAGCGCTGGGACACCCCAGATGTCGATCTCATGGCATCTCGGATGAACCACAAAGTTCCGCAGTTCGTAGCCAGGTCCAGGGACCCTCTAGCCGTCTCTTGCGACGCCCTGATAATTCCGTGGTCCCAGTTCCGACTTCCTTATCTATTTCCGCCTCTTGCCTTGATTGGTCAAAAAGATAAAATCGGAAGGCGTACCAGTGATTCTGGTGGCCCCAGACTGGCCAAGACGCCCTTGGTACGCGGAGCTGGTGAACATGCTCGCGGACGTTCCCTGGAGGCTTCCAGACCGTCCGGATCTTCTCTCGCAAGGTCCCCTTTACCACGAGAATTCTCAGTCTCTGAATTTAACGGCATGGCCATTGAGGCCACGATCCGGAGAGAATCGGGCTTGTCTGACCAGGTGATTCAGACTATATCAAAGCCAGAAAACCGGCCTCTTCCCGCATTTACCATAGGTGCTGGAAGACCTTTTTTCCGTTGGTGCGACGGTTAAAAAAAAAAATAAAAAGTCTTTCCCATGTCCTTTTCCATTCCATCTATTCTGGGGTTCCTCCAGTCTGATTTAGATGCGGGTCTGTCCCTCAGTACCCTCAAGGGCCAGATCTCCGCCCTGTCTGTCTTCTCCCAAAGAGAGCTGGCGGCCTTACCGCAGGTTAAGACTTTTCTCCAAGGGGTCGCCCATGTGGCTCCTCCGCATCATTCGCCGATAGATCCGTGGGATCTCAATCTCGTCCTTGGCGCTCTCCGAAAGGCGCCGTTCGAGCCTATCCAGGACATTCCTTTATCCCTTCTCTCGTGGAAGGTAACTTTCTTGATCGCCATTACATCCATCAGAAGAGTTTCTGAATTGGCGGCCTTGTCATGCCGTTCCCGTACCTGATTCTCCATCAGGATAAGGTCATTCTCAGACTCGTTCCTTCCTTTCTCCCAAAGGTCGTATCCTCTTTCCACATCACTGGGGATATCGTTCTTACATCTTGTTGCCCGGCTACGTCTCACCCTATTGAGAAGTACCTCCACAAACTAGATGTAGTCAGAGCCTTGCGTGCTTATCTCGCCAGGACTGCTTCTTTTCGTCAATCCGATTCCTTGCTAGTCTTCTATGAAGGTCGCCGGAAAGGGTTCCGGCGTCCAAATCCACGATAGCTTGCTGGATTCGTTCTACCATTTTGGAAGCGTACCGACTTCAGGAAAAGCGGCACCCTCCGGAAGTGAGAGCCCTCTCTACCCGGGCTGTGGCAGCTTCGTGGGCTGTGCGTCACCAGGCTTCGGCTTTACAGATTTGCAGGGCCGCGACCTGGTCGTCCTTTCTCACTTTTGCGAGGTTCTACAGGGTTCATACCCAGGCCTCGTCTGATGCAGTTGTTGGTAGGAAGGTTCTGCAGGCGGCGGTGGCTCACCGGCCAACCTAAGCCTTTCTGGTTCTTTCGTTCCTTTTTTGCTGTTCCCGCCCTTGGGACTGCTTTGGAACGTCCCATGGTAATCTGTGTCCCCCAATAAGGCGATAAAGAAAGATGGATTTTTGGTTCTTACCGTAAAATCTTTCTTGGAGCCTTCATTGGGGGACACAGCACCCTCCCTGTTTCAGTTGTACCGTGTTGTGCTTTGAGCTCCTTGTTGGGTTGGTACATATATTTCAAGTTCCGTGGCTTCTCCTACTGCTTTCTCACCAACTGAGGTACTTGGTATCTGTCGGTGGGTGTATACTGCCGGGGAGGAGCCAATTTTCTTGTTTTTGCATAGTGTCAACCTCCTAGCAGCAGCAACATACACCCCATGGTAATCTGTGTTCCCCAATGAAGGCTCCAAGAAAGAGATTTTACGGTAAGAACCAAAAATCCATCTATCCCCTATATAAAAATGCCGGAAAGGACACAGTTTAAAAAATGTGCGTATGTGGTGCTTTATGCTATTAAAGTGGGGGGGACGGCAGGCGCACAAACATAGCATAACAAAAAACCTGTGTATCACAAAAAGACTCAAGTTATTAAAGGGAATCTCACTAAGTTTTTGCAACCTTATCTGACAGCTGTATAATGCATGTGATAACACTGGAATAAGGGTCTCTTTCCCTACTAGGCTGCTTGCTGTCATTTTTCTAAAATCCCTCTTTTCTGCTGCAGATCTATTCTTCGAATTCGGAGCTCTGTATAGCCTGTCCCACACCACTGATTGCACACTGTACACAGAACACTGCCATAGGCAGAAAGCTGCCAATTAGTGGCGTGGGTGGAGCAACACAGTAGGAAGACTACATGGTATGAAACAAGTAGTCCTCTAGTGGTTGTCTCCTGCTGATTAAACAGTGACATGTCACTGGAATCTGAGTCTCCGATTGCATTAGGGCCCCATCACACATAGCGATCTCGCTAGCGAGATTGCTGCTGAGTCACAAGTTTTGTGACGCAACAGAGATCTCACCAGCGAGATCGGTATGTGTGACAGCTGGTATTGCTGATCGCTCTTGGAAAGCCCTGGACATTTCTTTGATCGCTGGTCTCCCGCTGGCCCTCGCGCATTGCTGCAGGAGACCAGCGATCAGCTGGTAACTAAGGTAAACGCAGGGTTTCTAAGCACTGTGCGGATACCCGATGTGTACCTTAGTTACCAGCTCCCTGCATCAATGCGCTGGTAACTAACGAACACAGCGACGCCGCGCGCTCGGCGTCGCTGGTGACGCTGCCTGTTTGACAGCTCACCAGCGATCACATAGCGACTCACCAGCTATCCTGACACTTTGATATCGTTGTCGGGATCGCTGGTGAGTCGCTATGTGTGACGGTACCTTTAGCAAAAACCTACTTTAAAAACTCTCTTTAAAAACTCCTTTAAAGACGGCAAAACTTAGATATTCATTTATTTGATTTAGAAAGGTTAGTTCCATGTATTTGTCAGGTATGTAGATGATGCAATTCATGTTCAGTAATTACAATAAAGGATCCTTGAAACTAACAGATGCAAGGTTTTAGCATCTGCTTTTCAGCAACATGTCAGTCGGTCATTTAGTAGTCTGCTTAGACAGGCAGACCGTGCCGATGGTGCACCCAGAACGAGTAATCATGGATCATTGCGGGTGCATAGGCTGCCATTGTTCTCGGCAGCACAGTATCGCTTTGCACAGCACGATGTGGAGTTGAGAACTGTGATCTTTAAGTAAACCAAAAGATCACACTGTAGCCGGACTCTCGGTCTGTTTTTACTGAACAAGTATTGGAAATGAGCATTTTTTTTTTTTTTTTGTTTAAACGTGTTCGTTCCCAATTATCATGCAGTGTATATGCACCTTAGTAATGCGATTCCAATAGAATATATTTAATTTGAGAACTACCGTTTTTATTCATATAAATTTTCATTTATCTTTGTACATTGCAATTAGACTATTAAAGAGACATTTAGGATTATGTGTTAGTTTTGGATCACTCCTTTTAGTTCTACTCTTTTTGTTGCGTTTTTCTTGAAATAATTTCCTGTACCCATTAAACTGTAGCACGAAAGCATGTAAAGCAAGATTCTAACGTGAATGAGGAGTGGAAGAGCATGTTTGGTGCAATGGAGCCAGCAAATATAACACAGATGGCACCTAAGACTCTGCCTCCTACTGACCAGGAAGCCACAAAGCCTCGCTCAGACTCTTCTGCTGCTGCTAATCCACCTCTGTCCTCCTCACCACAGGTAGTTGAACTCATGGTGACATTTGTGTTTTATGTGGTTGGTAAAGGCCTTAATTGAATTAATCCCAGTAAGTTACTACTTAAAATTATACATCAGCACTCCTGCAGTGTACTCGTGGCTCTCAGTGATGGACAGGCAATCTCAGTCCCTGAATTAAGGCCCCGTCTCACTAAGCAATCTCGGTAGCGAGATCGCTGCTGAGTCACAACTTTTGTGACATAACAGCGATCTCACCAGCGAGATCGCTGTGTGTGACAGCGATCAGCCCCCCTGCCGGTATCGCTGATCGCTGGAAGAAATCTCTGGACATTTCTTTGGTCGCTGGTCTCCCGCTGGCCAGCACGCATCGCTGCGTGTGACAGGCGGGAGACCAGCGATCAGGTGTAAAAAATAATTAAAAAAATAAAAAATATAGTTATTCTCACCTTCCGACGTCGCGTTCAGCCATCCCGCCTCTCTCCACGCTCCGGTCCCAGTGATCCTTTGCACGAATGACCGCGAGACTTTGTTATCCCGCGAGACTGTGACATCTCGCGGTCATTCTCGCAAAGGATCACTGGGACCGGAGCGTGGAGAGAGGCGGGATGGCTGAACACGACATCGGAAGGTGAGAATAACTATATTTTTTTATTTTGATTCTATTTTTTACAGGATGGCCAGCGATGCCGGGCACTCGGCATCGCTGTGCTGATCGCTGGTGAAGCTGTCTGTGTGACAGCTCACCAGCGATCACATAGCGATCACATAGCGATTTACCAGCGATCCTGACACCTTCATATCGGTGTCGGGATCGCTGGTAAGTCGCTTAGTGTGACGGGGCCTTTAGGCAAATATACAACAGGTATACCTATCACTTTTTTAGACCACTGGCTGCTATGATAACCCACTGTAAACTTAAGATCACATTGTGGTGTTGCCAGTTCAGTAAGAGATCACGTTCCTTCTTCCCCTCGGTCTTTTCTTTTTTGATGCCATGGTTACAATTGATCTCGGCATCCATGCTGTTTAGATTGATATCGACCACCACCCACTGTATGCAAGTGAGTGTTATAAATGATTTGCGACTACTGGACAATACTTTTATTAATACAAAAGGTGTTTTTACCTCCTATACTGACTCTTGCTCCATTCTGATCTCTGCATCATCATTCGGTCTCGTGTCATGTGACTGGTGCAGCCACTAATTGGACATTGTTAGGAGACCATCTGGGTACTAACTAGACCAATGCAGAGCCAGTCTGGGAAGTAAGTTAGTATTTTTTTTTTATTTACTTTTATGCAGCTCCCTGAGGCCTTTGAGGGTTTTTTCAGTAGTGGGCAACTCTGTACCACCTCCTTCCCCTTTGTGTAATACTAAAATATGGGTTGGGAATTTTGTTAGGGACTATCATTATTAATAGATTATTAGGACGAAGTTAAAATCATTCCACATTGAACTTAATTTTACACACAACCCTAAACTGATGTTATTTCATCTATCATAGGCATCTGAGGCAGTAGGAAACCAATCCAAGAAACCCACAGTGCCGATACACACCAACAACAGCGCAGCTCAGCCTGCAACTTTACAAATCCGCATGACTACATGCAAGAGTGAACTTCAGCAGCTCATACAGCAGAAGCGAGAGCAGTGCAATGCCGAGAGGTTGGTAAAGTACATGATGGAGAATGCCGAATGGGAGAGTAAGCCGCCGCCAACTGGTATGTACAATATCTATAATAGAATGAAAATCGTACTGTATTAAGCCAACAACATTCTAAGGCTACTTTCAGACTTGCGTTACCAGGCGCAGCGCTCGGCCGCCGCGAAGCTCCACCCCCGGCTGCGCCTCCTCCGGTCAGCTCCTATGGTCGCATGACGCTGCATGCGATCAGCGTACCCTATATTTAGCATTGAGTACGCTGGCCGTGCGCTGGTATGTTTTTGCCGGCGCATGCGCCCTTTTTGCGCAGCGCCAAGCGCACAAAAATGCAGCAAGGTGCGTTTGGCGCACGTCGGCGCAGCGCAAAAAGGCGCATGCGCCTGAAAAAACATGCCAGCGTACCCAACACTAAATATAGGGTACGCTGATCGCATGCAGCGTCATGCGACCATAGGAGGACCTGACCGGAGGGGGCGTAGCCGGGGCAGAGCTTCGCATCGGCCGAGCGCTGCGCCTGGTAACGCAAGTCTGAAAGTAGCCTAAGAACGGACTAAAATGTCAGTAACAATAGGCATACAATGGTGTGTACTACTCGAGTGGCTATACTTGTGCTATGCACTTATAGTTTTGTTTTTTTTTAACAGTTGTAGGTGAATTATTTCATTCTAGACATTCAGCAGAGAGTGGCTCTGATGTGTGTGTGTTTTTTTTTTTTTTTTTTTTCTTTTTTTCCCCCCCCCTTTTATTTCACCATCTAAAATTCAAAACCATTTTCTTTATACCTGTGGCTGAATGGAGGCATTTTCTTTATACCTGTGGCTTTATACTATGGCTGAAATCACAAATAAGAAAAAAAAAAACCTCATCCTGCATCTATCAATGTAACAATTTGTCTTAATATTTTTTTTACTTGACTTCCATTCCTTTCTGAACTGTATTTTATTGCATGTGATCTTATTAGAAGTTATGCAAATTTCATCTTCAGTCTTGTCAAAGGTGAAACCTTTGGTAAAAATCCACAGGGATGATCAATTTTCACTGTAATGCAAGGATGACACTTCATAAAATGTAATCTACAATTCTGGTACTTCCATATGGAAATCCAACATATCTGGCTGCCTGAGTACACCCTTAAAGACATCACCATGTTAAACTCAAGCTGTGGATAGAATTACTTGTGATTGACATCCCCTTTGAGTGTATGTTCACACAGAGTGGATTCGCTGCAGATCTTTTCAGACTGGTGGGCTGAAAGTCCTCAGTGTATTATCTGCAAAGTCAATTAAATTTTACCAAACCTCAAGACCCTGTCACACTAAGCGATATCGCTAGCAATATTGCTGTAACGTCACTGGTTTTGTGACGTAGCAGCAATATTGCTAGCGATATCGCTATGTCTGATACTTGCCTCCGACCGGCTCCCCCGCTGATTATCGCTGATCGCGTGAGAACGTCCTGGACCGTTTCTCATCGTCAGTTTCCTGTGGCGCCGACGAGCGATGCGTGGACGCGGGCGTGAGGATGTCAGGATCGCCTCGTCTGACAGGTAAGTAGTGACCCCCGACCGCTGCTATGTCGCTGGTGAGATCTGCCTGTGTGGCAGCTCACTAGCGACCACTTAGCGATGCACCAGCGATCCTGACCGCGTCATATCGCTGGTCGGGATCGCTGGTGCATCGCTAAGTGTGACAGTACCTTTAACCACATGCTGCAAAAAAAAAAAAAAAATCCCAAGCAGCAAGTAAATTTCTGCATTGCTTAAATAGTATGCTTTTATGCTATTAATTTTTCACCACTACTCCCACCCCCTTTGCAAGGCAGGGACTTAATTCTGCATGTTGTACATACAGATTTTGATGATGATTTGCCAACAATTACACTCTAGATTACAAAGTGTGAAGTCTGTTCTGAAAATCTGCAACATAAATTAGCAATTTGACAATCTGCGCTTCTAGAATTTGTAGTTGGAAAATTTGAATTGCTCCTGAATTAACTCCAGTTGTAAAATGGCCATAAAGATTAGAATTGTTCCTTCTGTTCCAGTTGTCCTGCTTGTTATCCTCGATGCCAGTAAGTTCATGTGTGTGGACTACTAACTGGTGACAATCTATACCTAAGTAATGTTTGATTGCTCATTTACAGTTTGTTGATTAGGGTAAATAGGCACTATATGTTTACCAAACTTGCATAAAGCAATACGACAGGTCACTACAGGCTATGCTTACACGTTGCATTTTTTTTCAGCTCTTTTTTCCTGCAGGGAATACCTGTTTTCTTCGCAGTAAAGAAACTGCTTACAAAAAGTGTTTTGCTGCGTTTTTCAGGATCCCAAACTTCAGCTTAGCTTCCACCACAGAAGCATGAACATAGATCACCAGTGCAAACAAGACACATGTGAAACGATAAAAGCTTTTTTTTTTTTTTTTTAAAGGTCAATTTGTTAAAATTATTTTAGTGGAAAAAGACTTTTGTCTGAAAAATGTAACCATTCTGAACCAAGATAACAGTTCATGGAAAAAATGCACAATTACAAATGGTAATATTGGGGGAGGTGAATTGGTCAGGAACAGTTTACCAATGACATGGACAGAGCATTGAGTTTGTAGGACATGGTTTACTTTTCACACCTCGGTCGGCCAATGTTTACTTTTATACACATCACTAAGGCCGGTTTCACATTAGCGCTTTTTAAGCGCACGCACGGCCGGGGGTAGCTCCGCCCCCGAGCCGGCTCTCTGCCCGGCGTGCCCGCCCCTTGCTTGTAGCGCCGCCTACTAGCGGACAGCGGCGCCTGCGATCGGCGCACCCTATCTTTAGCATAGGGTGCGCAGATCGTGCGCAGGCCGTGCGCTAGTTGCGCTTTGACCTGCGCTGCGCACTTTTGACGGTGCGCCGTGCGCGCCAAAATCAAACTTTTCGGATTTTGGCGCGCACGGCGCACCGTCAAAAGTGCGCAGCGCAGGTCAAAGCGCAACTAGCGCACGGCCTGCGCACGATCTGCGCACCCTATGCTAAAGATAGGGTGCGCCGATCGCAGGCGCCGCTGTCCGCTAGTAGGCGGTGCTACAAGCAAGGGGCGGGCACGCCGGGCAGAGAGCCGGCTCGGGGCGGAGCTACCCCCGGCCGTGCGTGCGCTTAAAAAGCGCTAATGTGAAACCGGCCTTATTAAACTGTACTAATCCCAACTGCCACTTTCAACTGCCATAAACACAAAGACGTTATTGTTTAAACTTCGGATAATCAGAAAAGTAAATGGTTTTCACATAGTGCTGTACCTGCTTTTTTTTTTTTTTTTTTTTTCCCCACTAAAAACACAGCAAAACCTGATACCTTTTGTTTTTGCACTTACCCATTGTTTCCTATGAGTTAAAAAGCTGAAAGTGACATGCTGCATTTAAAAAAAAAAAAAAAACCCCAGCAAATTTCCAAATCGGTCAGGAAAAAAAACAACAATGTGTATGCATCAGATTTCTGAAATCTCATAGGCTTTTGCTGGTACTGTAAAATGAAACTTTAAATTTGCATAAAAATAAAATATACCTGTGCACATAGCCTATAACTTTGATGTATCTGAGCAATATGCTTATTTATCCACTGATGAGCCATTTCTTTCCCTGCCTCCTTGAAAATGAACACTTCACATCTGTCCTGCTCGTCAAGATCAGCAGTTTGTGTCCGGTTACACAGCACGTTAAGGTCTATGGGGAGAGCAGAGCAACAAGCCACTTTCTAGCATGTATATTGGCTTGCGACAGTTGGATTCATAACTACACTGCTCAGTAGTGCTGCAATTTCCTCTGTGTGCAACCTAAAGAAAGAACTGTGTTCAGTGTATGGGAGATATCATAGCTAGCTCTTCTCAGAGCTACAACCTGCAGAGGAGAAAAATGGTGAAGAATGCAGGATACAAGTTATTTATTGGCCAAAAATAGTGTTATTCGTCTGCCACGCCCAAATTGCAGATTATTCTGAAAATTTACTTTGAAAGTATAGTTATCATTTAATATTTTGACAAGGATTGTTACTGAAACTTCACAGGACTGTTCTGAAGGGCATCAGATAAATGATACTGTAGTTTTGCCACTTCAACAAATGCACAGCTTTGTCTAATATTTGGACAATTCTACATATTCTATTTCTTTTACACAGGTTTTTTTTTTTTTTTTTTTATTCCCTAGGATGGCACCCAAAAGGCTTACTGGTGGCACACTTGCATGAACATTGTGGCCCAATAAACAGAATTCGTGTGTCTGATGAACATTCGGTTTTTGCTACTTGTGCAGATGACGGAACAGTAAAAATCTGGAATAGTGCGAAAATGGAAGGAAAAACCAGTACAACAAGGTATAACAATGTCCAGATGAGCGTTGTATTGTAACTTTTATCAAAGTAAGAAAGTAAGCTTTTCATGACTACACCTTGGTTGCAAAGAGCCAGAGGAGTTTTCTTCACATTGCCACATTCAGAGAGCCATACTATATTATTCCATACACATAGCTTGGTAGGAACTAGTTTCTGCTGATTGGTTCCAACTGATCACTACTGGACATGTTAACATATGTTTGTATGTATTTTGGTTATGTTACTGACTTGGAATTGCATTCTTATTTTATTTAGATCCATAGTGACTTATTCTCGCATCGGTGGAAATATTAAAACTGTGACGTTTTGCCAAGGATCACAGTACGTAGCCGTGGCCTCAGACAATGGCCACATACAACTTCTGGCTATAGAAGCTTCTAAACCACCTAAATCGCCGAAAGTTCACACAATACAAAGCAGGTATGTAATATTAAACAGTTTTATAGGGAAGCCATCTTTAGAAAGTGACCTATTAGTTAAATAGGGTAACTTGTGATATGCCAATTTTTTTAAATATGCAATGCTTTTTTTTTTTTTTTTTAATAAAAAAGAAATCGTGCGTCTTTTTCCGCGCGTTTTTGACACGCGATTTCTGGGATCATTGGGGATGGCTAAAAACGCTGAGCAATGCGGGAATTAATGAGCATGCTGCGTTTTTAGCCGCTAAGCGATCCCTGAGCGGTTAAAAACGCATGCATTGGCACAAAAAGCGCATGCTAATTAATTTGATGCATCTTTTAAGCGTTTCTGCAACGTCTGATCCGGCTCAAACGCTGCGGAAACGCTTAACAAAACGCATCGTGGGCACACAGCCTAAATTGAAATAGATGATGGCACAGTTGACCCTGTTTTCCCTCCCTTCATGATGACTTGCTCTCATTGGCTGCTTCAGTAGAAACGATGGGGTCAGAGGTGCGGCTAATGTGCATGTATTGTTTCCTAAAATAGGAATTTAGTCTAAAAAATCCGCACTGGCCAATGTGACAATTGAAAAATGTCTAATTTTCAATTTCATTCATTAATGTTCCTTCCCTTTTAAGAATAATATCTAGCCTAATCTGTGCACACAAAGATGGAGCTGCAACGTTCCTTAGTCACTGTAGCATTGCATTACAGTCAGTACTTATTTTTTATTTTTTTCGTCCTTGTGGCCCAGACCAACATATCTATGCAGTTCCTTTTATGATTCTCAACTTTTTCCTAGCTGTGAGTAATCTGACCCACTATGCTTCCCGAAAACAATTACCATAGTTCTCTGGATTAAAACTATGAAAAGCTGTAAAAATGCTGAAATCTAATATATTTTTACATTCTTGCTTATTTTAAACCATCATTCTGTTGAGAATTGTTTAACTTCATAGTTCCCTTTTTATAACTATTTTTTGTCTCTAGATTTTTGGATCCACTTGAAGAAGGATGTGTAATAGATATACACCAGTTCAATTCAGGATCCCAGTCAGTACTGGCTTACGCCACAGTCAATGGATCTCTCGTTGGGTGGGATCTGAGATCTTCTAGTAATGCTTGGGCATTAAAACATGATTTGCGATTAGGTCTAATAACCTCATTTGCAGTGGATATCCACCAGTGCTGGCTCTGTATTGGTAAGTTTCCCTTTAAGCTTATATGTGCATTCACCTCTGAGCGAAGAAAAAAAAAAAAAAAGCAATGTTGCAAAATATATTTTGAGATTCTTCATTGGGGGACAAAAAACCCCATGGGTGGTGGTACTAGGAATTACAACTTTAAAGAAAAGTCATCCCCTCCTCAGCATGCTACACCCACCTACTACAATTAAGAGTGGTCTGAAACTAAAATATATTTTAATCCTCTGTCATAACTTTTTTTTTTTTTTTTCTTGTTTAAATACACTGCTCAAAAAAATAAAGGGAACACTCAAATAACACATCCTTGATCTGAGTGAATGAAATATTCTTATTGAATACTTTGTTCTGTACAAAGGTGAATGTGCTGACAACAAAATCACACAAAAATCATCAATGGAAATCAAACTTATTAACCAATGGAGGCCTGGATTTGGAGTCATACACAAAGTTAAAGTGGAATGTAATGTCTGTAAAACAAGTCAAAATGATGCTCAGTATCGTTTGTAGCCTCCATGTGCTTGTATGGCCTCCCTACAATGCCTGGGCATGCTCCTGATGAGGTTGCAGATGGTCTCCTGAGGGATCTCCTCCCAGACTTGGACTAAATCATCCACCAACTCCTGGACAGTCTATGGTGCAACGTGATGTTGGTGGATGGAGCGAGACATGATGTCCCAGATGTGCTCAATTGGATTCAGGTGTGGGGAAGGGACGGGCCAATCCATAGCTTCAATGCCTTCATCTTGCAGGAACTGCTGACACACTCCAGCCACATGAGGTCTGGCATTGTCCTGCATTAGGAGGAACCCAGGGCCAACTGCACCAGCATATGGTCTCACAAGGGGTCTGAGGATCTCATCTCCGTAGATAAAAATATAGGTTATACAATGAGTTGTCAAACACATCCTGGGACACAAGATAAATTAGATGACATAGATGACAGGAATATGGGGGTGCTTTCCTAATGTCAATGTGTTTTAGTTCAACAGTTCGTGTTCTCAAGAGGATTTGGATAAGAAGATATTTTTTTAGTGTTTACAGACCATCTCACATTTGGAAACAATAACATGTCCTTTAGAATTTCTGGGAACTGTAAAAACTGACCGCTAGCCAAAAGCTATAAAAATATTACCACGTAGACTGATAACTGGATCATAGGTCATTCCAGCATTCTACTTTTCTTGTATTTTATTCAGTCTTAGAGAACTGAAATTAACCACTTCTTTAACACTCAGGCTACCTCTGGTGAGCACATGGAGGGCTGTGCAGCCCTCCAAAGAAATGCCACCCCACACCATTACTGACCCACTGCCAAACCGGTCATGCTGAAGGATGTTGCAGGCTGCAGATCGCTCTCCACGGCATCTCCAGACTCACATCTGTCACATGTGCTCAGTGAGACCCTGCTTTCACCTGTGAAGAGCACAGGGCGCCAGTGGCGAATTTGGTCATCCTGGTGTTCTGAGGCAAATGCCAAGCGTCCTGCACGGTGTTGGGCTGTGAGCACAACCCCCATCTGTGGATGTCTGGCCCTCAGACCATCCTCATGGAGTCGGTTTCTAACCGTTTGTGCAGACACATGCACATTTGTGGCCTGCTGGAGGTCATTTTGCAGGGCTCTGGCAGTGCTCCTCCTGTTCCTCCTTGCACAAATGCGGAGGTAGTGGTCCTGCTGCTGGGTTGTTGCCCTCCTATGGCACCCTCCACATCTCCTGGTGTACTGCCCTATCGCCTGGTAGCGCCTCCAGCCTCTGGACACTACGCTGACAGACACAGCAAACCTTTTTGCCACAGCTCGCATTGATGTGCCATCCTGGATGAGCTGCACTTCCTGAGCCACTTGTGTGGGTTGTAGAGTCCGTCTCATGCTACTACGAGTGTGAAAGCACAACCAACATTGAAAAGTGACCAAAACATCAGCCAGAAAGCATTGGTACTGAGATGTGGTCCCCACCGGCAGAACCACTCCTTTGAGTGTCTTTATCATTGCCAATAATTTCCATCTGTTGTCTATTCCATTTGTACAACAGCATGTGAAATTGATTGTCAATCAGTGTTGCTTCCTAAGCGGACAGTTTGATTTCACAGAAGTTTGATTTACTTGGAATTATATTCTGCTGTTTAAGTGTTCCCTTTATTTTTTTTGAGCAGTGTATTTACAGTAATGTATGCCTTGTTTGAGAATCAAAGTGCCCCTGAGGAGAGGGTAAGTATGCTAGTGCAGTGTTGGTCAAGAGGGCAATAACCTGCAAGGGAGTAGAACAGAGCACACCCCAATGCGCATTTCTCTTTTAACACACACACACACACTCACACTCACACTCACACTATTCATTACATTTGTCTACTTTTGATATACTTTCATTCAGTATTCCTTAATTGTCAGCCTTTATTTTGCAGCTAACCCACATGAACTTTTCTGACTAATAGGCTATTATATGTCACTTGACCTCTCAAGCTGTGATCTTCTGGTTAAACACCCTATTTGTTTACCTCTTGGATTTACTACCTGGTCTTTTTTAAACTAAAATTTGTGCCACTTATTTCAGTCTTATTAAATTCCCAGTTCCATGCCTTGGCTTATTTATCCTTATAGTGCATTTACAGCTAAGACCTGGCTTTATGAATACCTGATTGAACAAAGTTGTCCTCTTTTTTTATTTATTTTTGTCTCTGCTCTATTTTGGCATTACAGATCATTGGGGGTCTTTCCTGTTGAACTGTATCTATCTGTGTATTACGTCTCTTTATTTGCTTTTACGTGTGTTAATTAATCAATAGCCACTTTTATTATGTGGCCTCTATACACCAAGTTTATAGGTTTTGTTACTTTAAAAAGTAGGACATGCAAAAAGAATTCTGCCCAAAAAAGTTAAACACAATCATTTTCTCTTTTTCCCAGAGAAAGAAAGGCTGACAGGGGCTGCATTGTATGGTGCATTACAGGGTTAACAATCTGCTTTGAGTTGTAGTAATTGGATTTTAGATTTCGCTCCCCGATTCTCTGGCTTTGATCGCTGTTTAGTTCACTGCTCAATTTAAAACAAAATCCTTATTGAATGTTTGCGCTGTGTGACTATTTTCCTGTTTTTGTTTTTTTTGTTTGTTTTGTTTATTTTATTAGGAACCAGTAGTGGAACCATGGCCTGCTGGGACATGAGATTCCAGTTGCCTATATCCAGCCATACTCACCCAGCTCGAGCAAGAATTCGGCGTCTGCTGATGCATCCCTTGAGCATGCATACAATGTATCAGTCTTGGGTTATAGCTGGTAAGTGATTTCAAGATTATTAAATTGGTTGTCTGTTTGAAGAATAAAAGTCTGCCAGTCACTGGCTGCATATGGCCGAATCGTGACAGTGTGCTATGTACACACTGTCACTATTAACCTTTACTCCCTGTTTGCGTTGGCGATTTGCATACTGGCAGGCACGTGTCAAGTGCTTGTGCATCTCTCAATTCTCTATGTTGAGAGATGCTGGGTGAGACTAGTTTGCACATGACAGCAAGTATGCATACATTCATTCAATTACATAACCACCCAATCGCACAGGGGAATACAACGAAATCACAGCTGGTTCAATGTATTTCAATGAGTCAGTACAAATTTCCAAGTTTTTCCTTGGACCAAGTGGTTTGAGGTAAAAAGAATTGCAGCAAATGCGATATGCCTCCAGTAATTGGATGGCATTCACCTGTTTATATGTCTAGGGGTCCGTGGAAGACCTCGGAATCTGAACTGTGGCACCAGAGAATCCTGACAGCGTGCACAATGCGCGTTTTGAGGAATCACAAGTCTGCAATCACATAGAGTGCCTGCACATTTGAGCCTCACAGCCGGACGACCCCTGAGCTATGTTCAGAAGAAAGTATGAATTTAAGCTTTAAGTGGTGCTGAATAAAAAGTCTTTGAAGTCAGCTTGTCTCAGTGGTTGTTTTCTTCACAGCAATCCGATCAGGGGAATTGTAGTGTAACCTGCTGGCTAATCAAATAAATGGCCCTGTAATGCATGGATGAGCCAGGCCTGCCAGAGCAGAGACCCCACTGTGATGTCCATATGCCATATTAAAGCAAAAAGCAACCTCTTTAACAAGAAAATGTGTTTTATTTACAGATGGCAACATCAGTTTTCATTTGCATTATCCTAAATAACTGTGGCATACTGGTAAACATTCATCAGAGGCAATTGTAATTTATTTCTTACCATGTAGGGTCACCCCCGAGAGAGTGAGTGTGCGTGTGTGTGTGTATATCTATAGAGATATATATATTTATTATATATCTCTATCTAGCTCTCTCTAATTGGCAAGCGCCACTAACTATTCAAGCACTGTCATATGGCTATATGACCAAACATGTGGTGAATGCCGGCTTAATTCTTTTTAGTTTCTGAAGTGGAGTCATCTGTCAGTTTATCTACATAATTGGATTTCTGCCTTTCATGAAAGGTCTAATGTTTAATGCCAAATGGCTGCGTTTTTACAAAAATCACTTGGCTTGTCTTTCAATAGCATGCTGTAAAATGCGCTAAGTAGTTCCTGTTAATCTGAAATAAATTCCTGGCGTTCATTGTGTTTTTTTTTTTATGTGTTAACTTTCTGAATGCGGTCTGCCTTCTGTGCAAGTGGCACTGGTATATCCACTCTTAATAATATCTCAGCAATTGGATAGGAATAAAATATCACTTTTATTTCAAAACTTATAAAACCTAAATAAGTGCAAGGTGCTCAAATAGATAACATACAACAAGAAAAACTTGTATATACAGCATCAATCAACAATTCCTTGATTGAAAGTGTCCTTCAATCATATATCTAAATGGACACACACATAGTGTGTAATAAATATATGTGTGTGTGTATGTGTATATATATATATATATATATATATATATATACACCCTGTGTAGTATAACTGCCTCACAATACCTAATAATTATTGCAGTTTGCCCACCAGGCCATCAGTCAGTGATATCCAACGAGAATGAGCATCAAACAAACAAAATGCCTGCTAGTCCATGCTTATATTTGGCATATATAAATGTACTCTCATGGTGTGTTTTTTTTTTTTCAAGCATATAGGGTATAGCCACATCCCATTTTACCAAACCCCTGCTAATACACTGATATATATTAATGGATTGTTACCACAGACCAGCTTTATAGACCTCCGTTATGTGTTCACTGCAGTCTCTATTTCTATACATAAATGCACATGTGTTCATGACATGGTGCTTCATTTGTGTCACATTTGAGGTATTCCATTTAACATATCAGAGCATATCACTTCAGTTGAGGAATTGTATTTAACATATATATGCATATAACCTCATTATATCATTGCACACCTCATCCTTCTATTTGAGGTGTTTTCCATGACACAAAAATCTCATAGCATGTATGCAAAAAGAACGGTCTCGCCAAATTGCGGGACTATAATCAGGTATGCTTCCAAACCCATGAATGGTGAATATGATACCCCTTCTCCTGACGCATTTCGTTATAGCTCATCAGGGGAGTCGATTGGGGCCAAAGCTGCCATGTACAGGGGTTGGACAAAATAATGGAAACACCTGGAAACATCAACAAAAGTTAGTTTAACCCCTTCACCCCCAAGGATGGTTTGCACGTTCATGACCGGGCCAATTTTTACAATTCTGACCACTGTACCTTTGAGGTCATAACTCTGGAACGCTTCCATGGATCCCGGTGATTCTGACATTGTTTTCTCGTGACATATTGTACTTCATGTTAGTGGTAAAATTTCATTCAAATAACTTGCGTTTATTTGTGAGAAAAATGGAAATTTGGCGAAAAGTTTGAAAATTTCCCAATTTTCCAACTTTGAATTTTTATGCCCTTAAATCAGAGATACGGCACACAAAAAACTTGATAACTAACATTTCCCACATGTTTACTTTACATCAGCACAATTTTGGAACCAAAATTTTTTTTTGTTAGGAAGTTATAAGGGTTAAAAGTTGACCAGTGATTTCTCATTTTTACAACACCATTTTATTTTTAGGACCACATCACATTTGAAGCCACTTTGAGGGGTCTATATGATAGAAAATACCCAAAAGTGACACCATTCGAAAAACTGCACCCCTTAAGGTGCTCAAAACCACATTCAAGAAGTTTATTAACCCGTTATGTGCGTCACAGGAGTTTTTTTTGAATATTTAAAAAAAAAAATGAACATCTAACTTTTTTTCACAAAAAAAATACTTCAGGTTCAATTTTTTTTATTTTACCAAGGGTAACAGGAGAAATTGGACTGCAAAAGTTATTGTACAATTTGTCCTGAGTACGCTGATACCTTATATGTGGGGGGGAACGACTGTTTCGGCGCATGGCAGAGCTCAGAATGGAAGGATCGCCGTTTGACTTTTTCAATGCAAAATTGGCTGGAATTGAGATCGGACACCATGTCGTGATTGGAAAACCCCTGATGTACCTAAACAGTGGAAACCCCCCACAAATGACCCCATTTTGGAAACGAGACCCCCTAAGGAACTTATATAGATGTGTGGTGAGCACTTTGAACCCCCAAGGGCTTCACAGAAGTTTATAATGCCCGGGCATGAAAATAAAAAAATCGTATTTTTTCCACAAACATGATCAATTAGTCCCCAATTTTTTCATTTTCCCAAGGGTATCAGGAGAAATTGGACCCCAAAAGTTGTTGTCCAATTTGTCATGAGTACGCTGACACCCCAAATGTGGGAGAAAACTACTGTATGGACACACGTCGGGGCTCGGAAGGGAAGCAGTGACGTTTTGGAATGCAGACTTTGATGGAATGGTCTGCGGGTGTCATGTGCGTGACCGCCCCTGACACATAGTGCCGGGTGTCAGTTGTGATAATCAGCTGACACCCGGCCGCGATCAGCGGCGCTCACCACGTGGGCGCCGCTGATCGCTGAGACATACTATCCCGTCCATGGGCATAGGGGCCCAGGTCCCATGGACGGGATAGTACGTCGGATGGCAGGAAGGGGTTAATATGGTGTAGGTCCACCTTTTGCGGCGATTACAGACTCAATTATCCGAGGTATGGATTCATACAAGGTGTGAATTGTTTCCAAAGGAATTGTAGCCCATTCTTCAGTTAAAACACCCTCCAGTTCTTTGAGTGACGATGACGGCGGAAATAGATGTCTAACTTGAATCTCTAAAATCGACCATAAATGCTCAATAATGAGGTCTGGGGATTGTGGGGGCCAGATGAGATGCTCAACTTCATTACAATGTTCCTCATGCCATGCTTTAACGATTCTAGCTGTATGAATTGGTGCATTATCATCCTGAAAGATGGCGTTCCCCTTCGGGAACAGTGCTTGAACAATAGGATGTACTTGGTCGCCCAAAATGCCTAAATAATCTCGGCTGTTAATTCTTCCATGAAGGGATATCATTGGCCCAGCGGATCTCCACGAAATAGCACCCCAGATCATCACAGAACCTCCGTCATGTTTTACAGTTGGGAGAATGCAGTCTGGATGGAATGCTTCTTTCGGCTGTCTCCAAACGTACACTCGGCCGGAGGTCGGAAATAGGGTAAACGATGATTCTCCTGACAATATCACATGTTTCCACTGCTCGAGGGACCATTTCTGGAGGTTTCTACACCACTCTAAACGCTTGGAAACATTTGTCATTGAGAGCAGCAGTTTTCGAATTGCAGCTCTTCCGTGGAATCCAGATTAGTGCAGCTCCCGACTAACATTTTTCGTGGAAACTGGGTTCTGTAGGTGTTCATTGAGCTCAGCAGTGATTTTCGGAGCCGTGGTCTTGCGATCCTCTCACAATTCGCTTTAAGGCCCTGTCACACTAAGCGAGATCGCTAGCGAGATTGCTGCTGAGTCACTAGAACTGTGACGTTATAGCGATCTTACCAGCGAGATCGCGGTGTGTGACAGTGACCAGCGACCAGCCCCCCTGCCGGGTATCGCTGATCGTGCCCGAAATGTCGGGACACTTCTTTGGTCGCTCATTTCCCGCTGAGTCGCTTGTATCGTCACGTTTGACACCTAGCCTAACGACCTCGTTAGCGACTCAGAAGAAAGACAAGGCGGGGATTAGCGTTCCCATTTCCACGCCTACCTCGGCTCCGATTGGAAGTCACTACAGCGTCCTCATTGGCGGGCTTCCTTTTAAAAGAAGCTAACAAAGTAGCGCTTCAGTTCTTTGTTCCTGACCCGGGTGTGTCCAAGTTGAGATCCTGTTTTTGTCCAACGGCTGCGACTCCATTTTGGATCATCTGCTTTTCCATCTTCGTTGCTTCTCTAGCCAGTTAATGGTAGGTATTTTTTGAATGAAATGGAGCGCTAGTACGTCACCTTCTTTTAAATGAACGGTTAATCAGGACGCGGTAGCGTCCACCATTCAGAGCTGAGAGGGCGTGAGAAAGGGAGCGCTATCCACGCCTGTGCAAGTACAGCGTCACACAGTACATCCCTGATCGAGGTGTGAATCGTCAATGGAACATGCAATGTGACAGGGTCCCAACGACCACCGACATCGTTACAAAGGTCGCTATGACACGCTAGATCGTTGCTCCGTCGTTGGGTAG